>NW_020654748.1:7101331-7211405 GCF_003589595.1 Hyposmocoma kahamanoa
TTAATTATTAATAGAAATTACAATAAACTAAAACATATTAATTAGTACTGCAGTCTTATGTCTGTTTGGGAAAACGAAATGTCGATTTGTTTGAAAAAACAAATATACGCGATTTAAATCCGGAAAAATAGTTTCATTTCCTATGTGTAACAATCGCGAAAACCTAAGAACTCGAAATAAATTAATAATTATGAATTTGCACGCAACGGTATTTTAAACTGAGGAAGTACTGACATGTATAGTAGGCCTTTATTCCCAGGAATCTCGTCCTCGAAAATTTCTAGAGTCTCGACAATTTTTTGAGATTTTCGAGACTCGAGATTGAAGTTTTTAGCCTCAGGAACATCGAGACTTAAGTCTTCCTTAAGCCATTTATTAAACAATATTAAAAAATTAACAAATTTTGCAGTCGTTTTTTACCCTGGTTACACAGACATGGCAACACGGTAGAGTGGAGCTTAGAATAAGTCTGTGGAGATTGAAGAACGATAGTTATAAAAACATCATCCTCTCTATCTGACACTATATTAAACGTCATTTGCTTCTTGCCCACTACAAAAATGAAACAATAACATTGATAATTTTTTTAAAGTTATTAAAGACTTTTCTAACCGACTGAAAAAAAAGCGGGGGGTTCTCAATTCGACTGTATTTTTTTTTGTATGTATGTTACGCGATAATATGTATGAACCGATTTTGATGATTCTTTTTTGTAGGAAAGAAGGTATCTCAGTATTGGTCGCATTTAAATTTGAAGAAAATATTCCACCTCTAAGGGTGGCAAAGTAGTGGATGAATCCGGTGTTACGCACTTTCTGGTAACCGATCCCAATAAAACTTGCCAAATATATGTAGTTCCACGAACTTTTGAGGACGGTTTATTTTATTAATGATTCCAAGTTTAGTGACGGTACGAATAAGTCGTGCGCCTGATGGTAAGCGACACTACTGTCCATAACAGTTGCAGTGCACGCAGAGCTTTCAATCGCAAAGATTCGAGTGGCACTGCCACTACGTCTCATGTACCTGTAATTGCACCAGCACCCTTCAAAACCGGAACGCATTAATGCTCACATTACTGCTTGAGGGCAAAAGTACGTAAAGTAGCACTTTCCGGACGAATTTTTTTTCACAAGGAGCTGTACTGCCACTCAAAACTAAAGAGTTGAGTGCCTAAATACCTAGTTTATAAGAAAACCTATTTTTGAAATTGACTCTAAAATCTCATATTTTCATTTTTCCGGTTTTTTTATTGTAGCAGTAGAGCTCCTTGTGAAAGAGTTCGTCCAGGGAAGTACTTCTATCTTACCTATTTCTGCCGCCAATCAGTGATGTCAGCATTACTGTGTTCCGGTTTTCAAGGGTAAGTAAGGGTGCTGGTGAAATTACAGGCACATGAGACTAGTCAACTTATGTCTCAGGGGGACGGGCGCAGTGGCATTGCCCTTCAGATCTTTGCGATTTAAAGGTCTGAGTGGCACTGCAAATGTTATGGACAGACTTAATCAAGCTAAAAAAATCTTTCGAAACCGCACCGAGTATCGATTTTTTTTTAGATTTCTTTCGATGTTTGCTTCCCCTGCTTCGGTTACAAACCTACAGCGAAGCTATTCAATTGTGCATGGAGTATAACAGCGTTGGCAGTTCAATTATTTCTATTTCACTCCATACACAAATTTTACATGTCTGACATTTTCTGAGAATTTATGAGTATACCTTCTTAAGCGCATCTGTTACATTAAACGAGCACCTGATTATAGTTATACTTTATGCAAAGCTCAAAGACATACACATAAGTACGAACATAAACAAATACCAAACAGTCGCGTATTTTATCTAAGGGCGCGTTCCATTATGTCGTAACGTTTTATTTATCGTTGCACGACTGTCGCGTCTAGCTTGTTCCCATATCACGACTATCTGTCGTGACTATGTCGTGGACGTTTATTTTATCTTTGAATGACTGTCGTGTCTAGATGTTCCCACTAGATCGTGGTGACAATCTATCGGTTCACGGCAGCCGCCTTGTCGTTTGCGCGACAGAAACGTTTGTAGCTGCGATTATCTGTCGTCACATTTTTATCGTGACGTTTTATTTATCGCCAGACGACTGTCGTTCTAGCACTTCCCATTGTCATGACAGTCTGTCGTCGTAACGTTCAAAAAGTCGTGAACAACAGTTAATCCTGTTGTACTATTGTTTAAATATACAAGCCACGACACTTTAATCTGCACGACTGTTTGTCGTCACGACATAACAGGAACGCGCCCTGATATGTAATTCGCACAGTACTCTGTGAACTCGTGCAAAAGGAGAGCAAGTAAAATGTGCGGAGACTACAATTTCATTTTATTTATTGTTAAAAAAGGCATGGGCGACCGAAAACATCTCTGTTTGAATAGTATTAATGAAAACAGGTGGGGCTCACGGAACCGTGTGTTACTGGTAGAAAAAAATAGGACAAGTGGAATGAAAGATACGGAATGACTAACAGTACAAACAACGTAAATAAGGTAGTTTACTTTGAAGTTTCGTCGAAAGTGGTTTCAGCAAACCAATGTATGTATATGTATGGATGTACTGTTTTGTAATGTGGACAATAAAGAACATTTATATTGTATTGTAAACGATGTAAAATATTCAATGATAATTTGTAATAACAGTCAGAAAGAAATTAAGGGGCGTTTTCGTATCTAAAGTAGTTTAAAAAAACCTAAAAATTTAAGTAAACTCTAAAAGAATCAACTAGAGCTAAAACATAATCATGTCGTGAGGTCCGTATAGAAAAACAATTGAATACAATATACATTATTCTAAGTAAATAGCTTCATAAGAGACAGGAACATGATAATGAATGAAAAACAAACAACGGTAACATATTTTTAGTACGAAATCCATTTTACTTTGTCAAGACGACCTCGACCGCCCAACGGTTCGAACTGTAGGTGCCAGGTGAAGTGCTCCCGAGTTTAATACCCGGTAAAAGAAATGTGGGAAATTAACTTATCTAAATTAGTTTTGGACTGAATGGTTGGTTCACCAGTATTAATTTCGTTACTTTGGTATTTTATAATTCCTTAATTTGAAACCTAAAAAATGGTCATTGAGGCGTCATCATCATTAGCATATCGCAGTACATTGCTGGACATGGGCCTCTAACAAAGTGGACCATTTCGCCCAGTCTTCAGCTTGTCACGTCCACCTGCTGCCAAAAGCCTTTCGTAGATCGTTACTTCATGTAGCCAAAGGGTGTCCTACACTACGTTGGTCGAGTCTTCCCCCATTATCGGTTCTTCGGCAGATATGGCCACGCCACTGCCACTTCATCTTGCTTATTCTACCAGCTACGTCGACGACATAGGCTCTCTGTCGAATAACCTCATTTCTAGTCTAGATTCCACACAAATATGATTCAAAGTGTATTCCCTAGCATTTAAGTTTATTTGAAAAGAGTTTTTTGTTCGTTCTTCTCAGGGAAGTCAGCACAGTGAACGAGCAGTAAATTAAAAAATTACGTTTTCAAGTGTAAATATTTTGCTATAATAAATATTTATTTTTTTATAATAAATTATTATTTGATTTTGAGTTTGATTTCGAATCTAATCCTTCAGAGAAACTCCGAACATAACTCGTTTCTGAGCTCGCTGGACTAGCTGGTGGTGGTGATGTACACATATGTGACGGTGTGACCTCTGTATCGCCTCCCTCCATTCGTATCGTATCGTTATTTTTCTTCTTCTACTCATATTTAAGTTTAAAATGAATTGTTCCATTTTACTTCGCATTCTGATTTTGTTTCTTTCCATCGTCACTCTCTGCGCGATCGCGGTAGCGAAAACATCTACTTTCTTATTTTTGAACCGTTTACCACTTACTTAAATCTCTTGTACACCGTTTACATTTTAAGATAATAATATTGTTGTTGTCCTGAATAAATTCCTATAAACCGGACTTTCGACTTTTCAACTGCTAAAACTTGCTAAATAACTACCCTTGGACCAAGGCTATATTACTGCTATCCAGACTAATTTTACAGTGTACAGAACGCCACCAGCACCAGCAGCGCCATTACATATATACTTATTTAGACCTTTTTAACGGCTAATAGTGTGTTTAGTAGCGATTCGTTTTACTAATTTAATGTACAACAAGTGGTCTTATTGCTATGTACTTATATTATTGATTATAATTTAATTTAACCTTTGTTGTTGCGTTCTTGACCGCGTTAATTTATTGCAAAATACATAACAATCACTATTTTGATAATAAGATGATTGCAGAGTGTGTATTTTACTTTTATCTCACAGAAATCATCGTAATAATTAAATAAGATTTGTAAGTAGGTATACCTCATGATATTCAATCACACACAAGTTAGTTTATTCGAAAAGTTAAAGACTAAAACGGATAAAACTACTTTTTTGTGTAGTGAAGAGGTTGTAAACCGCCAATAGGGAGCAATAAAATAGATTACTCGGTTAAATAAATTTATTGTATACGGCAAAGGTGAAAGACAGAAGGCTGTAATCAAAAATGGTATAAAAAAACAAGTACAATATTAAAAAACACTCCCTTCTTAATTACTATAAAATTGTGAATCATTAGACTTACCCCGAAAGGGCCGTATTTTACAAATATTGATATATTTTAATAAATAGACATTTGATTTAAAATGGAAACTAGTAAACGGATCAAAATTAGCGCAGAAGACGAGCAAGATTGATCGCTTCAGATATTAAGCAGACAGCGACGACAGAACGACACAAAGTGAAAATGGCGTGGCATAGGAATTAAATGACGATTCAAAATTTGAAAATAAATGGCCACGAACCAGAGAAAAGGTGATAAAAAGGGGGGACGCCGATGAGGCTGACTTTCCTAGTACATACGGTTTTAAATTAAAATAACTTGGCTTAAGAAATAACACTTTCCTTTTCATTGGTTGAGTACAAGTACACGAGTGTGTTATTAGATATTTTTTTTATGTTACTATTGACGGATCGCCATTGCAGGGAATGGCACGCAGAAATTGAAAAAAAAAATTAATATAAGAACAACCTGCTATTTTTTCTGTTTTTAATTTTGAATGGAA
Organism: Hyposmocoma kahamanoa; assembly: GCF_003589595.1. Classification (NCBI taxonomy): domain Eukaryota; kingdom Metazoa; phylum Arthropoda; class Insecta; order Lepidoptera; family Cosmopterigidae; genus Hyposmocoma; species Hyposmocoma kahamanoa. Next base: position 7,106,425 of record NW_020654748.1, read on the forward strand.
TGCAGTACAAACCCAAAATATGTCAATTTCTGTCTCAGGGCGACTGGCTTGGTGGCAGTGCCCCTCTGACATTTTCGATTTAAAAGCTCCGAGTGGCACTGCAACTGCTTTATTTTATAATATCAAGTGACGGGACGAAGAAGTCGTGCGCCTGATAGAAAGCTACACACCTGTCCATAACAATTACAGTGCCACTCAGAACTTTAAATCGCAAACATCTGCGGGCCACTGTCACTGCGCCCGTCACACTGAGGCATAAGTTGACAAGTCCCATGTGCCTGTAATTTCACCAGCACTCTTATCCTTCAAAACCAGAACGCTAATGCTCACAATATTGCTTGGCAGTAGAAATAGGTAAGGTGGCAGTACTTGCCTGGATGACTTTCACAAGGAGCTCTACTGCTATTGAAAATGAAATGCTATGGACAGGCGTGTCGCTTAACACCAGGCGCACGAGTTATTCGTTCTGTCGCTTGATATCATACAAAAAAGAGTTAGGTACAGTCTGAGAAAAAAGTTTTTCGGCACCGAAGGAATAAATTCTTCAGTCTTAAACGACGTTGACAGTAATAAAATTTACATTTGTTGTTTTGTTTACAATTAAGTTTGAACACAACAAGAATTGTGAACCATCTCCTAATGTTTCAAAATTAACTTTGTACGCCGACACCCTTTCTTCGACTTCCTTATTTCTGCCACAACGTGCTCTCGGGCAAGTATCATTCCCAGATACCATTGAAATACTTACGTATATCATTTTTACACACATTGCAAGATTCATAGTTTATGTTTACTGTAATAATACTAAAAAATATATCAACAATAAAACCTTCTATTATGAAGGAGCTTGTCAAATAAGCATACTAATTTGTATTATGAAATAATATTAGTAGTTTCGGTCATCCATAAGCGGCCACATTTTCTGTAAAAACTTAAAAGTTACAAACAATATGGCTGGCTAAAACATGAATGAATACCCTATTAGAAAGACACGCATTTACATCTTTGAAGCCTCTCACACGGCTCGTTTTATAGTGCGCGGTCCAGTTTAATATAAAAGTCCGTGATTAAGAACATACCCCAGACTATTGCACTGGTAACTCGGGCACATTTTTTTTTTGTGGAACGTGCCATTTATCCCTGACTTTGGGATTTTTTTCGTCAGCTTTACCATTTTCTCGCGTGGCATTTTGGATCAGAAATTATCGACTTTACTTTATGTAATGAAGTAGTTAATATTTTATTAGCTTATTACAAATCGGTCGAATCAGTACATTTGATATTACGTGAACTAAATGTGGACCACATCCATACGTAGGTACTGAAATCCCTTTTTTGGCGGCTAGATATCGTTCGACGTTAACAAACTAAAAAACTGATAGTTGTAGATATCAGTCCTGTCACATACTGATTAGTCATTAGACTTTCTTTTAAAAAAGATTTTATTTCCAGACTTAGACAGGTCGCTTTTATGATTCTAAAAACCAAATGAATTTATATTATTCAAACTTGTAATTAAGACATTTGAAGACGCTAACGAATTCTTTTAACTATGGTTTAGCCATTGTTCCATAAAAGTTTCAAAATAGATATTAATCGTTCAGCGAAATCAAATGGAAATATTTAAGAATTGTAAATATACGAACGCAAAGTAAAAGCTAGTTAAAATGTTTATTTCTTAAATGAGTTATGTCGAATATTACACAGCCTTTCACCCAAAGGATGATCCTTACTAAATTATACGACTAAATAATAGAATTAACACGTAGGATGTCTATAAAGCTGACGACGCCAAAACTTCAGAGGGTTATTTAATTCTGTACCTAATTCTACGTTTTTATTTATTTATTTATTTGGTTCTTCAACAATGAGTACAAAAAAAGCCATTATGTTTATTTTGCACCAACTTGAAAGCCTATTGAGATGATCCTGAAAAAGGCCTGAGTCAGCTAAGTCTTGAATAGACTTTATGGCCTTGAGATCGTCGGTTAACATATATATTTTTGTATCGTGAATACATGTATAGATATCGTTGATAAACAATATGAAAAAGTAAGGACCCAGATGAGATCCTTGCGGAATGCCAGACGTAGCCGCGTAAGGATTTGCGCTAAAACCGTTTATCATTACACTGAGATTGCGCCCGGATAGATAAGAATCGAACCAACTCAGCAAGAGTCCTACTATACTGCAACTCTTTAACTTATTTATTGATTAAGATACCATGATGCACTGTGTCGAACGCCTTGCCGAAGTCGGTATAGACCGCATCCACCTGTGTACTGCATCTACAGCCTCCGCGAGGTCTTCAGCGTATGTCGTTAAATTTGTTGCTGTAGGCCTATTTTTCATAAACCCGTGTTGACTGTTCATCAAAAGTGGAGACATGTGCCAAGATAAAATTGGACAAATTATAGCTTCCAATACCTTTGCTAATGTAGAAAGTATTGCAATTTTAGATCCATCCATCTACGACCTCAGAGCCTTTGTATTGCTCAACTTGTTTCTGACTCAGATCTGAGAGGCCAATATGTTAGCCAGTAAGTGGCATGTCCTCTAAAGGGCCTTAAGTCGTTTTGTAAATTTAAGATACGGATAGTTTAAGATATCAGCTGTAAGGCTAGCATGACAGAGCGCGACTATCGTGAGAGCGACACGAAGCGCGAGATATTGCTATTCTCATATAGAGATCTCGCGCTTTATGTCGCTCTCGCGTAAGTCGCGCCTTATCGTTCTTGCCCTACTATTAGATTGTAGTGAAATTTGTAAAGTGGTCTGTATTTGTTTCCTTTCTTTCCTTTATTTGGTTTTTAAATTCTATTTTGTATCTTGCATGTTATATTTAAATTTTACTTATTAGTTCATCTTTAAGTTTAATTTTAAGCCTTGTGGACGCTTTGGCTTACACTATAAGATTTTCTTTTTCCTTTTTTTATGATACCAAGTAACGGAATGAACAAATCGTGCCCCTGGTGGTAAGCGACACTTCTGGCCATAACAATTGGAGTGCTGCTGAGAGCTTTAAATCGCAAAGATCTGAGGGGCACTGCCACTGCGCCTGTCACCTTGGGGCATTAACTAATGTACTTTACAACTGTAAAGTACCACGTAATTTCACCCCGCACTCTTACCATTAAAAACCGGAAGGCATTAATGCTCACATTACTGCTTGGCTGCACAAATAGGTAAGATGGCAGTACTTGTCTAGGCAAACTCTTTCACAAGTTGCTCAACTGCTACTGAAGTCCGGTGATGTGTGGCCAAGTCTGTCTCGTGCGCAGTTAGCACGACTTACTAGCAGTCTAGTTGAGGGCCTGAAGCGAGGAGACGCGCGGGACACGTGAGTTGCCCTTTAAGTTGGAAGTTATGTCCGGACATTGTCGCAGGACACTACAACTGGCATCTCCGGGACTAGCCCGGAGAGCTAGAGGATAATCTAGATAGTCTCCGGTCACTCCGCCGCTTAGGTTATTGGGAACTGGAGAGACGTCGTTTTTCGAAGAGAGCGTACCTTACAGCTCCGCCACCATTGAGGAGATTTGATAGGGTTGGCGTTGACAACCGCTAGTTGTGCAATACGCAACGGGAAGTGAGCGTGCCTACAGCTCCAGTACCTATCTGGAAAATAGGGTGGGTACTGTACGTGCGCCCGGGGCGAATCACCCGAGTCACTAGCCTCTCGAAGAACCGGATGAAGTCAAGTTACAGAGGTCTGTGACAACCCTATACACTGGCTGATCTGAGGTCAGAACCTGAACTTATAAGATTCCTGTGCGCGCACAGGTTATAGTGCCCTTCTCGTATACCCTTAGGGTTGGTAGGGAGGGTCACTGTAATGAAAACTTATGTAGAAAGATATGGGGCTGCTACTGAACTCCACAAGAACGATTCCTTTATAAATAAATAAATTTTCGTTTGAGAATTTGTTGTTTCTCCCCATGCGAACCCAGAATATAGTTCAGAACAAGTTCGAATGCGGCACCAACTTTATGTAGGGGAACGTGGGGTATTGGGAGCCCGCGGGTAATGAGAGCGGTGTTAAACTGGACGTTCCCAATGGTCGTATTTGTGCAAACGGCACTCCTATGTCTTCGTTAACGTTCGCCAAGGTTCGAATCCTGTGGGCGACCAAGTAGAACCCTGCGTTTAGTCGTATGAGATGGTTGTGTGTTTTTCGCTCCGCGCTTATAAAATTTGCCAAATTTCATCATTCCAGGTAAGCATTAAAATGCATAGATACTACATTGTATTTACAGAAGCTATATGTCACCATATCTATCAAATTTTAGATGTTTTGCTTGAAATCACAATAAAAATAGAATTCAATTCAATATTCTTTATTGCACAATAAACAAGCAAAAATACAAAACAATCAAAAATACAGTGTAGAACAGGCGGCCTTATTGCTAAATAGCAATCTCTGCCAGGCAACCTTGGGGTGATAGGACAAACTAAAAGTAGTAATAATAATAGAGGGCGCAATAAATATGATATTATTATTAAACATCATAATATATGAATGAAATAAATAATAAATATCTACTAACATATAAATTACATAAATACTTAAATACTAATATAATACATACAAATAAATATATTATCACCACAGAAGAGGAAAATTAAAAAATTAAAAAAAAAGAAAACCAATAAATAAGACAGCAGAGTAGAATTTATAATTTAAGGTAATGAGCCTTAACTAGGATTTTAAATGACTCAATAGTCTTTGCTCGTCTGATCGACTCAGGTTCCACAGCTTGATGCTCCTAATAGTGAAGGAGTTGGAAAAGTATTTTGAGGAATGGATAGGACAGTTCAGAGAAAGAGTAGAAGAAGAGCGCAAGGTGCGACAGAGAGTACTGCTATGATATTCAAAACAACTCTTAAGATAAGCAGGAGAAGTTGGATTAAAAAGGACAGTGTACAGTAGGGATAAAACGCGGAGATCTCTACGACGACGAATGGGTAGCCATCTAAGTTTCGAGCGAAAATCGGAGACGTGGTCAAATTTACGTAACCCAAAAATGAACCTAATGCAAAGATTCTGCAGCCGCTCTAGTTTGCCGAGGAGACATTTAGACAAATCAGGATAGCACGCATCTGCATAGTCCAGAATAGGCAAAAGGAGTGATTGTGCTAAACTGATTTTCGTCGGAATGGGAAGATAATTACCTAAACGCCGAAGAGACCCATGCGCAGCAAACACCCTCCTACTTAACTCCGTGACATGAGGCCTCCACGATAAGCACTTATCGAAAATAACCCCAAGGGTCGCCGCCCATACAGGTAACTGCGGAACCAGCCAGTCACTGCCGAAGAAATGCCAAGAGAATCAAACAGCGCAAGCAACAAGTCGAAATCAACGGTGTTGAAGGCACTGCTGAACTCCAACAGAGTAAGGACGGTGAGTTGATGATTCTCCATTCCCAGTCGAATGTCATCAGAGATTTTGACAAGAGCAGTAGTCGTACTATGTCCAGAGCGGAAACCGGATTGTAAAGGATTAAAAAGATTGTGACGAGTAAGGAAAAGGGTGAGTTGATGATGGACAAGCTTTTCAAGGACCTTGGAGAGGAAAGGGAGAATGGAAATAGGGCGATATTCAGAAAGGGAAGAGGGATTGGTTTTCTTTGGAAGAGGAATGATGTGGGGCATCTTTCCAAGCAGATGGAAAGGTACCAGTGGAAATGGATGTATTAAGGATTTTGGTTATGACAGGAGTGAGGATATCAATGAGCGGAATGATCATATTACGACTAATGCTATCACAACCAACGGCATTCGATGAGATGGAGAGAATGTTCCTCTTGACATCACCAACAGTGAACTGGCTGAGTTCAAAAGAAGGAATATTAAATAAGGAAGGAATATATATAGGTAATGGCAATTCAGAAAGAAATTGCAGAGTATCTGACTTAACCTTGTTATCAATAGAAGAGGAAGAGGAGAAGTGAGTATTAAGGAGATTAAGGTCAACGTCAATAGAAGTTTTGCTATTAGGAACTTTTCCAATACCTAAAGATTTCAAAAACCTCCAGACCTTCGCTGGGTCCCCGTTTTCAACGGCTTTATGTACATGACGAAATATTTTTATAGAAATATATATATTATATATATTATAGAAATATATATTATAGAAATGTTTTTACTGTTTTATTTCTTTTTCAATTCGATGTTACGCGGGTAATGAGAGCTATTTGGCTCTCCTTATCCCATTGCAATATTCACTGGATATTCCTCTAACACTTTCTTGTTTATTTTCATTACTTTTTAACTTATATATTTTATTATTTTAATTTTTTTTTCAGACTGATTATATATAATGGCTCCCATTTGACATACGGGATTCTTATCGGCTCCCATTTCCCGAACTGTGGGGTAATGGTAGCGAATGACATGTTTTAGGTTTTTCTTCTTAACCAAATGTTATATTTTAATTTCACATTTTTTCTGTGATTATCTAGTACCCTGATATGTGAAGCGTACGTTCATAACTAACAAAAATTTAAATTGCATAAATTATGACATTTATTATCAATTTTCCTTAGTAGGCTCCCATTCCCCCACGCTCCCTATCAACCAAAATAATTTCGTAACTTTGTCAACTCCCATTAAACTCTTAATTAATACAACGATTTGCGATTGGTTGAAGAATCACAGCCTTTCACCGTTTCACTTTGGTAAATATAGGACCTCATAGTTTCAGAGCATCGGCTCTCACTGAACTGAAGTTGAAACATTCGTTTTCCATCAAAAGTTTTCACACGATCCCATTTAGGTGTGTCCCAGGCTGCTAGCGTGGAACGGAGACCCTTTTACATAAAGATAAGGTTAAACTTGTTTCTAAACTTTGTGACGCCGATGAAGGTGCCAAAGTTTAATATTGGAGGCTGAAAATTATTGATCCATTTTAGGCATATCCGCATATTTTATATATTGACATATTTTAATATAAAACTACTTACTATACACGTTTCGGAACTTGTAGAGAAATTAACAATGAATTTAGTACGGTTCGTAACAGTAGTTCGTCTAGTCAGCATTACGAATTGATACAAAGATCTAACAAACTCAAAAAAAATCCTTCGATCCTTCGAGCCAGCGACATTTTCGCCTAACGCGGGCTATCGCTCTCCCACGTGAGCTACGGAGCGAGTCAACAGACCTTAAGAATTTCTCTGTGTTTGATGCAGAACTTTGTTTTAACGGCTTTTTTGCTGTACTCGCCGCCTGTGACAGTGTTTTCTTCAATCAATCACGGCTACCAGCGCGAGCGGATGACAAAAGATGTCGCTTTATTAATTGCAGTATTTATTTATATTTTTTTGTGAAATTACTCCGTTTTGTTGTTATAATTGATACAAAGATTGAACAAACTCAAAGAAAAACTCTTTGCATACGGCTACACACGAAAGATTTCTATTTGAAAAGTAATAATAATTGAAATATTAATTATAATAGTTGAAATATTACTTTTTTAGACTTTTACTTTTTTCTTTCGTGAGGCTCAGAACTATGAACTAAAGTAACGGATATGTGAAGTCGAATTCTTAACTAGTCCGTGGTCCTTTTTTTATGACACCAAGCAACGGGACGAACAACGCCTATCCACGACAGTTGCAGTGTCACTCAGAGCTTTTAATCGCAAATAGGTGCGTGGCAATGCCACTGCACCTTCCCTGCATCATTCTGAGACGTAAATAAAGAAGTCCCATGTGCCTATAAATTCACTTCAAAACCACTTAATGTGAGAATTACTATTTAACGACAGAAATAGGTTACTTCCCTGGACGAACTTACTCTCGAGCTCTACGAAAATTAAAATATTACTGTTTGCGACGTTATTACACGCGCACATTTCACAAACAAACGAATTTGATATCCTAGCTTTAAGTAGACTCGATGGCAAATAGTCGTAATGGTACCATTGTTACTCAATATTTATTCGAATAGAATCCCACCATCTACTCCGCCACTCGGCTTAACCCGGCTGAAATAAACATATGTAAACACGGTCGAATGGAGGCAAAAAAAAACCAATTCGAAATTCTGCAACACACGTAAAACACAAACTGTCTCTTAAACTTTCGTAATAAAACTGATTTATGTAATCAAATTTACTTAAACGACCAATATTTTAATACATTTTAGTTCCAACAAGTTTAATTTAGTTAAGAACATCTTTTGCCGTTTACTACGTTACGTTATATATTTAGTACTAAACACCACACCTATTTAGATCTTTGTGACAGAGTTTATCCTGAGAAGTACTGCCACCATACTTATTTCCGCCGCCAAGCGGGTAATACCCACATTACTGCGTTCCGGTTTAGAAGAATGCTTATGAAACTACAAGCACGTGGAACTTGTCAACTTTATACCTCACGATGATGGACGCAGTTGCAGTGCTTCTCAAATATTTGCGATTTAAAGCACTGGTACTCCAACTGTTATGAGTAGGCATGTCGCTTACCACCACACGGTTCGTTCTGAGACTTGATATCACAAAAATAAAGATTTTCGTAGTACATCATTAATATTTCAAGTAGGACATAAGTGACATAGTTTCAATTGAAATTGTGTTTTTTATGATACCAAGTGACGGGATGAATAAGTCATGCGCCTGGTGGTAAGCGACATGCCTGTCAGTGGCAGTTGCAGTACCACTCATAGCCTTAGAGGGGCACTGCCACTGCGCCTGTCACTAGTCAAAGTCAAAGTCAAAGATTATTTATTCCATAGGTAAAATAAATTTACACTTGAAAACGTCACATTTAAGCTACTGCTCGTTCACTACGCTGACCTCCCTGAGAAGAACGAGCAAGAAACTCTAGGGATTGCTCTTTTCAAATAAACTTAAATGCTATGGAATACACTTTGAATCAAATTTGTATGGATTCTGGAGCCATGTCGTCTTTCCATACATCTTTATCTAACACGTAGTCTTCAATTTTGTAATATGATTTTTCGATCAAAATATTTTTAATGCAGTTTATAAACTTAGGAAATGATAAACTTAATATATGCTCCGGAATCTTATTGTAAAAACGTATACAGTTCCCCATAAAAGAGTTGTTTACCTTGGTTAAATGAAATCGTGGTACCATGAGTTTGGACTTAGCTCTAAGGTTAATATTATTGATATCTTCTTTCTTATTGAAATTATGTATATTTTTACGGGCATATAAAATATTTGAGTAAATGTACTGTGATGCCACAGTCATGATACCAGTCTCCTTAAACTTTTCTCTGAGAGATACCCGAGAGCCTAGACGGTACACAGAACGAATCGCTCGTTTTTGCAATACAAATATGGTTTGAATATCTGCCGCTTTACCCCACATGAGAATCCCGTAGGACATTATACTATGGCAGTAACTAAAGTAAACTAGTCTAGCAGTACTAACATCGGTAAGCTCACGTATTCTGCGGACTGCGTATGCAGCGGAGCTTAATCTGCTGACCAGGGACGATATATGTGGAAACCACTGAAGTTTACTATCTAAGGTCACTCCCGAGAAGACTGCTTTATTAACAAGGTCTAACTTTTCTCCGTTTATTTCTATGCTTGGACTAGTCGATTTTACGTTAGGTAATTCTAATTTAACACATTTTGTCTTCTTGGCATTAAGCAATAAATTGTTAGCATTAAACCAATAAACTACCTTAGAGAGGGTATCATTAATACGGTCATAGTTAATGTCATGTCTATCTGTTTTAAAAATCAAGGATGTGTCATCAGCAAACAACACTATTTCGCAATGATCCTTAACAAAGAATGGCAGATCATTAATATAAATCAGAAATAAGAAAGGTCCAAGTATTGAGCCCTGTGGAACACCCATTTTTACTGGAGAACCCAAAGAAGTCACTCCATTTATGTCTACTTTCTGAATTCTACCGTTGAGATATGACGAGACAAGGTTCGACGCCTTGCCATTTACACCGTAATGTTCCAGCTTCCTAAAAAGAGTATTATGATCCACGCAATCAAATGCCTTTGAGAGATCACAGAAAACACCAATAGCGTTCTGGGACCTTTCCCAAGCATCAAAGATGTGTTTTAGTAACGCTACCCCCGCATCGCTAGTCGATCTACCACTAGTAAACCCGTATTGTTCACTATGAAAAATATGATTCCTACCGAAATAGGACAGTAATTGAATTAGCATAACCTTTTCGAATATTTTACTTAAAGCTGGTAAAATTGAAATGGACCTATAGTTGCTAGGATCAACTTTCCTACCGCTTTTGAATAAGGGAATAAACTTGCTGTATTTCATTAAATCGGGAAAAACACCTTCGTCAACGCACCTATTGAAAGCTACAGCTAACTGTGGGGAAATGAGATTAATAACTGAGTCTATAACTTTAGTTGATATGCCCCAGAGATCTTCAGTTTTTTTAACATGTATTGACTTAAAAGCTTTTATGATGTCTTGTGGATTAACATGACGAAAATGCATAATTATATATATATATATATATAAATGCATATTAATAATTAATAGGAGGAATGTAATGATTTTGTAGTGTTCACAGCAATTTCCGAAAAAACGATTAAAAGCTTGGGCTACTTTATCTTTAGATTTTATAAGTTTGCTGTCTAATTCTAAAACTATATCTCTATCGTGTAGTTTAACCCTGCCTGACTCTTTATTTATTATGCTCCAAGTAGTTTTAGATTTAATTATCGATTGTTCTTCACTTCTTAATAGTTTCTCGTAAATGAACCGCAGTAACCTCTGATTACTGTACAGCTTTGTTATGAAAGTAATTTTTGTTTTATAGAATGTTTTTACAAACAGTACGATAATTAGTTTATGAAATTTCCTTTATAACTAACGCTCAGACTGGCTAACTTTCTGTATATTCCTTTTTTTTAAAATACCAAGTGACGGGATGAACAAGTGGTACGCCTGGTGGTAAGCGACATACCTATCCGTACCAATTGCAGTGTCATTCAGAGCTTTAAACCGCAAAGATCTTAGGGGCACTGCCAATGCGCCCGTCGCCCTGAGACGTAAGTTGAAAAGTCCCGAGTGCCAGTAATTTCACCAGCATCCTTACCCTTTAAAATCGGAACGCAGTAATGCTCACATTTCTGCTTGATGATAGAAATATATAAGGTGGCAGTACTTCCCTGGATGAACTCTTTTTCCTAACATAATGTTTCGAAATCATCATCAGCATCTTCGGAAGCTTTAGGCCAAAACTGAGGTTTTTTTTAAATATATATGCGCATTTGGCCTACATAATGAAAAGTGACAATGTGATCGATGATGGAGCATGCATATCTAAATAATGCCTATTCACTCTCGCCATGGAAAGACCCAACTAGCTGAATGCTGGTTGGGAATTTCACATCTACGAAGAGCAATTATACTCACATATATGAGCATCTTGTCCAAGAAGAGGGTTTCACCATTTTGTTTTCATTCATTCATTCAAGTAAGTAATAATTAATTATCTAAACTATAGATAAACTAAAAATTACTTAGGGCGAAATGGTATCGCGTGGATATTGAAACGTTTGTGGTAGACCCAGAGAATTTCATTGCACTATAGTTAAACCTTTATTAATAAAATATGCTCTATTATTGTAAAGTAAGTAAAATAAGATTTCTAGTCCCATGACGTATTTATTACGGAACACGGGACAGAAAATTCCATTGAATTATTTGTATTAACAATAGCCGAATGAAACCGATTTTTCCGTAGATGGATGGCCAACATGGAAATTTTGAGGAAATTTGTGATTTTTTTTAAATCGAGTTTTGCCAATCGTATTTCGGGTCCTATACTTTACTACCGATATCTTTTGTTTTCATTGTCAATTTAAAAAAAAACTTAAATTCGTATTTTTAACGTCGAAAAACCGATTTTCGGTGTGGTCGAAATACATCAAAACATCTATTTTGGAATCTCACTTCACGTTAATGATACAGACCTGTCAGTGCAAATCTAATTCAGGACCTTCTAAATCGGAGAGAAATGTTCTATAAACTAGGTTACTGCTGATTTGTGGCGCGTACGGTGTTTTAATACTACTAAGCCCCAAAGCAATTACAGTGATAACTCCTGAAGCCAAGTAAGGTTTGCGAACCAATCTCTTAGCTGGATTGCTATGCAAACTCTGTTAGGCAGAAGCACAAACGTGACCGGAATCCGTCTGTGGGTGGATTACAAATAATTCGGTATGCTTACGGTAAAACTGCTTCCATGAAACGCAGATATAAGCACATCTGAAATCCGATATAAATATGTACGTAGAATATAATCTATTACGTACCCTTAAACTTGTTAAAGGTTGACTTGGATTGGAGCAAGCCGCAAGCCACAAGGTATTTAGTATGTCCAACTTCAGCGTATTATATGTACGAGCAACCCTCGACTGGATAAGGCCTTTGTAGTAGATCGTAGACAATTCCGCGCAGAGTACTTTTATCCCGTAAGCTAATAGAAGCAGTAATGTCATCATTATTGTGTTCCGGTTTTGAAGGGTAAGGGTGCTGGTGAAATTACAGGCACATGAGGCTTGTCAACATACGCCTCAAAGTGGCGGGCGCAGTGGCAGTGCCCCTCAAATCTTTGCAACTTAAAACTTTGAGTAGCACTGCAACTGTTAAGGACAGGCGTATAGCTTACTCACTTGACATTATAAAAAAAATCTACAAACTAAAACCTTTTTTTTTAGTACTTTCATCATTTCAACCAAATTATGTAAACATTATTATATTATGTAAAGAGAAAAAAGGGCTGTGTGGTTGGATATTCCGTTGCCAAAATGCATGGAAAACATTGCTGCTGTCGACCACAAACAATTGGAACAGTGAAATCAATGCAAATATTCCAACATGTAGTTCGTTTCATTTGAGTCTAAAATTATTCCAATTTGAGCTTTATGTTCGATAGTCAAAAGATCTTTATGCATTTTAAGGAAACATGAATGGCATGTCCTAGTAATAAGTTACAGATAATCCGATTATATGTTCAATCAGACTTATCCTTCTGAAAACTTTTGAAGGCACGTCGCACACATGCCAAAAACGTGAACCCGTGAGCGAGCACTAATTAACAGGATTATTGTGTTTCGGTGAGGCAATAAGGGTACTCGGTACTGACTACCTCTGGTGATAGAATCGCGTCACCTGTCCACTCTGAACCGAATCATGTCTATCGACGGTAATTTGATTCTTATATCATTTTCCTTTTTGCACCAGAAAAAAAGGATGGATGTATATTTGCGTATTTATTCATTCACATTCCTGCAGCCATTGACCTAGTTCTGTCAATAATACTTTCTCATGAAAGGTACTTGAATCGTATAGGAAGCTATATTTGAAACTACAGAATACGATAACTATATTAACTTTGTTCCATAAACGCGAATGTTTCGACATTGCAACGTTTAAGAAGTTTTAAAATCGACTCTGAGTCTGAAAAGGAAATATGGTTGACTTTCCAATTTCCTACATAAACGAAGCATACCTGACTTCGACGAGCATACCTCAATTTTCGCTTCTAACAAGCGGAAATCAGGTTTCACTCATATGGAGGGTTTCATTCATTCGTGGCCTTGGTAGCAACGTCGTTTCCAAATTAAACGAATTTTGGCAACATAGACCCGGCCGCCTCTTCTTTTCAATTTCGTGGCAGAGTAAAGAAAATCTTCGCAAGATCTCGTAATAAACACGACGGCGTCAGCGCCAATGAAATTTGCAAATGAATACCCCGTAAATGCGTCTAGGGACCTCTTGAATTTTGGCGCCACGGGAAATCAGTGATTCGGGGAGCGTCAACTGTTGATTTTCAATCGCTCCGTATTGCTTTAGTAGATGGAGACTGCAGTAAACACTGAAATGACTGTCACAAGAAAATAATCACGACTATCTAACTCCGAAAGTTATAATTACTCATGAAACATAGGTAAAACTTAAAACAAAAACAGTGCCACATTCTGCCCTACCCGAAAAATATGTAGCATACATATTTATGTACAAAGACTTATCTATTTCTGTCGCCAAGCAGTAATGTGAGTATTACTGCGTTCTGATGAAATTAAAGGCACCTGGGAGTTGTCAACTTATGTCTCAAGTTGATGGACGCAGTGGCAGTGCCTCTCAGATCTTTGCGATATAAAGCTCTGAGTGGCACTGCAACTGCTAAAAAAGACTACACACGAAACTTTTAATTTTTTAATTTCGATTTCTAGAAATTTCCAATAATTGATTAATGCTACGACAAGTATGGCAGGCGTATATATGTATTTATGCAAAATATACAAACCTTACGAAAGTAGTGGTAGTAACTTAGTAAAACTTTTAAAAGTAGTAAGTATCCAGTTCTTAGGTTTTCGCGATTGTTACACATAGGAAATGAAATTATTTTTCCGGATATAAATCGCGTATATTTGTTTTTTCACACAAAGCGACGTTTCGGTGCCGTTGTCACGGTTGACTGAGGTGGTACAGTCTTCAACCAGTTATGTCTAATAGTAATGCAAACCACCTTATTTTTTCACTATATTTACAATAGTTATTAATGAAATACCTTATTTTTAATTTTACAAAGAAAACATTCCAATTTACGGTACCTACATTAAGTTTTACAAATTATTTTATTGAATGTATTTTTATTAAGTTCAATTTATTATTAATTAATAATAAAAATTAGAATAAACTAAAACATATTAATTCGTACTGCAGTCGTATGTCTGTTTGGGATTTTTCATCAGAGGAAATACTGGATCCCAAACCGGTGGTACGGAGAAACCATATTCCCTGTTGAAATTAGGATGTTTTTTAATTTCAATGGCCTCTCGCAGCATCCTGGGTAGATAACGAACTTCTTTTGCAAGGACCTGGGGTTTGTCAAACTTCATTGAATGTGTAGGTTTATCCATGACATGCTCGCAGACTGCAGACTTGTTTAGGCGACGGTGTTATACATCAGCTATATGTTCTTTGACGCGGGTACAAATACTTTGTTTGTTTGAAAAAACAAATATACGCGATTTAAATTCGGTAAAAAAGTTTCATTTCCTAAGTAGTAAGTAATTAAACAACAATTCACGGCCAAGGTGGCATAAGCATTGCTATCGCTTCTCACATAGCGACTAAAACATTGTTACCTAAACCAAATCCGTACAATATTATCCATTTCCTAACGAATCGGTTATTATCAAACATGCAATACCTTAATACTAAAATAGTCGTAGTAATAAATTAATTAATTCATAATGTAATAGCCAAGCCAATCATGTCTCACGCTACGTAGCCTGCAGCGAATGGAAGCAGCAGGTGAAATTAAATGTCAACACTGTTGCTACCTCCGAGGCTAAATGAATTTTGTACGTGTTTTGAGAAGAAACCTCGAAACGTCACAATGGTATATGCTTTTAATGACACACTTATTACTGTATACATAAACATACCTTGCGTAAACCATATATATATATATAAGTCAACAATGGCATACTTAATGCTTATAGACAACTTTACCAAAGGTGTTATATACTTTCGTACAATGTAATATCCATCAAATAGCGTATTATATTTATATTTAACTCACTGCGAGTTCTAAGAGCAAAGCTGCTTATCGAAGGAAAAATCATTCACTGTTGATAAATAAAATACAAGCTCAGTAAAATCCCTACAAGTAACTTTGCCACAAATTTTCATGGTTTAAAAGGGTCCGTTTCCTATTTGTAATAAGAAACCTTGAAATCAGTCATTTATCCAATCTTTAGAACATCAAAACAAGTTTTAAAAGTAAACAAACTTTAGATCGGCTTTTCTCGGTTGTAAAACCTGCTAAATTGAATTTCTTTGCGGTTAGGTAGCTGATGCAATAATAATAATCATATAATAATAATTAGGCCTTGGGAGCGGCGAGAGTCTAAAATAGATAAATAATAATAATAATGATAGGGCTAGGGCTAGGGTATGGATGTGACGACCTCATCGCCCACTGATGGGACGGCGCAGTGAATATTATGTCACTTTACCGTTTCAGCAGTGCAAACAGTCAGCGCTTGAGTTCATTGTTGTACAGAACCGTGTCAGTGAACTGGTCTCAGCGATAAATAGGGTAAATAACGGTATACCCGGGGTAAGTGAGTGAAAGCTCCGGGTGTAAAATTGCTCATCGTAAATGATGGAACACAATAGTTACGATGAGCGAATAGGGCCGCTTCCCGTGGGTAATCGCCGACGGCGGACGCGGAAACGGCGTGGCAGTATACGTGCCCCCATCCGCGGCAGACTGGCCCGACCATCCGGCCAGTCTACTCACGATCCATCACCACCAGTTGGCTTGGTATCGGAAGTGGCAGGGGCAACTCGGTCCCAGCAATCGGCACCCGCCTCTGGTGGAGTATGGCACCGCATGGCATGGACGATGGATATGAATAAAAACGCCATGCGGGCCTATTTTAGGGCCTCAGGTTCGGGAACTGCTAACTGTAATGTACCGCGGATTTCTTCAGCTGGAGCCAACTTTGACCATCACAGAACAAAACCTGGCGGACCGAGTTCGGTACTTACAGCGCTCAGGACTTTTTAGCGCTGCCGAGCTCTAGCAATTACGATGCGAGGCTGTTCCTCCACTGGACGAAGAGCCACCCAGTCTGGAGCGCTCCCCTGTTCCCAGCAGGGAAGTTCACGGGGAACCTAGTGCTCACCAGCCGGACACGGGTGGTACTGAAAGTGATTGGGGAACAGTCGCCCTGGATTTGGAAACGTTGAGGAGTAGTCTGGAAGAGACGATTCTGGAATATCGCCATGTGCCTCTTGAGCGAAGGCCACGGCTGTCTCGAGTGCCGCTCAGTGTCAAGGTTCGGGATTCCGTTGGGGCCATTAACAACATGCTGCCCTCATTTTTAGAGGAAAGCCTTTGGGAGACGGACTCAATTCTCTTCGCTACCGCAATGACTGTGTGTCAATTTGTCGGCGTCAGGATGTCGCCAACAAGACCCGGCGGTAACCACCATGTTGGCAGTACTACTCCTATAACTAGTACTAAGCCAGCCTGGATAAGACAAATTGAGTGTCGTATAGCACGGGCCAGGGTCCTCAACGGCAAACTGACCAGCTTCAGATCAGGCGTCACTAGGCCAAGAGTTGTGCGCTTTGTGCGAGAAGCATTCCCCGGTGAGAACATTTTTGTAGATTCACCGGAGTTTGCACGAAAACTGACAGAGCGCATCGATGATCAGAAGATAGATGCTTGGGGCAAGCGGATTCGGCGATATTCCGAAAGGGTGAAGAGGTAGCGTGTGCAACCATTGCGCCAATGAACCCCATCAGCATATCCGAAGAGGATATAGCGGTAGCGGTCTGTAAGGCTCCAAACTGGAAAAGTCCGGGACCGGACGGACTGCACCATTATTGGTTGAAGGGGTTCTGGTACTGCCACGCTACTGTCACTCGTCAGTTCCAAAGTACCCTTGAGAGTGGGACGCTCACAAACTTCTTAACTACTGGGGTCACTCATTTAGCTCCAAAGAGCGATGCTACCGTGGATCCATCACAATATCGCCCCATAACTTGTCTTTGTACAATAATCATCCAGCAGTACGACGCCCACTGTTGGGCATAGGCCTCCACTAATGATCTCCACGATGATCGGTCCTGCGCTGCTCGCATCCATCGGCTTCCCGCTACCTCCACCAGATCGTCGGTCCACCTGGTGGTGGGCCTACCCACTGAGCATTGTCCGGTGCGCGGTCGCCATTGAAGAACCTTTCCGCCCCAACGGCCATCGGTTCTCCTAGCTATGTGCCCCGCCCACTGCCACTTCAGCGGAGCATTTCTTCGAGCTATGTCGGTTACCTTAGTTCTCCTACGGATTTCCTCATTTCTGATTCTATCACGTAGGGAAATACCGGGCATCGCTCTCTCCATTGCCCGCTGAGTGACCTTGAGCATTCTTATGAGGCCCATAGTGAGGGACCACGTTTCTGATCCATATGTGATCACTGGCAACACACACTGGTCCAAGACTTTCGTCTTGAGATATTGAAGTAATTTGGACGCAAAGATTTTTCGTAGTTTCGCGAACGCTGCCCATCCGAGCTGGATTCGACGAGAGATCTCTTTCTCAAAGTTGGACTTGCCTAACTGTACTGTCTGCCCCAGGTATACGTAATGGTCAACAACTTCGAGTGTAATGCTCCCAATTTTAATTGGAGCGGGTACAACATGGACATTCGACATGATCTTCGTCTTGTCCATGTTTATCTTACGACCCACTCTTTGGGAAACACTACTGAGATCTTCGAGCATTGTGTTCAGGTCTCCCAAGGTCTCAGCCATAAGAACTATATCATCGGCAAATCGAAGGTGTGTTAGGTACTCGCTATTGATGTTGATGCCAAGTCCTTCACAGCCCAGAAGCTTGAAAAGAAAATATCCTCCAACGCAGCAGTGAACATTTTCGGAGATATCACATCTCCCTGTCTCACGCCTCGTTGAAGTTGGATAGGATTAGAGCTCTGATCCTGTAATCGGACTGACATAGTGGCGTTTTTGTATAAGTACCTTAACACCTCCATATACCTATAGTCTACTTGGCACCTTTGGAGAGACTGCAGCACCGCCCAGGTCTCGATCGAATCAAAGGCCTTCTCATAGTCTACAAACGCTAAGTAAAGTGGCCGGTTATACTCCTCAGTCTTCTGTATAACCTTCTGCAGCGTATGGATGTGGTCTATGGTACTAAAACCCTTTCGGAAACCGGCTTGTTCGGGAGGTTGGAAGTCGTCAAACCTGCGAGCTTCTTTGTACAATATACAAGACTTTAACATCCGTTTTGAGCTCCAAGATAAGTCGGCACATTGTTGATAACAGTGTGATGTCTGGAGCTCAAAACGGATGTAGTAAGGAGCTGCTCCTCATCGACGCGGTCGCTGGCCAACTTGTCAGACGCAACCGTCGGAATTTCTCCGCTGCCTGGATAGACTACAGGAAAGCGTTCTACTCGGTACTCCACTCGTGGCTCTCGAGGGTCCTCGAACTGTATAAAATTGATAGAGCAGTTCGACACTTCTTCGGTCAATGCATGGGGCGTTGGAGAACGATCCTGAGTCTGGACGGTCGGCGGATGACGGATGCGGATGACCGAATAGAAATAAGGCGAGGTATTTTCCAGGACAATTGTCTGTGTCTACTGTGGTTTTGCCTGGCCCTGAACCCTCTGAGTACTCTATTAGAGAGGTCAGTGACAGGCTTTCAGTTTCGGAGAGGTGGGCCGCGAATGCCTCACCTGCTCTACATGGATGATCTCAAGCTATACGGCCCCACAGCTGACAGATTGACGGAGCTACTGACGATCACCAACGATTTCAGTAGTTCGGTTAAGATGGAGCTTGAGATCGATAAGTGTGCGGTGGTCCATGTCGAGTGGGGATGTGTCATGCATTCCGATGGCATTAATGTTGGCACCAATCATCTGCGGGTACTCTCCGAGACTGAAACTTCTGTGTCAAGTATCTGGGCATGTCACAGACCATCGGTGTGAAGGAAGCAGACGTGAAACAGGGTGTGTGCGAGGTTTTTTATAGGCGCCTGAAAAATGTGCTAAACAGCTATTTGTCAGGCGTTAATGAGATCCGAGCTTATAACTCCTGGGCCGTGCCCGTTCTGATGTTACACATTTGACGTGATCAGATGGACTCAGACGGAATTAGACGCTCTGGATAGACGAGTCCGCACGACGTAGACCTCTCACCGAATACATCATCCGAGATCGTTGGTTATGAGATTGTATGTCCCACGGAAGTGTGGAGGTAGAGTCAAAATCATGCACAACCCCGAGATATGCAATCTCAATCTTAATCTTTTTAACGATGTCGAATGACATAATTCACGGGGAGGTTATCACATGTGATAAAGGGCTAACTCGCTAATCGTTGGCCAAAGGGGAATACCGCAAGTCCATATGGAAAGAGAAGGAGCTCCATGAGAGGTTCTTTAAGGTACTCCACACTGGCTGCGTTTCGGGGACCTCTTTGGGGAAACCGAAGGTTTAGTCTGTGCAATACAGGATCAGGTTATCAAGACGCGGAACTATCGGAAATATATCCTAAAGGACGGTACAGTAGACATTTATCGGGCATGTGGCCGTCCCGGAGAGTCACTTAGGCATATTGTTTCCGGTTGTTCCGTTCTTGCTAACACTGAGTACTTGTAAAGACACAACCAGGCAGCCAAAATATTATACCAAGATCTCCCTCTGAAATACGGACTCGTGCGACAGAGGTTGCCGTATTACAAGTATTCACCGGAGCCAATACTCGAAAATAACCACCCCGAAATCTATTGGGATCGACCCATTATCACGGACAGGACTATTCTTTCGAATAAGCCTGATATTGTGATATTGGATCGATCGCAGTCGAAGATATTTCTTGTGGACGTTACAATCCCGCATGATGAGGGTCTCGTGACAGCCGAAACCGAGAAACGCCGGAAGTATCTCGACCTGGCGCACGAGATCACCGACATGTGGGATGTGGCCTCCACTGAAATAATCCCAATTGTTTTGTCCGCAAACGGGTTAATTCCAGTCAGCCTTTCTAACAGCTTGAGGCAGTTGGATTTCTGTGGTGTATTGCTTCCAGCACACACAGCAAATGCAGAAGGCGGTCCTGCTCAATACGGCATGTATTGTTCGCCGGTTCTTGAACCTGAGTCCCTGACCCCGGCCGACTGTGCCAGTGCCGGGAAATACCGCCTCTCCCATTTAAAAATTCAAAATTAATCTTTTAGGCCTCGGGGGAGGCGAGAGAATAAAAACACACAGTTGACTTGTTGAGATAAATAAAATACACTTCCGGACACATAATTCGAGCCATCACGTATTTTCAGCCCTAAGCTTAAACAATGTTTGATTGATCAAAAACCATTATGCAATTTTGAAACTAGTATACTATACGTCTTTTCTATAAGTCCTTCTTGGAAATTTGGATTTGCAAAACGAGGAAAAACTTTTTCTTCGATGATAACACTATTTTTGTTTCTTTATTGTTTGTGTCACTATTTTATGACTAAAATGCGAGGTGGCTCGAATCATGTGTCCGGGAGTATATATAGGAAAAATGTATTGAACCTAGATCGCAGAACGATGCTCTGTCTGTATTTTTAAAAATCTTAGGCAGTATGTATTTGTAATGGCCAATGTAAATACAAGCAATACACATTTGTTAATAGCAGTATTCAACTTTTGTTTTCGTATTCTTTTCAAGTAGCCGGTTATGTCACAAAGTATTATCCAAACTCGCCACCATTAAGCGGTCAAACCTCTTTTTATCTACCTGTAGAGTGGACAATTCAATCTTAATAATAGCTCCGTGTCCTTTGTCATTATCGTTTTTAGAAATGTAACCCGTAAAGCTTAGGCTTTTTAGTTGACAAAGGATTTTTAGTTGACAAATACTAATATACCTTAATATCATGTGCCTATAGTAAAAAAATTCAATGATAATGGTCGTAGCCACTAAAACAAATCTCCGGTAAGTTTCGGGATACCAAGCCGGCAATCTCTGAAATGCCTCGGCAGCCTTCGGAATACTTTCCAAATGTTATTTACCTAAAATGTTTTCCTTTTTGGACTATAATTCTCTTCGTCCACTTCCGCAAGAAATACTATGAGCTGCACTAAATTCCAATCTACCATTTTTAAATATTCCATTGGGTATAAAACAGCAACTTTACAGCTGATCTGAAGAGGCTCAGCACGAGCACGACGACGTCGCAACGACATGCTTCGGCATTCCTAAGAATACCGCGTGTGCTTGCATATAGAGATGCCGAAGGATCCCTTGCCATACCGTCCCGCCAATAATAAACGTCAGATCTTATTTGGGTAAGAACTAAATGTTTTTAATAGCGACGCAATAGTTACGTGAAATAATAAAAGATTTATGTGTAATTAAGGAATAAGCAAGATGGCCTCATGATATTGGTGACATAAAGACGAATAAATCATGCGCCCGGGTGTAAGCGACACGCCTGGCCATAGCAATTGCAGCGCCACTCTAAACTTTAAATCCCCAAGATCTGGGGGGCACTGCCTCTGCTCACCCTGAAACATAAGTTGACAAGTCCCATGTTCCTGTAATTTTACCAACACCCTTACCCTTCAAAACCGGAAGGCTTGGCGGCAGAAATAAGTAATGTGGCAGGCAGTAATACGCGATACTTCTTTGGACGAACTCTTTCACAAGAAGCTCTCCAGCTACTAGAGGAATGTGTAAACTTTTAAAGTTTTAATTTTACTTTCATCCAGTCAAAATTAATTCAAAATTAACTTAAAAAATTTGATGATCGAAAAGTAATTAATTAGTATAGGTATAAGTACAGCCACGAGTGAATTTTCTAGGTAAGAATTGTATCTCCTCTTAATATCGTTTTCATTCTAAACATTTACAAAATGCACTTTTTTCATAATTCATGCATAGGTAATAATTTCAAAGTGATCATTTTCACATTCGCGATATGAAATGCTTACACGGGGAATTCTGTTCATAAATTAACGAATAAATAAATTAAAAGCAAGAAAATATGTTACCTTCCTTTAAATTACAATTTGGTATAAGGAATATCGTGTCATGAGAACTGGCATTAATTATTCAGAACTTACACCTGAAAATTAACTATAAATTATCGAGTTTCCTTTTCAAACTTAATATTAACTTTACTTCAAAGATGGTTGAGCAATATAACTTATATATAGTATATTAAAACACGGAACAAACTGCTAAGAACACTTCAAAGAAATTTGTGAACGTTTCCGGAGACGACTAAACCAAATGGAGTTCAATGAGGTGCAATTTCACTCCCAAGTAACCGGAATCACCATCAATATCCATTACTGTTCGTCGAACTGAATAAAATATACAATAACACAACTTTTTTTTATGGTACCAAGTGACTGGAAAGCCTGTGCATAGCGTTTGCAGAACCACTCAGAACTTTAAATCGCAAAGATCTAAGCGACACTATTACTGCGCCTGCCATCCTGAGACATAAGTTGACAACACACGTATGCCTGTAATTTCACCAGCACCCCTTACCCCTACTACCCCTTCAAACTATAAGCGTCAGTCGGGCGTGGTCGTTTATTTCGCTTCAGTCATCATTAATTACAATAAATACAATTTTTATTATTTAACAACTCCACATAGGATGTTAAGGTAGAACAAGACTCTAGCCGGCGTTTTCAGATATAAAGGATGAACCCAGTCTTGCAGATTTACTTTTAATAGATCGTACCTTCTATAAACAAGTTTAACCACAGATATCACTAAATCAAAGAAAAATGGACCAAATGTTTCGGAACACAATGACGTAACAACATTTTGTGTGAACCCCGTCATTGTATGTTATATGAACCTCCTCAAGCTAAGGATCTCTAGTATGTTGCTAGTCTTATCACCCTATTGTTACACCACTCGAAGACCTTTATAGTTGTTCATATGGATGGGTTGTATCATATGTGACTTCTATTACACCCTGTATTACAATAAACAAAGCTAATGCTTCCTCAAATGTAATCAAGTTGAGTAGCTTATTTGCCGCCGTAATAATGTTTTATGTATTGTATTATGATGATGTGAAATTTATTGTTATGATGACGTCAGCAACCCTATGAAGCCATTTGAGAGTGACACTAAGGACATTTTCAACGAATTGTTTAATCGGAAAAATCTGTCCTCTTTTAATACATTGAAAGTAAGTTTAAAACGATCGATTTACTCTATTAACAAATCAACTGTCCATATTGCTAACATAACAGCCATTCTCATAAAACGCTTTGATTCCTCCGTCCTAATGCGTACCGCAATGTACCGTAATATTCTACCAGCACCGGTGTTTACCAAAAGATACAATTTGAGGTTTTTCAAGGTTATAGTGAGTAGTCACTGATAAGAGTAATGCAGGAAAAGAGAAGCTGACTTAAGAAAATAAAGAACCGAAGTGGAAAGATGTTTGGGTATCTGATACATCACGAAAGTTTTCTCAGAAGCGTCATAGAAGGAAAGATCGAAGGAAAAAGATGCAGACTTAAATCAGGAAAAAATTAATATTGTGTCGTATCAGGAAATCAAAGTTAGTCGGAGATAGTTGGTGATTACTCCAAGAACAAGAGCTACGCTCTTAAATATATAGTGATTAGGCATTTTATAGACAAATGCATACCACTGTGTTTCACACAATCGCTTAGTATCAGGTAAGATTTAGGCCAGATGATAAATAAAATCAGTAATTAAACCAAAAAAGAAAAGAAACGACAAATGGAGAGGAGAATCTCAAACAGAATATTAATCAAGAAAAAAACACTTTCCAAGGTATTGTACCAAGAAGTACGTTTTAATGAGTCTTAAAAGAAGTTAAAACTTCTCAAAAGTGTTCGGTATTTTTGGTAAGCGTCGAACATCGGCTTCGAAGTTTGTCTCTGTCACGAAGATGAACATTTAATTGGCGAACGATTGTAAGCCTTCGTTGAGGAAAGCTTTGTCTTTAAAAACCAGTTCAATTCCTCATACTCTGCTGAGAAACATTTTAACTTACCGATATTATTCTCCAACAAAATTACATTGAGAAGATACTTATTCAATCGTTAAAATTCATTTAGTCCTTATATTCTAAGCATTTTTAATTTAAAATTCTGCCAAAGTATAACAATTTGGGTATTTTTATATTCTGCTGATATTCTTCAGTGAGCTCTAATGTACAGTCACGTGTAATAATGTAGCGCAGTAAAGATGACATAATATCCGGAAATGTTATGTGTGTTATTGTACTAAATACGTACATTAGTGGAGTATTTTTATACAAAATAGGTAGTTATAATTGAGGATATCGGCGCAAGAGTGGTTCAACCCACATTCAACTTTCTTTTCTACAATATTACTTGAAATGATACTAAGATAAATAATAATTTTATATTTAGTTGCCACTTTCATGTACAAAATTAATAATAAATTAGCACTAGGGAGACGATGTGTCGCGGGTGCCATGGACTCGAACTCACGAGAGAAATAAATGTAGACCATACCAATGGTAACCGTTCGGCCACAGAGGCAGGAATAATTTTTTTTTTTTTCACTAAATTAAACAATATGGTTTAATCGTTTTTGCGCTGATAGCCACAATTGTGATGTTATTTTAGGATAAGTACGTTACGAGAATAATTTCGTTATTAAAACTAAGGCCTATGTAAAGGTGTTTTGAGAATTTATATATCTTATTTCGTTTCGGAAATATAAACTCGAACAACGATCAATCTGACATCCACAACGACGAAGAACGAACGAAGGGTGTTATATGATGGTCCTGGGAACAAGTAGTCTTGCGCATAGATCTTTATTCTACGGAAGAATCGATATACTACGATCATTTCATTACGTATATATTAATGTATAAGTATATATTTGTAGTTTTATACAGGTATTTACCATTCATGTTAAGACATTGTTGCAAATTCTTATTATCCCGCGTTGGTAACCGCAGCATTTTCGCAGGGTGCCAGCTCAGAGAGGTAATTATATAATAATTAGATGAAATTAAGTCAGGCACTCGTACTGAGATGCTCCGTCGGCGAAACGAAAATGACTGAGCAGTTATGAAGCACATGATAATTATTACGTCTACATTGGTGATACGGAACGCGCAAATATTTGTATAAAAATTTACTGCTATAATTCCAGCTAGCATACTTAAAAAAATATTGTGATCTCTCTTTTCTTACATACACCATCAGAAAAAACACACCGTGGGACTGTTGAGCGACTTGATACATAATGCAAAACACTCTATAGGTGAGGACCTATAATTGGCTCTCCGTTATTATTTCTAAACCTATAAGCAAATATTAATAAAAAGATAAAAAGACAAATATTTGCTACAATAACCGTGCGGTAAGGCTGAAATCTTTATTTTACGAACAAGAACTTTTTTATTCATACAAAGATCGAACAACACAAAGAAAAATTCCTTCGATCTGACTGATTAGATTCGAACCAGCGTCTGTTGCCAAGCCGTGGCCACCTCTCTTACCAACAGAGCTACGGCCCGAGTTAGTTACTAGTGATATAAAAATCGTACAACACAAACTAATGCAGCATTTCCACAATAATCTTAGTACAGAGTACTAAAAAAAACGACCTCAAAAGTACGTGGAATTACATCTATTTACTAAGTTTTATTGAAATCGGTTACCGTAAAGTGCGCGAAACCGGATTCACCCCCTAGTTTGCCACTCTTAGAGGTGGAATATTTTCTTAAAATATAAATGGGACCACTACCGAGGTATCCTCTTTCCAACGAAAAAAGAATCATCAAAATCGTAGTAATTGTCAAACTTCGGTATAAGTTTTGCGGAAACGCGATTTGATGCCAGACATTTTTTTCCTCTAAATACTCGAATTCTATTTAAGAAACGAACAACCGGTACAGTACTAGATATATTTTCATCACATACCTACATCAAACACGAATCCCTGAGCGAATATTTGACTGAACAAATACAAGAGAGGGTCAATGAGCACATTTAATAAACTCCTAATCAAACAAATCGATTAAATTTTCCACTTCAAGTATCATCCCTAATTGATGGTATTCAAATACAGGAATGTTTACATTCACAACCACATGAGGACTCTCGTCGTGTTTTGTTTACATCCACATTAAAAGTAAATTATGCGTGAGCTCGATGTTTATTAATGGAAGCAGATACTAGAGTTGTAATGATAGTGTCTGCAAATACAACAACAAGGTTAATAAGGTTTAACAAAGCTATTACTTGGCTAAAACGGGCGAGTGCGCAAGTGGTCGCCTTGGGAGCCACACAAACGATTAGAACACGTCAACATTTAGCGATACTATCTTAAGCCTGTTGCGTGTTTCCTTTATTATACGAAATATGTTATTGACGAAATATAAGGTGTCTTTAACATACGTATAAGAAACTAAGTATAATAAAACAAGTATGGTGTCATCAGATACAGATTCAGTTTCATTTATTTCTCAAATATTACATTACCGTACAATTTGCACTACATGTCAAAGTATAAGAAAATTATATTAAGATCGTCAGACAAAAATGAAAATTATAAGAAAAATACACAATAATTAGAAAATTAACAATTCATTATATAATATTGTAGTTATTAAATTACATATCAAATATCATTCTCCATTAGGGATCGTCATAAGTTGATAACAATTATACAAGAGTATGTCAATGCGATAAAAATTAGAATAAAAATAGAAAATACTGAATTCGTTACAATTTTAAGTCCATAAATTCATTTACGGAGTATAAAGGATTTTTCAAGAAAAGGTCTTTCAGCCGGCGCCTAAATGTTTCGACAGACGGTTCAAGTCTGAGAGTAGCGGGTAAACGTTCATAGTAAGCAGGTCCGATGACACGCGGGTTTTTCTGTGCAAGTAATGGTACTTCCCCCATTCGAACATGCGTCGGGACTGTTCAAATGTTCTCAAATGACCGGTACAACGAAGTCGGATGCCAGAAACATTTACAGTACTAAATGAAGAAAGATTATTTCTAACGTACATTACAATTTCATACATGTAGAGTGAGTAGTGCGCCATTATGCGTTGCGCTACAACGAGATTTCTGCAGGAATGTCTGTGTTTTACCCCAACCAATACGCGTACGGCACGTTTTTGCATTAGCATGACTCTATTGGCATCCATGGAGTTACCCCTTATGAGTGAACCGTACGATATCAGCGAGTGGAAATGTGCAAAATAGACCAGTCTTAATGCAGACTCAGAAATGAGCAATTTCATTTTACGCAACGCAAAGACTGCACCACTCTGTCTATCACACAGTCTGTCAACATGGCACTTCCAGTTAAGGTTCGAGACCAGAGTGAAGCCAAGGCCATCCTTATCATAACCAACGTAATCGGCATTTTCAGCAAAATTGATTTATCAAAATATTTGAAATCAACATATTTAGTTTCAGTTTTACTGTTAAGCAAAATAGGCGCAACTATTTTAAAGAAAAAAACTTTAGGTGTAAAATATTTCGAAAGTTACCAAAATGCAAATGCGTTTGTTATAACGAGAAGGGCAGTATGTTAACCCCATACAAACGTAGCAGCGCGGTCGTGCCGTGTACGGACGCACACATTCTCAAAATGTCGCGATGCACTCGCGTCCCACGAGCTTTTCATTATTTTATTTTTATATATTTATTTTAATTTATTGGAAGACCAATGGCTATCTTACAGAACAAAAACTTCAATATTTTAGAAAAAAACTTAATTATTTAATATTATAATAAAACTCAAGAATGTCAATGAGAAATGGAGAGGAGCATACTGAATACAAAAAGAAAAGATAGAGCAAGAAATGCAGATATAAGAGAAAGCACAAATGTCATCGATGCTCTGAAACACTACAAAAAATTAAAATGGAAATGGGCTGGCCACATCGCCCGCATGGAAAATAAAATTACCACGCGGATAGGACCACAAATAAGAGGACCAGAGGTAGACCAAAAGAGAGATGGGCAGATGAAATAAACAAACCAGCTGGCAAAGACTGGATGCACAAGACGAAAGACAGAAAACTGTTGTGGAGTGAAATGGAGGAGGCCTTTACTCGAAGAGAGGTCCCTAATTATGTGTTATAATTATTATTAATCGTAAAATTCAATTCGCTCAATTATTTTTTTTATTATTATCGTCATTATTATTATTTTATGTTGAATTATTCAATTAGCTAATTTATGTATAATATGAATCTATGTATTAAGGGAACAAATGAAGCTTTATCATTATCATTATCGTTGTCATTGTCATTGTCACTGTCATTATCATTGTCATTGTCATTGTCATTGTCATTGTCATTGTCATTGTCATTGTCATTGTCATTGTCATTATCATTGCCATTGCCATTGTCATTGTCATTGTCATTATTATTATTATTATTATTATATTATGTGAAAGCGTGCGTACACGGCACGTGCACACATCACGTATAAGCAGCGCTGCTGTGTATAAATAGAGTCACCATACTCGTCTTATTATACCATGTAAGAAGCCTTTATAAATATGCTTTGTGGAATTTCAAACATCTTTGAAACCTTTCTTTCTAACGTACCTACTGCTTTAACTAACAAAAGATGGAATGTTTTCAAAAAGGCAAAGGCTTAAGAAGCTCATCCTATTCATCGTTCGAATCAAATTTTTCCCTTCAACTTTATACTTGATTTATCTGTTCTCAATTTATATCGAAAGAATATTTTATTGACGACGTACCAAAAATTGTAAGTTCCAAAAATTTGAAAAATTTGAAAAATTTTAGTTGCTTATGTTTTGTAAATGTTTATGGTTTAATTTTAATGAAAAAGTACCTAAATTATATTGACGAAGATTAACAATGCCTCGTATTAAGTTATTAAAGTAGGAGAACGGTGTCATAAACATTTAATATCCTATTACAACACAAATAAAACTTTAACTACTACGACCGCTTTGCTAACCATTTAAAATTTAATAAGTTTTGAAACGGTATAGAGTATTAGATTCTAGATCAATATTTAAATACTTCTACAGTCATTTTTTAACAAGGAAGCGTGAGTGAGAGAATAGTGCATCTAGTATGGGGTTATAGTGCCGAGAAATATTTATACAAGTAGAAAAACATTTTACTTATACTATTGGATGGTTACTTTCTTGATTTTTTGTAGTACACTCTTTTGTGTAGGAGGTTTCTTAAATATTAATTTAAGTATTGTTAAGTAGATATATTTTACCGCACATTATGGCTATTTTGGTATTCTTGTTAATTTCATTGATAACTTAATTTTTAATTGAATTCGAGGAAATGGATTTCGTATAGTAAAGCCACATGTGGTCATAGACCGAAAGTGCTTTTATCATAGTCATAAAAATAATACGAACTACATGAAAAAATGATGAATATTATTATGTGAAAATTTATAACTCTCCAGTTATTTAATCATAAAAAAATTATCATCTAATTTCGTTTGTAGAATCTTGTGCCATTCCAGGCGGCTTACGGCACATGGGGGTTGACTCAGAACCGTACGATAACTCAGTTGTCGCCCGATTTCTTTTCATTTTTTATTCACAACACCCGAATCGAACGTCAAACAGTCATATTCGAAACCGAACCGAAATTACGTCACACCCGTATGATTACTTGAACTTCTCGGCCGGTGTTTGTAGCCTACAAACGTTATTCAGAACACAGTTATCGAATGAAAGTTACCAATCGTCCTATTGTTTACAAAGCAAGAATGGAATATGGTAATTGCTTATTATTTTAAACAAATCCTGGATTTTGTTCAATTTTATTCATTTATTTTAATGCAAGACTAATGCATTTCTATATTTTAGGACTTTAAAGTCTTAAAATATACAAAAGGATTTTCATATTTCTTATAATCTATTTCACCGACTAACTCCGTAAACGCTGTTGAATAGCGATATCGTATCGTAACGAATGTTCTGAATAGCTCGGAAAGCGCCCTTCGATTTGAGAACAATATCCATTCGAACGATTCGGTTAAAACACCGAATAGTTCTGAATCGGGGCCCTGGAAACTTACACTAGACGAGGGGAAAGACATGACCATGAGCTACGTAATAAGCACAGGGTTGCAGACACACAGCATATTTTGTCCAAATCAGTTTGCCCGTTTTGTATTAATAGATACGAGATACAAAAACTTTATACTTTAGGTTATTAATACAGCTTCTTGCAAGTAGTCTCAATCTAAGATGTTTGAAATAAATATTGTAAATGTTAAATGTATTCAAATGTATGTATATTTACAAAGAGCAACCCTTAAAGTTTCTTGCTCATTCTTCTCGGGGGACTCTGCCTTACGAATGAGCAGTAGATTTTAATATGACGATTTCAAGTGTAATTTGCTTACCTATGAAATAAAGATGATTTGAACTTTGAATTTTGAAGAGACGTATTGGGCCCGACAGTATACATATAACCGGTTGCCGCTCGAAATTGTTGATTCCGCTTCAGACAACTTATATATAGATTAAAGCGTCGGCTTGTCATGCAATCAATATACAATGTATCACATTGGCTAAATACTATTAATTTAAATTAAAAAAGTCTATGTTTGAATCGTCTCTTGCTTCCTATGTGGATTTGATTCAATTCAATGTTATAATAATTGTCATTACTAATAGGATATAAGTATATTTGTAACTAACATCTATGTCAAATTCAGACCATGTGGTCTGAATTTGAATTTAAACCTGTCTCGTGAAGACTTGTTTCACATTTGTTGTTGTCACATTTTGCAGATGTGACTTTATTACAACAAAGGTACGATTTTAGCACTATATCAAAAACTTTCAAAGTATGTCGACATACAACGTTTATGCATAATATACAATGGTTTGTTTCTTTTATATTTCAATCAACAGAATTTATTTTTAACAATTTTTAAGAGAAATGCTGAATTTAAATTTTGTCTGTAAACAGACAGAATCGTTAATACTACCTAAGACGCTCAAAATGAATTAACAGAAACGTTCGCAATTACTCATTTATATTAATCCGCGAACTCTATGGTGCTTAACGCTTTAATACTTTGATATTTTATATTAAATACCTTGATGTACGAATCTTCAAGTAATTTATTAATCATTAACATTAAATAAAACTGGACTATTGTCGTCTTTATTTGCCATTATGACGGGATGAGAAGGTGCCGAGTATGACTCTTGTTGTGAGTAATTGGAATTATATAAATGGGTCTGGTGTTCTGGGTGTAACCAGGAGAGAATTCAGTTGCTCTGGTACCTATAGTACACAAGGAATTTCTTAGTTTGCAACCAGGTAACCAACAATGTATGATTTTACATGTTTTACACTATTTTTTTTTTATAATGGGACATAAGAGTGGTTTCACGTGGTGACTTTTAACAGCGATGTAAATGCGATTTATAGGCGATTGCATCGATGCAGTCGCGCGTTTGTATCGCGTTTGCATCGCTGCTAAAAGTGGCCGCATGTAAACCGCTCTTAAGCTTATCAATTCGTCATCTCAACCATTCAGTTCACCAGGACTTAGAACTTTGTAGGTAAACTGAATCACCTTATATAAGAAAAGTACGTGCGTAATAGATAGCGATGGTTCCTTCAAAACAAAGTCTACTTTATTACCCATGAAGGAAGTAAATCTCTGATCGTAACACGCACGCTCCATTTAAATCACTCTGAAACGAATAAATTTAAATATACGAAGCCCATGTCGTATACGGAATCTCTAGTTACAACCGTAGCACCATTTATCAGAATAAGATTTTATGCACCAAGTAAAAAATCTTGATTAAAATATATTTTCACTGAAACTCTTTTCACTTTAAAGCCTTGTTAGTATAACAAAATTCGAAACCTTTTAACAAACAGGGTTATTTTTTATAAGCTCCCAATATAGTACCTATACACAACTAAGTAACTCTATGTAACAGCTGCATTTTATATCATAAGAAACAAACTAAAAATGAAAGCAGGAAGAAATCAGCAAAAAGAATTAGAAACAAAAGAGAAAGAAAAGGGAATTTTTCATATTTAGAAATACCTTGAATAAACAAGAATCTCCAACCCTATGATGAATAAAAAAGACAAAAGTTTCGAAGAAAACTTTTACCATAAATCTCGTTCTCGAAATAATTTGTCATAATTCATACACATTAATTCTGTCATGAAAGGAAATAACTATAACACTACACAAACTGATCTGTTCACATAAGCCATACGCATCTTTCACATTTGTCGCTTCTTGAACCAATGCCAAAAACCAAACGAAGTCGCTGTTAGATCCGAAATTATGTATTAACCCATAAAATAAATTGACAATAATGTTAAAGACGGACGTTAATAGGCAAGGAAGTGACAAAAACAAGATAAAGGAAATAAAAGCTTAATAGAATCGATGATGAGAAAAACAATCTAAT
Source organism: Hyposmocoma kahamanoa (assembly GCF_003589595.1). Taxonomy (NCBI): domain Eukaryota; kingdom Metazoa; phylum Arthropoda; class Insecta; order Lepidoptera; family Cosmopterigidae; genus Hyposmocoma; species Hyposmocoma kahamanoa. The sequence goes on from NW_020654748.1 coordinate 7,139,420, forward strand.
GAGTTGGCCAAAAAGTCTGTTCGGTTTGCCACCAGCTAACCTTACACAGAAAAGAACTATCGCTTAAAAACGTTATACTGTCTATGGCCGATTCAAAATGGCCACTGTAAAGATTTATCGATTTCCCGTGAGAAATGTCAGAAAATTAAATTATTGGAAAAAAATAAAATCTGAGATCTGGCAACAAGGCCAAATCCTTTACTTTTTTTTTCATCCTCCAAGACCTAATTAGATGGATTAGCTAGTCCCGAATGACGATAAATTTTACTACTACTATAATATTGTCTATGGCATTTTAAGAATGGGCAGGTGAGTTTGAACATTAAGATTCATGAAAAGCTCCCAAAACTGGTGAATCTTCTCATCTTAATCATCTTTATTTAATAGATACGCAACTTACAATTCAAACCACGTTATTTAAACTCTACCTACTACTCATTTATAAGACAGATTCAGTGACAATAATGAGTAAGAAACTCCAGGGGTTGTAAATAAACATTTATACACATAAATTATTCATAATTGTTGTTTCAAATTGAATCGAGACAACTTGCAAGAGCTAAATGGGTCACTACGATGGATTTTTGTCATCCAAACACGCAGAAGTTGTTCCTTCAGTGCATCGGGTAAATAACCAGAAATAGAGACGAAATTAGGGCCATATATTCCTGGTAACACATCAGCGATACAGCTCTTATAAATATCAGCTTCCGTTTGCACTGAAATATAGACAGGCCAACTACTGACCTGTGTGTACGTCTCCGTATATTCCAAAAAATATTCTGTATTTATTGTAATGATGATAATATCTCTAATAATGCCGTGCTGTTATATTCGATGGTGTGGGAAAAACAGCAAAACATTTAATTACAAAACAAACGGAATCACATTTCATCTGTAATTAAATATGTAATTTTGCAATTTTCGTCCATTATAGCAAAGCTCATGTTAACTGATCGATTTGAAGTGAAACATACCCATCAATTGTTTCGAACTCGGGCTAACCAATCGGAGCGCAGTCGTCACAGTAATGATATGGCAGAATAGTTTTCAAACAAATTAAATGACATTTCGTCTCTATTTCTGGTTATATACTCGATGCTTCAGTGTAAGTACATAGTAGTAGTAGAGCTCCTTGTGAAAGAGTTCGCCTAGACAAGTACTGCCACATTACCTATTTCTGCCGTCAAGCAGTAATGTCAGCATTACTATTTTCCGATTTTGAAGGGTATGTGTACTGCTAAAGTAAAGGTACGGACAACGACACATCAGACTACACATTTTTGTTCGATAATCGCCACCATTGCAACGGAACAAGATAAGTCAATGTGAAAAGCTTGATGTGCTGGCGTGTGTACATGGAACTTGTCAACTTATGTCTCAGGGTGCCAGGCGCAGTGACTGAGCCCCTCAGATGTTTGCGACTTAAAGCTCTGAGTGGCACTGCAACTGTTATGGTCAGGCGTGTAGCTTACTATCAAGCGATTGACTTGTTCGTCCTGTCATTTGATATTAGAAAAAAAAAAATTAAAAATAGTATCCTCCTTAACATTAATTTAATTTAAATAAATGTCCTGCGACGCTAGAGCAACAATATGAATTTCTTTGAGCTTCCCTCTCAAAGACACTCTCAAGTCTACATTATAAATTACATTGTAAATTGCCATAACCACATGATTTGCAGAACAAAGATTCTATTAACATCAGCGGCATAACTCCAAAACAAATGCCATATTAAACTATGAAAGTAGCCAAAGTAAACCAATCTACTGGTTTATAAGGTTTTTGTTTTTTTTTAATCACGGAGACTGTATAGCTAAGCTGTTTTGATAACTTAGTTATTTGTAAACCCCATTGCCTTTTTAACCGACTTCAAAAAAGGAGGAGGTTCTCAATTCGACTGTATGTTTTTTTGTATGTATGTTACGCGATAACTCCGGTATTTGTGAACCGATTTTCATGATTTTATTTTGTTGGAGATAGGGTACCTCCATAGTGATCTCATTTCATTTTGAAGAAAATCATCCACCTCTAAGGGTGGCTGATTACGCATGAACATTCATTTTTATAAATAGCGTCTAAACGTTACTTAAATAGCAATTATTTTAATGCTTGGTTTTGCTATTCTCCAATTCTAGGCGTTTTTCTCTATCAATACACTTTGAGTAGTGAAAACTGATTTTTATTATCTCCTGTGTCAGGCCCTGTATAGTAGCGAACTAAACATCCCCATATTTCAATAAAACTTGGCAAATAGATGTAACTCCACGTCCTTTTGAGGTCGATTTTTTTACTGCTCTGTACCGATATTATAGCATCTAAAGTTATACCTAAAAATATAAATGTATCTATAGGTTCATTTATTCATTTCTAACCATGTTGTTTGTGACTGTCTAACTCATATTGGCTAAGGAAATATCATTAACCGCCATAAGGCTCGGTAAGTAATTAATATAAACTTAACTAAAAATAATAATAACAAATGTTTTATTTAACAAAAAAGCAGACCTCAAGAGATTGCGGAATTACGTCCATTTGCCAAGTAATATTAAAATCGGTAAACGGAAAGTCGGTGAAATCCAATAAAAGGGATTCATCCTCTAATTGGCCACCCTTGGAGATGGAATATCTTCTTCAAATTTCATTGGGGACTACTATTGAGGTACCTCCTTTTCAACGAAAAAGGAACCATCGAAATCGGTTCACTAATGTCGGAGTAATCGCATAACTTACACACAAAAAATACAACCTACCTTTTTTGAACTCGGATAAAAATTGACTTGTACAGCTGTATTTTATAAGAAAAGATTAGAATTTTTATGCTTTTAAATCCTAAAATTACCCGTAAGATGCTAAAAGTTTGTATAGTCAAGAGCACATCAAGCTTGATACTTCGTACTTTGGACCGTTCTTATAGTAAGCGGCATAGAATTGGATTTAAATCTTAAGTGTAAAGCAAGTCTAAAAAGGTCAAGGCCAAGAGCATGTCAAATGCTCTTGACCCTGTACTTTAATTTAGATTTTTTTCATATTTTTATTTATATTTTGAAACTGCACCGACTTGTTAGCTAAGCCAATATATTATGCTTCAAGCGTGCAGAAAGCCGTCAATGTCAAGAGTGTCTCCTATTTTATGGTGGGTTCGTAATAGTTCGGTCTCAGGAGCATTGACCGCGAAAAGGGACGCTGCTGACGTCCGAAAACAAATTTTATTTTGACTCCTATGCCTTACGGGCTCATGTTAGCAAAACAACAAAAATAGCTTGCAACATTAAAACGTCGTCTTAAACTTCTGTTTAATGTAAATATTTTATAAAGCACAACCCTCATTGAAGAATGGCATAAGTGAAGTTACGTCAAAAATGTTTTATTGCTTCATTAGATATAGAAAAATATAACCCACATCCTCTCCTGTTACTTCTAAGTTTAACTGCCTCCGTAGCCGAACGGTTACCATACCGGACTGCCACGCAGAGGTCCCAGGTTCGATTCCCGGGCCGGGAGAAATATTTGTATGGCCTACATTTATTTCTCTCGTGAGTTTGGGTGTAATTTGTAATTGGCTATGTATGTGTTCATGGCACCCACGACACAGCGTTTCCCTAGTGAGGGGCTATGTTGAGTGTGTACGTCATTATTATTATTGTGAGAACGTGAGTTATATTTTTCTGTATATAATGTAGCAATAAACATGCTTGACGTAACTACACTTACGCCATTACTCCACGAGGGTTGCGAAGGGTAATTTTCAGGTTAGTGTCTTCTACCTAATTTCGGTGGTTATTGCCTTGAAAACCGCCGTAAAGTTGGCTGCTTATCGGTATTCTACAGGATATATCACGAAGACTGTGCAATGGAATTGCATAATTTGTTACACACAACAGTTAAAATTAGTTAATGTATTCGACTTACCGGAACTTACTCTCACGATGCGTAGCTGAAATATCAAACAATTTCAATATTCTAAAACTGGGTTATGGTTTTTGAGATATCTCAAAAAAATATTTAGTCACTTAGCCGCGTCATAGTCAGCGGACGGCAGAATATTAATTAATACTTCATGTGAATATTCTAGAATATTTAGAAATATGATAAAAATTGCCACCGAAAATAGGTTGAGGAAATTTACCTAAAAATTACCCAATAATAAACCGACCAAACGAAACTTCTCTTATCCGCTTTCTTGCTTGACTTGCTTCTCAATGACAATTGAAACGCAACTGGAAGTCTCGTCAAAAGTAACCATATGAGCCCAAACACAAGGTATAGGTGTCTGCTTTTTCCATAATCAGATCAGGTCTACACCATAACATTTTATTTTCATTGGAACTGCCTCTGTGGCCGAACGATTGCCATGCTGGTCTGCCACGCAGAGGTCCGGAGTTCGATTCCCGGGCCGGGAGAAATATTTGTATGGCCTACATTTATTTCTCTCGTGAGTTTGAGTGTAATTTATGGTGTTCTATGTGTGTGTCAATGACTTGTTTAAGCTGCAGTAGAGCTCGTTATGAAAGGGTTCGTCCAGGGAAGCACAGCCATCTTACCTATTTTTGCCACCAAGCAGTCATGTTAGTATTACTGCGTTCTGGTTTTGAAGGGTAAGGGTGCTAGTGAAATAAGAGGTACATGGGACTTGTCAACTTATGTCTCAGGGTGACGGGTGACATTGCTATTTAAAACTCTGAGTGGCACTACAACTGTTATAGACACGCGTGTAGCTTACCATCGAGCGCACGACTTGTTCGTCCCGTCACTTGATATTATAAGAAAAAAACCGCGACACGGGATTTCCCTGGTGCGGGGCTATAAATGTGTACGTTACTATTGGAATAACATCTATGTGCCTAGTTTTAATGAAATCGATTAACGGAAAATGGGTCAAATGCAATAAACCGGATTCATCTCCTAATTTTTCACCCCTAGAGATAGAATATCTTGTTCAAATTTTTGTAATTTTTGTAACTTGCTAACGAAAAAGATCGAAATCGGTTCAAAAACGTAATCTCAAAACCTACAAACGAAAACAAATTATAAAAATACTGTCGGATTGAGAACCTCCTTCTTTTTTTAAAGTCGGTTAAAAACAATATCTACCTACTTAAGAGTAATTTTGTGTTTTTTTCAACATGTTATAATAAAGATTGGCATAACCAATTTATCCTGAAAAGTGCGAATTCATGTTCAACGCTGATTGAGCTAAACAGTTGTATAGTACCGATTTATGAAAGAAATTCACTTCCACAATCTCGAAACGTGTTAGAAATCAGGTCCGCCACCAGGAGTACCTATCCGAATATTTGCATAACACACTCCGATACACGAGTAATATGTGGTTTGGAATCTAGACTTGCGTTAGATAGTCTCCAGGGACCGTGTAATTTGTACTAATAGACACTGTCCTTAATTGTAGTCAAGTTAGCACATAACACAACTTGTTACCGTATATGTATGTCGCAATAAGTCCTGGTGTATTGTACACATGCTGTAGAATTGAGTGAGTGTATAACAGTATGGATATATCGGTAATGTTTAATACTCTGCAATGTTCCTTTATGTCGTGATACGGTTCTGGTAAATGGTGCAAAAGTTAAAGAGGCAATACCGGGTAATGTGATCTTCAAAAATGCTACGGCGTAGCTGCATCGACCGCCATAAAAAAAATTACTTTATAACATGCCTACTCAATTGGAGGGCGGAGCTTGATAAAGGTACGGTATGAACGCGAGATGAAAAGAGAAGGGAAGTATTGACATGTATTGAATTATTTATAATTTATGGATGCTTAACGCCTTCGGTGAAATATTTGAAACGAAACTCGTAAATAAAATTTATCGCAAACTCGACTGCAACATTAAATTTAATTGCCTTTATAATACTTGTGTAGCACAATACATAAAGCAGAATTTAATGGCAGAGTCGCTGTACACAGAAGATAAATTAATTATTTAAGTCTAGTAAAGGAAAGCGACGTATCTCCGGGACCATGCATCTGTGCCTAATTGCTTCTCTGTCGCTCTATTGAACACGTAACCACATTACATAGTGTTGAACACCGAGGTGCAAACCGCGTGTGTACGTAGACCTTTTTTCGATTTACAATGTCCACGTTTAAGGTTTTAGATAATTTTACATTACGTGGAGTTTTCAGGTTTGTAAGTATTTCATTGTATTTAGGTGAGCTCTAGTAAATATGGTCGATTTGAAGTAAAACAATTGACGACACCCGTCAATTGTTTCGAATTCGGGCCGGCCAATCGGAGCGCAGTTGACATCATAATGATTTGGCAGAATAGTTTTCAAACAAATTAAATGACATTTCGCCTCTATTTCTGGTTATAGTACACTCGATGGGTGAAGTAAACTGATATTTCTAAACATCTCTGTCATAAACAATTTGTGAATAAGCGGTTTTGTCTATCTGACGTGAAACGACACAGAACCCATGACACGTGTAGCAGAAGAGTCCTAAAGTGGAGACCGAGGACCGGTACCAGAAATATCGGTCGCCAGAGTCTACATTGTCCGTCAATCTACACTCTGGCGACCGATATAGTCAAGTAACTAAGGCCTGGATGCATATGGCCCAAGACCGGAGAGAATGGCGTGCAAATGTAGAGACTACAGTCAGCAGAGGGTGACTAAAGGCTAAAAATACTATCGTTCAAAAGTTTGCGTCTTCTTCTTCTTGTGCCTTATTGCGCATTTTTATGATATACACCCTGGTCAATTTCCGTGGGAAGCACAAAATGTTCGAAATTCAAATAAACAATATGGCCGCCATACAAATTTCAAAGCCTCCTATCACGGAAACTAGTAGAGATGGGTAGGAGGTGCTCGAAGGAATGTCCTATAAGGTAACACTGGTCAACTGCCTGGGTTAAAAAAAAACAAGATGGCGATTTCAAAATGGCAGACGAAAAAAAACTTGCTTTGATCCGGCTGAAAATTGGCATGTGAGGGTCTTTAGGAGTCCTTAATCATAATTTGGGGTAAAAAATTTCTTTTCGCCATTTTTTAATATGGCTGCCATATAAGTGTATTTTTCGTAAAAAATAGCTGCCGAAAGAAATTTGCTCTGATTCGACTGAAAATTGGCATGTGAAGGCCACTAGAAATGCCGGATAATCATTTGCACTCAAAATTTGTTTTTAGCTATTTTCAAATATGGCCGTCATAGAAGCGTTCGTTGGCGGCAGAAAGAAAATTGCTCAGATCCCTTTGAAAATTGGGTTATGGTGGTCTCTAGGAGTGCTTGATAATAATTTGTGATCAAAATTGGTTTTTCAACATTTTTAAATATGGCCGCTATACAAACTCTTTCAGCGGCAGATAAAAATTTGCACTAATTCGATTGAAAATGGACATGTCTTTATGAGTGTTTAATAATAATTAGAGGTTAAAATTTATTTTTCACCATTTTTCAATATGGCTACCATACAAACTTTTTTGGCGATAGATACAAATTTCTTCTAATTCGACTGAAAATGACATGGCATCATAATTTGGGGTAAAAATTTTGTTTCCGCTGTTTTTCGATATAGCCGTAATTTATTTATGTAAGTAACTTTACTCGAGCTGAAAATTAGTACGAAAAAATTTCTAAGATTGTTTGATAATAATTAGTGGTCATAATATATTTTTGTAATTTTTAAATATGGCCACCAAATATCAAAGAGCTATTTAATTTGTTTTAAAACAAAGTCCTAAGTGCCGAGGCCCGCGGAGGGCGAAGCCCGAAGCGTCTGCACGCCTTCGTACGGAGGTAATTATATACGGAGGCGTAATAGATTACGAGTACAAGATCTCACAATTATAAAAATGTAAGGCATTCTTCCCAATGTAGTCGAAATTAGATACTTATTATAGCGTTGTTATATCTCAACCATATCTGTTAGATTTCATTTTCTTGAAAGCTATGCCAAAGAGAAGTATTTAGGGGGAGAAATGACAAACTACTGCCGAATTTCCTGTACTATCAATACCAAAACAACGATAATCCAGAATACTCAGACCAAAACCAACTTAGAATTGTTCGTTTCTTTAATTGACCCAAATCGGGAATCGACTTCCTCATCAAGCGCCCATAGTACTAACTGCTGTGCCACCGAAGAGCATGAACACACCCCGTAAACTGAACCCGACCACGCGCCGCAGACCGAGCCCGACCCCACCGTATATGGGGTACAGGGCTCGTAATTACATATTATTACACTAAACAATTATGGTTTCAATTACAATATACCTAAAACTCAAATCGTGTTAAAAAAAAGCAAGTCCTTTTTGGTATAAAAATAAATTCGGGTCAAATTCACTACCACAAATGGCTGCGGTAGCAAGAGTATTATGTTACCAATTTGAAATTGAAATATATATGAAAATTTATTTTCTGATTTACGTTCTTTTTCTGATGAAACAAAGCTTTATATACGAAAACGTATTTGCTGTTCCTTTCAGCATTCTGTACATGAAATCATACATTAGTAGGTACCTTATATGAACAGTACGGTCGGGACATATATGTAAAATATATGCTTCCTTTTATAGAAATAGATACTCTATTTGGTTGTGCGCTGAACCCCACACCATAAATATGCATAATCTCCCCGAATGACGACCTCAGAGGTCCCGGTTTCAATTCCCGGTAGGCACACTTTAGGGAATGAACTTTTCTAAATCGGTTCTGGTCGGGGTGATCCGAGTGCTCATTGTACAGGGAACTCTCTAGTTTGAAACCAGACAATTTAGTGTGCTTGTCTGGTACATTAATTTTTTGTTGAAATTCAGACCTTACATCATACTAAATAAGTTACTTGTGGCTACGGTGCACAGCAACTTATAAGATAGTTATAATAAAGTAAGATAGTTTTGTTTAAAACGACTTCTGTACGTCTAGAGGTATGTACATTATTCCTATGTACGACAAACTTACATAGCATAGTGATTATGGTAATAGATGAGGAAGTGTAAAAGTCCCTACAAATAAAACTTGCCAAAAATCCTTGTAGACGAAATAATCGATAAAAAACTCGTGCAAACCAAAAACATTATACTAAAAAAGATTTTACACGAGAGATCAATATCAGAGGAAAGATACGCAACAAGTCATTAATTCGATTGATGTGTAAACACCACTCATAATAAAATGTTTGTGCCTTAAATGAATGATGTACTTTATTATCATTTTTATTATATCTATTTTAGACTCTCGCCTCTCCCAAGGCCTAAAAGATTAATTTATTATTTTATTATTTGAAATAAACAGTTTTTAATTATACATATACGGGTCTAAATTTGAGACGGGGCAACAAGGCCAGCTACCTTAATCGTTGTAGCTACAGGAAAACGGTTCTAGAAGACTATTCATGAATTTTGAAGATATTTTGATTGGCATTCACAGATTTTGAAAAAATGGTACAGACAGCAAGATAAAAGGCAATTTTTACAAAAAATTTTTTATGCCATTCGTTCCGGTCTCTGGTAAAGATCAATAGTTTTGTTTTTTCTCAAACATGCTCGGAAATGTTTACATTACTTTCAAAAAACGAACACGGAAAGTGTGTCATATAAAGACCATGCGATTATTTCCCGGCCAAGGCCCAAAGTAAGTACGAAAATCCATCTTGTCCTCTTCTCAAAACTTTTAAATCTACCTACTAGTAATGAATATGTAAACAGGCAAAAGAAAAACTCATACAGAAAACTGCCCAGTGTTCATAATTGCGAGTATTAAAAATACCTACCTGTACCGCTAACTTTAAAAAAAGAAAATGGCGGTAACATTTAAACTAAAGTGTTTTAGTATTCTTTTGTTATTTCGTATTTTTGTATTTTGGTAACGAAAATACAGTGATAGACATACATTCAAACACATCATCGGAAGTTCAGCAAACTACTATTAATGTGCCTGGAAAAACAATAACATTTTCTTTTAGCAAATGTATTGTATAAATTTTAATATTATTTTTTTTTTAACTTTTTGTATTATACATCTTCGTCTCTTTAGTCTTCTATTATTTCCTCGCATTGTTCTCGTATTAATACAAGGCCTCGCTGGCATTCGTCCTTGTAATTCATTCTCGTCCAGCCATCGAGTATATAACCAGAAATAGAGACGAAATGTCATTTAATTTGTTTGAAAACTATTCTGCCATATCATTACTGAGACAACTGCGCTCCGATTGGCTAGCCCGAGTTCGAAACAATTGACGGGTGTCGTGAACTGTTTCACTTCAAATCGACCAGTAAACTTGAGCTTTACTATAATGGACGAAAATTGCAAAGTTACATATTTAATTACCGATGAAATGTGATTCCGTTTGTTTTGTAATTAGATGTTTTGCTGTTTTTCCCACACCACCGAATAGAACAGCACGGCATTGTTAGAGATATTATCTTTATTACAATAAATACAGAATATTTTTTGGAAAATACGGAGACGTACACACATGTCAGTAGTTGGCCTGTCTATATTTCAGTGCAAACGGGAGTACATATTTATAAGAGCTGTATCGCTAACGTGTTACCAGGAATATATATCCCTTATTTCGTCTCTATGTCTGGTTATGTACTCGATGCGTTCAGCAATCCCTTACTTCCTGGCCTCTGCAAGAATGTACTATTTAAATTCTGTACACGTAACTATAAGGAGTATTAAAGTACTGTACACATAATTAATGAGTTTCAAAAACAGAACGTCGTATTTTTGCTAATTAAAATATCAAGACGCTACTCAAACGCTGTACTGCCTCCTATTGGTTAAATTTACCTAAAAGTATTGCAACCGGTCCATAAATCTTTATAATAAAAATTATTAGCTACCGTAGCATTGCCACTTACCAACTAACTGAAGCACGGGTCCAGTTAATGATTGGTTAAAATTTTAAGTCTTACTTGGCCAGTTCTATTCTATCTTTTTGGTGTTTTGGTTTGTAGCGTTTGTTTGGCTTTCGTCTAAATATATCAAGAGGTTCTAAGGTGGAACCTTTGCTTACCCTAATACTCATAAATGGGTTAAAATTTATTTTAAGAAATTGCATTTTTTGCCATGAATTATTAACAAAATACACATTAAATATTACGAGGTTTCATTATTTTATTTACTCGAAGAAAAAATATTGTATGCAATAATTACATAATTAGGTCTTTACTAATATTATTATATTAAATATAAAATTATAATATATTAAACACGGTACTCGACTTTAAGAACCCTCATTATGTAACAATTGCATAAAATACTATTGTTTAACAATTTTAGTAAACCATGCGGCAAAATCCCTCATTTAAAAACATAAGAAACATCTAGTGTGAAAAATGTGCATCTAAAATATTATTATTATATTTTAGCATACATTTTTAAAAACTATATTTCATATATGACAGAAACAAAGTACCGGATGGGTGCGACAGATGTAATTTTCGAACTTCATAGTTCGAAAATCGTCATTGTCGATATTTTGAAAAGTTAGCTTTCTTACGGTACCGTTCTAAAATTTGGTACAATGATATAAACTATAACAAAAAGCATGGAAATAGTGTGCGCGATACCCAACAACTTTATCAAGTAATAAAAAAATGTGTTTAAAATACAACTTTTTTTTGTATTACTAAATGCTAAACATTTTGATGTATAGGCCGTCAAACATATTTTTACGATTTGTATTTGAATTGAATAGTACCATTGCCGTACACCTTGTATAAGATAGATTACTACAAATATTAAACGCCTGAAGTAAATCACTTCCTTTTAATTCAATTTTTTTCCCGTACCATTTTTACGAATATAGATTAGATGCCAGGAGAATCATCAGGTCAAGATGAGATAAAGATAAAATAATAAATTGCTGTCATGAATAACTAGAGAAAATGACATTGAGTTACACGAGCCAAGAAGTGGCTTAAAAAATATCTGCATATATTTTGAAAACTTTGCGCGATGTTTCGTGCTCGACCTCTGAGTGTTTGGAACTCGACATTTTCGTATTATATGGTATTTATTATATGCAAAGGCGTAACAAAGTTGTAAGATCATATTTCTACTGGTGACTTTCCTTAACTTTTGTAAAAAGTAAATTAAAAATGACGTAATCGTGACTTTTGTGAGTCGACGTATAATCAGATATTTAAATTAGGAAGTTGCCGTAGTTAGTGACGCGTAATCGGCTTGAGGCGATCATATTTTATCACACTTGTCTCATTAAGCCGACTCGTTCCGTTCGAGTGTCGACTCTGCCGTTCAGTCATCGATACGGCGCGGCCATTCGAGTGTAGTCGCCTCCATTCCACTATAGTCTCTTAGGTTTTCGACGTTAACAACTCTTCGGGTGACAAAATAATACGAAATTACAGGAGTCGAGAATCACAAAGTATGTAAAAAATTAATATGTAATAAAAATGTGAAAGTTTTAGTGTGTACTAGAGTAAGGAGAGTGAAATATAGGAGAAGATTGCGCCGCGGAGCTGGAAGCCTCTGCCTTCGAGAGTTGGAGACTGAGGACAAAGGTCCAGGACCGGAAGACAGCGAGGTTCTTGGCGAGACGGTAGTTAAAGTGCAGGACGCGAGGTAGATAACGAGCCAGCAGTTCTAGAGCAGCAGCAGCAGCGTCGGCTTCAGTTGTTCCTGTGACGCGTCTTACGTACGTAGCCGCTCCACACTCGCTCGATGTAGGTGAACGACAAAGAGAAGGAAGAGCGTAAAGATGAAGACCTGATTTAGCGTGAGGAAATTGAGAAACTGATAACGTGTAAGGCGCGTAAGCGCAGGGGAGTAAGTGCAGGGTTCCGAAAAATATGAAATTTCGCATTTTAGGTCAAGTAACGTCTTTAAACTAAGATAAAATCTCGAATGTATCGACAAATTCGCAACGCAATAAAATAGGAATATAGAACTTATCTCCGGAGGGAAACTTAAAAGGGCTAAGAAAATTCGAATAGCTACTTGGAATGTGAGAGGGATGAAGAAACATGGGAACGCTTATAAAAAATAATGGACTGAAAACTTGGCCTATGCTCATTTACATAAAACTAACAAAAGAAAAAATCATCAAGACTTGGCTGTATGGTTTTAAACCTTTGTATTTTCCCAAACGGAAAGAATTAAAAAACAACATGACATAACGATTTCCCGCGAGAAAATGTTAGAAAATTAAACGATTGAAGAAAAATTTATTCTAAGAATTAGCAGTACGGCTAATTAAACGTCTTGGTTGACACTTTGAGACATCAAAGAACGAAATAGTTTTATTATTATATACATTTTAAATGAAATAATGAGTAATTACTACAGGAAAAAGTGAACAGCAAAGTTTAGAGAAACTCATGGTGTAATGAAATACGCAGCGGTCTGGAAATCAGACGTGAAAAGTGATTAATCTGTCAAAGTGAGAAAAATAACATAAGTTATGTGGTCTGTGGTCTGTGGTCTTGCTTGTTTAGACCATGCAGCCTGGTCAAGTACATAGATATCGTTGACCCTAATCTTTTTTATACATATTTTTTTAATTCATATGATAACCTTAGTAACTGTTATAATCATATTATACATACTCTGTTATTGTGTGTAGTCAGAACAAGAGAATGTTCTGTGAGCTTATTAATCTATAATTTAAATTTTGTCTTGTTTTAACACGCGTCATTACATGCTTGCAGAACTAGATGGATTGTGAGAAATTTTGTATACTATCTCGCGATTATCAAATATTATAATGCATAAATTAATCAAAAACCACACCATGAATTACCGAATCAATGTGAATAATTTAAAACTTTAAATTTATGTTCACATAATTAGTCAAATAGCGAAACGTGAGCTACATACCGATGTAAATTAATTTTCAAAGAGGACCGCATCTGCGTTCTCCATCTTCAATGTTTGACAACCAACTAAATGATGTGCAGCGTCTTCACCGCACATCAGTGAAACACAGCGTGTGTGTATACAACGCCGCTAGTACCTACATAGATATCGTTGATTGTGGGTAATAATAATACTTAAAACTCTTTCAAAATTCAGGAAATGTAAGGGCGTTTCCTAGAAACGCTTAATGACAACCGTTCGGGTGTCGACACCGCCGATCAGCCGTCGTCGGCTACCGGAAATTCGCAGGAAGTTAATTCAATACCGACCTGTGTTGAGCAGCGTCGTACGAGCCGATGAGAAACGTATGTCTTTTTCGCTTTTATTATCATTGACATAAAGCTTTTTCTGATCAGCTTAATGCGATTCCGCGTCGACGAGTGTAGTAACTCCCTTAGTGAAATATTCTTTACATTACACTGTTGTCGTTTGGATTAAATCTGTATTTGGTTATTTTTCGCTTTTTAGTGTAGTGACTTTTGAAGTTGTTGAATTAAAAAACAAGTCTGTTTATTTTTGTATTTTTAGCAAATATGGACAGATAAGTAGTGTAGTGTTGACTTAAGTAACTATATTAATTAAATTGTCTCTAACTTAGCGTCATGAGCAGGCTTCTTAAAGGTGTAGCCCGCATAAACAAAAAGGAGTAACGACTATAAAAGAATTTCAAGCGAAATGTTATCCTAAGAAACACTACTAGCTTGTCAAGCGAGATTACCTCAGATGATAAACTACATGCGTTCTCGATTATCACAAGAGTCGACTGAACAGCGTGAATATCGACTAAATGTTAATCGTGACCGTTTGAATAACGAGACTCCGAAGCAACGCACTCAGAGCCTAACCTCAATGAGACATCGTAATATTGAGGCAATAAGAGCTGAAAATGAGGAGGAAAGAAGAAAACGGTTACAGAATATGCGCGAGACTTCCCGTTGAAGTTGTTTGATAGGGGAAGACAGTTTTAACAATACTGTCAATGAATTTGCAGACGTTCCATGTAGTGGATATAAAGAAATGTATCCCAAGCAGAGACGCTACGCCAACTAGATACGCTATGACGACAAAATCTACTGCCCAGAGAATTGATGGAAATGAGCAAAATTGTGACATCTTCATTGTGAGCTTCCAACGTGAGATTTGAAGATTTCCCTCGATTTCTATAGAATCTCTTCATCAGGTTCTGCCTTGGTGACAATGGAAGCACCTCGAGAATGCACCCTTTCAAACAACAAAGAAATTTCAAATTCGGTCCACAGTTGACGGAGAAGTCGGTGAACATACATAAAAAATGCAAATAGTCGAACATAGGACTTCCTCCTTTCTTTTTTGAAGTCGATTAAAACACAATCGCAACACCAAACAGCAATGTAAGTTATGTTATGTTGTATTGAAACAATTAATAAGTTTTGGTGAAATTATAGGCACTTGGTACTTGTCAACTTATGTCTCAGGGCACAAGTGGCAGTGCCGATCTTTGCGATTAATAGCTCTGAATGGCACTATAGCTGCTATGGAAACACGTGTCGCTTACCACCGGGCACACGACTTGTTTTCTTTTTATAATAGTAGGCAACGGGACGTGCCTGCTATTATAAAAAGAGAAAAGTTAATGACAATGAGGGATGAGTAGTAATTCCTTCAAGGCAGGTTGAAAAATTAAGATATGCAAAGAAAGTGAAACGAAGAGCTATTTTGTTTTTATAGTATTTTTAATAAGACCTCGGCATACATATCTCAATCAGATTGGGGATGTCCTTATAAAAGACTAGGTTAAATACCAAGAATAAACAAGCAAGAGACTGATGGAAGCGGAGGAGACGAAGGAAGTTTGTCAGACCATGGATATCCATGGTCTCTGCCTACCCCGGTAGGAGACAGGCGTGATATGTATGTACACTATATGTATCAGAATGTCAACGAAAGCAATACTACGTAGTCCGCTCTAGCCATATTTAGTTTTTTATTTAGAATTAGACAAAACGCAAACAAAGAAACAGTGATCGTAAACTTTTTTTTTCAGCAACTGTTTTGACAGTGAATCTTGTGATGAGTGCTTCGTGAGATGTTTGGCAACGTTTCATAACTACTGACTTCCACAAATACTTTATGAAGAGTAGGGATATTATTATTAAGGAAAAAGTTATGAACTTCCCTTTCCATCGAAGTCAACGTTATCTCACCTAGATCGCCAAACTTGTAAAGTTTTCTTTGAGGATTAGGTGGAGACTTCGCTTCTAACTTTTTACTTTTATAATATAATTATTGTACACAGTGGTTCGAGATATTCCTATACTGTCAGCTGTCTTTTATGATGCCTAGTAACGGGATGAATGAGTCATAACAGTTGCAGTCTCGCTCAGAGACACTAACACTGCGGCCGTCAACCTGAGACATAAGTTGAAAAGTCTCATGTGCCTATAATTTTACCAGCACCCCTTACGCTTCAAAACCGAAACGCAGTAATGCTCACATTACTGCTTGGTGGCAGAAGTAGGTAAAGTGGCAGCACTTCCCTGGATGAACTCTTTCACAGTACTCTTAGTCACTATAGCCAATTTAGTGGAGTATTTGTTTTAGGTCAATTTTTTTAACTTATTTGTTAATATTAAGCATTACTAGCTTATCGAGTTCTTAGGTTTTCGCGATTGTTACACATAGGAAATGAAACTATTTTTCCGGATTTAAATCGCGTATATTTGTTACTAGCATTACTAGCTTTTTACTGGAGCTTAGAAGATTTGTTTTGTTAATTTTTATATGGTGAAGTTAAAAACATTGGTTCTTAAGCTTCAATCACTTGATCCGGCTTTGTCCAATTTTGAAAGATGGAAATAAATCAATCAAACCGGTAACGCAAAAGTATAACGAAAATTTTCAAAACCTGAACTATGCGGATGACCCATACTGTCGTGAGATATGTCATAAATACAGAAAATGGAAGTTTAGCGACTACCTAAGAGAAATCCATAATGTCAAATGTAATTTTTAACAAAAATCCCGTTTGACATTTGAAACATCTGCTTTTTAAATATGTAAAAACAGAAATTTATAAAATTATAATTACATAAAGCTTTTTGTTTTACGGTACTTATTTTTATTGTAGGTACTTATTTTGATTTGCTTACGAAATAACTGAACGCAATAGCTCGATAAATTTTTATGCTTAAAGAGTTGTGTTACAAAATTTCATAAACACATAATTTGTTGGTAATTCCTATTATTTTTATGTCTTTAGTGTAAAAGCGCTTTTAACAGATGATCATACGTCTTTATACCAAGTTTTTTGAATATATAATTTATTCGTTGAAAAATGATGAATAATAAATTATATCTAAACAACACAATGAATTATTAATAGAAAGATCGAACACTAAGAAAAACTCCGGCTGGATTCGAACCAGCGCCTTTAGCATACTGTGCCTAACGCTCTCCTAACTGATATACTCATCGAATTTCTGCACCTTATGAATTTTCCTATTTATTGTGATTGTTCAGGATCTTGTTCAGGATGTTTTTGGTTTTTAACTAACATAATAAACGTAATATTACAACAACAATTTCAACGACAAATTTTAATGTTAATAGATATTTATGAGGAATCCGAACAAAAATTCAATTATTCGAAGAGTAGCACTTCTGAGACGGTATAATGGCCGTTCCGTGACTCACGCGCACTCTAAAAAGTCTTCATATAGTCCTAAATCAGCAATTTTTAATTAATTTTCAAAATAATATAACGAAATGAATTGTACAATATTGCTCTCGAATAATTTCTTACGATTCTGCAGTTTAACATAAAAGCAATTCCTATTTTTTGGACCATTTTACGCATTTCCATAGAACAATGTAAAATAGATGAATTGCGTTAAATGAATTGAAAGCAATTCATAATATGAATGTCAGTTAAGTGACCTTTTTGCGATTTGAAATATGAATCGTATTAAGATCGTATTATGATTCTGCCAATGCGGCCTTTTTTGCCCCTCGAAGGCGGATAACGCACTGCACCGCGCCCCGCGAGTGCGCGGAGCTGCGTTTTTTAACGTTGTACTGAAGTACCTCAGTTTGTATGGAAAACACGCGCCGTCGGCACACTGACAACGCGCGCGGTTTTACCGCGCCCCCGCGCGGAGGGGCGCGGCGTATCGCAGGGCATGGCAAACTGCGCTCCGCACTACCGCGCAGATTTTTAATCAATTTATGTCTATTCCAGTAATTGTCGTTCGGATGTTCCCTAACAAATAATCAAAGGATTCAGTTGACATTCGTGTGTATTTGAAAAATTAATCTTCACATTTTCTTAAATCTTTGTAATGCAGTTGAGTGTTATCTTCGGTGTCTTTTTATTTCAGTAAACAAAAACAATCGACAGTATAACTGCAGCGTCCTGAATGAGTTCTGTATTATTAACCATTCTTGTCAAAGAAGGATTTCAGCTACAAGTGCAATCACTACGGCGATCAACTACGAAGCGAGTACTTTGAGTGGCGCGGGGCCGCTACACCGTTGCCCCCGCACAGATTAAACCGCGCGTTGAGGCAGATCTGCGTCTTCGCTACCGCGCGCGTGATTCCGCGTTCCGCGCACCGTCGCGGGGCATTATTACATATACAATTACATATACATGCATACATTCTTACCCAAGTCGGGCGTACAATGTCTTAAAATAGCCATTAAAATTCAATTAAGATATACTAAAATGTTTAATCCTCATGACACAATGAGTAAATGAATTATGAATTAGTTAATATAATCGGGATTCTATTATAAATTCTTATTGCCTTCACATAAGTGTTGGGCAAGCTTGGTAGGAATTGTAAACAATATAAGAGACACAGTTGCCAGTTTAAGGTACACAACCTAAACAATAGCACATATTTTCAAACTACAAAATGTAACGCTCTGTAAGTGACGAAAGGTACAATTTAGTACGAAGAATTTTGGCACGTCTTCAGATGAGACCCACCGTACCTAGTTCCTCAACTACTGTAATAACTGTACGGCGTAGGCAATGATGAGCAGTTATTACCCGATGGAGTTTATTACTTTATCTAGGTTATCTCGTTGTCACAAACATAATAAAAGAGTAATGAGCATCGTCGTAACAAGATGAAGCGGAGGACATCGTGTTTAATAAGTTGGATATAAAAAGTCATCCATTAACCGTATTTATTACATCTATGATAACTCGTAAAGTTAAGAGTACGTCAAGCTTGAACATTTTGTAAGACTTTGGACCGTTCTTACCGAAAGAGGTAGCATTGAATTGAAATTGGAAGTGAAACAGTTTTTTTCCGATAAATAAATTCGGAGATTTGTTTTTTCAAATAAACCAACGTTAATCGACAAAATATACGTGATTTGGAACAAAACTCGAATTTAAATCTTGAGTGTCAGGCCCGACGTAAAATAACGAATGCGTCGTTTTGTACACATTTATAAGAAAATTTGTAAACAAACGTTACATAAAAATGGATGTAAATCAATTTGCTATTCCGCGTACTCAATGAAGGTGAAATCGTAAAGTAGCTAAGCTTTTATTAAATATTTTTTCACCTCACTAGCTCGGAAAGGCTTTCTTTCTCATTAAAAATCAGCGAGCAAAAGCATTTTTGAAATACGAACTTGTCGATAGACTGTGGTGCACTTAATTGCGGGCGTGCCATTTTTTTTTCTTTTTTCATCGAAAGAAAAAGTTAGGGGCACCACAGTCCATCGTCAAATTCGAATTTCAAAAACCTTTTCCACGTTAGCGTGCAAAAAACGCTTTTGCCCGGAGATCTAATGAGAAAGAAAGCCGTTCCGAGCTGGTGAGGTGAGAAATATTTTTCCTAACCCAGGAAACGAACCCGGTACCTCTTTTGGCAGAGCACCATGGTAACCGTTCGGTCACGGAGGCAGTACATATACGTATATAACACAAGCGCTACTACAGTCACAAATACCGTCACCAAAATATACTCGACATGATCAGGGGCCGTTGGTAGTTCGACACTCGGCCGAAGAATAAGCTCGCTCAGATTTTTTTTGAAGGACACTTTGCAGTTGGCCACTGATGGCCTTGACTGCGCCATTGAAGAAAAAGGCGAGCTGAAGGCTCATAACCCGTGCTCGCTCAGAAAGTTGGTTGGTCATATTTATACCCCACCAACCCCATATTACTATCCTTATCATTTTAAAAAACATCCTCAATAAATGTGATGACGCCACATTAAATTGTCCATTACACATTATAGGTGTTGTATCTAATTGTTTCCATCTATTCTAAAACATCCAGTCGTAATCCTTTTTTACAAAAATATAATATTTCATATGAATGGGAATCCGGTAAAATATTATTTGTATCTAATAAACGTTTAGAGAAAAATTGAACCTTTCCAGGTGCTTAAACCTAAACAAATAACATGCTCTTTGTATCTAGGTGTAACGCCTACGCTACGCCCTATTTGACTTGTACATATGTATGTAACATTGTCATATGTGTCACAGGTGAGCTTATAAACTTCACTTCTTTCTATTTTCCACTCTTTCCTTGCTATTGCAAAGTATAGAGCGCAAAGTGTTATTTGTCTTAAAAGCAACATTTATGTCATTGAAGTTAAATTTTATTTAAGTATCCTCTGACATATGGTCATCATAATGGGATGCGTGTTTTACATTTATTAATTGATTGTGAAGAAAGTTAATTTACTTCCATATTTATTAACATGCACCATGCAATAACGCCGCCTGATTCTATGTATTAAAAATTAAATAAACACTCAACTATAGTGAATGTCCCTGGCACGTCCCTGTAACTGCCTCCGTGGCCGAACGGTTACCACGCCGGTCTGCCACGCAGATGTCCCGAGTTACATTCCCGGCCCGGGAGAAATATTTGTATGGCCTACATTCATTTCTCTAGTGAGTTTAGGTGTAATTTGTAGTTGTCTATGCGTATATTCATGGCACTCATGACACGACGCTAACGCAAAATACAACAGGGTAGTTATCGTTCGTTGAAAGAGGTCATGGTGGAGCGGACGACCTTGACCTTTAGTCTCGTCTCCCAGTGGGGAGATGACAATCTGGTTGATTTCAACGCCACCAAAACGCAGACCTGTCTGTATTCTGTTAAAAGGAGCCAATTTGATCTGACTCCCACTTTTTGCAGTATATCTGTCTCTCTTACCGACAGCCTGCAACTCCAGAGCTAGGTAGTGGTCAAGCGCAAGTCCAATTAATTAAAAAAGGTAATTCAGGTTGGGTTCTCTGCAGACTGTACTGGTTGCAGTACAAGATCAACATACTTTATTATTGTAACATTCACAAACAATAAACACAATAGAAGTGCTTAATGGACGAGCCACGTGTGACAACAGTACGCGGAGTTCTAAAAACTGGAGCTCAGTTCACCGTTTCCGCTTTGTAGGTACGTTATGATCGTGTCAAATATTTAATGAACTAACTTAAAACTTTTATTTAATTACCGCGTTCCTGTTTTGAAGCACCCTTAGGTGCTGGTGAAATTACAGGCACAGAGGACTTGTCACCTTATGTCTCAGAGTGACGAGCGCAGTGGCAGTGCCCCTTAGATCTTTGTGATTTAAAGCTCTGAGTGGCACTGCAACTGTTATGGAAAAGGGTATCGCTTACCACCTAGCTAGCACACCACTTGTTCGTCTATTCACTTGGTATCATAAAAAAGGCAATAAAAAACAAAATATACGTAATATAAAAGACAAAATTGTAAACTATTTACGATAGAAAATTTCATGTAGTGCCGCGCCCTGAGGCGTTGTGCTCTAGTTGACAACGATTCCAATTTGTATCACAAACAAATAAGGACACCTTTTTATTCATGTGCACCAAAATATTTTGTTAAGCTCGCAGTGTTTGCATTAGCGAAAAAAATTGCAAAAACAGACTTAAGCACTTGGTTTCCGAATACCATTTGAAGAATTGGGCTATAACATTTTACGAGGGCAAGTAAATTATAGCGAGAAGCTACTGACGCAAACATGCCATAATAATATCAAATTGAGCACACTTTTACTACAATGTGCGTTGAGTAGGTTCGCTGAGTTTATTTAAATATTTGTCTCCAATATTATCAAACATATTTGCCACAAGCATATTTGTTATTCACGTATTATGTATAACGAGCGTAGTAAATGGGTAGGGGTTATGAAAAAATATATGTATTTAGACAATGACATTTACGACGCGAGCATGAAAGGCAAACAGCCAATAAAATTGTTGTTTGCGGTAACGGTCGAAAGTTGAACGTTCGTCATATGTACGCCTTTGTGCACTGGGATATATATTGAAAAGTATACGTAGAGCAAAAGCTCGAGAAAGAGAACGCTTGTGGTTTAGCACGTCGTAAATCTGCCGAACAAGGGATACGAAGAGCGGCCATTAGCCTAAAACTCATATATTAAACGTATTACTTACACTAGATGCAGCCTTATCGTTAAGAGGTAGTTGAGAGCCATTTAACTCAAAATAATGAAAGGTTTATTCAAAATTCATATAAAATAAATATCAAAATATTGGACTTAATTTCGAAAGAGTTATTCAAGACTGTGAGCAACTTTGTAAGCAAACGACATGCACTTTCACGACACGATACACAATCAATACGACAAAATCTCATATTACTGTCCTAAACGATACAAATCGACAGTCAAGGAGACCGCTATTTTCGTGCACTAATCTACCTCAAGGTAAAACTTAATTCAGTAAATGGAGCTTCCCGAGCCGTAGGTAGCCTCAGCCGGCATACTGTATATTTGTCAATGACAGATATAATTTGATGGCGCTACTACCCCACGGCGCTCACCAGGTTGGTTATGGTAATGAGAATTTTTCCGACCTTCTCCCATATAACTCGCGTGTCAAGGCTACTGTAAATGGAGCAAAATATTCACAAAATGTAGTTAATTATCGTAGATTCAACAAGTAAAGAGAATGTGTCACGATATATGAGATCTATTTGAGTTTTAGTCAACAGTGTTTTAGATACGGCCCCATCATTATTATCTGCGTGCATTTTCAGTCAACAGAAAGCAGTTGAAGTCGGATAGCCGGGTTATTTTTGGTTCATTCATGCGGCGAACTGGCGACATCTCCCTACGCATCGCTTAGGCTTATCTCTCAATCTATTTGTGTAAACTATTTCCAGTTATTTCCCTGCGATCACCACAAAAGATCTACAGTATTTTTTGTCGTTAAATGATTTCTTCCCAAGTTTTTTCTTGTTTCTTATACAAGCTTTCGAAGACTTAATAATGTTTTCGGCCTAAAACTTTATATTGGTTTTTGTAACTGCGTTATCTACATTGAATTGTAGGGCTTACCTCGCGAGCAAGTAACTTTAACAAATAATGATACAGGAGAAATCATTGATTTCTCTTCCTACGTTATCTGTGTCATTAAGTTGCGGCCATTGGATTTTATGTTTCCGTACAAAGTTTTATAACTTCCTTCGCCAATTTTTTTTCTATCAGTTATTTATAGGACATCTGTTCCTTGCGGAATTTCGACTTCGGTAACGTAATCTACGTGTAATCCAATAAGCGTCCAATATCCCCCGAACGTAGATCCTGAATTACTTGCAACAGATCCCTTTTTCATGAGAAAATTTCACGATGTCGACATAAAGTTGCCACGGAAGAAATAGAAAACAATTATATAAAAAGAAAAAACATATTATATTGAAAACAACAAAATAAACAAAAACTAAATTAAGTAACGGTGAAACAAAATCCTTCAATATGTACGTATACATTAATTACATATATTATTATTATTATTATTATCTCACAAAAGACAATTTCTTTTAAACTTTACCTTCTAGTAAAATTTGTTCTTTGTTACTATAAAGAACAAATTTTACTTTTATGTTCGTTTGCGACTAGTCCTAAAACTAATTTTAGCACAGTCAACTATATTTGCAGGTACACATAACTTATAATTTCTTTTCGAATATGAAATAAATATAACGAACTCATTATCAGAGTAAGTAAAAACCAACTAGTTACGACCCGTAATCGATAGAAACCCTCTTACCAAAGGCTTTATTTCAAAGTGATTATCTAAGCAACATTAATATTAAAAGAATACAATGTTTAAAAAAATATTCACAATGATCCATTGTTCTAATATGACCTATTATTGTTTTCCACAGTAAAGGTCGGCTGTGGTTCACTTAGGCAATGTGCATAGACAAAGTGGAACACAAACGTTTAGTTGTTTGTGTACTTGTGTGTTGTGTATGTGCGTTGTTCACTTCCAGACATTGGTTCCTTACGGGCAATCCGCACTTTAAGTTTTTCATTAAAAGTAGAGTTATCTGTTTTTGCAGAAGTTTAGCCACCATGGCAAGTAGCTTAGTAGCAGTAGAGTTCCTTGGAAGAGTTCGTTCAGCGAAATATTAACAGGATACCTATTTCTACCGCCAAGCATTGCTGTGTTCCGGTTTTCAAGGGGAAGGGTACTGGCAAAACCATAAGCATATGGGACTTGTCACCTTTACATTTCAGGGTGTCGGGTGCAGTGACAGTGCCTTTCAGATCTTTGGGATTTAAAGCTCTGAGAAGCACTACAACTTTTATGGGTAGGTGTGTCGCTTACACCAGGCGCACGACTGGTTCGTCCCGTCAGTTGGTATCATATAAAAACCGTACCGAAATATAAAATATAATATCAAAAAAGGTGCCACTCCATGATTACAGCAAATCAATACTGTTGTATTCCGGTGTTCCGGATTGAAAGATAGGGAAAGCCAAGGCAAACACAATCACTTAAGGACTCACGGCCGCCAACATAATGGGGTATTAAGGATACTTCCTCAGAATCACCACTTTACATTTTATGATTTGAATACCATAAAAAGGTAACAATAACTTTTGTTATTTGTGCAAAACGTTCCCAAATAATTTGGCTATCCCGATAAATTCAAATCCATATAATAAATCGCCCCATTGTCAGGATGTGCCTTTCATGAATTATCTCTTAATGGCTTTCTACTACTCCCAGGCTAAAATCCATATTTTAGCCCGGGAGTAGTAGTCAAATGTGTTACCACGGTCTACAATTTCACTATCCTCAGATTTCTCTACACAATAAGCGAATACGGACACGAGTTTACTTTTAAATTCCTAGTCAGTTTGCATACACCCTAAGATTGACGTAATCAAAAATGTACACAATGATCCTATTTTATTTCACTTGTCGAGAAGACTTTAGTAAGCTCCTCAATTAGTTTAAGCCGTGTGGAAGTGTTACAACATCATTGCAACACAATATTACATCATAATATTTACCTTTATTAATAGCGTGCTATGTCGTTAGCGAGCGTACGAGGAATAACCATTTGCAAATTAGATTAGACACGAACTCCACTCAGGCCAAAATAAAGGGTTCACGCATAGTTTTATAGTATTTATGAAGATTACAATCGCTATTTGTCTATCCGAGGTTCTTCTTCGTCTTAAAGTGCCTCTCCACTACTGGAGGTTGGCCGTCAATATGGCAAAATGAAACAGTTGTTCTGCACTGGTTACTCTGGTTCACTCACGTATGTTGCATATCCATGGCTTTTTACGTCTTTCAGCGCGTCTCTTGTTTTCATCTATTCCCATCATTATCAGTTGAAACGGTCGGTATCTATCGTGTCGAAGCACGTGGCCGAGGTATGCGATTTTACGCTTCTTGATAGTCCGCATCAACTGGTGTGAGGTGTTAATACGCCATAGTACTGTCTCGTTCCTGATTTTCTGCATCCAGCTAATACAAAGCATGCGGCGGTAGCACCACATCTCGAATGCGTCGTCGTCCGAGGTAAAATGTGAAATTGTATTTGCTAAGAATTTAATTTTAAAACTCTGCTTATTTTTCTGCTCTCCCGCGATTAATTCTTTGAATGGCCATTTCTGAAGGTGAGGAGACATCGGTGTTATTTTTCTTTTTATGTGGCCTATTGTATTACGTCTACTTTAATGCCAATTCTTTGCCGAAATTTGAGTTTATGTTTTTCACTTAATTTGTATTTATGATGTCTGTCTGTGATGACAATACAATCGTGACAGATGATACAACTTATGTACTCATTCCATCCTCTACTCTCTTTTTTTCCATCCTCTAAGCTCTACTCAGACACGTTAAAATTCCACTAAAAAAGTTGTTAAAAACGAAATACTTTGCATCTACTAGATCGTATTTTCCTAATCATTAACTACTGGTAGTCGATCAAACGTGATCATGGGCTATTTACGCACTGTCTTAGTGAAGCAACCTCAAACATGCTTTCGAGCCGAGGTAGCTGGAACTAATTCCGAGTTTGTTTACGCCCGCTGCCACTACGGATGTGCGCACGGAGATTGATTTTTTCCTCGAACATTATTAAAAGAAATAAAAAGTGATATATCCTCAGAAATTAGAATTAAATAAAGACGCAGGGTTTTATTCTTCTTGAGATTTTTTTGCAAATGATATCAACATGTTAGTGGTTCTTCTTCGTTTTGATAGCCGATTATGCTCGGTTTTAAGATATGGGCGAATGTACAAAATCACTAGTTACGTACAGTGTATGTGAAAAACCTAGAATGTCCGAGAAGAAAAAATAAAAATAAGTTATGTCCTCAACCCACATCGTAACAGTGTAGTAGATTATGATCTAAACCAGGGTTCGAAGTTATCAAGATATTTGTTTTCTTTGATAATTGTCTAATAATTATCCGATGTATGTATGTCCGATAATTCAAAATTGTGTCTCTTTAATTTTTGACTAAAATGATAAGCAGTGAGAAAACTATGTAAACACAACGATGAATTTTTTGGAAAACGATTTGTTTTGTTACTTTTTAGAATGACATTAGATACGTTCATCTCGTATACAAATACCTCTACACGGAACGGCTTTGCTAGGAATATTTTAGTTTTTGTTGTTCCAATTTATTTTACAAATATCAAGATAATATCAAAAAGGTATATTTATAAAGATAATTATCGTCATCATTATCAATACTAATTATCACTTCGAATCCAGGTCTAAACCGTCTCCACGGAGGAGGCAATAACAGTATTACAAATATATAGGTTCATACAGTTTTATTCAACAATACCTTAGTAATAAACTCACAATATTTTAGTTTAATCGCTAATTTAGTTTATCTATATACAAAACTTTTTTTTTGTCTCACTTTGTCGTACAAATGTACTTCTGAATTCGCCTTTGTGTAGAACGTGTCGTTCTTATAACACAATTAATAATTGCAATTCAACCGGTCTTGACAGTTTTAATGATTCTTTCTATAAATTTAAATGTAAATTGCGTGTTTTTACAGCTTAATAATTTATTTTCATTATTATTGCATTGTCATAATTTACATTAATCAACTATTTATTCCGATCTTGTAATAATTTATTTACCTTAAATTTTAGTACATTAATGAACAATTGGATTATTAATATTTAAAGTTTTATTTTATTTTATTATTGTTTTTGTGTCTGGGTTTAAATTGAGTGATGTGGATACCTGTAATTGGCTTACACATAAGAACTGAACCTCACCAAATGTTGTTTTTTAATCTTATTTTTTCTGTGTAATGTTGGTGTCCAAATGAATAAATAAATCACTTTGTGGTACGACACAAATGGACAAAAATCTAACAATAGGAGCGCCTAACCAAGGTAAGCTTTTACGTTCAATACTAAAGAATTTTAATTAAAAAACTTTTTTGTGCCGTGACAATACCATAAAAGTCTTTAGTGTTATTCGATAGTTATTTGAAATGACGACGTTTTCACTATTATATATTTTACTTCATACATAAATTTCATTGAAATTGCCTTTTGGTCATAAAACGAAACTCAAGTCGATCCCAATTCATGTCAATAGTATACAGGTTCATTTTAATATTCCATTTCAATAGTCTAATTCACATTGTATTACTTACATTTGCATGCTATTTAATACAATTATATGCGAAACATGTTTGTGCTGGCACTGTCACTTGTTACATCTTCTATTATAACATATTTTAAGCAAACTCTGCCGACAAGCAGTAATGTCAGCTTTACTGTGTTCCGGTTTTGAAGGGTAAGGGTGCTGGTGAAATTACAGGCACATGGGACTTGTCAACATATGTCTCAGAGGGTGACGGGCGCAGTGGCAGTGCCCCTCAGATCTTTGCGATTTAAAGCTCTGAGTGGCACTGCAACTGTTATGGGCAGGCGTGTAGCTTACCGTCAGGCTTCCGACTTGTTCGTCCCGTCACTACATATTATAAAAAAAAAATTAAAAAAACAGACGAATTATTATTATTATTCGCAAGAAATTGTGTTGATTACCTATGTAGTAGCACGTTGCATCGAGATTGTTGACATCACCGACGGCAACGGGTACTACTTTATCGAAGCCACAATAGTGTAATCTTCCTTGGTAAACGACATTTATAAAAATGCTGTGAATCTTCAGAATTACAGACAAACTGAGCAAACAAATCCTAGAACTTATTATATGTCCTTATTTGTATATATTCTTGATAGTAATACGTTCGGGGTGCATAAATGGAGCCTGTCGCAATGACGTACTAGCGAACAAGCATTTAGTAACAATCGGCGACTACGTCACGCCGCGGGGCAAACCCTTTTATCATGATGGCAAACCCACACTTCAGCATGGCGGCCACAACTAGTAACGCGGGTAGCGGCAATAACTTTTGGGCCACAATATATAATGCATGCCATCGGTATGATAGGAAGGAAGTATTTGTAAATTTTCCCAAAATATTATTCGTAATTTGCTTATATTCATATAAGCATATTCTACGAAGCGTAAATTACACAGACACACTTTGAAGCACGTGTGATACGCATGATACGATGATAGTTAAGCATTTCTAAAATAGTTTTCATGGAAATGTAACTGAATAGAGATAAGATCGTGCTCATTAAAATACGAAAATAAAAGTGTTTTTCATATCTTGATCACAGTCACCATGAAAGTTTTATACTGCAGTGAAGATCACTCGAATTTCATATAGAACCAGACAGAAAGCCTAGATGAAGCTTGGAGCAGTCATAAAGTCCAGTTTATTTGCTTCCTCGCGCTCTATTTCTGTTCGAATGTTTGAGTGTTTTAAAGGGTGCCCAACGGGAGCTGTGCAAGCTTCCAGAGCAATGAATTATGTTTCATCTATGGGCACGCCGGCTGCGGCAGACGATCGGACATTCACGTATCCGCGCTCAACTAACTAGAATCCAAACCAATAACCGCAGCATCAGAATGCAAAGTGCG
The DNA here is from genome assembly GCF_003589595.1 of Hyposmocoma kahamanoa. Classification (NCBI taxonomy): domain Eukaryota; kingdom Metazoa; phylum Arthropoda; class Insecta; order Lepidoptera; family Cosmopterigidae; genus Hyposmocoma; species Hyposmocoma kahamanoa. The sequence goes on from NW_020654748.1 coordinate 7,168,564, forward strand.
GCCTCACATTAAAAACAAACTTTATATAAGAGCGAAATTCGTTCATTGCTTTCAACTCTTCGAAATTATGTTTGTACAAAATTTATCTCGAGTACAATTTATGCAGATTTATTGTCGCATTAACTTCTTATTTCAGTAAATAAAGTCAGTAGGTACGCCTGTTGAAAGATTGCATTTTTCCTCGTTCATTTTAATATTTAACAACTGGTCTGTTAACTTTGTTTGTATAATAAATCAGCGCTCTTTGTGAAAAAGAATACAAGATAAACTGAAATACTGTTAATACTTTTAATCTCTATCTTAATTAATTTTTGAATCGTTATTATAAAATGTTCAAAACGTAGCATTACTGCTATAGAGCAATACACGTACTGGTGTAAAATTTAAAACCTCAAGACTTTACAAATTCATAGGGAAATAACGGCTCATTCGACACTAAACCACCTACTACTACACCTAAAGCACCCTAGAACCTGAGCTTCTCTGCGAGCACGTGTCAATACATCTAGCCTAGCATATAGAAGTGAATGTGGAGCATAATCCTTTTTATAAAAAGACAGCCACATACAGTTCTGCGACGACGCCGACGTGCGTTTCATTAAAAAGCCAACGTTTAAGGAAAAAGAACAAAGCCGTCTTAAAACAGCACCCTCCATGAAAAATTAATGAGTACGTAGTTCGCGCTCCCGTTTCTCATCTCATAGCGAGCTCCATTTAGTTATTAGTAAGGTACACCAAAGTAAATACGCAAGGGTTCTAATATTAATAGGATCGTAATTGAACGTTGATTTCCAAGCTATGCGAACTAAGGATAGTTTGATGTTTAAGTTAGTTAGGCAGTTGGTTGCTATTCCACCGTATACATAAATTCTGATGGTTTGATAATAAAGTTTATTAATGTCAACGTTTAGACACTTATTGTAACCTTACATTAAAGAGTTTTCTTTTATTTAAATTCAAGGAAATATGAAAGAAGTATGTAACAGAAATACAGTTTCTATAGTCGTGTCCGTCGACAGATTGTTGGGTCATTCATATAAAATGTGAACGCCACGCTTTGAGCGAAGCAGCCTCAGGCGGAAACCTCCTAGGGCATACGAGTACGTGCATCAACGGAAGTCATTTCCTTGCCTTGGGTGAACAGCGTATCAACTCAAAAATTTGGACTTTTTGCTTTATAATGCAGTCCTATTAAAAAAATCGAGATCTTTCTTATAAACAAGGTCTTGTAATGATCAGTCGTGGAATGGTGCGGGAGGCAGGGTAGTATGTCTGAACTTTTTGCACGTTTTGCACCCAAACAATGATCGACACAGTCATATTCAGTATTATATACGAAGCCGTATTGGTCAAGACGTCGTCGTTTCTTGAACAGGATATTAAAACTAAAACACAGCATGTGTTCATTATAAGGTAAGTGTATTTAAAAAAATATTTATTTCTAAAGGGAAGACGATTATTTGAAGGTAATACCTTTTTGGGATATTTTTTACATCGATTGTTATGCTAATCTATAGTATAGAGTAAGTTTTTGAGGTACTTCTATGTTCCTCAAAGTGTTATCGAATTGAATATTATTCCTTCTTTCATTTAAAAGTATTAAGCATGAATAGTTTAGTTAAAACTCCGAATCACAAATATTTTATGTTCAAAAGAGCAATATTATAGACCTCTTTGAACAATTTCAGGATTTTGTCAAAACTACGGAACTGAAGAAGAATAAGAAATATTCGAAAATACTATACTAATAATAAAAATATAGGCGAGGAGAACCAAATAACAATGGCGGCTGAAATAATGCTAGAAGAAACTTTAAAATTGCTCTCCTGAAAAATCTGTGATTATGAGATAACCCTGTTCATCTGGTCCAACGATTGATGCCGCGTACACCACCGTCCTCGCTAATCCTACCCTACAATGCTCCAAGATGTTTAAGTTCTTTTAAATTCTGCCCTTTGACAAAAAAATTCTATTTGTCCTCTCTTTGCTTTCTGATTGCGGAAACGTTTGTTTTAGACCTCATAGTCTACTATTGCAGTAAAGGTGGGCATTTAAGCTTTACCTAAAGCAAAAAAGAAAGTTACCTACTGACAAATTACTACAGGCATCGAAGGTTTGAAGAATTCAATAAAGATAAGAAGAAAGGCGAGAGCATAATATGATTTAGCAGCGTAGCGCCAATACTTTTATATGCTAAATAAATGTGAACTATAACATGTAGCAGTGAACATTTAAATTAATTCATTTATTCATTTCAACAAGAGTTAAATTTACAACATAAAGATCAGCACTAAGTTTCGTCAATAGATACTAAAATACAAAAAAACTGGAATTTACAAGAGATTTCGTATTACATTTAAATTTATGTCGACTTGACGTGTTTTCTTAGATTCTATTTTAGATTTAGGAAGGTCAAAGCGATCTTATAATTGCTTGTTATTAATACATTGAATGTGTGACTCGATAGCGATATGAGTGCGAATGTTATAATCGAGGAGACAATTGTGTAAAGACCGATACCTTGCAAGTGTGCAAGTACGATGGGCAGGTATATATCACGATAACACACAGGAATCCATCACCGCTGTCGTCGATCTATCATCGCGTATTGTGAATGGATTGCGTACACTACGAACCCAACAGATAACGCCTTCATTCGCCATCGAAATATCGCACAAGAGTGACACCGATACGGGGAAATAATGGCACGAATCGATCTCACAGAAAGTGTAGAACATTGTTGCCTTCAAAATTCCGATTTGTTTACCTACGTAATAATGTAAATACAAACGCTAGTCGCAAGGGGTACACAGCATCACCCTAAAGTGGATGTATGTGTGCGCAAATTTCAGAGACAATTTATTTTATTCTGCCTCATATTTCTACGCTCGGGCGACGCTGATCTTGTAATAAATTGTGCGAAAATAATTCCTACATTTTATTAATTCAGTTCCCGTCGTGAATGTAATTGTGTTATAATGTAAATTATAGCTCTACGCGTAAAGTTATCTTTATTAAATATAATTCACAAGCACTGTAAATCTTCAGCAGCGCCTTTAAGATTTACTAATAGTTTGAAATTACAAATTCTTTCCACGATAAGAAAGAATTTGTTCTTTCTTTGCCTTGTTGAAGCGCAATAATTTAATGAAAACACCGTTAGAATCTTTATTTGCTAACTGATTCAGCACCAGCTACATATTAAAATTTCGTCATAAAATAAAATACAAGTTTAGTCCGCCTTATGCCGAGCGAGTTGGCCAAGATAACCACAGAGTGGGAACCCCACAACACAAAGAACTTCACTTCACGTCGGCGATGGCGGGAAGACTTAAACTCCTTTTTGACTGGTCAGATGTTACCCTAGACCGAGAACCAAGAAAAAGGAGGAAGAAGGCCTTTGCCCAGCAGTGGGACAGAATAGGCTTTTTTTATGATATTAAGTGACAGGACGAACAAGTAGTGCGCCTGATGGTAAGCTACACGCCTGTCCATAACAGTTGCAGTGCCTTAAATCGCAAAGTGCTTGAAATCGTAAAGATCCTAGGGGCACTGCCGATGGGCCCATCACCCTAAGGCATAAGGTAACAAGTCCCATGTGCCTGTAACTTCACCAGCACCCTTACCCTTCAAAACTGGAACACAGTAATACTGTCAGTATTGCTGCTTGGCTGCAGAAATAGGTAAGATGGCAGTATTTCCCTGGACGAACTCTTTCACAATTAGCTCTACTGCTTAAAAGGCTTATAAAAAAATCAATTTTTCAAAATGCAAAATACTTACAAATAAAAGATACGGTCGCCACATGCGGCCTCATTCCTAGGTAGCAATTCGCATTAATACTAATCTTTGGAATTACGAATTACGAAAAATGATTATTATGTAATATGAGTATCAGAAATCGTCTGCAAAATAACACGAACGTTCATTTCGGTTTATGAACCATTTCAACAACTGATACGGAAAAAACAGCTGTCTGTTGTAAGAAAATCACGAGATCGTTTGTCATATCTTCATGAGTGACAACCGTAACAGAGGGTTGTCTAAAATCAAAGTGCTCGTTACCTTAAAATACGGTGACTAATTGTTACTGACACAAATTCCTCATCAACTCTCAACGCCATTTGTTTTCAACCAACAATATCACGAAAAGTAATAAATAACATTACGCTGTATAGTACAAAAGTGGGATTTAAAATTGGCACCACACCAACAATTTTACTATGTCAACTTAACTCAATTATTAAAAACGCATTCAAACTACTAAAAACAATTATGAATGAAACAATTTTGCGCAATTTCTACTACACTTTGTTTTAAATGATATTCCCGAGAGAAGATATGAATTGCGGCGTTCATAAATGCCTGTCCTCCTATTATTACTATTGTGGTAGCTTTTCTAATTGAATTTTAACCGAGACACAAATACGAATATCTTGGATATATTGATGCACGTTAAACTACTTGTATCACTGTCAAGCAGTAGGTAACAAACATTTGTGATTTATTGAATTTCAACCCGTCACAATTTTTGTACTGTACCTACTACCCCACTACGTGAAATGTTTCGATCCCAAGAACTAACGTCGTAGGGCTAGTGGCGAGGAGAAGTATAGTCGAGCATTTATACACCATATATACATATAAAAATGCATACTCAAACACGCACATATACAAACAAACACACACGCATACACACATTTACATAAACCTACAATTACAAGTATAGCCCACTAACAATTTAATATTCATTTTACTTTTAATTTCATTTCATACTTTTGCAAATATTGTTTGTTATCTTAAAAGCGAGTTTTATCTTGATAAACAGCACCTACAGCAGAAGTATTGTATTGTATCCGGAGGTGCCTGGAGATCTGTCACACAGGTTAACACCTAGTATGGACTCCAGTTCATTACCAAAGTTTTTCTTTTGTTAGTAAAAATGCAAATTACCTATTTATAAGAGACAATAAACATTATAATTATTAAAAATAGAATTTCCATAATTGTACCGACTCTTGAGACAATCGCGTGTGAATAATTATTTTGTTTTCATTCACAACAAAAAAAAAATAATAAAGAAAAAACATTTATTCGGCTATTTACAAACAAATAATAGATATTTCTATAAAACAAGGATATAAACAATATGAATAAGATTATAGTCGAAAACACTTTGATGCTCAGCTCAATGTTGAGCACTCAACTCTGGTTTTCATCTGAAGCCTGACAGGAGATGCTATAAAATATTTAAACAAGGCAATTTATAATTGTAGAGCTAAATGTCAGTCTTATTACTCATACTAATAATAAATGAAACAACATAACATGAGAATGGAAGCCATCAACGTTTATTTGTCGCATTAACGTCAATACTTTTAATTTTTTACGTATGAGTCGGATAAAGGAGCGTGGTATGTACATAAATATGTATGTAACGTGCCAGCAGGTTAAGCTCCGCTGCATACGCTGTCCGCAGAATACGTGAGCTTACCGATGTAAGTACTGCTAGACTAGTTTACTTTAGTTACTTCCATAGCATAATGTCCTACGGGATTCTCATGTGGGGTAAAGCGGCAGATATTCAAACCATATTTGTATTGCAAATACGAGCGATTCGTTCTGTGTACCGTCTGGGCTCTCGGGTTTCTCTCAGAGAAAAGTTTAAGGAGACTGGTATCATGACTGTGGCATCACAGTACATTTACTCAAATATTTTATATGCTCGTAAAAATATACATAATTTCAATAAGAAAGAAGATATCCATAATATTAACCTTAGAGCTAAGTCCAAACTCATGGTACCACGATTTCGTTTAACCAAGGTAAACAACTCTTTTATGGGGAACTGTATACGTTTTTACAATAAGATTCCGGAGCATATATTAAGTTTATCATTTCCTAAGTTGAAAAACTACATTAAAAATATTTTGATCGAAAAATCATATTAGAAAATTGAAGACTACGTGTTAGATAAAGATGTATGGAAAAACGACATGGCTCCAGAATCCACACAAATTTGATTCAAAGTGTATTCCATAGCATTTAAGTTTATTTGAAAAGAGCAATCCCTAGAGTTTCTTGCTCGTTCTTCTCAGGGAGGACAACGTAGTGAACGAGCAGTAGCTTCAATGTGACGATTTCAAGTGTAAATTTATTTTACCTATGGAATATTTCATGATTTTATAATCTTCGACGTTGACTTTGACTTTGTGCAATAATCATGTGATAATCTTATATTAGTAAAGTGGTTCACGGTTTGAGTTAGTTTTGTGCTGCTATTTCGACTCACATACACAATGTTCAATATGTATGGGTTCACGGGCCGTGAAATTAACATGGCCGGTGACGGGCATAGTGAGCAATATCTAGGGAACCCTCGCATCAATTCGTGTTACTTCAATACGGTTGATTTATGATTGTGCGCGTACTATTTCTGGCGTAACAGTTCTTGTGTAATGTATTTTGACGGTCAGTATATATTATTATGTTTAATAGCTCTATCGGATCGAGATACGTCATATATTTTTCTACGACGTTGTCTAGCGCAAAAATATTCCTTTAATTCTAGTGAGTGAATGATTTACTGTATCTGATAGTACTAACAAGTAATGGGATATGTGAAAGCTACATGCCTTCATGAGTAGCCGAAATGCAACAAAAAAAACGCGTCTGATTATCGATGGTGTCACTATTTCTGAGGTCCCGTGTTTGATCCCCGGACGAGTCAACGTAGAAAAACTAACTTTCCTATATTGTCTCGGGTCTGGGTGGGCACCATTGTTGTTTCCGATTTCCATAACACAAGTGCTTTAATACCAGATTCTTTGGGACCAGAGCAACGTATGTAATGTTAGTTAATTAATTTGAATACCGTGATTACGGATTTTAGGGGGCCTACCACAATCTCTCAAAACAATATTACTTTAACCTTACATTGACTTTTCGTACCATAACGCGCTTAAAGTAAGCTTATTTGTAATGTTAAAACTATGATGTTTTATTGGCAGGGGGCCTACCACAACCTCTTAAAACAATATTACTTTAACTTAAAAGCTTATTTGTAATGTTAACGCTATGATATTTTATTGGCAGCTTTGTGACTATTCATTCACTCAATTCGTAATATGACGCGACTTTGTCAAATTTAGCGATCTTAAAATAGTTACATGGATGCAATGGAAACAATATTATTTTCAGTTTTATTGTCTTAATATTGATTTGTAATGATTAAAAGTTAAGTTGAACTTATTTATTTACATATATCTCTTCAATGTTTTGTTTATTTTTTATTTAATAGCACATAGGAAATAATTTCTCGTAAAATAAAAATACGCGATGTTTATTTCGTAAAATTATGACAGCGCCATCTATGTGCTCTTTGGCGAAACTAACAGTTGACACTAGACTATGGTTCCGAATTCTCAACGTGACTATCAAGACTGAGCCTTAGAATAATAACGCATAGAAACCTAGCCCGCACACGCTAAGTGAGGCAAATTGTAGGACGCCCTATGGGCTTACACGAGCGAGCGGGCTGTCAGTGCTCAAGGTCAAGTTGCACCGCGAGCTGCTCAAAAATTTTTGCTAAAAATGACGAAATGTGCGGTAATTGGGTTTAAAAATAGATCAGACAAATATAAAATAGACACTAACATCACATTCCACAAGGAAGTAACGCGTTTCAACTTGTATTTTTATGTAAATATTCACTAAAACAGAAAATTAATTTCGTTGCAACAAGATACGAAAATGTTGCAAAGTAACGGGTTTTTTCTCCCCATTTTGCTATTCTGTTTCAAAATAATTATATTACGTAATTTTTTGAGAATAGGCAATATTTCTACGCGACGGTTGCAAAATTTCTACAAATGTACACTGCCGCAACAACATTGTAGGGAATTTACGTTAGCTATTTTTACGAAATATATTTAGTATTTGCCTTCATTAGTTTCATGTGAAATAAATCATTATTCTTGTTCACATACACTCATTTAAAAATATTGTCTTGCCCAGACTTAAAAGTTCTTAACTAAAATTATTTCAGGAAACTAACTCTGACTAAAAAGTCATCGTCAGTTCTCCACGATCGTGTATAAATAACTTTCAGGTTCAGGTTCTTAATTGTTATCGTGTACTTTTCATGTAAACATACCCACAGATAATATCAGGCTATTTATATATTCAAATTCGATAGTCGCACTTAAACTCGCTTGTAGGTTTTTGTTCATATATGAGTTAAATAAAAATTGGGTAGTATTTAATAAGGTGCCTACAGATTTGCTCGACATTGTCAATCGACAGTAACGATTGAGAATTATAGACGTTTTGAATTCGTAGTTTTAGAGTGCTTATTACGAATGTAGCATTAATTCCTAAGTCCAAGATGGTTGACAACAAATTTCAAAAATTTATTTTTGGTAAACCATAAGGAAATGGCATGTATATCTGAATACAAGATGGGTGACAAGACTTCTAATTCTTCTTCTAAGAGCAGCCCCTAATACCTTGAAAACGACACCCAACTTGCTATTATTTGAAAAGTCATGTCTGCCATTTTGGATTTAGAAATAAGTGCTATATTCCTAATGAGCACCCCCCAAATACCTCGAAAACGATCCCCAACTTGCCATTATTCGAAAAATCGTGCCCGCCATCTTGAATTTAGAAATTAGTGCCATGTTCGTAATGAGCACCCCCAAATACCTCGAAAATGATACCCATATTGCATTTATTTCAAAAGTAGTGTCCGCCATCTTGGATTTAGAAATAAATGCCATATTCGTGATGAGCACCTCGAATACCTCGAAAACGATTTCCATATTGCATTTATTTGAAAAGACATGGCCGCCATCTTGGATTTAGAAATGAGAAAAGTCGTGTCCGCCTTCGTGTATTCAGATATAAATGCCATTTCCATGAGGATTACCAAAAATAAATTTTTGAAAATTCCTGTCACTTGACGTTGTCGATCAACAGTAACGATCGACAAAATCGAGCATTACTGTAGGCACCTGATCGACAGTAACGATCGACAAAATCGAGCAAATCTGTAGGCACCTCTAACTTAACGATGAGTTAAGCAAGATACAATTTCCCCACTTTTGAGGGAAATATTTTTCCATGGCATCATTATTTGTATATTTGTGTGCGTGCCGACGAGCGTAAATACAAGTTGCTTACGCCTACATGAATTTGATTTTTGCCTCACTTGTGATAGTTCGTTTTTTATGAAACTATCATTCTATGCGTTATTATTCTAAGGACTGAGCTTGTTTTATTTATTTTTCTTCATGAAAATGCGGAATAATAATTGAAAACAACGTAAGTTTAATAGATTTCATAATTACCTACTTTTCTTTTTTTGGCAGTTAAAATTCTCTGAATGTAAATAATATTAAGTACTGAAACATTATACTACGATAACACGATTCGGAAAATCAAAAAAGAAAGGGATGGCATTATACAGCTCATATAGCGTTCTTTCTTTCCTACTTTTAGTAAGGAAATAGACAATAGTCGGAAATCATTCGTTCTTTCAGTCACTTTAGCAATAATACATTACTTGGTTGATAGGTTTATCATGGTACAAAAATGAGTAATATTACAATTAGCTTACTTTATGTTTACATTGAAATAGGATTGTTTTTGGAAAGGTTATGGTAGGCCCCCAGGTATTTTGTTATTTCCTTTTGTCTTGTTTAAATATTTTATAGCCATCCCCATTTCATTCATTTGGGTGTAATCACGGATGGTTTTCTTAAAAATAAGCGTAATGTGGCCCAACTTGTACGCAGCTGTTTCTATAGGCTTAGGTTAATCTACAGTATTGGATCTTTTCTCAGTGTCGATCCGCGCATTTGTTTATGTGAGGCACTGATATTATCAAAAATAAATTATTGTACCACGTCGTATGGCCCTGTCTTTTGTATAGGACACATAAACTACTACAGCGTGTCCAAAACGCGTATGCTAGTTTATGTTTTTCCATATCTCCACGTTCTCACGTTACTCCTTATCTCAACTATGCAAACATACTGAAGATTGGAGCTCGTCAGAATCTCCTGTATGTTGGACTGTTATTTGATATAGTCAAAACTAGGACTCCTAAATACCTATATGACAAAACTGACGTGGTCATCTAACGTTAACGTACGCTACAGGGAGAGATCTGCCCGGTCATGTGTGCTATGGTACCGCAACATAGCATTTCACTGATATGACAAAAATGTTTTATTTTTCCCGTTGTATTCAATCAGTATTTATGTCATACTAGTGAATAAAGTGTTTATTTAACTATCTATCTCATATCAGGCTCCAACTGACAACCAGGCTAAGCCAGCATTAAACTGAGCTTAATAGTCTTTTAACAGTCTTGGTAAATTCATATTGTTTAGTTTTTTGTTTAATATATATATTATTATTTGGTTGTAAATAGCCGAACAAATGTTTCTTTTTTTCTCTTTCTTTCTACTATTACGCCAGTTTCCCACTGTACCTCTACCAACCGGTACATCTTTAATTTAATTCCTCTAGGGAAACGAAAAAAAATGACATAATGAATTAAAAAATATTTCCCTATACAATCTGTCTACAATAAATATCCCCAGTAAACACAAAACAAAGTTCCATTGTATTAACTGATAATCTTTCAAGCTGTTATTTACGTTGTTATGAGCAGTTAACGGTTTTTGTATTACTTACAATGGGACTTGTTCGTGAGACCTTTTCTTGCTATTGGTAATTTAATAATTTACTCTGTGCAGAATCATTAAAATATGATTTCTAGTAATTAGCTCATAATGAACGGCCTACTTGATTTACAAAGGAATATTATCACTAAAACGTAACGTGACTTGCGTTCCGTATGTTTCTACTGGATATGACAACACGAGTTACCCACCTGAGACTTGGATTCTATCCAAAGAATTCCAATATTCAGAACTCTTCGTCACTAGCATCGAATTTAGGTAATGAGTGTTAATACGTAGCTAATTTTCGATTCTTACCCGAAAGTCAATAAATTCTCTACATTAATTCAGTTTAACAACACACACGGCTTAATAGCCATAATGTTGTTATCCGCGCTTTGCTATAATTATACCGTAGAATTCGGTTTACAGCTACTAATTTGCTACCAATACGTTAATGACACGTGAGGGAAATGAGCCGTGAAATAATCCTAATGTTTGTGAAACCGCTTAAAATTTATGAGTAAACATCGAGTTCTTAGGTTTTCGCGATTGTTACACATAGAAAATGAAACTATTTTTAGGATATTTATTATATTTCTTTTTTCATACAAACCAACGTTTCGGGCCTTTTACCGGTCACATGGTCATGGATGACTGACTTGGGCATGACACGTTGGTTTGTTTGAAAAAACAAATATATGAGAATCAGATCCGAAAAATAGTTCCATTTCCTATTTATGGGTAAATTATAAATATTTTACATGGCACTGTAACACTCACCGAACATTAGCGAGTGTGTGTCGGCGACTCTTGAGATACCGTCCATGGTACTTCTGCAGCTCGCCGATGCTGCCCTGCTCGGCCTGCATCTTGCTGTGCGGCGGCTGCGTGAGCGCAGCGTCCTCGCCCGCTTGCGCGGAAGACGAGGCGCTGACCGCTCCCGAGCCACGCTTACGTGCTGACTTTGATTTCCTCGCCGCCGCCGATATGCATATTTTCACTGAAGATGTCACTGATGATGGACTACCAAAGCTACGTTTTTTGCTAGAACTCCTAGAAGACGTATAGGCAGTGTCGGTACTGCTCCGTGTGCTCTTGTAAGAAGGAGTGATTGTCGCGTCAGTTCCGTCCTCGAGAGGCCAATCAGAATCGTCCTCCTCCTCAATTCCCGGCAAGGGAGACTGTTGGCCTAGTGGTCTCGGTGAACTTATTACGGGCTCCGGGGCGACTGCAAACAATAATAAAGACGCTACACAAACTTGCCTCAGGCTGCAAATAAACTGTATCGCTTCGCTTAAATAAACAACTTACTCTAAGGGTTTTGCTTAACGATGTCTGAATTCCTAATATAACCTGAGAAATAAATATTTCATAGATTTGGTAAGTCCGTATTGTGCAGTGTGTAATTGTTTTAGTATATAAAGTTCTTATCCCGAAATTACCTATTCAGTGCTTGTTTATGAATCCACATCATGCATTGTTATTTCACTTATAGTAGTGCAACGTGTCGATTCATATGAAACAAAAAACAACACGCCGTGCTCGAGCAAAGTAGTTTCCATAATAATTTAATGAAATCGTGATTCGAATTTACAATATCTATAGTATATTTTAGTACATAGTATAATATTTAAATTTGATAATGTTAAATCATGTTTTCTGCGCGACGCTTACTTCCATGGAATTAATTATGCAAATACTATGGCTGAACAACAAGGCGCCAAACAACAACAAGGGTCGCGGCATCGAAAAATACCTACTAAAAATACTACCTATAATATACATTGGAACTTCATCACTCGATTTGAGCTCAGAGATAGAAAGTCCTCCAGTTTTTTGACAATTTTATTGGAGAGCAAACTCTTTATACTTTAACATTTTGTTCGCCAATGCGATTGTCAGTGTAGAGTTACTGTAATTACCATATTTTTTTTGATGATTTTAAATACATTGTCTAGTTTTTTTTTTTGTATGAATACAGCATAGGGTATTTTTTCTAAGAAAATAATTTTGCACGGCTTGAGTTTCATCTGAAGATGAATATGTCAAAGACCAAAGTGGTGACAAATTCCACGGAAGATAGTGTAGAGATAAATGGAGAACGCATTGCATATGCCCATGAATGTCTTTATTTGGGCTAATTAGACGGACCGAAAACGTCCGGAGGAGCTATTGGCCCATGAAACACGTAATGAAGCGTAACCTACCGCTATCACTTAAACGTAGACTTATGGATATGTGCATACTTCCAACTCTCACTTACAATGCTCCTACTTGGTCTTTGCTCGGAAGGCGGCCAAGTTAAAGTGGGACTGGACTGGTCATGTCTGCCGTATGCAGAGTGAGCTCCGTAACAAGACGATCACGAAGTGGAAACCCAACAACTCAAAACAGTGACGTGGTTGACCAAACCAGCGATGGTGGAATGACTTGAACTCCTTTTTTAAAAGACAGGCCAGATGCAGCTACAAAATGGGACCAATGAAAATAAAGAGGAGACGTCGAACATTGGGACACAACAGGCTTAAAATAATAATAATAACCGAGTTCTTAGGTTTTCGTGATTGTTACACATAGGAAATTTACACCTGTAAAGGGCCCGAAACGTCGGTTCGTTTGAAAAAACAAATATACGCGATTTAAATCCGGAAAAATAGTTTCATTTCCCATAATAATAATAAATTCTTATGGGCATGACAGATCAGTTAATGGTCGCAGTAATGAGGGACTGCATGAGCTCTGAATGCAGCCACCCTATGGATATTATAAATCCTAGGCTTCATTTTCGCGATTACTAAAGAAAAAATATAATTATTATAAATATACGTTTTTTGAAATAAAATATATTGTTACATGAAATATTGTTATTTTAGCATTTTTACATTTGCACAGAGACTACTAGGCTTTAGAAGAAATGTTAACATTTGGACAAATTCATTTGTTTCATGAAATCTGTGCCTAAACTTGTTCTTGGAGACATTTGTCTTGCAAGGATTTACATTGCAAATTGCTTCTCATTTAACTTAACATACGTATGTTTATTGTAAACTCTAAATGTGTAAAACCTGCGCTGATAAAAGGACAAGTACCCTACTGTTATTTGCTTTTTTTCAGTTACGAGAAACTCGGTGAAACAGTGGAGTCCTCTTGCTAAAAGCTGAAACTCGATATGCATATAGCCAGAGGTTGGGTCGCCGGATGCATCCTATTTTTCCGCATGTCCGGAAAACTCCGAGCTTGTTCAAGATTAGAGTGATGTACATGATGTTTAGCATCAATAGTCTCAAATTACATACCAGTGGTTTGTTACTAGCATAGTATGCTAGTAGTAGTAGTAACAGTAGCAAATGCTACTTTCTAATGTAACTATTATGTTTGTGAATAAATAACAATTATTATTATTATTATCATCGTCATCATCATCATCATCATATCAGCCGGAAGATGTCCACTGCTGAACATAGGCATCCCCAAAAGATTGCCGGTGGGAGGCAACGTGCACCCATCGGTTACCCATTGCCCTCACCAGGTCATCCATCCATCTAGTAGGGAGCCATCCTACAGAACACCTTCCGATTCGTGGTCTCCATTCGAGAACCTTTCTGTCCCAACGGCCGTTAATTCTACGAGCAATGTGCCCTGCCCACTGTCATTTCAACTTGCTAATCCTTTGAGCTGTGTCGTTCTTCAACGGATCTCCTCATTTCTGATTCGATCACGTAGTAGATCATACAATGCTCGCCGACAAGAAATTACGTTTAGAATTCATGTAATTAAATGTATAATATCTATTAAAATACAACTGATCAAACTAAAAATATAGATGTGTTGTTACTTATTTAATGTTTCTAATGAACTTGTTTTACTGTACATTAATTTACAATACCATAATCATACAAAATAAACTTTGGGTCGCAGACACAGTGTTATAAAAAAACTGAAGTCCTACTACACAGTAAAGTGAAGTGGTTAACTAGGTATATAGTGTAAACTACTTCATGGATTTTATCCATAATTTGGACGCCAGAGTATATACTCTGGCGGATCAGATATCCGATATATATAAGTATATCTATCCTAAATTCTAGTGTTATATTTTAAGACGGTGGACCGTAGCAGGTTTAGAGTTAATCGGGTGAGAAATTAGAGGTCGACCCGGTGGGCGAGCGCCGATTGTACGTTTAATTATTCACGCTGAAGGCTTCGTCGAATCGATAGCTAAATAGATGCGTTGCAATCACCCTCAAAATCACGTTATATGACGCACCCCTTAAAAAAAGTATCATGAGCATTCAATCGATAGAAGACTCAAGCTTCAAACGACGATTCTAAACAAATCTAATTAAAGCCAATGAGCGTAAACCTTCCACGTTTCTCATAATATTTTAATTTAGCTCTGTGGAAATTTCTGCCCACCGGTATTCAGGTGTGCAACCAACGTTCGTTTTATGTTTTTACCGTCTTTATTTTTCTCCGCTGACACTGGTTTAATTAAAATTGAATTTGACTGTTTTCTTCAGAATTTATGCTGTCAAATTCAATAACTTTATTCATTTAAGCGGACAAAGGCATTCCAATCCATGTGTTTTTATTTATAATTGGATCTTTTTCCATCGTAAAAGCTACAGATTTATGTATAATATTGGGTACTCCATAATTAAATTCTTAGATATGTACTATACTTTTTATCACCTTTGGACACATTTAAAATTGTAACTTATAGAATAATATTATTGTAGTACTTAACTAACATTTTAGAGTTCTACATTTGCGTTAAACCAAGTTTGTACTAGTATTTGTGTGGTCTGTGGTACTAGCACTGCTTTTTGCTACATCTTATATTATTCTCCAAACTACAATGGGATAAACGCTAAACTCCCAATGTTCACTAAAATGTACTAAATATAATTACATGCTTCAAATCCAAGCAAGTATGCCTCATTTTTGTACGAAAAACTAATTTTTCTAGAATATTTAGCACCAAATTTAAATGCAATGTTTTCATTATAATGTATCACAGAGCTTTTACGTGGTCATAAGAATAACAATATTGTCTGGGTCTGAATGACTTCACATATTATGTATATATTTTGAGGATCTATGAAGGTTATACCATATTTCAAAGCAAATAAACGAACTATTATTATTGCTATGACTTTTCTTTGACTGTTTTTTTTTTTCATTTTGATTATTATTAAGAAATCAATATGTTAATAACGCAATAGGATTGTAGGTAACCACAAATCATCGTACATAAATTGAAAGTTTACAATACTAATATAGTATTTTGTTGTTGTTTATACATTCAAACTGGCATTATACGAAAAAACTTGTGAGTTACAAAAAAAAGAACAACGGTTTTTGAGTTTCAAAATAAATATTTACAAATTGCCATTTCACCATTAATTTGTTTGTTTTATTTTTAACGTCGTCGGAAAACAATGGCAAATTCATGATCCGTGTATTTTTCTAATCGTTTTTCAGTACTCCTATGTATTTTTGCGTGTAGATAATCGAAGCATAAGCCAGTAATTGATCACTTAAGCACGTAATAAGTACTAAGGACGGGTAGGAGTACGATAGCGCCCTGGTAATATTGAAAATTGTCTGCAATTGAATTGACTAAATAATTAAACCAAACTACGCCGAAAAGTAAAACGTTACTCTAGAAAATGTATATCTTAAGCATTTTCTCATAACAAATATAAAATAAAGCTTAATAACAGAATATTGTAATCCAAAATGGCCTCCACTTAGCATCTGCCGCGGCGTTCATTCAAAATAACCCCTGCGGTTCCACCGACAATCAACAACACAATATAACTCATTAAATGTAATGTGTAATATAGATTTGTACATTTGAAACATGTATAACATCTCTCGTGAAACTGTACGCCCAACAACAGACCTAAGGCGGATCTCTCGTATTCGTCTTCGTAATCTGGGTTCTGTTTCCCTATCGAATGGCCTCGCGCACGCGCCCAGACAATCAACATACAAATAGTTAAGGTACCAGATCTTTTACATTTATGTTTGCATTTATATCGAATAATACGCAACAAGAATAACATATCGATCATACTTCTTAACATTCTCGGTTCTTATGTTCAAACTTTCTGTTTAGAAATTTAAATAAACGGCGGGCGTTATTCATAAGAATCTTAAACCGCTTTTTTCTCTTTTGTACTAACAAAGCCTGGCGTATATATGGCGTATACCTAGCGACCTGTAGGTATTTGTTATAATTTATTTAGTTGTTCATTACCCATTCATACTGGCTTCTAAATTTACAATATTATTAAATTATATTGAACTCTATAGGTTATCATTTAATGTTTCAAATTGTTACAACAGATGCTATAGTTCTGTTTTTGTTCATGTTTTTAGTGTGAAGAATTTCCGATTCATATTTTCGAAGCAATAACTCTCTCGAATAACGTTAGTTTAGTATTAACCTTATTATGTAATAATTTTCTTTACTTCAAACGAACAAGCTGGCCTGAACCCTTTTAATGTAAACAATACAAATGAGTATCCAACAGAATAATTTAAAGAAGACCGTTTCCTTCATTAGAAAATAATGGACATTAAGGGGTTCTGCGTGTAAATGAACTCGCTAGTGTCCACGTGAAGGCTTTCTTTATAAGAGGTGGTCAAATCTATCACGTTCAACAGTCCGTCCTCTGGTCAATCATACATAATAAAACAACATCACAATAGGCCATACCAATCCAAAAAACTGAAAATGCAATATCTTACTGTACAATTAGAAATAAAATAAATAATTTTCTCATGAACCCAATTTCGTTTTATTGTTATAATCCAGTTAAGCCCGCAAATTGTCTCCCTTAAAGTCTGTGAATTAAACGGCGGAGATTGGCCAGTAAATTACAATAGACAGTAGCCGAAATTTGAGTGCAGAAAATAATGATTGAATAATATTGACCGACTCCTGCCAAGCGAATTACTTTGGCATCAATTATTTATGTAAAATTAAATCAAATGACTTGGCTGGACGACGCCTGTATCGATACCATCCAACTCAATATTAATTGTATGAATAAAACCGCCGCCCAGCTAACAATCGCAGAGTATACAGGTATATAATCATGACAATCAAGACATGTGAATAAATGTAAGAGCGGTTACACACGGCGACACACGATGCAAACGCGTGACTGCATCGATACAAACACGCGATTACATCGCTACACTTGTGATTTATAAGCGATTGCATCGATGCAATCGCGCGTTTTTATCCATGCAATCGCGCGTTTGTATCAATGCAATCGCAAGTGTAGCGATGCAATCGCGCATTTCACGAACGTGTGTTTGCATAGGCAAGCACTATCACGTGTTGATAATCGAGGATGAAGTATTCTTGTCCAGGAAACTACTCTGACCTTGAAAATTCCCAAGGTATTATGAAAGAATAAAATTAATTATTGCGTTTATTAATAACAGCATGCCGTATTTATCTTTAGAAGATAGACGTCGTTAAGCAAAACTCTTTTTATTACTACCGTTATAACATAACAAATAATTTAGTTTCATACAAAGTACCTTACAAGCTAAAAACCAAAATCTTAGTATAAGTACATTTTTACCTTTACTATCTACTTATGTGGAACATTGTACATAACGTTGCTCAATTAAACATGGACTAGTTTTAAATTAACATTTCATAAATTCAGTTATAAAAAGGTCTTGACAAATGTACGGCACAAGAAGGAAAATTCAAAATATAAAGGGGGTTACAAGCGCATTTCTCGACATTAGGTAAATATACATGTGCTAGAAAATGATCTAATAATACCACTTTGGAATATTAAAGTATCCCTGGTACTGGACAACTCAAGATACAAATAAATTGTGCTGTTCGTCCGCTCGAATTGTTCAGCATCATAGATGCTTTTATATTCCAAAGTATTATTAGAATTTTTTTGTAAATACGGAGTCTCGTAGAATGTTATGCAGTGAAAATTTTATACTCGAGAGTTTCCTTAGAAGCGCAGGGCGCATATTTTTCTTAATACGTTAACAGCTCACATTGACTAATGGTCTGACAACTTCAAAATCCTTACACCTTTTTCATGTAACCACAATTATGGGACACGCGCTCGTTTGTAATAAATTACGTGAACAGAATTATTTGGATCTAAGTTCGCGTTGTCTTAATGTAAATAACTTAAGGAAATGAATAATAACTAGCCCACAGCAAAAGACGTGAATTTAGAAGTGAATTCATGAGAACTTGCTAGAACTTCAATACGTTTACGTGGATTACGAACGTGTTAAACTATCGTAGATATAAATGTCGATGTTTTGTCAAATAAAAAAACGGAAAAGATATTGCGGTTGATGGGAACCTCATTTATCTTTTGGATACGTGCGTCCACGGAGTCTTGATGGATTGTCTATAAAAGATACGACCAATATGTTTTCTGTAGTCCAGCAAAAGTTTCACTAACAAAAAAGAAAAACGAAACAGATACAATGATATGCAAAATAGAGAGAAAATTTAATTACACTCCGGTCAATTCATATTCTACGTATTATGCAGGGTTCGAAGTAATAATTATCACAATAATTATCTGTCTTGATAACTATCTTGATATTTATATAATAAAGTGGAACAACAAATTAGCGATTTTGTGCCATGACTGTGTTTGTATCTGACACATATCCAAACGATTCAAGTATCAATCTTAAAATAAACTCAGTACAGAGTGCTAAAAAAACCGACCTCAAAAGTCATTAATTCCCTGGTTTGTCCTTAGAGGTGGAATATTTTCTTCAAATTTAAATAGGACCTGAGGTACTCTCTTTCCAATAAAAAAGAATCATTAAAATCGGTTCACAAATGCCAGAATTCCGGCAACACGCATACAAAAAAAAATACAGTCGAATAAAGAATCTCCTCCTTTTTTGAAGTCGGTTAACAAGTCAGAAACCAAATCATTTTCTCAAAGATTATCTTCTTATTTATTTAGTTTTCTCACTGTTCTCATTTTTAGTCTAAAATTAAAAAGATAACACTATGAATCAGCATGGATCAGATCTTTATCATGACAGTTATCAAATAAAATTGATAATTTCGAAACTTGGTCTTAAGTGACATGGACTTTTAATCTATAGTTAAGAATAATCACCATAAAACGCAATGACTGACACGTTTAGATACTTTATTTTTGAAACAAAAATCAAACTATAATATTTTCACACAGATGTTCATCGGGCGTTGGGATTTGACCTTTAGCCTCGGGTTTTGAAATTAAACGTACGCTCGGGTAATCAATTTAATATTGGAAAGCAAGACACTCATAATCAGTCCCAGTGAAACATGAATGCTCATACAATCCGAGGGTGCACGACGAAAGACGAAAAACAGGCATTTGCGCATTTAGCAAGACTAATTAAGTGTACCTAATCTTTAATTAAGAGAGCTTACACTTAAAAATCCCCACCTCCATAATTAAAGATATTTTAATTTTTTTTAACAAGACAAACATCTGTATCTTAACTATAGTATTATATATTATATTATATATATTATATTTTATTATAAAATATAATATATTATATATTATATTTTATTATAGTATTATACTCCATTATTTTGTGTAATAAATTTTCGTAATCTGCGGTAATAATATTTTTTATGATAAAGGAGTGTTGTGAAGAGCACGTTTTCATTGTTCTATACATAGAGATAAAATATACTAGCGGAATATAGCTACTCTATGCTTATCTGCAATCTACAAAAACTTTAAAATTAGATGCATAACATTTGCGAAGTATTTGTGGTGTACATATATATATATATACGTATACATATATATATAACACTAATGGTTGTAACGTAAAATTTTGAAAAAATTAAATGAAGTACATTGCAACATAGGACATGGAATTTTGAATCCAACTATATAAATAATTATTTTCAGTGGAAATTGCAAGTTATTCGTGCTACCTATTAAGCATTAAAACAATATTTAGAACACGATAAACGCAGACGACGCACGGTAATTTTACACGCAGACGACGCGCGTTTCACATATGCTAATTTACGGCGCCCCGTAGAGGCTCAAAAAGCGGATTGTTGCGTTTGTATTGATGTTTGCTTGTATCGCGTTTTACGCGCGTGTGTATCGATTCAGCAACAACAACATCGCGTTATGAGGCCGAGGAAAGGGGTGGTGGGAGGGCTACATGCTCCATGCTCACGCCACTGCGCCGCTCCGTCACCCGCTGTCGTCTGTATCGCGCGCAGACAACGCGAATTTCACGAACGCTTACGGCGGCGACGCCACTGAATTTGTGAACGCCTGTTGACTGGTTGCGATTGAATCACGTTAACGCGCGTCGTGAACACGTAAAAAATACGCCGTGCGAATTGCGGTAACGCGCGTCGTGTGCACGTAAAAATATGCCGTGTGTATAGGCTCTGTAAGCCGGTCAGAAACCGGGTTTATGTGCTTTTAACAACTGATCCCCAATTAAAACTACTAGCAGCGCAAAATTTTAAATTTTAATAAATAAAAATAACTTTACACGGACAGCCTTTAAACTTTAACATATTACTTAAGGCAGATATAATTAGTATACAGCGTATCAGCCTGGTACAGCAAGCGAGCAGCAGCTACAGGACTGAAATCAGCATTTTCTACTAGTCTCTTAAATTTTTATTTATTGAATTGATATTCAATTTAGATTTTAAGACTTTCGTGGTTATTCACTAAATGATTATCACTAATATCAGGTTTCTTACCACGGTATGACTTCTCTTTATTTTCCCGGTATTTCGGAACGGTTGCAGACTCCATGGTCACGGGTTGACTCATGACCATATAGCGTGCATCCGTTCCGAAATATCGGGAAAATAAAAAGAAGTTATACCGTGGTAAGAAACCTGATATTAGTGATAATGATATTCAAATATTTTTTCTGAAATTACTCCACTAGTTTGTTATAATTATTAACTCAAATATCGAACACTTAGAAAAAATATTTATAATTTTAACATGTTTATAATTTTCTAATAGTCTTTAATTTTATTATTGTCGGTGTAAATGTTTTTTTATTTTATTTATTTTAATAAGAGCAAAAAAGACGTGCATTTAGCGTCAGCTTCCGAGCGGAAATGAAACGCACAACAACTTTTTCGGTCTGCTATAGCATGGAAAAAACTTTTTCAAGTGTGTACCACACTAATTGATAGAACAAGACCATGTGAGCGCCATTTATAAATGTGATTTAAAGTATGCAACTAATTATATTGATTTAAAAATTGTCCATGTTTATCAAGTCAACTAAATCGAAAAAAACACATTCGAACAATAGAAAAGATAACGTGCTTTTGTATATTAATAAAACTAATTTCAGTTAAACTTAAATTATCCTTACAACCAACAATTGCCTTAACAATTCAAAATTCGGGTAACTAATTAACAGAGAAACAAAAATCAACAGTTTCTCGCTGCTTTTGTTATGAAATACAATTGACACATCCCTTTGTTGACTCTGATTCATGTTGAAGGTCGTTTTTTACCGAATATGTCAGATTTTTTTCTCGTCTAACATATTTAGCTCAAAATTACGGATTGAATCAACAAAGATACGTATCTAAATGTCTGGTAAAGTAATTGTTTCATTGTTCGAATGCGTTTTTACGTGACGGTTGATAACACAAAGTCCCATATAGAACAATTGAGCAAAAATCAGTTCTACTTTAGGCACAATCTCGATTTTATCTTAGCTACCTACTTGTATCAAGGTTCAATTTAGTGAAATTGGCATTGCTATCTAACTCAGGCACTTAAATCTAATACGACCTCAGTGGCTCATTGGTTTGGACTGTAGGCACAGGACGAGAAAGTCCGGAGTTCAAATCCCAGTAGGACTAATTTGGGAAATATGTTAGTCTTCTCTACCTAATTTCGGTGGCAACTTTTATTATTTAAATATTCTAAATTATTATCATGAAATATTACTTAATATTTCGATACCTCCAATGAACACTACGCCACCTTTATTTTTTGGTTATCTTCTGTTATTTTTGTAAACAGCCATATTTATTTGCCTTAGTAAGTATGGCTGCTTAATATAAATATAATCTTAATTGTGCTCCCCGAATTTTGTGAAAAAAAGAAACAAGAACAAAAAAAACTAATTTTGTAAAAAAAAAGAAACAAAAAACAAAATAAAAACAGAGAAGGTCCAAAAATTAAGTTGGCTTAGTGTTCATTGAAGGTATCGATTTGATTTACTTAAATACTTATAGTGCCTACATTGTGTATTAAGGACGGTAAATAAGAAATTACGAAGGAAGGACTATTAGCTTTAATAACTCGGGTTTTGTATTTTTTTACCGTCCGTGATACATATATACAATGTTTTTCATCACTTTTGTTAGGAAATAATAGAATGTTTATTTCTTCACACCACAACAATTACGGATTTTGCAAATGGCGCGTTTTTTGTTTCTTTTTTATATAAACAGACGAACAACTCGAACTAAAATGTTGTAAAAAAATGCTATTTTTTTAATATTTGAAAATAGGTAAAATCAAATAAAAGAACTTCTTAATAATTATTATTTAAGTAGTATGTGGCTGGATTGCAATTAAATTTCTATTTACATAACATTTTAAGCGAATGTTTTAATTTTGAACTTAAGTAACCCCCTTGCTTGAACTTGAACCTAACCTATGTAAGAAAGTATGTCGTACTACAAATGAAAAAACTCCTTCCCATGGCTACAATGCGAAGAAAAAAGACCCGAGAATTTTATTTGGGGCAATGCCTATAGTCAAATTAGCCACCATGCAATCATACTATTTACGAGCAACTGTGATGAAAAATAATAAAAATTGCCACCGAAATTAGGTAAAGAAACTAACCTAAAAATTACCCATTTGGCAATTGTATTCTTCTAAATTGATGTTCTGGATAGTGCCCCGGAAAGAAATCCGTTTGTTTGGTGCTCAGTAGGGAATTAGTTTGGGACGCCTTACAATCTTATTATATAGGTTATTTAACAATATGATGATAACTTACCATATTCTCTGGTTGTGAGCTCTGGACTGCCCTCGTTTAGGGCATAGTCGGCGTCGTCGACGGGCGCCGCCGTGCGCGCCCCGCACCAGGGCACGCAGCAACGGAACACCCCGCCTCCGACCACCTTGGAGCCGTGCGCGCCGTCCGAGCCAATGCGCCTACGCACCACGCACTACCCCCAACACACGCAAGCACGCATTCGACAACACAGCGGTCAATCACCACCATTCGTAACGCAACACTTTGATTCACTATCACCTTTATATCAATTTACACTTGAACACACAGTTCCAGATATTGGCACTTGTCAAAGTTAAATATCAAAGAATATCAAGTAGAGTTCAGTCTTGCAAATTAGCTTAAAGGGATAAGTTTAGAGTAAGATATGTCAGTCGAGTTGAAAATGTCCGTCTTATAAGAGGAAGAAGGGAAAAGGTAAGGGAGATAAAAGTCAGATAGAGTTTAGGTTTTTTACACTATATTTGGTCTTTAGAAACATCTGACTTGTAAACAAAGCTGAAATTTGTCTCTCATTTATTTAGCCCATATTGTAGGCTCACTGATGCTAAACCTATGAAAAGAGAGACTATTCATGTAGATTTTTGTCTGTTTCGTAAGAGTCCATGTTATCGATACACTCGTGGGCTTGTCCTGCTGTACAGTATCGGACTACATAAGCTATGTAAGTTGATTATCTACGGACGCCGGAAATATATACGTGTGCCTAGCCTTGGAAATGTTTTTGTCCATTGAAATCTTATTTTCTCAAGTGGTTTTTTACGTCGATCAAAACATTGATAAATGATGTTTTCTAAGCAACCTGTTAAAAAATAGCCAGAGAGAAAATCATAATCATGTTTCGCGTATTATCGCTTTAAGAACGCTTCCTCTACGCGACTACAAAGAAATGATAGCGATATTAGAAGTATAAGGATTAAAATGAAATTCAAATATTGGACTACTAAATAATAATGCTAGTAGACTTCTTGCAACACAAAACAATTCAACACGTAATTAAACAATCCATACCCGCTAGCGTCATACCCCACAGCACGAAATGATGACGAAACGAAAAAATACGGTGCAATAAAGAACGTTATAGAAGGGATCATGGGATAATATATCATTTGTTGCTAATCCCGTTTTCTTGGCAAACTCCGAAATATGACGGCTAAATCCACTTAGTCGGTAGGCAGTGGCAGCATTTGTCGAATGAAGAAACTTTTAGATTCGTCGGTGTTTGGTTCTTTGATATTACAATTTGGACAGAAAAACTTTATTGAACAACAATTAAATCCGCTGGGTCCATTATTTACACGACAAAAAATCATACGAATTCTCTTGTATTCTTGATTTTGCGCACCGATCATTATCTCTAATCAATTGCAATTTTTTCAATTGTTTTCTAAGATGTATAATTACATTATTAGAATTGTCTATTAATAGAGAACAAAGTAAAGGAGATCATGAATATAATTACTTTAATGTATTCAATTATTGAAAAAAATAGGGGTTTACCGAGATGCTCTGCACAATGATACTTTACTCAGACTTAGCGGCATGAGAAATTATAATCTGCTTGTGTAAGCAAGCAATCTGCTTTCGAAGACCTTCTTAATACACTTTAAGAGCCCCTTTAAATAACTTAGTTCTGCACAAGTAAACCGTTTTTGGGTATAAAGTCTTAATTAAATCCGTCATGAACATACCTATTTTATTAACTTAAATATTTACTTTTAATGGAGAGACCACAAGTTCACCGAATTTTACGGATACAACAAATACGCATAGGCAAAGAACAACAAACAGATGATGGGCAAAATCCATTCAGGGCTTTTCGATATAAAAATACTTTTCACGATACTACGCGATTAAAACTACCGTGACATTTATAGAGTTACATAAGTAGGTATATCAAATTTCATCGGATTATAAGCTTTACCGTCCCGTTCATTACCACACCCTTGATGGTTTATTCAGTCACAGCAATTATAGAACTCATCAAAACTATTTAACGGCGTAAATAATGCGGAAACTTTATATGGACGCAAAACAAAACTAATTGAGTTTTCAGTCCTATGACATTCAAATGTAGACCTTAATTACATTTAGAAATAAAACATGACGGATCAATAGACATTTTTATCAAGTGTAAAAAAATAATGACTTATTATTGTGCGATGAAATGTGCATAATATCGAATAACTTCCTCGTCGCTATTAATGACCACCAAAACCGCTATATAGCGACCTTCGATCGTCCGTTGATTGAACGCACGTTTTTATTTATTCAATGTGCCCTGAACAATACGTAGGAATAATTGATATTATGGGTTGTATAAGGAACAACGGCAACCAATAGCGATCGGGACAATCAATTACTACTCGTTGAGCGGTCGCCAGGTTCAATTGTCAAGTCATTTTTGTACCCGTCGCGGCTAACTGGGTAATAGAACATGCGTGCTTGCTCCCAATATGAGGCGTGACGTCACTCCCTCGGACGTCCTCAGAATTCCTGCTAGCTTTATTAAATACTTCACTGCTTGAGATCAACATTACCACGGTAGTCACGATCGCAGATTTTACTTCTCGAGAATGAGCTATTTCTGAAACGACCCTTTGCGTTTCTTTGAATTTTTTATATATTGGCCCTTGTGTCCAAGCTTGCCTTTGAGAACCATAATGAATTTTTTATCTTTATCCTCTGGTAATAAAATGTTGACATTCTGAATTATTTAATTTTACGATTCCGTTTGTAGGTACGTTCAATCCATTATATCGTTAAATTGAATGTAATTGATGTACAAGTATTAGAGACTGTCGAAAGTTTTATTATTGTTCCCTTAATACGTTTACCAACATGTTTACGGCTATAAGGAGTAGGTAAGCGTCTGTTACGGATCACTACGGACATGTAATGCTTCGCTGAGACTACAATTTCAATGGGTTCTAAATAACTACTTTATGGGCCATGGTTCTCTACTACTCGACGTGCTCGAGTAAGAAGCGAAACTGACAAATAGTTATCTAATCTCTTTCTCTTCTTTATCTAATAACTTTCACAATAATAAAAATCATATTTGTATTACGATGTATTCTCTCTGCTATTCTCAAACTAAATGTCAGATAACTTTTCTATAAAATTATAAAATAAAATATACCTACGTGTGTTTGAAACTAAATTATTTTGATAATTAAAGAAACGTAGTCATATTTCCCTTTTAGCGATGGCCTCTAAGTTTAATTCGTATAGCAAACATTCAACAGGTTGCCCATAAATCAATAATTGCCCTAACATCACTTTTATGTTGAATATAATGTAGTGTTGGAAAAATCCCTTTTATGTTGATATTGTTTGTTTATTATTTTTCCTAATAGACGTTCAAAAATCTTCGATGAGCATTGTACAAAACGACCTTGACACTAATACTGAATTACATTTTACTACGACACTGCCGCATTTACTAAACGCTAATGCATGTTTTTCACCGCGTGATATACAGATTAAACTGTTATCTATTGTGTCGTAATAATGAACGCGCGAATCTTATAGTAACTAGGTAATAATCCAAACAGTTATCAGCCCATGAGTGACTCGATAGCATACCAACGCCATTCGCTTACAACTTTTACTCACAATCTTTCAGACTGCTACGAAAGCTACAAAAGTCACGGATAGTTTATTTAGAAAAACAGATCCACTGAGCGGTACAAACACAAAACAATGCGCCAGTAGCACAGTGAATTACATGAATTGCAGACCGCTCGTACGATAGAGCGAGGGGGCACGGGCCCACTGGCGAGCCAGTCGAGAGCCGAGGCTTGGGGCGATCAGCGTGAGATGTTCAGCAGTGCATCTCACACGTTTCCCGCATGGCACGCGCGGCGGGTGGCACGAGGCGGCGCGGCGGCGGAGCGGCCCCGAGCGTCGCGACGGCCGGCAGACCGCGACTGGAGCGCCGCGCGCCGCAGCCTACAGCGCCGCTCTGTGGCGAGAGCGGGACGCACGTATCGTCGCCTCGCTGCCCGACCTACGATTCTAGCCCTTGAACCTTCTGCCTTGATTACCATTTACCTTGCCCGGGGGTGAGTCTCTTATGTTTTTGTGTGACCGCAAAAGGGTTTTCACCCCGCAAGCGTCCGCTTGTTACCTAGGCAGTAGAGATAGAGATGCAGATGCTGCGTGAACGATCCTATGGGCCGTTTTGATGTTATGTCACTTTCGAACATGGCTAGGTCTCGTTGTTTGACCATGAACGCGTTTCAACTGGCCTGTTATTCCGCCCATTATGCCGCATCCACTGGGATGCACGTAAACAACTGTCAATAGATAGATCATCACAACTATACCAGTAAAAGCCCGAAATAGATTTCTTTCATTATAATTTTATAATTTGGCAGTATAATTAAATATGGATCGTTGATCGAAATATATAACGTTTCACATTTGCATTTCATTTAAAATTTTATGAAAATGTGCGACGTTGAATTTCCATCGGTGTGCGAGTAATAATACCATGTCATCGCGATTTAAATTAAATATCCCTAGAATATTCCTCCCCAAGCTCACCTTGACATTTTGGTCAAACGATGTCAGGAAGTATATGTATAGATAATAGAATCTGAATATTAGTGCGTATTACAATCTGTAACACTTTGCAAAATAAATTATACAGAGCTATATATATTATACCTACCTACCTCCCCTTACGTTTTTTAAATACCTTCTGCCGCTGTATACTTTCTCTACAACTCTTAAACATGTAGGCAACATTTTGAAACATAATAATCCTTTATTAATATTGGAGTACTCAAACCTCTAGTAAGTTATTTATTTAATACCACGAGATTGAATTCTCTTATAATAAGAACAAGACACACAAGTTAACGGTAAACCTTTAGCAATTTCTGGGAAATGGAACCATTGAATTGGAAAGAAAAATACTGATTGAAAGCATGTTTTCCGACGTTGCTTAAGGAGCGATAAATACTAGAGATAAATGTCTTTTGACATTTTTCTTTTTATTTGTATGTTTGTGCTCGCCAAATTGCAACATCACGACTGCAAATTGATATGTAGCGCTATAAAATGTCACGAGTACAATTGAATTTTCTATGGTATCCACAATACGGTGGCTGCGCCCGATGCAGGTAAATTATTAAATCACATGCAACATTCTGTTTACACACAGTTAAATATATAGAATCCTGTTTCTCTCATGTATAAACAAGCTGCAGTTTTGTTAAAGAGGAATAGTGTTTTGTTTTCTGAATTTTAGATAAGAAGTTATTGTATATATTATATATTTCTACAATATAATATATATACAATATATTATTACATATAATATATACAATAACTTCTTATTATAAAAGTTTTATATTATAAAAGTGCTGCTAAAATTCGCCGTGTGTAACCGCTCTAAAGCGAAAGGCTACACTCGATTTGGACCCTTGTCACGTTGCTGAGTTTCAAGCTACTAATTTCTTCTAACAACAATATAGGAACATCAACATCAAAAGTCTGTGCCACCATTACAAGTCAAAAACGATTATTAATTAATTAATAGTGTTTATATTAACAAGTATGTGGTATTTAATAGATTCTTCTTCTTGTAAAGAATAAAAAAAATATTCAAAAATTAAATCATTTTACTTTGCGTAAAACACTCGGCGCCATCTTTTCATTTCAACGTAATACATTCAAAAAACATAAACACGAGTATCGTTCAATGTCGTTTTTTAGAAAAATTCATAGTGTTTGATGATGGTCGCTCAAAACGAACCCACGATCTGTAATACAAACCATGTCGCTCATAAAGGTACCACTACAAATAAAATATTTGTTACTATATTGTGGGTTGTAGTACTAAAACTCTATTTCATATGCGATGTTTATCATGACAGCTATTTGAAAGCTACACAAAACTGTTTCACTATAGCAAATATATCTATTTTTAACCGACTTCAAAAAAAGGAGGAGGCTTTCAATTTGACTGTATTTTTTGTATATATGTTACGCGATAACTCCGACATTAGCGAATCGAATTTGATGATTCTTTTTTTAGAAGAAAATATTCCACCTTCTAAAGGTGGAAAACTAGGGGATGAATGACTTTTGAGGTCGGTTTTTTGACACTTTGTACTGAGATTGTTGCAGTTTGATTTTCATGTCTAGTTAAACGATAAAATATATTAAGTCAAATGTTTAAAAATGCCTTATTAACGCAACAACTTTTTTCTAAATATAATTCTAAATATTGTTCAAGATAAAGTAAAATAAACACTTTGTCGATTCATATGCAATGTGCTAGTGTCAATGCTCACTGTGTTCAGTGCTAAATTCTTATAATTTTAAACTTTATAATTTTTTAATAGCAGTAGAGCTCCTTGTGACATAATTCGTCCAGGGAAGTACTGGACCTACCTTACCTATTGCCTGGAGTACCTTACCTATTTCTGCCGCCAAGCAGTAATGTGAGCATTACTGTGTTCCGGTTTTAAATGGTAAGGGTGCTGGTGAAATCAGGCACATGGGAATTGTTAACTTATGTCTCAAGTTAACTTGTCTATCGAGACCAATGATATTATGCTTCGGCACCATAAATTGCAAATAATTAACACAATATTTCAACCATTACATGCGTTGAATATTATGTGCATGTTACATACAACATGGTACAATCATGTTGTGGAATATGAATTATAAACACGTAAGTAATGAACCATTGTAGCCAAATTTCTTACCTACTCTCGCTTGAACAAGGCTTTCTACCATGTTTAATTATAACGTATGATGTTAAGAAACCGTTTAGTATGTATAATGTTTATTTATTATATGTATGTCTTATTTTATTGAATATTATATTTTTATTACCGTGATATTCATATTTTTTTTGTGAAAAAAGTACCAAACACCAGTAGTTTGGTGTTATTATTGATACAAAGATAGAACAAACACAAAGAAGAAAAGTCGTTAAAAACCAAAAACAAGCACATAGAAAAATTCATTAGAACCGCTAATTCGTTCCGTGGCTTAGTTGACATAGGGTCTCGCTCGGTTTGTTGGAAGACGTTGGTTCGAATCCAGCCGGATCAAAGGATTTTTTCTTAATGTTCGATCTTGGTGTTGCATAATAGTAATTGCACAAAAATAATTGAATATCATGGCGGTCAAACATCGCGACATTTAATAAAAACTTTAAAAAATTGCAAGTATTAAAGCGATATACTAGTCTTTTTTTTAATGATATTTTGCAGTTGGCCGCTGATGGCAATGACTGCGCCACCGACCGGAAGAAAAGGGCGAGCTGAAGGCTCATAACCAGTTAAATAAATTACAAACTAAACTTAAAACTAAGTAGCGGGCCTGAGGGCACCCAAGCTCTACTAAAGACTTCCACCAGAAGGGTGGGAGAAAATCTACCACTGTACGTGCCGAGCCTACGACCTCGTCGGCGAGGACGATTGGTGCATGAGGAGAGGGACTGATTAGTGATCTGGTTGGCCTTCAAAGTGGCGAGAGTGATAGGGTCGTCAGGGTCGTTGAGGACTTCCCTTGGCCGACAATAAAGAAGCCTTGGCAGAAATAAAGACGAAATGTCATTTAATTTGTTCGAAAACTATTCTGCCATGTCATTACTATGACAACTGCGCTCCGATAGGCCAACCCGAATTCGAAACAATTGACGAGTGTCGTCAATGGATGTCGTCAAATGTTTCACTTCAAATCGACCAGTTAACTTGAGCTTTGCCATATGGACAAAAATTGCAAAATTACGTATTTAATATTTAATTACCGATGAAATATGATTCCGTTTGTTTTGTAATTAGATGTTTTGCTGTTTTTCCTCACACCACCGAATGGAACAGCGCGCCATTGTTAGAGATATTATCTTTATTACAATAAATACAGAATATTTTTGGAATATACGGAGACGTACACACAGGTTAGTTGTTGGCGCTGTCTATATTTCAGTGCAAACGAGAGTTGATATTTATAAGTGATGTATCACTGATGAGTTACCAGGTATGTATAGCCCTTATTTCGCCTCTATTTCTGGTTATATACTCGATGATTTGAACCAAGCCCTGTACTCTCGTTCTCCGTCCGAAACAATTACTGTCAAATAAGTAATATTCAGATTAAATGACGCAAGATCATCAAATTTGAAAGAAAGAAAGAAAGAAAATATATTTATTTGGTCCACATTACATTGACAATAACTACTTTACAACTACAAAAATAAGGAACCAAAAATATCACCACAGCATGTGCCAGTTTGCTCACGGAGAAACAGATCGGCGCTGATATTCTGTGGCCACCACAACAGAAACAGAAAGGACACCACTACAACGAACATACACTTTAACAACAGGAACATATACATACATCAACTTAACATAATATAAAATATATAGGTTTCTAAACATCACAATAAACAAACAATCATTAAACAATGACAACTCTTACCACATATAAAAAATATATACACTATAAAATAATGTAACATAGCATATGCTGGCCTAAATAAACTACACAAAAAAAAACAGACAAAAATAAAAAATAAATGAAATAAAATGAAAATTAAAAACAATAGTTAATAAAACAAATCAAGAAAAACACTTCACTTAAAAAATACCCCACTCGTCGTACCTCTTTTGATTATCCATTAAATACAATTTAAAATTTCTCTTGAACATGGCAATCGTGGCACAATTTCTTAATGGAGGAGGAATATTATTCCAGCATTTCGAAGCCGAATAACGAAAACTACCTCGAAATGCCGCGGTTGCGTGTCTAGGATATACAAGACGAGTGGACTTGTGAATTTCTCTATATACTTGTTGCCGATCCCTATTTTTTGTTTTATTTCAACGGCTCTTTTACAGTAGTGCCATCTATGACACACCTATGAAAACTGTTAGGAGGTAACGTGTTGTCACATCGATCACATTACGGTTTTGTAATAAATCAATACTTCCTGATACATTTTTGTGAGATGTAGCGTATTCACAGCATTTAATCATTTATGTTTGATGACCTTGTTTGACCCAATGGTTTGTAATGTGAGCGTTAATTTGGAAAATAAACTATTCAAAATTGGATCTGGTCTGGGTGTTCTGGGTAGTGGAACATAGTGAATTCCGTTGCTCTTGTACATACAGAACAAGGAATTTACTAGTTTGAGATCGGATATTTGGTATGGTTGTTGGCAAATAGTTAACGTTACCATATAATAATATAATTAAATATCATAGTCTAAACGATAAATTAATTTCTCTACAGTATCAGATACATAAACTTGATAGATCGAAACATGATAGGTACGTGCTTCACGGAAGCCCTTGAAGTAACGAGGAGTGACATTGACTTTGAACTAATTTAACGATGTAACGAAATTAAATTTTATACTACAATATTATATAACATACTACAACTACTATAATACAACAAGCAACGTTTTCGTTTGTTTTTATACACCTTAGACTCAATTTACATCGCAACGGACCGGAATGGATGCGAAAGTATAATGAACTTTATGCAATGTGCAACTTCTGCGACAATTTCCGCAACTGCGTAAGAATGCTCCAGTTTTTAACCGACTTTAAAAAAAGGAGGAAGATCTCAATTCGACTGTATTTTTAATGTTTGTTACGCGATAACGCCGACTTTCATTTGTGAAATGATTTTCATGATTCTTTTTTGTTGGAAAGAAGGTACCTCAGTATTGATCCCATTTAATATATAAAGAAAATATTCCACCTCTAAGGTTGACAAACTAGGGGATGAATCCGGTTTCGCGCACTTTCCGATTTCAATAAAACTTAGAGAATATGTGTAATTCCACGGATTTTTGAGGTCTTTTTTTTATAAAAAAAGTTTTATTAAATCCACATTACTGGATGAACAAATCGTGCGACTGGTTGTAAACGACACGGCTGTCCATAGCAGCTACAGTGCCACTCAGAGCTTCAAATCGCAAAGATCTGAGGGGCACCGCCACTGCGCCTCTCACGCTAAGACATAAGTTAATAAGTGTGCCTGTAATTTCACAAGCACTACCCTTCTAAACCGGTACGCAACAATGCTCATATTACTGCTAGGCGGCAGAAATAGGTAAGGTGGCAGTACTTCACTGAACGAACGCTTCACAAGGAGCTGCTACTAAATTTTTTCTTTTTCATCTTTAGTCTTCAGCTGTGATAGCGATTAATGACAAATCCAAGCATGAAACCGTTTTCTTTAAGTACCAAGTTATCCAAGCCGTAAGTAGGTATATAGAATTGGTATC
Source organism: Hyposmocoma kahamanoa (assembly GCF_003589595.1). Taxonomy (NCBI): domain Eukaryota; kingdom Metazoa; phylum Arthropoda; class Insecta; order Lepidoptera; family Cosmopterigidae; genus Hyposmocoma; species Hyposmocoma kahamanoa. The sequence goes on from NW_020654748.1 coordinate 7,202,611, forward strand.
ATATCGTTTTTCATATCAACTTCTCGTTTAATTACTTATCGCAGACAACGATTAGCAGAAATTGTAAGTGAAAGACTTTAAGTAAGTCTATTATTGTTTGTTTGTGATTTTGCATTTTTAACCGACTTCAAAAAAAGGAGGAGGTCCTCAATTCGATTGTGGTTTATTTTGTATGTATTTTACGCGATAAATCATTACGGCATTTTCAACCGATTATGATGAATCTTTTTTGTTGAAAAGAAGGTGAACCTCAGAAGTGGTCCCATTTACATTTGAAGAAAATATTCCACCTCTAAGGGTGGGAAACTAGGGCATGAATGACTTTTGAGGTCGGTTTTTTTAGTACTATAGATGAAACAAAATTGTCCCTTAACCAATTCGAGTTGAAAATGCACGATTGTGTTCGTATCAAAACACTAACGCACACCACGAAGTACCATCCTAACTAGTGTCAATACGTACGCCAAATCGCTCACTATTTATAACTCGGATCAAACGTTGGCATCCGTTCGGAATACTCTTTTGCTTTTTCAGTCTACATACGCTTCGTTTCACTATTCGTCGATTAACCTAGTATTAATTATATAGATAGATATACATTACATACACATTTTATGTACAAAATTGGTAACTGCTATAGAGTTGAAATTAATCGAGTTCTTAGGTTTTCGTGATTGTTATGCTCTGGCCACACAGAGGCGGCCACGGAAGCGTCACTTGGGTTCATATAAACTCGTACATTACAAAAATTCCCGCTACCAGAATGCTTCCGCGGTAGCCTCTGTGTGGCCTGAATATAACACATAGGCTATGTGATCTTTGTTTTTGGCTTTTAACGACTGTTTTGCCGTAGCGCCATCTGTGAGAATTCTCTGAAAGTATTTCTTCACCCAGTTAGGTACCTAAATATTCACGTTGTTAAAAGAAGATAAAAATTTTGTAACACCTACATATGTAGCGTAAATTGGATTATTCTTTAGAAAATTAAAGATAAGGTATTTAATTAATAACTTTTGTAACTGTAGTGAAAAATGGAGTAGCTTGCATTGATATTAGATACCATCTCAGTCCGCTGTGAGTACGGCACCTGTACAGGGTACTTGTACAACGTTTCATACCGTTGGTTTGTTTGAAAAAACAAATATGCATGCACGATTTAAATTTGAAAAAAAGTTTCATTACCTGTGTTAAACCTTAAGTGTAAATGGAAACATATAGTTTTCCATTATCCTTGTCAGACTTAAATCTTTTCCTAATAGTAGAAATGATCACTGCAATGACAGAGCAGCAGCAAATTTCATTAGCAGTAGAGCTCCTTGTGAAAGAGTTCATCCATGGAAGTACTGCCACCTTACTCATGTCTGCCGCCAAGCAGTAAAGAGAGCATTTCTGCGTTCTGGTTTTACAGGGTAATTCTTCTGGTGGAATAACAGGCACATGAGATTTGTTAACTTTATGTCTCAGGGTGACAGGCGCAGTAGCATTCAAATATATGTGATTTCTAAGTAACTCTGCAAATGAGTAAAACGTGTCGGTTACCACCGCACGCACGACCTGTTCTTTCCGTTACTGCCAACTTACCTACTTCTGCCACCAAGCAGTAATGTCAGCATTACTGTGTTCCGATTTTGAAGGGTAAGGGTGCTGGTGAAATTACAGGCACATGGAACTTGTCAACTTATATCTCAGGGTGACGGGCGCAGTGGCAGTGCCTCTAAGATCTTTGCGTTTTAAAGCTTTGAGTGGCACTGCAACTGTTATAGACAGGCGTGTAGCTTACCATCAGGCACACGACTTGTTCATCCAGTCACTTGATATTATAAAAAAAATAAATCTTAAAGTACCGACGTTTTTTCCTAAGTGTTTTTATAAACATAATTTCTCTTATTAATCCTCTAAAACTCATACCTACATTCCCCGCTTGCTCGTTAAGGCAAACTCGCAACTCATCAGCAAAAAACAATTGCCTCTTCACATTTTACCATTTTACAATGTACGCCAAGCTTTTAGCACCAGTCCGTTTTATCTTTACTCCGCTCTTTTTAATTAACGACTTAAAATTAATGTACTCTAGTTAATGCCTGACGTAATATTATTTGTAGACTGAAGATAGTTTTTCTAATATGAAATGAATTGTTAAAAAAGAAGAAAAAACATAATATCAGCAGATAACGTACGAAAAAGTGTGGATTTTACTTGCGGTCACTCAAATGATAGCGCTTGAATTAACTTTTTATAGCAATGTTCATGTCACTCTCCAAAAAAAGGCTGTCACATGGGAAAATATACCTTATCACTCACTAAATACGTTTTTTTATCGTGAATTTTACAAGCAATAGATTCTACGTAAATGATGGTGAGCTATTACTAGTTAATCACCCAAATAGATGACGTGTGGCTGACAATCAAATGAATCTCATGAATTCATAGATAATAAATACAACATTCATGGATGAACCAAAAATTCATTGCAATAAAAAACAGTCCAAACACATCATTCGTCACAAACACGTTCAGTGGGCTGCCAAAATACATTATGTATGATACACAATACATATGGATGTACATAATTAGTATGCGCAATTATAATTTTCCGTGGCAAATTCATTCATATTATGTGTATGACAGGGTTTACCATGTTTTTTGCGGTTTAAGATTTCATAGAATATAATTAGCACTTACATTTTGGTATACATAGATAGAGACATGAAGAATACATCGCAGTGTGCGACTACCACACCAATCACGCACACTACACATTACATCCAGATCAGAACCTTTTAGAAATTAGAAAAGTTAATTTCCTAAATTTGCCCTACCGGGAATTGAACCTGGAACCTCCTCGTCGAGCGCTAGACCACTGAGGCAGTCAAGAAATCCCAAATAGGAGTACCGATTCAATATACTAAGTATATATATATTTATAATAACATTGTGACGGGACGAACAAGTCGTGGGTCTAGTGGTAAGCCACACGCCTGTCCATAGCAGTTGCCAGAGCTTTTAAATCACAAAGATCTGAGGGGCACCGCCAATGCGCCCGACACCCCTTAGGGTGTATATATAATATTCGTATACATAATTATATATCTTAATATAGTATTATATATACGAATATTATATATACGATAGTCTTCAAATGGTAATAATTATATTACTATTTGAAAACGTTCTCTCTACCAGTTTTCTCTACAAATGAATGTCTTTTATAAAACTATAAACATTGTATAAAAAATCTTTTAGCTTCGAGTAAAACATTCATAAAACCATGTTTCAAGCACCAACTCACAACACGTTACTGGTTATAAACAATTTCAAAAGAAATTTCATGGCAGCTTAGAACGCAACATAAACATTGTGTTTATGTAAACTTTGGCAGTGGTGTGTGGTAAATAACTGTCCCACCTGTGCATCCTGACGTGCCACATAAATAATAATAGTCAGTGTACATTATATTTTACGACAACATCTATTTTCAACACCCATCTTGTATCAAACGACTGGTATTTTACATATGCCTGCAGAAAGTGGAAATAATTAGTTTCTGTCAAAATATGTTATTGAAAAAACCTATTTTTCGGTATAATTTGTTTGTAAAATATTGTCTTTACAGATATACTTTATAATTATGTTTATTCAGAGGCTTTTGTTCTCTCTCCGTTTACACCCATGAAACAACGGTCTCTGTTTTAAGGCTGAAAAAACAGCAAGAAAAAATAAACGTATTAATAAAATGTAGCTCTCTCTTACAAACAATCGTCTAAAATAACAATCGTAGCAAAATTCTAAGTCGAAAAATCCTATTTACTACTTTGGGAAAATGTTGTTCATCTTGTTGTTATTTTGTGAAAAAAAACAGACGGGGACAGCTGGACGCAAATTTTCATATTTGTTTTGTACCTTTGTACTTTTCCACCATTTTTATTGTAAAGGGCTCACACAAAGCAGAAAGCTGACCTCACTCAACAAGTGGCACGGCGGCACACACAAAGTAACAGGTTTTTACGTAAAGGTGTAATGTAATGTAAGTCCAAAATTTTTGTATCGGACAATTTTTGGAAACAAACACTTTTACAAATTTCATTTGTAATAATGTCTTCAGTAACGAAAAATAAACTATTGTATTTATTTCAGTTCTAAGAATTTTCTATTTCAGTTATAATGGAATAAGTAACCTTTTGCCTTTTATTAAAGATAGAGAGGGATTTTTAATTTCGATGTACTTCAAACCTTCGGTAAAAGCACAGCTTAGGTTCAATTCAACAGGGTGTCTGATTTCTCGACATATTTTTTTTTCTCGAGTTTCGAGAATTCTCGTATGCGACTTCTCGATGAAGAATTAGCTTAATCAACCGTAATTATAAATAAAAACACAATTTATATGAAACTTTCTAAAGTGGTTTTGGCCTGGGTGTGTATGTGGAGAGAATTCCGTGACTTTTGCCCCGGGTTCGATTGCCGGTAGGACCAATTTGAGAAACGAACTTTACTAAATAGGTTCTGGACCCGTAGCCTCGTTCTCCGTCCAACATCGGTCCGAAATAATTACTGTCAAATAAGTAATACACGACCAATTCAAAAGGTGCATGATGCGAAAGAAGTTTCATACTTGACATTACTTTTCAATTTGGTCCAGTATTACTTATTTTACAGTAATTATTTTGGACGGATGTGAGATGGAAAATGATAGTAGACACCCCAGGTCTGGTTATTTTGTTGTCAGTCAACCACTTAAGTTCGCGCTACGCAATTCCTCGCTCAGCCGCTGCTTGTGGCAACACAAGCAGAGCTACCGACAACAGGATGGCTTTACTTTTGGTAGAAGAAACGTGTACTTTATTTAGTAGAGAATATATTCTATAGGTATTGTATTACAAAGTTCGCGTAACTTTTGAGCCAATTTTTCACTACTTAAAAAAAGCTATTTGATTTCTCGACTTCTCGAGTACTCGGCGATATTTTTCTCATCTCAAATTTGATCAGATTTCTGAAACCAAGAAATCTCGAGCAGAAAATCTAGTTGATACGAAACAAAACATTTATCTCCCTGATTAAGAGTACACCAGAGCACCATAAAGTTCTTGTAACCGTAAAGTTGCCGACAGTTAATAAATGGAACATTCTCCTTATGCACATAATAATGTGAACGGCCTTTTTCGGCCTGGGGACTTTCCAACTTTTGATTCTGATCTTTGTGTGAAGCAGCGATTTTAGTATCTTATTACTCACACACAAACGTGCCCGAGAGAGATTCCATAGTTTTAAAGAAATCACTATATAAATCGTCACGTAACCTTGGCACTATCTTCATTCATGCCCAAATGGCGGTAACAATCATTTTCAAAAGATCACCACAATATCATTAGATTTCAGCTGCGGAAAGGACCTAGTGAAACTTATACATGGTTTATATCATAAATATAGACCTGAAGACAATGTTAAACTCTATAAAGAGTAGGTTAACTTTCTAATGATAGTAATCAAATACACATTAAAACTATATTTATTTGTCAAAGCAATTCCAACTTGATGATCTTAACTGAAGGAACATTTAAGGCCTACTGTCCATATAGACTGCACGTCATACGCACGCTATCGTCATCTTATAGTTGCGTGCTGTATGCTTACATCTTGCGTAGGAACGAACGAAACTTTGTCCACTTGAGCGGAAGCTCGTGCGGCAGCATGTCCCTACTCGAGCGTATTGCGAGACGTAAAGACGTTTATTTTGCAAAATGGCGGCATCAGCGGGTAATTTTGTTCGAATTATTGAACAATATGTGGACAGAACTGAAATGCAAAATACGCCTTTGTCATTAGCAGCTTGCATGCATTCGTCAAATGACGCTGCCGTGGACGGTGCCTAGACTACAACATTATTAAAAAAAAACATTTTACTAAAACCAGACTTATCGGGACAAATATCGTTTATTTAAACACATACCCATATATATAAAGACGTAACAATTTTTAGCAAAAATAAAATAGTCATATAGGGAGAATCGGTTTCTAAATGGCAACACTAACGTCCGCATGTTTTGTCCTTCAAGTAACGGAGAGGCGAAACTTTTTATTAAGGTCCTCTTGAGAGTCGTTTAACTAAAGTTGAATGTAGTCGAATCGAGTGGCAAAAGTGTATATATTAGGAAACTGAATACCATTATTTTTTAGTTTCAATACATACCAGAAGTGAAAAAAATATGAAAAATGGATGTGTGCTATATTTTTTCTTCAAATCAGAGAATTTCGTTTTAATTACCACGTCTATAAAGTGTTTTCATTCATTCTAATGCAGGATGTTAGATAAATATTGTCGAACTAATACACAACATTGTCATTCGACAGATAAGAACAAATAGGTAATGCTTTAAAAGCAGCAGTAGAGGTCGTTGTGAAAGGGTTCGTCCAGGGAAGTACTACTGCTACCTTACCTATTTCTGCCGCCAAGTAGTAATGTTAGCATTACTGCGTTCCGGTTTTGAAGGGTAAGGGTGCTGGTGAAATTACAGGTGCATGGGACTTGTCAACTTATATCTCAGGGTGACGGGTGCAGTGGCAGTGCCCCTAAGATGTTTGCGATTTAAAGCTCTGAGTGGCACTGCAACTGTTATGGACAGGCGTGTAGCTTACCATCAAAGCGCACGACTTGTCAGTCCCGTGACTTGATATTATTAAAAAATATATACAAATTGTGTACATTAAGAACAGTTGACAAACTGAGATGTGCATAATAATATACCATACCTTACAGTTACAGCACTGGTTATAACATTATTGATCTAATAATTTATGCATAGTTAATACTAATTATGTTAAATAATGACCGTATAGTTAAGCATAATATGGTGAAGTACCAGTTTCTACCAAATGTTATGATTGTTATAGCACGTTAAAATTATTTTTGTTTATAAATTCGGAGGCTTTTTATACACTGCGCAGGGGATCTACACGGACGGCCGAATGCAACCACTTTTGGCATAAATAAAATAATTATATGGGGAGAGTCTTGTTTTTGAATAGCAATACTAAAATTCGCATTTTTCTACCTTCCAGTAACAGTCTGTCGAAACATACGAACAAAGAGTATTGAGAAAACCCGTGTTTATTTAGATATTCTATAGAGTCGCTCAAAAGACGCTACCTAGATGCAAATCGAGTGCTAAAAATGTATATTCGGAAGTAACAACAATTAATAATAATTAGAATGTACCTGACAGTCATACCAATTTTATTAAGCTTTATGGTCTCAAACTACGGATTTTCTTTAATTTTTTATTTGTATTTCTATTTTTTTTTGCTTCAAAACATAATAGTTTATACATGAACCAAAATATAGTAGTAGACTCTACCTAAACTAAGCAGAAACTTGTAATATAGGTAACTACTCTTCAATACTATGTTGGAAAAGTCACCCTGTACTGTGAGTACCCGAGCACAGAGTTCACTCTGAGACACTTCGCAGAACACTCAGACCAGAAGTAATATAAAAATAGTTTACTTCCCCTATTGCTCCTACAGGGAATCGAACCCTTCTAACGGCCGAAATCTTCACCCAGCTTATACTCTGGGAGTATAAACCATTGAAATAAATTGAGTACATAGCGTTTACAGTTTCAATAGAGAAACGTGAATGATAAACCTCGTCTATTCCTTTTTTATCGCATAAAATCGATAGTACTGGAAGTCGGTTCAACTAAACCAATATACCCTATACAATACAGCATCGTTAACGTGCTCCACAGATTAAATATAAAATGGCACCGCCTGAACTTTACCTATTTTTACTCCCGCCTTTTTAACTAAGTGGGAATACTAAATGCCAGCATTTTGTTATCCATTTCTTTGATAAAGTGGTAAAAAGTAACTGTAAAAAGTTTTCAACGTCAAATGTAAATGGTAGTAATGTGTTGTTTTTATTATTTATTGATCAAAATTCAGAAAAAACACTAACTGGCTGTGGGTTAAAAGCATCGCTCACAAAAGCCCTTCCGGCTTTATCCGCGGCGAAGAAGTTCAGACAAATATAAAAAAATATATAATTAAAAAAAGGACTGGGGTCTTCTCGTGTTACACAAAAACCAACTTAATTGCGATAACTCTGGTATAAAAAATGCTAATTTGCATATTTGTACAATGGGCGAGAGAATTAAAGAGCAACAGAACACTTTCAATTAAACTACGATAAAACACAACCAAACCCGATGCGATGGGTTGCTAGTTTTTTAACCGACTTAAAAAAAGAGGAGGTTCTCAATTCGACTGTAATCGTGTGATATATACACAAAAAATTTTGACGATTCTATTTTTGTTTTAAATGATACCAATATCGTATAGTATTGGTCTCATTTAAATTTGGAGAAAATATTTTTACCTTTAAGGGCGGCAAATAAGGGGATAAATCCGGTTTCGCGCACTTTCCGTTAACCGATTTTAATAAAACTTGGCAAATAGATGTAATTCCAATAAAAAAGCCAATAAGCAAACCTTTAAGGTCTTTTTTTTAATAAAAGACTTATAATTATTTAATTTATTTATTAATATACTAAATGACCGGACGAACAAGTCGTGCGCCTGGTAGTTAACGACACGCCTGTCCATAACAGTTGCAGTGCCATTCAGTGCTACAAAACCAAGTTCTGAAGGACACTGCCACTGCGTCCGTAACCTTAGTTAGTAGCAGTAGAACTTCTTGTGAAAGAGTTCAACCAAGGAAGCACTGCCACCTAACCTATTTCTGCCGCCAAGCAGTAATGTGAGCATTACTGCGTTCCGATTTTGAAGGGTAAGGGTGCTGG
>NW_020654748.1:7221405-7305133 GCF_003589595.1 Hyposmocoma kahamanoa
GGCGAAGTGGTGACCGCCAACACCTTTTCACCTGCGCCATGGTAAACGTCCTAGTACTTATAATAAAAACCTTAAGATATACCTTGACAAGACCCATATGCCTGTAATTTCACCAGCATCCTTGCCCTTCAGTACAGAAAGACGCAATAATACTCACATTACTGAATTGGTAAGGTACTAAGATACGGGTCGTACAAGTCGCGCGCCTGATGGTAAGTGACACTCCTGTCCAAAGCAGTTGAAGTATGTCACTCAGTGCTTTAAATCGCAAAGATCTGAAGGGCACTGCCACCACGCCCGTCACCATGAGGCGCGAGTTGACAATACCCGTGTACATATAATTTCACCAGCACTCTTACCCTTCAAAACCGAAACGGATTACTGAGTACTTCCCTGGACGAACACTTTCATAAGGAGCTCTACTGCCATTAACAACTTACAATAAACAAACTTATGTGAGAGCGTAAATGTGCCAACACATATATTTTGAGATTTAAAACTGGTCACGACCACACACAGTTTCAATAACAACACTGCTACAGTACGCGGCCCCTACACATTCCATCCTTTTGTTAACGGCTTATGAATGGTCATTTATAATCCGGAAGCGTAGAGATATCTGAAATTAACGTCATCTCTTGAAAAGCTAGCAAACAATGACCACCGTGATAAAGCTATATCATATAACGTGACGTGTCGCAGGCTATGTTTATGACCTGGAATGCCATACCCGATGTTGGACAGCCAATAACTCGTTGAGTTATTTTAGTTATTCATTTAGTATTTTAAAAAGATTACTATACAAAGATACGTATCTTTGTAGCTACGAATTCAGGGGTAAATAGCAACAGAACATTTTCATTTGAATAAGTGTAAAGGACACGTGCAGATTTACAGAAAACTCGATACGTTAGGTTGCTACTTGTAATGAGCAACAACTGCTTTATCGTATTCAGGGGGTCTATTCTCTTTCTCCGTCCGACATCCGAAACAATTATACTGTCAAACACGTAATACTCGACCAAATAAAAAAGACTGAGAAAGAGAAGAATGAAGAGAGAAAAGAAGAGATTTGCATTATTCGTCTTTAAATTTGTTCGAGTTTTACTTATTTGTCAGTAATTGTTTCGGATAGTAAGACGGAAAACAAAAGAGTCTGAGCCGGGCTAGTTACAGCAAAAATACTTTGGTTCGTACGAATTGAGACAAACTACAATAATAATAAGTTGATTAGCAGAGGAATAGTATAATAAGACAAGTACGGTAAGTCCATTCACACGCAGCAGCGCAGCTTATATGTGTGCACGCCCACCGCGAGCGATGTAGGGACGCACACACTCGCATAACAATGAAAGGAGCTTAGGACGACCAACACTATACATAGGGCTATAGGTTTCCGGAACTGGCCACCTACATAAACAACATTTAAAATGTAATTACAACATTTGAAAATGGAACTCTTTGGCTGTAGAATACAGTTTGCTTCATCTGACTGTCACTTGTTTTAACATTGTGGCGTCATTTTAGAAATTGGTTGTCTACATCAACTCGTAAAAATTTTCGTAAAATGATTTTCTATGACCTTAGGTGTAATTGAACAGCTCAGCGGAGCTTTGCTCGGCTTCAAACTGCTTTTGGCAATGAAGCACCATTCAAGACGACTATTTATAGCTAGTTTGCAGAATTCAAACGCGGTCGTGTGAATCTCAGTGACGAATTTTGTGATGGTCGCCCGTCCACTGCTGTGAACAACAAAAACATCGATGCTGTGCGCCGTATGATCAAAACTGACAGGCATGTGACATACCATGAGATTCTGGCATCTTTAGGCATAGGCATGAGTCAAATACAATCAATACTACACAAACATTAGGGTGTGAAAAAACTGTCCTCTCGGTGGATCCCACACAATTTGACTGAGGCTCAAAAAACGGATCGCGTCACTTGGTGCAATGCCATGCTTACCAGATTCAACGAAGGGGCGTCAAATTTGGTGTGGGACATAGTAACAGGTGACGACACATGGATTTATAGTTACGATCCCAAAACAAAGCAGCAATCGAGCGTGTGGGTCTTTCGAGATGAGCCGAAACGAACCAAAGTGACGCGCGTGCAATGTGCTTCTAAGCGGATGATTGCTTCTTTTTTTAATAAATCTGGACACGTGGCTACTTTGCTTTGGAGAATCGTTGTACCATGGATAGTGATTGGTACACGATTATTTATTTGCCGGAAGTTATTGACAAACTCCGTAAAAATAACCGTAAATGCCGTATCATCTTGCACCACGATAATGCCAGTTCTCACACGGTCCAGACACAAATTAATTTTTGAAGGTGAACAACGTTGACCATATGAGCCATCCCGCGTACAGTCCCGACCTGGCACCTTGTAACTTTTATTTATTTCCAAAAATTAACAACCAGTTATGTGGCCAACGATTTTCATCACCTGAAGAGGCTGTCGAAAAGTATGAAAAATATGTTTCAGAGATTGTCACGGAGGAGTGGCATAAATGTTTACAAAATTGGTTCAATAGTATGGAAAAGTGCATTAACGCTAACGGAGAATATTTTAAGAAACAATGAATTCATTTCTTACCATTTACAGTATTTTTTTCCTATTCATTCTGGAAACTTATAGTGCGCTCCATGTACAACGCCAGTGCATCGCGAAATTATGCGAAAATGTGCGTCTGTACACGGCACGCAGTGCGACCGCGCACATGTACAAACAAACCAAGTTACTGCGTTTGTATGGAGTTACCTCACAAGTCTTCTTATACTATGGTACAGGGTTATTGATTACATTAAGGATAAAGATGCATGGAATTCATCTCCAGCTGATACTTGATGTATTATAATACTTACCTATAAGCAATGATCTCATAATAAATTTGACTTTTAACAATTTTGTGAAATAAAGATATTTTGAGTTTGAATTTGTAAAAGCTGTACTACAATGTTTGGAATATTTCATATGACCATTTTACCACACATGATTAAGGAAACCTAAAATAGGAATGTATACATAACAAAATGAATAGGATCTATCTTAAGACATCACCGATTTCGGTTTTTAAAATTGTGAGCTCTAATTCGCCACGGTCGTTGGAAGTAACTACCTCATATGTTAGAATCAGCATCTTTACAGAAAGCCCACATTAAATGAGCCGTCATTACTTTGTCACTCACAGTGGAATGTTATTATGTAATACCCGTAATATATTAAGTTCTTGTTTGAGCAAATTAAATACTGAAATTAACAAACAAGTACAATTTGTCAATCATTATTGTTAACTTATCTGAAAATAAATTTTATAATTCTGCAAGGTAATTAATTTCATAAGGTTTCTTGCTAACGCAAAAGTTCACTCCTTTCGTAATAAATTGCGATAGAACACTTCTCTGCTTAACAGTATACGTAGTATGCTAGTAAATATATACAGTATGCCGCACATGAAACCAAATATTGTCGTAACTCCAAAGTGAAGGTATAGAAAAAACGCAATTTGAAAATTAAAAAAAATACTGAATGAATATTTTTATTCATACGTAATAATTACTTATCCACTTATAGACGAGAATATAAATTTAATGGATCCGTTCAGTAATTTCTGTAACTTTCATATCATGTTTTCTCAATTCCATAATTGTTGAGGTACGACAGTATCTGGTTTCATGTGCGATTGTGTGTAAAACCACCATTTCACATTATACTGTTTTCGTATCTCTTTGAAAATATGAACACGATCTCTATGAATAGAGTGGTTCGCCGGTTGTATTATTGTAATATGGTAAATTAAGTACACCAGATCAAGTACCTAAGAACCTAGTGAATGAGAACACAGCCGCTATAATCACGAGAACTGCGAATCATTGTGTACTGAAAGCTAAACAATGAAGAATGCTGCATACAATGTACGTCATTAACAAAAAGTGTAATAAAACACGCGATTCTGAAGCGTTATTACTCTTACACATACCGTTATAATTGCTGCCATGTTTTCTTTCTTCCGTCGATATTGTTTATAACGATATTATTACCTGTAACAACGAAATAATAATTATTATATTATAAGAATTAACAAAAGTAAATTAGTCCACGATGACACGACGGTAGCATTTTAATAGCCGCAGAGGTCCTTGTGAAACAGTTCGTCCAGGGAAGTACCAGTAATGTGAGCATTACTGCGTTCCGATTCTGAAGGGTAAGTGTAAAATTACAGGCACTTGGGACTTGTGAACTTATTTCAGGGCGACGTTCGCAGTAGCAGTGCCCCTCAGATCATTACGGTTTAAAGCTCTGAATGGCACTGCAACAACTATAAACAAGTGTGTCGCTTACCTCCAGATAATCGACTTGTTCGTACCATCATTTCGTATCATCATAATCTCAGTACCGTGTACTAAAAAAACCGACCTCAAAAGTACGTGGAATTACGTCTATTTGCTAAGTTTTATTGAAATATCCCCTAGTTCGCCACTATACAGGACTTGACACAGGAGATAATAAAAATCGGTTCTCACTACTCAAAGTATATCGAGAGAAAAATGCCTTGAATTGGAGAAATAGCAAAATCAACCATTAAAGTAATTGCTCCTAAATTAAAGCTAGGCGCTGTTTATAAAAATGAATCTTCATGCGTGAACAGCCACCCTTCGAGGTGGATGATTTTCTTTAAAATGAAATGGGACCACTACGGAAGTACCCCCTTTCCAACAAAAAAGGAATCATGAAAATCGGTTCACAAATAGCGGAGTTATCGCGTAACATACATACAAAAAAAGAACATATAGTCGAATTGAGAACCTCCTCCTTTTTTGAAGTCGGTTAAAAAAAGATGGGTTTTTATTTTCATATTTCAACTCAAAATGTCACGTGTATGTTGTGACATGATTTTCGAAAAAACGTAGCTTAGTTTGTACGCTACACAATTGACATAAAGTTCGTAATGCTATATACAATTTCGTTACAAATATTCACTGCCATTCCATTCCGCGACGATGTAAATTGAGAAAGAAGACAAAGTGTGTTAAATTTGAATTCCCTTATGTAGAATTGACTAATTCAATCATAGAAATAAATGGAAAAAATCTAAGGGCACTTTTTGGAAGTGCCCTGAAATAGTAAGCTTAAATGGTTTTCACATATATCTTCCTTGGCTAGTTTTATTATTTATATATTAAGCTCCGTTGCATACGCAGTACGCAGAATACGTGAGCTTACCGATGTTGTTACTGCTAGACTAGTTTACTTCAGTTACTTCCACAGTATAATGTCCTACGGATTCTCATGTGGGGTACCTACAGCGACAGATATACAAGCCATATTTGTGTTTGCAAAAACGAGCGATTCGTTATGTATACCGTTTAGGTTCTCGGGTTTCTCTCATAGAAAAGTTTATGGAATATGAGACTGGTATCACGACTGTAACATCACAGTATATTTACTCAAATATTTTGTATGCCAGTAAAATATATATAATTTCATTAAGAAAGAAGATAAACATAATAGTAATCTTGAATCCAAACTCGTGGTAACACGATTTCGTATAACTAAGAACTGTATAAGTTTTTATATATTAAGATTATCATTTCCTAAGTTTAAAACTTACATCAGAAATTGAAAAGCCATATTACAAAATTGAAGACTACGTGCTAGATGAGATGTATGGAAAGACGACACGAGTCCTAGATTCCACAGAAATATGACATAAATGTATTAAATTTATTTGAAAAGGTCAAACCCCAGAATTTCGTGTTCGTTCTTCTCTAGGAAGTCAGCACAATGAACGAGCAATAGCTTAAAAATGACGTTTCCAAGCGTAAAAATGTTACGTATCTAATAAATGGTTATTTGACATTGACTTTGTTATATATGCGGACGGAGAGAAGGTAAGCGCGGAAGAGCGACAATCAGACACCGTAGCTGGATGTACACTGGTTTATTCTATAAATGGTCACGTGAGACGCAGCCCTCACTTAAGCGCCTACCCACACATATATCAACCCCTTCCCCTTGTAGCTAAAAATTAATAACTAGAAAAACAGAACTAGAAAAAGTTCTTAAAGTTAAAAATGCCTGTTCACCCCGTGCAGAATCAGCACTTGGGTCAATATTACTTTACGTATCGTTATATTTGGTGGAATAATTATAACTCCTTTCATCTGGAGATGATGAATACTCAGGTGTCAACTCGCGTCGTCGCGACACGTCGCTGTAGGAGTAGTTGGTATATGATCAGATCCTGTGTATTCCGCTATTCCATCCCATCCTCGTCGCCACTGTTATAAATATGCGGATGGAGAGAAGGTAAGAGCGGAAAAGAGACAATCAAACACAGTTGCTGGATGCACACTGGTTTATTCTAGAAATGGTCACGTGAGACGCAGCTTTCACCTAAGCGCATACTCACATCAGACTTTGAGCCTTCGTGCTTGTTATAGACGAATTGTTCAACAGGAAATATTCATATACATATACACAACACTGCCGCCATTTTCATTTTTCCATCTCTCGGTAAATTAATGTACTAAATATTACTCCCAAACCTCCAGACTTAGATGTCTACTTGAGAAATTTAAAGCGCCAAACGATAAATTAAATTTACCGAGGCGCTGTAAGAAGTAACCGTAATTCCAATTAAGAAAACCGCAACCAAAGCTTATAAAGTTTCCGCAATTAGAGGACAACATAAAAATTCAACTAAATTGCTTTTGTAGCTGTTTATGATTTACACTTATTTAGACTACCGCGGTTTATTAGGTCGTTGTCACGAAACGTACAATGGTGTAGTCATTTGTATGACATAGATATTCTCGCGTTTATAGCTTTATAAGACCTCCTCAGACATACCTTTGTAACAAATTTACTTGAAAATGCGAAGACATAATGTTCTAATCTCTACGTTATTGTGGAAACAATGAAGCAAGTTTCTCCTTTGTTAAGTCAAAGTCAGGTTGGAGTCCCGTAGACTTAACTCAAGCAATAAACAGATGCTTTCCTTCACTACTAACTCCGTGCAACTACTTGAGTCATGACATCCACGCAAAACTTTCCTCGTTGATTTAACTTTGAAGATAAATCAAAACATAATTGTCGTTTTTCTCCGCAACGAAAAAACTTTGTTCTGGTTATATCTATAAAGTGCGCAAATATTCCTATAAGATTTTACAAACTTCGATGTGTAACAAACACTGTTCCGTATCGTTTTGTTTGACAAGTCTCTCGAAAATGTTTGTAACTTACAATTTCGTTATTATAATGGAACTACCCATGTATTATATTTTTATATTATATACTTTTATTTCTTCTCATATCGATTAGATAGTGACGCTTTTCTCGAAAGAGACATCTCACCTGTGATTGTAATTAGCAAACTTCAATTAATGACCGATTTCGGTATTCATTCAATAAACCCTCGTGGCTAATAGTTTGTCCTACCGCCTCTCAAAAAGAGGATTCGAAACCGGGCCTGGACCTCAGGGTTTTTCGGAATTTATTACTAATTTAATAAAAAATACACACCTGTTTAATGATATATACGAACACAATTCGCATCTCGTGACATCTACAACCCAAGCGCTGTCATTGTGGGATGAGGTCTGCGCCTAGCAGTGGGACTACAGACACAAGATAACTATATTACTTTCAGTATTAAGTCAGTAAATAAACACTGACAAACCTAAAAGTGCGATGTCGCTGCGTAGTGGTTTATCCGCCATAAAATTAATACATTAGCACAGGCATTCCGCGAAGGCCATAAAAATACAATCTAAGAAAATAAACGCATTTTCTCTCAACCCACAGGAAACCTCGAGTAACGTCTAATGGAACTTGATGGTTCCCTGCTAGGGTAAGGTAATTTGTATTAGTTCGATTGTGGACCCTGAAAGCTTTATCGTTTATTTTATCGGAATTTGAGAAATATTTTTTTCCAAATTAAATAAAAAAAGTAACAAAGTGTAAATATTCAAATTTTAATGCAAATCAAGTTCGTTGGTTTGCACAATTGTTACGCATAGGAAACGAAACTATTTTTTCTGGTTTAATCGCGTATATCGTCGCAATCGGGTCAGATCGTCAGGTCTCATGGTCATGGTCACCATGGAATCTGTAAAACTCGAAAACTGCAGATGCTCTGTCAATTCGTGTGCCTGTAATTTCACCAAAAGGAACACAGCAATGCTTACATTATTGCTTAGCGGCAAAAAATAGGTAAGGTGCCAGTAATTCCCAGGACTAACTCTTTCACAAGCAGCTTAACTACTAGTAAAGCGCCTTGTGAAAGAGAGGAACCAAATATTAAGTATAACAATATTTATCCAAATTATAAATTCATAGCAAATTTAAAAATAGAATTATAATAAAAACCAGCTTCAGCGTCGGATCAATACTTGTGCTACTTTAGAAAATATAGCATCAACCTACTGTTGCGAAATGGAGTGTTTTGTTTGCATTGTGAAAGGAATGCTAATTTCAAACTTGACTTCTTGCGTCTCTATTCATGTTCAAGTAGCGAAAACCTGAAAGAAAAGCGTAGTTGTATCTATAGCGAATCTATTGTTTAGATGCTTTAAGTAAGAGCTTTAGTCATTTTATTGACGTGAGACGTCTTTAAAATCAGGCAGAAACAAACGGTTATTATGATAAACATATGGACCGTAACATAAGGAAAGAGATAGATTACCGTAACGAATAAGAGCGATTACACACGGCAGACTTTTGGCAGCGCGTCTGCAGCGATTCCGTCGCGATGCAGTCATCTGCAGCTAATCATCTGCCTTTGCACACACAGGCGACTTAAGCAGTGATACAATCGTAATGCAAACACTGTGCAAACGCGACACATGTTTGTTTCAATTACTCAAAATAAGCAACTGCATCGACACAGTCGCGCGTTTGTGTCGCCGCTAAAACTCGCCGTGTGTTATCGCTCTAAGATCGATCAACGTAAACCGTGCGCCCTGAGCAAGCCGTAGTCGATTTTAAGTCAATGGTAAAACGTAGCTTGATAGACAACAGTAGATCCATGCCATACCAGTGGAACGAATATGGATCAGTCGTCACGTACATTTAACGCTAACAGATTTCTGTAAAGGCCCGCTTTCACTTTATCTGAAGCCTTTTGTAATAAACACTGTTTTTAATATTAATGCATTTTCATAAGTTTGAAATCTTTCTCATAAGTTTCTCATAGGTAGCGCTAGCGGCAAAAAATGCCGTCGAAATCCGATACAAACACTTTTTTATGACACCAACTGAATGACGGGACGAACAAGTCGTGCACCTGGTGGTAAGCAACACGCCTATCCATAACAGTTGCTGTGCCACTCAGAGCCTTAAATCTTAAAATATCCGCAAATATCTTAAAGGCGCTACCACTGCGTCCGTCACCCAGAGACATAAGTTGACAAGTCCCATGTACCTATAATTTCACCAACCCCTTACCCTTCCAAACCGGAACGCAGTAATGCTCACATTACTGCTTGGCGGCCTCTTCACTTTATTATACAGGACTACGAGTATAAATATAGTTAACTGGTTACATTCAAGCACTGTACTCTCGTTTTCCGCCCAACATCCGTCCGAAATAATTTCTGTCAAATAAGCAATACTCGACCAAATTAAAAATTAATAATGCAAATGAAGCTTCATACTTGACATTATTTTTTTAATTAGGTCGAGTATTACTTATTTGACAATAAGTCGGACGGAGAACGAGAGTAAACGCCCTGGCTCCAACCCTCCGGTTGAGCTCAAATCTCACCTAAAAAGACGTTTATTTATTATGTCATAATTGAGGCTACTAGCGCAAAAATGGTGTAACCCGCATTCAATTTTTTTTGTACAATACTACTTCAAATGATACTAAAGTACAGTCAAAAGCACATCAATCTATACCCTTGTTCGAATATAGCCTCCAGTGCAATGGAACAAAATCCGTCGATGTGTAGCTTGATGTGCTGTCGTCAGTATATAATTATTTTATATTTGGATGCTATTTTTATTTTTTATGACCTCAGTGGTAGAGTGGTTTGCACACCTGTTTTCTCTCTGAGGTCCAGGGTTCGATTCACGGCCAGGTCAATGTAGAAAACTAATTCTTCTACATCATCTCGGGTCTAGGTGTTTGTAGTACCGTCGTTGTTTTTCCAAAACTACTTACTTTACTTCTTACGTTACTTCTTATCATACATATTTATTTATCTTTAAAATTTTCATGTTTAAAAATTACTTGAATAATTCAATAATTTTTATTCATGGAAAGACTGATTAAGAATGATTTAAAGTAATATTGTAAAAAAAATGTTGGTTACGCCACTTTTGCACTGATAGCCTCAATATGGATTGTAGATTTCGCAAAATATAAACTTTATCTGCAAGTTTCTACACGGTTTTTCCTTTACTGTTAAAGCGAGTTATATTAATCATTTACAGTACTAAGGATCATAACCTTACGGAAAATTGACTTGAAGTAAAAAATTGTTCGAAAATTATTGCCCTTCGACTATAAACACAGGTTATTACGATCCAATTTTGTAAAAAATTATATACATATATTCTTTAAAATTTTGACGGCATTATCTAGCAATTTGGCGAATTTGTGCAAATTCGAATTCTGTTCCAAACTTATGCTTACTTAATAATATTAATGGCATGCATGGATTGTAAAAGAAATGTTCTATTGTTTTTATTGAATTTCACCATATTTTACCACTCTGATATTCATATATTTTTTGTGAGATTACACACCACCTACTACTACTAACTACCACCACTACTTTGTTGTACTTATTAATAGACCGAACCCAAAGAAAAATACCAAATGCGGGAAACCAGTACAAAGATCTATAGTAGCAGTAGAGTTCTTTGTGAAAGAGTTCGTCCAGGGAAGCACTGCCATCTTACCTATTTCTGCCGCCAAGCAGTAATGTCAGCATTACTGTGTTCCGGTTTTGAAGGGTAAGAGTGCTGGTGACATTACAGGCACATGAGACTTGTCAACTTATGTCTCAGGGTGACGGGCGCAGTTGCAGTACCCCTCAGATCTTTGCGATTTTAAGCTATGGGCAGTGCCAACTGCAACTGGACAGGCGTGTAGCTTACCATCAGGCGCACGACTTGTTCATCCCGTCACTTGATATTATAAAAACAAAAACGTAAACACATTGGAGAATTTAGACAACTCGATAACCTGTAGCTCAGTTGGTATAAAGCGGCGCTACAGTGCAGTGTGGTCATGGGTTCATGTTGCATCAGGTCGAAGAAATTTTTTTCTACATCTTCGACCTTTATATTAATAATCATAACAAAACTAGTGGAACATATTTCATAAAAAATCTCAATAATACCAAGAAAAATGCCGACCTGACAGAACTACGGAAACGCTATACCGTGACGTCGCTCTACCAATTGGGCCAGAGGTCGAGTCAGTAAGTCAAGTAAATTCTTCTATGTGTCTGCTATTATAGATCTTTGGGTTTTTCGACTTGCAACGCCGTAAGCGACACCTTGTGAGAGACATATGAACCTTCTCACTCAACCTTTAACACACAAAAAACGTCCTAGCTTAGCGTTCGAATTTAACTTCATTATTACAATGATCTTTTGAATGTATAGAAAGTAATGATACTGTTTGTTTATTTGCTATGTAGATTAAATGTATGTTTTCCAAACGACAACAATATACATTACGATGAAGGCAACATCAAAGTTGTCACTCTATTGACAAACACAAGAAGGCAAACCAAAGCATAAACATTTTGATTTGTATCACTGCCTTCAAGGCACTTCCATAATTTGGGTTTCCCTAAATGAATTTTGTCATTTAATGGCTTCAAATTCAGTTTAGAGTACCGTAATTTTGAATTAGATTTTATTATTTAAACAGCTAGCACATAAGAAATTTAGGCAAATAAAATTATGTAGAATAAATCAGATCGATTGAGCTTTTATTATCATAAATTTTATTTACGTAATCAAGTTCAACATTAGCGTGTGGCTAATGACTCATACATGTTTATTACGACATTAATTCTATGCCAACTAGTTTTTTGTTATCCAACTTCAGTATTTAAATATTCTCTGAATGTTAATCACGTTTCGCTAAACATTTGAAAACTTCGAGGAATTTTCCATGAAATCCGACCGTAGGTCTTAAGATTTCGCAGTTCTATAACAGGTTATTAGACCTAATAACCTGTTATAGAACTGCGAAATCGGTCTAATAACCTGTTATAGAACTGCGAAATCTTAAGACCTACGAGGAATTTTATAAATTCCTCAACTAATTTCATTAGGTACACATAACCACATATCGTCTGTTTAAATGTAAAACCACATAAGTGACATTTCATCCACAAAGTCTAATTTATATAGCTATGGTAAGAAAACCACTATATTTCTGCACGTGAAACCCAATAACAAAAAAGCGATAAACTTAATAAGAGTTTTATCTGCAGAAAGATAGTGAATTTCTTAAAGCTGATAGCTACACAATTTAGAGATTTTTTGTGGATAATCATCAATTATGAGATTTTTACCTTTAAGCAGACGGTATATAAATTATTGTGAACAGTAAGAATCCTTTATCAACTCATTTGTATTTGCTAGACATGGTTCTCCTTTCAGGCAAGGGCTTAGGCCATAGTCCGCCACTCTGGCCCAATACGGGTTGGGGACGATTTCCGAGAGTTGCAAACCTTCTTCGACGGGCAGGTTATCACGATGTTTTCCTACCCAGGACAGCTCATGGTAAATTTCAACTTAAATTTCGCACATAAACTCGACTAATTATCGTAAATTTTTTTGAACACAAATTTTATTCAACATACGAATTCTCCGATAACTTGTTCCAAACTCTTTACCTTCTTTAACTTATACATTTTAACCAAAGTTCACAATTAGATTGATTTATATCAAGAGACTAGATGAAATTAATTATCTCCTTGACGTTACCCAAATAGAACCAAAAAGTAAAATTTCAAATTGTTACAATCAGCTATTGTTCAGTATTCAGAGTGTAGACTGAAAATAGGCAAATAGTTAGATTAGACAATGGAGGGTGGAATAATCAAGAGTTCATACACGACGCCTTTCCAATAAACGTACCGTATCAAAAGATACATTGTTCTTGTTACAATAGCACCACACTTTAAGTAATCTGCAAATTAAACCTCGATGCTGTAATATTCCATATAATAGGCTTGCGTGAAACACGACTAACAGATGATCAAACGAACTTTTTGAAGTGAAGTTCGATCACTATTATGTGAGTCGCTTCATTTCAAGACATAATATTTAACCAGGTAGTTTCCTTAACTTGCTAGGCAACACTGCGCGGTTTCTAGTGATAAAAAAATGTTTTGACGTTGACACTCCCTACCAGGCATCAATCGCCATTTTCTATCCTCATTCCTTTTAGAGTGGGAAGCAAAACTTATTTAGGAGTTACAGAATCTTTACTTCTGATATGACGACGTCAAGGGAGGGAGGGTGTTGATTATATCTTCGAATGAAGCGACTCACACAATAGTGATCGAACTTCACTTCAAGAAGTTCGTTTGATCATTTATTATATGTCGTCGCTTCATTCTCGACATAATATTTAACCAGGTAGAGTTTTAGAGTATTCAGTTTTGCTTCTAGTTGATTTTATGTAAATTAAAAACCGGAGACTTTATTAAAAATATATACAGATATGAACATATAACGGTTTTTCTCCTGAGATCACAACCATAGCAATTTTTAAATCGTACAATTATATAATAATTTTATAAATAAAGATTATTATTATTATTATTAATTTTGAATAGTATAATTTGCCATTTTATTATGTTGTAGCCAAATGGTTCTTGTGAACTTGTGTTCGTCTTCAGTAAGTATTAGTCTATTATAAAATCCAGTAAAGGATGTGAGATGTCGGAGCACAACTCGCAGCCTTGCGTATGAGCTCTATCGGCACCTCACCGTGCCGCGTGCTGTGCGCGCCGAAAACTGCTGTGTCCACACCCACCGCGCCGCATCCAACTCCTGTCGTACATATCGGGTCACGGTCTGACTCGTGACTACTCAGTGGGGAGCTCTGTATGTCAGCAAGAGCATTCTCTGACGTCCAGTTGTCTTATTTTGTGTTACAAAACACAAAATAAGTGTTTTGTAACACAAAATAAGTACACAAATTGAATAATGTTTGAAAACTGCGACAAGGCAAATACTTGGATCCTCTCTAAAATATGGAAAATTTAATGTGGGCTGTACGCGACCAGGCGCAGACGTTTTGATTAAATCAGATATTGCAATTTTAATCGGAATATCTGATATTTGTATGTTTTTTATTTTAATCAATGCCAGTTTGTACGCGGTGTGCAGTACAAAGTGCAAGTAAAATAACATGTTTTTTCGTAAGTTTTTCAAGAGGAAGTTCTGTGTTGGGAAACCACGTTGAAACTTATGCGAGAACGACTTGGGGATTCCAAGTATTGCTTTACTTTGGTGCACTGGGTTTCAATCTAAAAGCAATCTTTTTATGCGGGCGTCAAGGCCTGTTTCAGGCTATAAAAGAGATAAAGCAGAGCGATGGCTGTTCAACGTTTCCATACGAACTAACAATTCCTGCGTTAAGAATTTTATTATTTATGACATTGATTCATTTATGACATGAATTCCCACCAGAGCCTAAGGGACACATTATATTGTCTAAGTGTATTTTAAAAAAGAGAAGCTAAAGATAAAATCATCGCCTCTTGTGGGACTCCGCGGGAGGCGAAGGGCGCGCTGATAACGGCAGAAAGGGTAAGTCTGGTGTGCAGTTCAGCAGATGAGGCCGCCTGCAATAAGATTTAATAATGATTCACTTGAGTTAAAATATATGACGTCAGAAACCAACAGGCTTTGCAGCAGGAGGAACCATGGCTGGGAAGGCCAATATGGAAAACCAAGAGTACCATTTGCTTGGTCATCAATAATTTTGCGTATGCATTTGAATAATAAAAAGAAAGGTTGCGCAGAAAAAAAATGAGAATGCCAATTATGTGTAAAGGCATCTACAGCAAATGCATCCTGAAACCGAGAGACAAAAATAACGGATTTGGCAACGGTGCGGGATGCAAAAACATAAATCTCAGGTTGTCCGAAAAGTCTGACAATGGTCTGGAAGGCGCGAGAGGACAACTCCTACTCGGTGTCGGTATTAGTCTTCCTAGATTTTGTATCGGTATGTATTATTTTGCGTTTTTCGCACCATTGCCAAATTTGTTATTGGATCTCACCATTGCAATTTATGCAACTGATCGTCGTAGTATTGCGTACTCGCAACAATATAACACAATCAGATTATACTAATATAATATAAGAATACTGCAATTATTAGTAATTGATATGGTGCTTCTTCTCAACAGCCTTCCGTTGGCCTCCTGTGCTACTCGCGCCACATACGGAATCCCAACCGATGCGCGGCGCATCTGTATAATTTCTAATTTAAAACTTGAGGTTCTCATATACGATGAAATCGAGTAAATATCGTCTGTCCGCCAACTCAAATCACTTAGAATTATATCTGGAAGATAAATTGTTGTTTCATAGTTACCATCATGTTTTTGAAGACTTAAAAATTTCTGTATTTCCAGTAATTTTGTATATAACCAACCGTATGTAGTGGCTGGGCAACTGAAATGAGGACACCAGTCAATTTAGCGTACTCCCGTATGGTACATCGGGGTAACCTCATTATTTTTTAAAGTAAATGGTTAATTTTTTTACTTTTTTTCGAAAGGTAAACTTATACTAAAATTTCATGAATCAAAATTGAATCTTAGAAATTTACAAACTTGACATGGTTGTAACACGGACTTGCAATAATTAACGATGAAGCCTAAACATTGCAATAAGTTAGTTGGTTGCTTTAACATTATTGATGCATCGTCGTAATCAGCTGCTATTCAACACATATCATCTAAATATACCAAGAACTTAAATCCTTGTTGTCTCAAATGTATTACAACTTCTTCATGATTTTGGTAAACACTTTTGATGCTGTGGACAAGCCGTATGCCAGAGCAGTAAATTCATAGATTTCAATTTTATACGAACCACAAGGTAAATTCTGAAATATTTGGTACATTCAATCTGCTTCGCAGATAGATGTCAGTGAATACACTCTTTTTCAGGTCTATTGGCCATGAAACCCCTGGGAGGTATCAATTTTGAGGCAATTCGATAGTCCTCCATTTTAAAATGTAGGTTAAATTCACATTTGCGATGTATGAATGTGCTATATGATAAAAATGAATATTTTCCTTTTTTTTGTTTACATTATTTATGGGCGTAACAAAAAATCTTACCTTGATCAGTGACCGACTCGTCCGATGATATTATGATCCTATAACTCCGACGACGTTTAGTATCTGTATTTTCTTGGAAAATACATATTTCTTTTATATTAAATAAATATTCGATTTTTTCAAAGTTTGTTCGCTTTGACATTTTAACGGAGCTGTGGAGGTGTGCTTGTTGCCACGCACGAAAAATGAATGAAGATAGAAAATAGCGGTTGATGCCTGGTTGGGAGTGTCAACGTCAAAACATTTTTTTTTCTCTAAAAACCGGTGCAGTGCTGCCTAGCAAGTTAAGAAAACTACCTGGTTAAATATTATATCGAGAATGAAGCGACGAAATATAATAGATATTATAAATTCATGGTCAGTTACTCAAACAAAATTCGATATGTCAACACCTACTGGAAATTAAAACTTCAACGATACAGAACATTAAAACTATTCCTTGAAGTTCATCAAAAAAACAGCTACTTAATAAATAAGTAATTAGTACATAAAATTATTAAGTGGGGGGTCATGCATGAAGTCGCTTAATTCAATTACTTATTCAAAGACAACATTAACATTAAGTGAGGGTTGCGCATTAAGTCAACCTAATTCCATTTCTAATTTGAAGTCAACATTTAGCAGAGGTATCTTGAGATAAAGAACGACAAACAAAAATAGCACTCATTATACCATTTCGTGATGAATTTTTCTGTTTTGTAGTGAAGGCAATTAACTTAAAAGGGAGAAAAGGCGGCGAAATTTGATTTTTAATTGAAAAGGAGTTTGTGTGGGGACGTCAGACGGGATTAGATAGGCTAAGGGAAAGCGCGTACTGTATTAAATGTAGGTTGGCAGGCATTAATTTAAACCGCAATCTAAAAGTACTTTGTATAATACACACTAACGTAGCACTCACTCACTCAGCAGAATAAACAATTATAAAAAAAATCATCAATCTTCCTTAAATAAACACCACAGTTTTAAAACTCCATTATGGAAATGAAATCAAGAAAATTTAAATTTACTTTAAAAGATAATAAAACTTCTTGGAAAGATTTTAATGTTAAGTTAAATTAAACGAGCAATTTCGATGAAAACATACATTGTACGCAACATTTTCAGCTGTGACAAAGATGATTCCTCATGAGAAATATAACAGCATTTAACTATCCCATAATGAAATATGAGAAGTCCGTAACTTTTTCTATTTAACCCAAACGATTATTTATATTCATTTCATATTGATCCGGTCTGTTGTACCTTTTTTGAAGAGCAATGAAAACCACGTAGAGACTAAAAAGTACATAAACTATAAAAGCAGTGCTTTTCTCGTTTCTTCAACTAATTATACGTTCCACTGCTGGGCATGGCTCTCTTCCAAGAAGATGGTTTGGCCATAGTCCGCCTTGCTGGCTCAATGTTGCTTGAGGTCTTTACACG
Source organism: Hyposmocoma kahamanoa (assembly GCF_003589595.1). NCBI lineage: Eukaryota > Metazoa > Arthropoda > Insecta > Lepidoptera > Cosmopterigidae > Hyposmocoma > Hyposmocoma kahamanoa. The sequence goes on from NW_020654748.1 coordinate 7,239,174, forward strand.
TTTCCCAAGGACTCTGTGAACCTTCTTGAGCGTGCAGGTTTTATCACGATATTTTCCTTTACCATTAGAGCGAGGTATTCCGTCAGAAATCTACGTCAGTTAGATATTAACTATGGCCACAGGGATTCAACCCGTTGATCTCGAAAAAATATTTAAATTACATGTATGTTATTTTGTCGAAAATTTTTATTTACTTTGCCTATGTTGTTTTGAGATTGCCTTCAACACTTACAATTGCTGTTTTTACAATGTAGAACACCCTAATCAAATCACATAAAAATGTGTTGTGAATATAATGTTAGGGTTGCTATTACATAAAATAAATTAATAAATAAAAATCTCTCAATTGACAAACAATTATTCTGCCATTAAGCTTAATTAATCACTGAAATTCTATCTGCTCGATGACAACTACGTACCTTACTAGCTCTATCAACCCAAGCCAATCGAGTATATAACCAGCAATAGTGATGAAATAAGGGCCATCCATCCCTGGTAACTCATCAGGCAAATGGGCCTTATATCACTTTTCGATATCAAGTCTCATTTGCGCTGAAATCACAAATTAGAAAGCTTAAACAGTACAGCGCCAACAACTGACCTGTGTGTACGTCTCCGTATATTCCAAAAATATTCCGTATTTATTATAATAAAGATAATATCTCTAACAATGGTGCGCTGTGCCATTCGGTGGTGTGGGAAAAACAGCAAAACATTACAATTAAATATTAAACATGAAATTTTTCAGTTTTCGTCCATTATAGCAAACCTCAAATTAAACAGGTCGATTTGTAGTGAAACAATTGACGATACCCGTCAATTGTTTCGAATTCGGGCTGGCCAAGCGGAGCGCAGTTGTCATCGTAATTATTTGGCAGAAAAGTTTTTAAACAAATTAAATTACATTTTGTCTCTATTTCTGGTTATATACTCGATGGTATTAGACAATGGTACCCATCAGCTGTCTTGGGGGTGCACGAAAGAAACCTTCTCGCAAGACGTACCTTTCCTTTCTAGTAACTTTTTGGAATTCTGGACAATAATCGGCGAGTACCTTACGCCGATAGGCAAATCCTTTCACAAGCATTACAATGTACGCCATCGACACGATAAGAAGAAGATACTATATTGGGACAGATCAGTCTAGACAGATAGGCCCGTTCCACATAACAGAACTGATGTTACACTTGTGGAGCGAATCAGGGGCGCTACGTGGCTGCTTGTATACGTAACGGTATACCTACCACACAGGACTACATCGAGGAAATGGCAGAATATGAACAGCTTGCCGAATGAATTCCGCAGATGTCACAGCATCGAGAGGTGTATATGATGCCCCTTACTTTGTCCACTACCAGCAACCCTTGAGTACAAAATTCAAAAAGACGTGATCACACTATGACGACTTCAATCGTCGGCCGCCAGCTCGACGTACAATGACAGTTCAACCCACACTACCTACCTATTAAGGTATACCACTGAAATTAAAAAAAAATAGTTGCTAAGCTTATATGCAATAGTGAGGTAGGGTGTTGCTATTTCAGCCAACAATACCGCTATCATCACCCATTACGGTATACCAACAGAGAGTTTAGTAGCAAAAAAGCTCCATATAGTTTTACAGGAAAGTACTGCCACCTTACCAATTTCTGCCGCCAAGCAGTGATCCACACATTATTGCGTTCCGCTTTTGAACGGTAAGATGCTGGTGATATGACTGGCACATGGCACTGTGCACCTTAGGTCTTTGCGATTTAAAGCTCTGAATGACACTGCAACTGTTACAAGTAGGCGTGTCCATTACTCTGTTCGTCTCGTCGCTTAATCATCATAAGAATAATAAAAATAATCTTCACTTTCTTTTTATAAAGGTTACAAAAGGCTTACATGAAGTGCTTAAATATTAAAATATGTTTGTAAAGGACTGGAGGCTAAACTAGAAACTAATATGGGTAACAGATCAGAAAAGCAAAAGAGAAAACCTTTAATTACACAAAAAGACGAGCTCAAGGAAACTTTCTGTAGATTTCTGTAACAATTTGCCCCATACTTTCCAGAAATTAGAGCGTCGCGTCGTAACAAATGAAGCTAATGGCAAAAAACTCTTCAACGACCCGTACTAAATTAGAATTAGCCATAATCGATAGCTCTGGTATACCGTCTTTTAATAGAATAGCGTTTAGGGGAACAGATATTCATTTAGCGGAAAATCGTAAATATAACTGGACAGAGTACACACTCTCGATTTTTCAGTGACGTAATTTCTCGAGACGGAAATGTTGTATTTGTTTATTATTCCTGATAGCAGTTTTTGTTGATTTTTTCACTTTTGATTTGATTGATGGTCTAGATAGATCGATACGCACTTTATTGCACTTAAGAACATAAACAACTTAGAACTAATGTGGGCAACAAAGTTAAACAGAGCGGGAAATGTAGTGTGACAACGGTGAAATTTGAAATGCATAAATAAAAATCTACATTATGTTTATTTACTTCACATTAAAATTACAATGACAATACAGGCCAATAATTTAATTAAGTGTAAATAATCGAATAACTTAACCAATAGGCAGGCTTAATGCTATGTTAAATGTATGAGCGACACACCTGTCCATCAAATGCAAACCAGCGTCGGTCACATCGTCGTTTAACATTAGGTGAGATTGTGGTCAAGCATGCGTCTATTATTTATTTAAAAAAAAGAACGTCGAATAGCTTCAGGAAGGTAATACCATTGTTTGATATCAGACACGGTAAACGATAGAGCAAAAAAGTAAGCAAACACGATGCTAAAAATACCTCGCCTACGCTACGTGGTGTAAATTATGATAACCACGTTTGAATGAACACTCCGAGAACTTTATTTTTTCCAAAACTGTGAATGTAAAAAGTTTCCATAAGAGTCTATATCATTGGAATGAACCAAACAATGAAAACACTACAGAATTTTATACTCGAAAAAGCTCTTTCAATGTAACATTCATATTGGAAGTGTAAAAACGAACTTAGCACTCAATAACTTGCAAAACTTCCCCAGGGCATATTGCGGAATATCAAACTACGAGAGTAAAAGGTATTTTACATAAACAATTTTGTAGAGTGGGAAATTTTCAAAGCCAACATAAACTTTAATCACGTTCTTTACTGGACATTTGCGATGAACATCGTAAGTCGCAGCCATAGATAGTCGCAGCATTGCTTCGTTACCCGTCTAGCAAGTACGTAACTACTCAAAATTAAGAGCGCTACTACCTACTAACTTCCAATCCTTATATAGAGGATGGTACTTATGATGATCAATAAAAACAGAAAATAAACAATTCATTTTTTATGAGTCTTCAGCGTAGTTTTCAATCGTTTAATTAATTGATTGGAATTTCGTCGAAATAAAAAACTGATATTTTTATGATATACTCTACACTTAATAACACTACAAAATGTTTTATAATAATAACACTTCAATCGTTCAACAAAAAAGTCATCTTAAATATATAAGCACCTTATTTGTACTATAAAAATGTATTAACAACATTACCGAAACAAAGGCCATCCCTATAAAGTGAACAATTATTTACTATGGCACAGAAAAATCCTTAGGTCAACTGAAGGACCCTAACAATCCCCGAATCAACGCGTTTTTATCAATTTGGCGAAACGAGGGTTGAAGTGAGAGAGCACATGACACAACGAAGAAATGTATTTTTCCAATCGTTCATTTTAGCAGTATCGAAATCTGGCGAAGCATTAGCGATTATTATCTTACAAGTAGCAGCCGTCAAGAGGCACATCCATCTTAATTATTCATGAAAGTATCGATCTCAGCGTCTACGCGCCATCTGCTAACACTCGAAACCTCTTTCCATTTCTCGAAAAAACAGCCTTCGATGTCACATGTTCATAACGATAACGATCATATTACACGACAAAGTGCACAAACTATATCTACTTTGACAAGCGAATTTGACGTCTGCGGGTCATCTCATTTATTTAATGAAATATTTATGCGCATACCTAGTCCAAAATATATCATCTGTTTTGGGAACATACTTCAACGTAATCTCGTCTCAAGTTCCAAACTGCGAGGAAGGTAAGGCGGCCGTCTAATAACGGAATACCGTCACAATCCGGTCTTTGCCACACCAACGTAATACTGCCATCAAACTTCATCTACATCACCTAAAAGTTCCTCTTATCAAATAACTCAATCTTGAGGTCATCTCATTTGGATATTTAAAGACATTCTGCTTCCTTTCAACTAGATCCAATCTAAGTCAATAAATATGCTAATTCGCTTGGAATTTTTCCACTTTCAACGTAAATCATGGAGTTAACTCAGCATGATAAGTTTTATACACCCGACATTTGATGCTCGGTACAGCCAATGACGGTATATTAGGGGCTTTAAATATAAAATTGCAGTATTAAGTTCTGGCCATTTTGTCATGAAATAAAATCTTAATGCTAGGTGCCAAATTTAAAATTTGGGCGTTATTAAACGTGACGGTAACACAGTGCAAGTGAATCTACACTTTAACGACGTGTACGGAACGAATACTATTAGTTAACGCATTATGCAAATATGATTCAAACGGATTTCATAGATTCATACTTTCAGCTCTACCATTGAACGGTTCGGTACGATTTAAACTTTAAAATTTCAAACCAAACCTGGTCTTAATAGTATAATACTTACTCACCTTTGCTTGTCTATCAAACACTTCTATGAAAGCTAATCCATGAGGTATGCACATACAACTATATAGCTATACTTGTAACTGTAACAGACTATGGGCTGTAAAGAAATTCCACTACGCGTGACTTGTATAACAGAACACATTGAACATGTATGAGATATCATACATCTATACCAAGTACTATAGAAAATTTGCTGCTATTCCCTTACTATTAGAGTTCCAAATCTAAGTGCCGTTACACACGGCGACGTTTAGCAGCGATGTAGTCGCTAATCGTCTACCTTTACACACGCACGCGATTTTAAGCAGCGATGCAAGCGCGCGACTGCATCGATACAAACGCGCGAGTGCATCGCTGCACTTGGAATTTCTAAGCGATTGCATCGATGCAGGCGCGCGTTTACATCGATGCAATCGCCTATAAATCGCAAGGGTAGCGACGCAATCGTGCGTTTCATCGCTGCTAACAGTCGCCGCGTCTAACCACTCTAAAAGGAAAAAAGGAATCCCGATGGAAGACTTTGATGTCCGCCTGTAGGTTGCGGCAGGTTATTTCCGAAACTAACGTTTGGCATACTTATACATCTTGATTTCCCTCATCTTTCCTGAATGAAAAAAATTTTGTAACATTTACAGTTGTAATAAGATGGTGTTCAGAGGCGCATAAACTTTTCCTATGATACCGCACTCAAACAATTGCTAGTCTATTTTATTACACAATTTAAAATATTATTTTGTTTTCATTTTAACACATAGTTAGACTTGTTGACAAAAATGTGCAAAAAAAATAACCGCCCCCTCCAAAGTATATAAACTGAAAAATCAACCTATCATCTATCATCTTGGGTAGCAGTAGAGCTAAAGAGTACATCCAGGTAAGTACTGCCACCTTATCTATTTGTACCAAAGCAGTAATGCTCACATTACTAAGGGTGCTGGTGAAATTACAGGCACATGAGACTTGTCAACTTATGTCTCAGGGTGACGGGCGCTGTGGTAGTGCCCCTCAGATCTTTGCAATTTAAAGCTCCGACTGGCATTGCCACTGCTGCTCACGACTTGTTCGTCCCGACAATTAGGATCATTTAAAAAAAACATCCGTCTGCTGTGTTCATTTATTACAGGTTCTATTTAAAAAACGAACTAGTACAATTTAAGACTACTGAAGAGAATATTTTGTGATGCATCAATTATGAAACCACTAAGTAAGGTAAGGTACGAGATATTTAGCAATCAAATTGCACTCGCACTAACTTAGCCGTCTTACTGTTGTCCATTCTTACTATGTCAAGACTGTGCTGTACTTGCGTTTTTCATTTGAAATACATTGTAAAATGGGATATAGTATTGTGAAAGACTGACTCATTATGCATATATACACACACATTGTTGGTGCCTCCGTCTTCGTCTGCGTAGAATAAGTACTTCGGATAGCATACTAAACTATACTAATTTTCATAGTTTTATATAGTCTCCATGCAAACTTTTGTCCCCTATTTCATCCGCTTTAAGACCTCTGACCTCTCCTAGGTCCCATCTATGTCTATACCAAAATTCATCATAATGGTTCTGCTGTCTAGGCGTAACAGATAGAGTTACTTTCGCATTTATGATATTAGTTTGGATAACACGACGCCTGGTTCCTTGTAGAGTTGATAGAGACTAACAAATCTGTAGTATTACCTCACATACTTCTTTTTGTTCCACTCGCATTAGTCATGAAGCAATATTAAAATATAAATACATATAGTTTATTGTACACTACATCAAATCCTTAGTTTTATCGCGTGTATAATTATCCTTCACTATACATAAAACATTTAAAGTAAGAAAATGGAAAAATATTTTAGGTATTTACATTTAATACTGAATCTATAGACCCAAGGACAAAGAACAGTATTTAATGAGAGTGTCGTGACGCTTTCACTTTTAGCTATTTATAAAGCACAATTTAAAGTCTTCATAAAGATATAATAAGTTGGTTATTTTTTGGAATCAATAATAATAATAAAAGAGTTTGTCCAGATAAGTACTGCCACCTTATCTATTTCTGCCGCCAAGCAGTAATGTCAGCATTACTGTATTCCGGTTTTGAAGGGTAAAGGTGCTGGTGAAATTACAGGCACATGGGACTTGTCAACTTACGTCTCAGGGTGACGGGCGCAGTGGTAGTATGCCTCAGATCTTTGCGATTTAAATAGCCGAGTGGCACTGCAACTGTTATGGATAGGCGAGTAGCTTAACATCAGGCGCACGACTTGTTCATCCCGCCACTTGATATTATAAAAAACAATTATTGCCTCTGTGGCCGAACGATTACTATACTGGTCTGCCACGCAGATATCTCGGATCCAATTCCCGAGATGGAAGAATTATTTGAATGGCCTACTTATTTCTCTCGGGAGTTTGAGTGTAATTTGTAGTTGTCTATGTGTGTGTTCATGGCACCCGCAAGACACAGGGTTTCCTTGTATGAGTCTGTGCGTTAAAAAATACTTGGACATATCATTCCTCTTCATGAGGTGCCATCTCCTCACTGAGATTGACTTTTATTAGGGCTATCTGTATTTTAGGCACAGCTGCACGGAACAAGGATCTTGTGCTCCGGTTGAACCATGTCCGGTGATTCTTAAGCCACTTCTTCCAGGTGGTCGTTTTCCCTTAATCATTGTTAGCATAATAAGTCGGAGTAGGTCGTATTTATCATTACGCATTATATGACCAAAGTACTATAGTTTGCATTTTTGACAGTACTTGAGACCTCTAATTTTTTATTCCCCATCTACAATACTCTTTCAAGACACTCTATCCGTCCACGATAGTTTTAAAATTATTCTGTAGACCCACATTTCAAAGGCTTCTAAGCGGTTGCTCATTTTATGAGTTAAGGTCCAGGACTCTACTCAATCTACAACAGAGTTAACAATCTCGTTTATTTATAATTAACTTTTTTATTTAAAAATAACTGGCCTCAGAAGTTAGCAAACAATTCGCTGTGTTCGTTACCGTGGTCTCCTCAACTGAAATGCATAATATATTATGGAAATCCTCGTCAAAACGTATAATATGAGGCCAAACACGAGGAAGCTGGTGTACACTGTCGAGGAGTTCCTTTCATCTGTCTGCCACATCCATCATCAGATTAGCTCTAGGTCATTATAATATTTTAATTTCATTGGAATTACATTTATGTGCCAATTAAACTGCCTCTGTGGTCGAACGGTTACCATGCTGGACTGCCGCGCAGAGGTCCGGGGTTCGATTCCCAGGCCGGGTGAAATATGTGTATGGCCTACATTTATTTCGTGAGTTTGGGTGTAATTTTTTGTTGTCCGTATGTGTGTCCATGGCACCCGCGACACAGAGTATCCTTAGTCCGGGTGTTGTGTTAAAAAAAAATTTTATTAAAATCGATTAACAGGAAGTGGGTGAAATTCAATAAACTGAATTTATCCCCTAATTTGCTACCCTTAAAGGTGGAATGTCTTTTCAACAAATATAGAATAGTCACATCACATAAAAAGTACAGCCGAATTGAGAACCTCCTCCTTTTTTGAAGTCGGTTACAAATATAGAACATTCTAGCGTTAATATCTTCCAACGTTGTAGTTAAACTTTAAGTCACATTGACTATTCTCAGGTTGATCCTTCGCAGCTGGGAATAACCCAACTCGCAAATTTCAAATACCTTGGATTCAATTTCGCCAGCGAATTTGCTAAATTGATAAGAAATCTAATAATACCTAATGGAAATTCGAAAATACGTACAAACGATAAAGTTTTTTCAAGAATACGACACTTTCAGTTTCTACTTTATGGCTTAGAATAATAACGCATAGAATGATAGTTTCATAAAAAACGAACTGTCACAAGTGAGGCAAAAATCAAATTCATGTAGGCGTAAGCAACTTGTATTTACGCTCGGCGGCACGCACACAAACATACAAATAATGATGCCATGGAATAACATTTCCCTCAAAAGTGGGGAAATTGTATCTTGCTTAACTCATCGTTAAGTTAGAGGTGCCTACAGATTTGCTCGATTTTGTCGATCGTTACTGTCGATCAGGTGCCTACAGATATGCTCGATTTTGTCGATCGTTACTGTTGATCGACAACGTCAAGTGACAGGGATTTTCAAAAATTTTTTTTGGTAATCCTACTGAATACACGAAGGCGGACACGACTTTTCTCATTTCTAAATCCAAGATGATCGTTTTCGAGGTATTCGAGGTGCTCATCACGAATATGGCATTTATTTCTAAATCCAAGATGGCGGACACGACTTTTGAAATAAATGCAATATGGGTATCATTTTCGAGGTATTTGGGGGTGCTCATTAGGAATATAGCACTTATTTCTAAATCCAAGATGGCGGACATGACTTTTCAAATAATAGCAAGTTGGGTGTCGTTTTCGAGGTATTTGGGGGTGCTCATTAAGAACATGGCACTAATTTCTAAATCCAAGATGGCGGGCACGATTTTTCGAATAATGGCAAGTTGGGTGTCGTTTTCAAGGTATTAGGGGCTGCTCATTCCGAATACAGCACATATTTCTAAATCCAAGATGGCAAAGAATTAGAAGAAGAAGAATTAGAAGTCTTGTCCCCCATCTTGTATTCAGATATACATGCCATTTCCTTATGGTTTACTAAAAATACATTTTTGAAATTTGTTGTCAACCATCTTGGATTTAGAAATTAATGCTACATTCGTAATAAGCACTCGAAAACATCTATTATTCTCAATCTTTACTGTCGATCGACAATGTCGAGCAAATCTGTAGGCACCTTATTAAATACTACCCAATTCTTATTTAGCTCATATATGAACAAAAACCTACAAGCGAGTTTAAGTGCGACTATCGAATTTGAATATATAAATAGCCTGATATTATCTGTGGGTATGTTTACATGAAAAGTACACGATAACAATCAAGAACCTGAACTTGAAAGTTATTTGTACACGATTTTGGAGAACTGACGATGACTTTTTAGTCAGAGTTAGTTTCCTGAAATAATTTTAGTTAAGAACTTTTAAGTCTGAGCAAGACAATTTTTTGAAATGAGTGATGAACAAGAATAATGATTTTTCACATGAAAGTAATGAAGGCAAATACTAGATATATTTCGTAAAAGTAGCTAACGTAAATTCCCTACAATGTTGTTGCGGCAGTGTACATTTGTAGAAATTTTGCAACCGTCGCGATATTGCTTATACAAACATTTCTATAATAATAAAAACTTTTATTTGAATTATCGTCTATTTCACTCTAAAAAGCACTGACTTTCTGACTTATATTATTTGACAGTGTTTTTCAGCAAATGGTTACGCTCGAGTAGTTCATTCATTAATAAATAATGACGGTTACGTCCCCGCTTTCAACAACATGCCTATCATTATAGGCATTCAAAGCGGTTATTGTGTCGAGAAGATCTCAGAATCAACAGAGAATTAGTGTGGTTTAATTCCACTCTAGCTCGAACTGTCCTAGAGGCAATCGCGTGCCCTGATTATATCACAACTCTTGAGTCTGATTATATCACGTCTATTTGAGACACATGAAAGCTATTATAAGTCAAACATACGATATAATTTTCTCAAAATTATACTCGCATTGAAAGAAGGATGGCGAAAGCTGACCCAAAATCAACGAAGTGCCGTTCATGAACGTTGCTAGTATAGTTTTACGTTTTAGTTTATGCGTAGTTATTAATATATTTTTGTACATTTTTGGAAGCCCGGAATAACGCAATTGCAAAACATTGTATTTTAGTCTCGATGCAAGAACACAACGCAATTGATTCAGTTCGACCATAGATTAGGTAACGTTCTTGCACGTACGTTTCATTTTAAGCATGATTGAATGTTTACCTACTTTAAGTATTGGTTATTTTATAGTACACACATAAAACATTAAAGCTATAAAATACCTATTCAAATAATCAAGTAAACAATAACGACATAAAATAAAAAACAAAACACAATGTGACAACAATGTTTAGACAATTTTTAAATGAGAGATACGAAAGTTAGCAAAGGAACGTTTTGAAAAGACGTCTCTTGCCAATGCCAATGTCACTTTGAGATTGAGAACAGTGTGACCATTTGAGGCATATTTCTGTCATTTGGGCAATTTAATTTTTATTCATTTTCATTGCGACAGAACATGTTAACGTTGTATTAAATGTTTTGCAGAGTTTGGCAGGTTCAGGAATATTCAACAAGTTCTTTATTATTTTTAGGTACAAACTGAATACTTGTTGTTTTCTGCTACTACGAACAAACATCTGAAGCGAAATATGGGACAATGTTATAAACATAACCTATATCGACTTTATAACACCAGCTTCTACAGGCTATACTCAATTGGCTTTTTTGATGCTTTGATAATGAATCACAAGTATTGATAGCTCTCTTTAATACACGTCGTCAAAAACACTGGGTCACAAAATACATGATGCCGCCATCCTTCTTTACTATATCACTTTTGGGAACATGTACCAAGATTTTTCAATAGCTTCAACAGCAATATTTCAACCAGTAAAGTGATCCTCGCAAACCTTTTGTTAAAGATAGGACCATTATTCATTTCCAGTCACATTCTTATTTATAAAGCTTTGACATTGTGCGACTGGTACCATGATAAAGGTTCTCCCGTCCCCCAAATACACGTCAATGTCAAACACCAAACGGTCGGAAAGTTTTGATTCGAAGCCCAATACAACAAGAATAAAAAGACGTCTGTAAAAATCATGTTTCCTTTTTCTCATTCACTTCCGCAAGTAATGGAAACTGCGTATTTAATATTGCACCAACGTCGCCTATCTCTTGTTATAAAGGACAATAATTATCCAAAATATAAGAAAACGTTAATGAATGTAGCTGTATGAAGCTCCCCGTTGGACTTGATCGGACGTCGCAACAAGACTTTCCAATATCGATTACCGGTGGAATGTCGCTCTATCTGGCAATAGGAATGCTCTCTGCGTTTTAGCAAACTCGGTTGCTATTGATCAAAGACTCTCAACGGAAACATCTGCCCATGACGAAGCCGATGCTGCTGCACACTCGACAACGACATCACAAGTGTACAGAGAGCACATAAACATCGTATCTAGCGATGTTTACGACAGCAAAACCAGACAGCTACCTCAACCATGTGTTTTAGCGAACTATTCTCGCAGTGCCTCGTCACAATATATGACTACTCAAGCGGTAATCAATGGCGTGAAGCTCGTTAGAACCGCATGTGTATTCACGAATAATCTACCTTGTTTATTTACTATATGAATGTTTCAACACCAGCTGATGTATATTCTAAAAACTGACAGACGTTTGTTAACGTTACGTTATACGCAGTTGCATAGAATAATAATAAGATATTTCGTAGCATACGCTACGCGGCGTAGCAATTCTAAAGACTGTAATATTAGAGGGAACAAAGACCTTACATATTATTTATGCAACAAGTGAACAAATTCAATTGTGTATAGTTTTTCCACATCATTATACATCAAAACACAAGCAAATTTCGAATCATATCTTTTGGACATGATGAATAATTAACCAGTTCACAATCGATCGGAGAATTTGAGTTAGGAGTTGCATTACATGCCTTAAGAACCGTATATACCCAATGATATCTAAGTCTATGTATAGACTGAGGGAACTTTCACAATAGGGAACTATAAAGCCTTCCGATAAAGCCTTCCGAAGAGACAGAACAATATAAGTTCTAAACCAGGATACAGCCATTAGTAATCCCCGACTGAAGTATAATGCGCATCTCTAAGCCACCTTTATGCTGAGATGCTTTCGATGAATTGAAACATCAGTTTTGAAATGGATTTCAGAGTATCAACCTCCTTATACTTAATTTTTTTAACAAGAAAATACGTAAACAAATTCCAGTAAAGGAAAACATCGTGAGAATGATAGAGAAATAACATGTGCAAATGACACAATAATATCTTATTATTTTATAAAAGATACGTTTAGTGTTTATAACCTCCGCTTCTTCAAATTTTTTTATAGTGCAAGTCTTTGAAATATTCGTATATTAAATATGTAAAGAAATAATTTTTTGCTTTATTCTTGAGTGAATCTACAGTAAAAAAACGAAATAATTACAAAAATGTAGTAAATATGCTTGTGAATTTCGTTTCACTGTATTTATTTTATTATTATATTGTAATTGTAAGTATATTTTGTTATTATATTGCTATGCTTACAAAATAATTGAATGTAATGGTATTGATAAATAGCCCAAAATCTCCTTCTGTGCAGTGTTAAAAAATTTAGAATTTGTTAAGAGAATTTTGCTGTAACTTTTCCCAAAAATATGTCCATCGCATTGCTTCTATGATGTTTATGTTTATAATTATAACTTTTTTACAAAAAAGTTCGTTGAATTACAACTATTTGACAAGTTTTATTGAAATCGGTTACCTGAAAGTGCGCGAAACCGTATTAATCCTCCAGTTTGCCACCCTTAGAGATGGAATATTATTACATAATATTCCTTAAATTACCAACACTGAGGTATCATCTTTCCAACAAAAAAAGATCATCAAAATTGGTTCACAAATGCCGGAGAAATCGCATAACATACAAAAAAAATACAGTGGAATTGAAATCCTCCTACTTTTTTGAAGTCGGTTAAAAATTAACCTAAACTACAATTTTCATCTAAGTGCCCAACTTTATGAACATAACTTATAACTATCAATCAAAAATAATCAAGGTCTAATTTAGAAAATCCTGCACTCACATATTTATACTGTGGTGGGTGCTGACAAATTAGGTACGGATACTTCTAAAACTATTTATTTATCTCATTATAGTCAGTTTAAAGTAAAACTATCGCAATGAGTTATCGCAATGAGCTCGTTTTTACAAAAAAATTCATAATACAATTTCATTACTAAAGACTTATTGATTAAAACTTCCTCAACGCAATCTTGTGAAACCTTTTCACTGCCACCAGCTACTTGACTATTAAAATGAAAAAGAATGTCAATGTCACGGTGTTTCTTGTGTTGATTTCTGTCCAATGTTGACAAGCACCATGTTATGTTATATGTTGGTTATAGCCGGACAGAATTATAAATTCCTGTTTTTGAACATTAAAATGAAATTGTATACTCCCATAGTCTTTTTGATCTAAACTGATCCTTCTGGTGCAAACTACTCTAAAATTATCTCTACAGGGTCAAGAGCACGTGAAGCTTGACACTAAAACTTAAAACCAACTCTATGCCGCTTACGATAAGAACGGTCCTCCAAGTACAAAGTGTCAAGCTTGATGTACTATTGACTGTACTTAACACGTTATGTACATATATGAGATACAGAAACTCACCTATTCTGTGGGAACCTAACTAGCGATCTGTTTGTTGCTGGACGACATTTTAGACGACACGATTCAAAGGCTAATTTTGAACTAACCTCATCAACGGCCTTTGTTACTCAGCTTTAAACTATTTTAGAATATTGAAATATGTTCAGCAATTAGCGTATATCTTAAACAGATGTAAATTACCCACTACTATGGGTATGAAAATAGCAAATAAGTAAAAATCATGAAATGCGAAATATGTACAAAAACTACAGGGAAAAAGGTTGAACAGGTTTTCCGGTGCGAATGTTGTCACGCACCATCGGTCCATGCGGCGTCATATGGTGTTTAGTATAATATCGCGCTGACGTGGCGAAGACGAGACGCGATAGTACGGGTGCCGTTTGGCTGCGCCGCGGCGCCGGCCGTATCGACCCGACTGCCTGTTGAATGCCTACGACCCCCTTCCACTTCTAACACCCCAAGACCTTACCCCGCCCCTTCCACTTTTCACGTGCTTAAAATAGAAGCGTGCAATGTCGATGTTTCAAATATTAGCCCTCCACAGGACACTAAGCATAATGTGAACGCACAGAGCATACGTATCGGCTCCCTTTGTTCACTCGCCGGGATGTTTATAAATATCCCATTTTTTGGGTGTGCTCGCTCAAATACATACGTAATTCGCACACCGGCTTCAACACGAACACAACTCAAAAATGGCAAGTAAAAACTCAAGGGGCTTCGAAGAAATACCCCATCGAACAAAGTGACATTAGCTAACTATAGGCTGACTATAAAATTGTCACAATTATACTATTATTTTACCGAAAAGCAGGGAAATTAGAAATTGATAGAAGCGAAGGTAAATATTGTCGCTTACACAAACAGTAGACACGGCAGGCATTGTTATTCTTGTTAATAATATTGATTTTGTAGCAATTCATAGCTGCATGAAGGTCACTAAATAAACTACGCAGTTACAATGTCAAATTTCATTACGTTGTATACATATTAAAAGGTTTTTTAAAGTTGACATAGATCCAAGTGGCATTTGGCAACGTATCAGTAGATTAGGTTTATAAACCTAACATTTTACATAACTTGCATGTTAAGTGTAAGCAAATGGTTAGATGTAGTAAAGCACGGATTAAGCTGGATTATCGCTAGCGACTATAAACAATGAGAGGCTGAACAAAAATATTAGGCGTCTCACTCAGGGAAAACGTTAGCCGCTTTCATTAAGGAAATTTCCCGTGAAAACAGAACTTAAAATAAATCACTCTACAGACTGTTAAATGTTCCGTGGGTTCCCATACTTTTTATTAATTAAGTACAATTATTATTTGCATACAAATTTTCAATAATTGAAATATAAATATTAAAAACCTATATGTACAACGAATCAGCATAAGATGAATGTTATTGTTGTAATAATTAAAACTACTTTTTGCTCAAGATTAGCAAGAAGCAACGGTTTATTCGATTATTTGGTTTAATCAAGAGATATAGTAATTAATTAAGTTGTGTAATGAAACTAAATGGGACGGAATTCCTAGACCTACACAGGAATTTTAGATTTTATTCCAATGACCAAGAATTCTCCTTCAGTTGTCTATTGAGAACTGTTAATTATGATCATCCAAGCTATTAGAGTTCATAATGAACATCTTGGAGACGTATCAATTGTACCCGAGACTCAGAAATCCATCTACCCTGACCGTTCTGCGTTACTTTAAATGGCCATAATTATGTTCCACTATTAGATGAAGTTTCCTCTTGGCTTTAAAATTTTACCTATTTTATTCTATCGCTGTCCAATTGTCGAGGTGCGTGAGACCTCGTCCGTGGTAATCCTTACTCGTATTTTCTGGTGCACACGACTAACCCATTTACACTACATCGTGACCGATGTTCTGCCCGCAATCCATTAAACGAATACCTAAATTCGGTCTAACAATCTTGTGCTCAATATGCTGCGTATATTCTTCTATATGAAGGTCCTATGTGTCCTGTTTATTAACAGTGAAAATTATAGCTAAAATTATAGAAGTAACGTTCCAAAGCGACAACATTAAAACGCTAATGTATTTATAATATCATATATTAAAAGTTTCATTTCTCTTGCCGGGTAGTATTTGAAAATAAATTTCTTTTATTATACTGCTCATTGCATATACAGAATACTATTTAAAATTGTAAACATATTTTTATATCATGCCACATACTGTGGCTCTAGTGAAAAGGGGTACAAGTCAAAGAACCAAAATTTGCAAAGAAACGCCAAAAACACTCAACCCTTAATATCATATATGTTCTGTAATCTGTGATCATATTGAGCTTTAACTGTTTTTCGAGTCTCCTTGTAAAGTTGGCTTTCTTGAGTTGTACCCCTTTTCACTAGAGCCACAGAATATGTTACTGCCAGGTACAAGTCGCTAGATTTCATTATTCCAACAAAGTGGCACAATAAGAAAAGGGTGAAGAAAAGGTGAATAGAAACCGAAGTAGTATACAAGCGACATCTACTGATTTTTCGTCAATCAGGTAGAGTTGGCAATTGAAGAGCCATCTATCGGAATTTTCTGAAACTCCTCGGAAATTTATTACTGTAGGCACGCTTCTCAATCATGGTAATAGGAAGGTAAAACTTTTCGTCAGTTTGCTTCGTTCATCGACAGATGACGCCAGTAAATAATAAAACAAACACCGTAGTTACCTTTATATTTATGTGAAGGAGTAAAATTTCGAAGGAAACGCAAAAACAAAACGTAAAAGAGTAATTTGGAGTTGAATGTTCAATTTGGCGGAAAATAACTGTATATGCCATAACGTTATTTGTTAGAATCTCTTACTTTGAGAACAAACACAGTACCTGTTTGAAATATTTGTACTCTTTGGCAGCTACAGCAGCAGTACATTTATTTTATGAACTGTTATTTATTACTAACTTTCATTTTATAGCCTGTCTTGTGGTCAAATAGTGTATTTCGTACATGATTTAAGTGCAACATTTTGAGCCTTGAATTCTTCAAATCGGAAAAATATACGCTGTTGAGTGTTCAAAGAATAAGCTTTGTTGCCAGATAAAAATAAAAAGTACTTACAATAATAATAATAATAATAACGCACACACTAGGGAAACCCTGTGTCGCGGGTGCCATGGACACACACATAGACAACCACAAATTATTGTCGTTTACCCAATCATATCGCTGAATAACTGTTTTAAGTGTTATGTGAATGATAGGTAAAAAGTAATATTCCAACACTGGTATTTATTGGTAAAAAGATCTATTTAAGCACCAGGTTTTATGTTATGCCTAAATAAAATATTGTTACTATCGTAAAGCGCCTGTATTATTTTATCTATTTCATCACTTAAGCAAAATGCATATAATGCGTATATAACTAAACTTGTGATGTTTGTGAGTTTACGACAGAGCACAGATATAATTATATTATACTATAAATTCAAGGTAACTAATAGTACGCCTTACCGGTAAAATGAATGCGTGGTGTATTTTCTATATTGTATGTTCTATCGAAGGCGTGACAAATTACCGTTTTGGCCGTGTGAATAAGTTCTGTGAACAAGTCTACAACGCAATCTTTGCACGCCTCTCGCCGACGGCACCATACGTTTGAAAACTGTGACTAACGATAATTTTAACAAATATACGCCCCAGGAAACAAACTTCAGAACTAACTCGCAAAAACACAAACATGCAATTTTTTACTCAGAATTCTAAGTTCATATACAAACCGATAACAACAATTTGAAAATAAACTGATGTTTCTGTTTATAGCCGTAAATCTCGTACAGTCGTAAAAATCTTATGACAAAAAAGTTACTAGATAAAATTTATTGTATTGTTTACCGTTTCTTCAACAAGAAATAATAAAAGTAACATGCAAATGTCACAACCATATCCAACGAAGTAAATAATATACAGAAAGGCGAACAATGTTCTGTCAGGACTAATTTGCTGCTTCGTTTGAGTTTTGATGATCTTTCGCCATAATATTAAGGAAATGTTCCATTAAAAAATTTCATACACAAATTGATTGCATTGTGTTGCTTCGTTTGAAGGGGCGTTTAACGTGACCGACTTTCAAATCACCAACGAAATACACCGAAATAGTATTTTTTTTATGTTACTAAGTGACGGAACGAAGAAGCGACACACTAGTCCGCAACAGTTGCAGTGCCACTCAGAGCTTTAAATCGCAAAGATCTGAGGCGCACTGCCCCTGCGACATTAGCAGCAGTAATTTTAGTAGCAGTAGAGCTCCTTGTGAAAGAGTTCGTCCAGGGAAGTACTGCCACCTCACCTATTTCCGCCACCAAGCAGTAATCCGTTCCGGTTTTAAAGGGTAAGAGTGGTGGTGAAATTACAGGTACACGGGTATTGTCAACTCGTGCCTCATGGTGACGGGCGCGGTGGCAATGCCCTTCAGATCTTTGCGATTTAAAGCGCTGAGTGACATACTTCAACTGCTTTGGACAGGAATGTCACTTACCACCAGGCGCGCGACTTGTACGACCCGTATCTTGGTACCATAAAAACAAAACATAAGTTTACAAGTCCCATCGTGCCTGTAACCAAGCCCCTTACTCTTCAAAACCGGAACGCAGTAATGCTCATATTGCTGCTTGGCGGCAGAAATAGATAATGTGGCAATACTACCTTGGACGAATTTCTTTACAAAGAACTCTACTGCTACGAAAGCGAAACAAGTAAGTAAATAGACTAAAAACAATGCACATAAGTCTACACACTGCAGCACTATTGTGCGCTGTGTAGGTTCACACCGACTTACACATATATTTTTATACACCGTTCTCAGAAGCGTACGAGTAACTCGCGGCTGACGCTTTTTTTGACTTGGAGTTAATTATAACTAATAAAACTTCACGTTCCACGTAATATAATTCTCGGAAACAGTTTTTCACTTTTTTCCAAACTAAAATATGAAAAGTTCTTGGAAGTCATTTCTATTCAGAATGGAAGCACCGCCGTCACAGGCGTATCGTTACACGGACTATTTAACTTCAACAAAAGACTCAACTTCTGCGTTTAAATCGATGAATTCGCCGATACCGCATTATTCAATTGAACATGTACCTTACCGGTTTATTACTCATACACAAATAACACTTTCATTCAAATGAATGAATCATACTGAATATTAATTTTCCTTTTCCTATTTATTCCACCCATGATCCTTTTTCATTACAATTGTACCCTTTACACCGAAACTTTTTGGTTTTTAAAAAAGACCATCAGTGGCTAAAACACTTACCTTAAATATATATATTTTTTAATTTATCATTAAACTCTTGCAATAAGTATCAATTTTATTTTTTTATTTATTTATTAGAGGTAACACCTATAGTATAATAAGTTAAATATTTTATTATTCAATGTAACGCTACATTGAATAGTATTAGAAAACTATAGGTTTAGTACTTGGTACTTGGTGTAACGGGCTGTATAGGTTTAGTAATAAGTTAAATGTTTTTTTCATTTTATAATTCGTATGATACTGTTTATTCCTCAATAAAAAGAAAAAATATACAAACGTATATAATCCACTTTATCAAGAAGGTTGAGGTGCAAAGTTGACCTTGCAATTTGTATTTCGTGTATATGTACATGACAGTCGACGAATGTTTTGACGTCCAAACTTTAATCAAGCTCTTATCAAACACAGTCCACTCGACATCCTAAATTCCATGACACACAGGAACGGCAAAACATACGTAAAAAATGTTGACCGACACCCCTTCACGTAGCACGGCTTAACATTTTTATTACAGCGTATAATTAATACAGTCAGCCACAAATTGAACAACCAAATTTGAACGCTGTAAATAACGTAAAGTGTAATTTTCTACAAATTGTAAAAATATATCTTTAGGCATGACCCAGCTTAATGACCTAAATTCATTGGACAAACTTTATGCAAATTAAAAAATAAACGGTAAACATTAGTACGGAGATCGATCGACCATTTTGACTGAAGATAAACAGACTTCGAATGATTAATTGGTATTTTTAGCCAAAGATAAAACACACATGTTTACTTTGGTTAACAAAGACTGGTTTCTTGACACACGGTTTTCACTTCATATATCAAACTTTTACTCAGCAGGCACTCTTTCAACAACCGGGACGTGTCATAAATATCGACTTCCATCCTCATCTCCGCTGCTAAACATCAAGCGCGTTTACGTTTACCGAACGCAAGACCATTTTGTTTTCAAATAAATAACATACGTCGCTTGTAGACATCCATAAATAACATTTATATGGTTTGTTTTGTAGAATTTTTGCCCTTTGTCTGTCAGTTTCCTGTCGATTCTTGTGTGTTGAAAACAAAAGACCGTCTTTCCCGAGTTCATTTCCATAGTATGCTAAAGTAGTCGTGACAGCTTACCTTTTCTAACGTATGTAACTAATCATCCCATACATTATGTTTTTATGATCCATTAGTACGTAGAAACACTCATAGAACTAATAACATACGTAATAACATACCAGTACTAGTAGACTTCCTTGTGAAAGAGTTCGTCCAGGGCAGTACTGCCACCTTACCTATTGCTGCCGCCAAGCCGTAATTGAGCATTACTGAGTTCCGGTTCTGAAGGGCGCTGGTAAAATTATAGGCCGTGAAACTTGTCGGCTTATGTCTCAGGATGACGGGCCCAATGGCAGTGCCCATAAGATCTTTGCGATTTAAAGCTCTGAATGGGCAAAGTCAACTGCTTTATATAGACGTGTATGATGCTTGTGTTTATAATATCACAGTTGCAGTGCCACTCAAAGCTTTAAATCCAAAAGATATGAGGGGCATTGCCACTGCGCCTGTCGACTGAGACATAAGTTGACAAGTCCCATGTACCTGTAATTTCACCAGCACCTTTACCCTTCAAAACAGGAACGCAGTAATGCTCGCATTACTGCTTGGCGGCAGAAATAGGTAAAGTACTTCCCTGAACGATCTTTTTCACAAGGAGCTCTACTGCTACTAAAATACGTTGAGATATAAATTTTGAACGTACACTTCTCGGTATTACGTTTTGTTTCATGATGTAATAATTACAACTTTCAAAAAACGGACCTCAAAAGTTTATCCGTTCTGTGTTCGTTACTGCGGCCTCCGATAACGATAACTAAAACGCATGTACAAGTCCTCATCAAAAAAGAATCATATAAACCAAAACACAAGGTAGCTGCTGTGCACTTTTGAGGAGTAGGTCTCATCTGTTTGCCATAATATTTTATTTTCATTGAAGTTACATCTATGTGTCAGTTTTATTGAAATCGGTTAAGGGAAAATAGGTGAAATTCAATAAACCGGATTATTCCCCTAATTTACAACCCTTAAGCGTGTAACACAGAGAGAGCAGGTGTGGGCCGGGCGCGAGTCGAGTCGAGACCGCGTCGAGTCAGGACCGCATCCCATCGGGACCGAGATTGTGGTGGTACCACAACGGGTCTAATTCTGTGTATTTACAGGCCGACAACACAGCAAACACGCCCGCGCTCGGTGTGTTGGCGTCCATATAAATACACGGAATTACTCCCGATCCGACCCGCACCCGACCCGCATCCGCTCTCTGTGTGTTTCACGCTTTAGGATATTTTCTTCGAATTTGAATGGAACTGCTATTAAGGTACCCCGTAACCTATATAAAATAAAGAATCATCAAAATCGGTTTACAAATGTCGGAGTGATCGTGTAACATACACACAAAAAGTAGTACAAAAAATACAGTCGCATTGAGAAGCTCCTCCTTCAAGGCGGTTAAAATCTCGCAAAAGTACTTGAAATATTACTCTTTTATTGTCTCCCAAAAACGAACATTCAACATGACCTGAAAACAAAAGACTACCTACGCATCTGTACTATCAAACTCCTATTTGCCAGTATCAGCCCCACAAAGTCTATGTCAACAAACAATAATACATTTTGCCAAAATTTCCAGTACCCTTCCATTGTTTCCAATTTCACAATACTCAATAAGGTTTTTGCCTACTGGTTTATAATACATAAACCACTCCCTTTCTACTCTTCCGTTTACGTCAATTCAATTATGAAAACCTATTTTATAGACATTCATATATTCGATGGCAATTCCTTTGGCTTTGATATATGCAAACATTTTCATATGTTTAAAAAGGGATGAGATGGGAGAGATATCCTCTGTTAGAGTAATAAGGCTTGATGTAGTTTTTTGTTATAAAGACAGGTCTTACATAATTTACAGTTACGGGCACAGGTTACCGTTCTACCGAATTTAAAGTACCGACAAGTTTTATCCTTCATTTTGATAAATATTTTAACTAGAAAAAGCCATGATTGTAACTTGATAAATACAAATTAAAGAAATAAAAATAATTATTTAGAAATAATATTACTTAATTAGATAGTACACACCACCACAGGTTACAACCGCTTTCACACAACATTAGCTAAATTAAATGTAGTCACGAAAATGCGTCATAGAACCATTGAGTTCCAAAGTAATAAAACAGTTTTCTTGAAGACATGACGTCGTCTACGCATTACAGGTTCTAAATACTTTCCACAAACGGGTTTATACCACCCCAGCTCTAATTTAAATTTTTCCCGTTCCAATACGATCCACTTTTCTTGGGTTTTCTTTTTTATAGAATTTATTTTTTACAAAAGAAATTAAAAAAAATTTGAAAAATTAGGTCGTATACTATACGTGTTTTAGTTCAGTTGATATAAAAAAAGTCATTAGTATATGTAAAGTACCTATTGAATACAACGGTTTTCTTGTAAAATTTCGAGGTAAATTTATGTTCTTTTTTTATATTTTTAGGAATCGTGCTTTCACACCGTATAGTAATCAGTGAATATCCTCAATTTTACTATATATTTTTTCCAAAGTGATTTATTCAATACGTTCACTGTTATGCGGAATCAACCAAAGCTGTTTGAGGTTGTAACGACCCTGAAGGGAACTATTAATAACTAGTATAAACGTACAACTAGCAGCAGTAGAGTTTCTTGTGAAAGAGTTCGTCCAGGGAAGTACTGCCACCTTACCTATTTCTGCCGCCAAGCAGTAATGTCAGCATTACTGTTTTCCGGTTTTGAAGGGTAAGGCTGCTAGTGAAATTACAGGCACGTGAGACTTGTCAACTTATGTGTCAGGGGGACGGACGCTGTGGCAGTGCCCCTCAGATCTTTGCAATTCAAAGCTCTGAGTGGCACTGCAACTGTTATAGACAGGCGTGTAGCTTACTATCAGGCGCACGACTTGTTCATCCCGTCACTTGATATTATGAAAAGATACTATTAATACGTGAAATACTACTAGTATAATTAGTATTAGTGTTAATATAAACACAAATTTTAATTAATTCTGAATTATTTTTAAATTTCTAATATGGATGAACTCTGAAAATTAGTTATAATGTTGTTGTTTTGTACTGTTGTATTCTGTTTTACTGATTAGCGCTGTTGGTTTACCTCTTTTATAAAGCTTCCAGTAGCAATATAATAATAGCGGTTACTGCAACTTTTACATCTGCTTTAAATAGTCTGCCATTAAAAAACAAATTTGTATTCAGCTTTTAGTGACAAAATGCCCTACATATTAAAGGTTAAAACCTTTAATAATACCTTGAATAGTTCATTCTAGAAACTATTAAGGATTTAAATCCTTAATAGTTTCTAGAATAAACTATTCAAAATTAAAGTTGGCACTTGCAATTTGGGGAATGTGTGAGATTAAACAACTTACTGCTGTCCGAACTCTTAAACAGCCATTACTTAAATACGCAAGATAAACAATGGCTGGTGGTTGGGATATCTTTATGAAACCTGGAGTATAAATGTCTGTTGTTAATCTTACTTATTCAGCGTAACCCTAAGACAACTCGGTTCAATGATACGAAGAATATATCACTAGATTAACTATACTAAAAGAACTAACTACCTATGTGCACATATAACCAAGAATATATTTTTAGTAAATATCTGATAATTGTATACACAAATGTTCGAGAAAAATCATGTAAACATGAATTTGAAAGAAATGGCTGTGTGAGTAACTTCATAAGTTTCTCATAACTGCGCTGACAGCATAAAAAAACCCAATAAAAAGATCTGTAACAAACGTAAAGAAATTTGCAAAATAGCAGGTTTGGTCTGTAGTTCGATCAGACTCGGTCTGTAGCTGAGTTGGTTAGTGGTGGTGGCCCCGGAACGCGGCAACAACACTGGTTCGATTCCAGTCAGATCAAAGGATTTTTTTCTCTCGATAAATATTCGGAATTATGCATAGATACGTGATTCAAAAATATTAAAATATATGTAAAATATTAAATATACGTAATTTTCGAAAAGGATTTCTGAGTAAAGGGGTTTTTCACAGTAATTAACACAAATATTTAACAAAATATTGTTTAAACATTCACGTCTGTAGTCGGTCGATACATACTTTTGTCGAAAAAAATATTATTGGGAGACGTTCCCTGTTGATGATGAAACTACACTGATGACGTGTGCAGTGCGCGTGATGTGCACAAAATCGTGCTGATCAATGGAGTCCACATCTTAAAGCCTTCTACGCCAGTGCTACTTAATTATAATCGTATCAATAGACTTTTTTTATGAAATACAAGTGACCGGACAAACAAGTCGTGTGTCGGTGGTAAGCGACACGCCTGTCCACAGCAGTAGCAGTGCCACTCAGAGCTTTAAATCACAAACATCTAAGGGATACTGCTGCTGCGCCCGTCACCCTGAGACAAGTCTCATGTGCCTGTACCTACCCTACAAAACCGAGACACAGTAATCAAATCAAATCAAAATCAAAAATCATTTATTCTCAGACAACTACAGTCCATATTTTACAGTTATAATATTAGCTTAGATAATTAGAATAATTAAACAAATTAAATTAAATATCAAATAAATCATCGACATGGTTTTAAATGCAGTTTCATGCAATGTAGCATGATCGGGCAATCCACGCTACCAGCCACAACGCGCAGAATCTCATTCGTGTCGCAACGGATACGACTTATTAATGAGGCAGCTCTCTTTCTAAGGATAGCATGGAAACCATCCGTGTGGGCATCCGCGAACATGCCTGACGCGCTGCAGTACCGTGGCAAACACAATAAAACCCTGAACGCGTAATGCTCACATTACTGCTCGGTGGCAGAAATAGGTAAGGTGGCAGAATTTCCATGGACCAACTCTTTCACAAGGAGCTTTCCTGCTTCTAATCGTAATCGATTGCTTCGTATGCTTTATCCCGTGAAGCGAAACAAATTTACAATGCAAATATACTCTTTGTAATGTGGGCGAACGCTGACAAATAACACATGTAAATTTTTACTTACTTAAAAGGAGTGCCGAACCCAGATTACTTGTAAACTAGGTGAGAGCTAAAGTACATAAACATTCTTTTAATTAAAATTTCTTGGTTGGAGAACGCAGTACGCATAACGCAGACATAATAATATAATGTCAGGCACGTTGTACCCCACAATTTACCTGGTCTCAAGCTAGTGAATTCTCTGTAGTATGAGTACCAAAACAAAGAAATTAAACACTTAATCAATAGGCTTCAAATTTATAGCACCCCTTTTTTGGGTCAGGGATTAAAAATTAAAAGATCACATAACTGTAGTGCGGAAATCCAAAACCTCCGAAATATGAGATATAAACATTTATATTTCAATGTAAAACAGGGACGTCTATGTGATGAAATACTATTTCATAGGTCTATTATTTGAAACGTAAATGAAGAGACCAACGAATGAATGGTCAAAGTCACTTTGCTCAAGTAACTGAAGTGGCAATTTTAGGAAAAAAGAATTTTTAACTTAAAGAACTTTTAAATATTGGTGAAAAAGACACGCACAAAAATACTACCTGAAAAAAGTCAATGCTGTCATAAATGCATGTAACGCTATGTAATCCATTTTAACTAAAAAACATTAATAAATAATTTTTACTTTTCTGCCATTTAGTCGCAAGTATTTTTATGACTAAAAGTAAAAACTAATATTTAAGGACATAGAACCTTATAAGCCTTTTTCTGATTTAGGTAAAGTACGTTCTGCGTTTATCGAACTGGATTGCGGTATTAACTCAAAGCGTCTTTTAAGTGACTTTAATCATTCTTTCCCTGGTCTCTTCAAATAATTTAAGCTTACATACCTACTGAATTCGTATAACTCAACGATGTTTATGTACAGTCGATGCCCTAAGATACTTCACCTACTGGCTGACTTTTTCATTCTGAGAGTTATTTAACAAAAAGTGTTGACGAATTCCAGCTTATGATTGAAATTTGTATTTACGTAAAGTAATTAAAGACCAAATTGGCTTAAAAAGTTTCTTAAAACATCGTTCATTCGTAATGCATACGAAATTGAATTTTACGGCTCACAGGTTAAAATTTAAGTTTGTTTGTTTAACACTTAATATATTTATCTACTCAGAAGTTAGCGCGTCTTAGTAACGGCATAGACAAGGGCCTAAGGCGAGCAGACGCGCGGGGCACGTGAGTTGCCCTATAACTTGGAAGCTATGCCAGGACATTGTCGCAGGACACTGCGACTGAAATTTCCGGTACTAGCCCGGAGTTAGGACTTCTCCGGTTCCTCCAGACACGTAAGTTTCTGAGAACTGTAGAGACGCCTCGGCGTCAGGATGTGAGCGTGCCTTAGAGCTCCGCCACAAAAGATGAGATTTGGTAGTGGACATTAGAGGCAGCGGCTTAGCGGTGGCAACGTGGTGGCAACCGTTAGTTGTATAGTGCGCAACGGGAAGTGAGCGTGGCTACAGCTCCGGTACCTATCTAGAAACAAGGGAGGGTACTGTACGTGCACCCGTAGCCGCTCACCCGAGGCACTAGCCTCTTGAGAACCGGATGAAGTCAGTGACACCGGTCTGTGACAACTCTGTACGCTGGCTGATCTGGGGTCAGAATCTGAACTTAGAAGGTTCCTGTGCACGCACTGGTTATAGTGCCCTTCTCGTATACCCCAAGGATCGGTAGGGAGGGTCACTATAATCAAAACGGAACGTACTGGCGGTCTAATCTTGAAAGAGAGTAAAATAATTTTTTAGGTTTGTAGGAAAAATTCTATTCCTACGGTTGTTGTCCTAAAATTTAATACGAATAAATACTCTTCAAAACAAATAATAAAGAAGTTATTTCTCGGTTTTTCAAGCGGTTCCAAAAAAGGGGTCGAGACCTTGTGTTAATATTTGTATGGGACAATCGTTTTTCTTGGGTACATTGGCTTAAAACTCACCGATCGTTTTTTGTAGATATAATGTTAAACGGAAAATATATGAAAAGAAATGTTACAGTTTGTTTTTAGGAAAACTCTATTTATTAATCCATAAAGTATTTAATTTTAATGTAAAATAGGAAAATACATATATTGTACGTCTCTGTGTACCGCTGACACCGACGTCATACAACACAGAACTTGGCCTATGCTTATTTACCCAAAAACTAGTAAAAGAAATTCACCAAGACTGGGCTGTATGCTGTTAAACCCTTGCCTTTATCTTAACGGGAATAATTTAAAAAACAATAACGTAGAGAAGCATTTCTTCTGGAAAAATAATAATTTACTGAATTTTTATATAATATAATTACCGATTATTTATTACTAATTGGATTAAAGACGAATAGAACTACAAAAAATATTTCACTATAGACATTCATTTTTTCGGATTTGATTTAAGATAGATAAATTACCGGATAAGTTACCGGATTTCAATTACTGAAGATAAATATGAAGAAAGAAGATTTTCAGAAGTTAATTAATGGAATATTTTTTTAAATTGAATGGACTTGCTCTTGACGACAACCTAGCTCTGGAGCCAGAAGATGCCTATTCAGTCGCACCTTAAAGATACCCGGGTTGTATGAATTCGGAAATACAGACGCAGGCAGGGAATTCCATTCCTGGGCTGTGCGCGTAATAAAAGATGATGAAAAGCGCTTAGTACGCCTGAAGGGAATATCGACCAAATAAGGATGATATCCCGCCGTACGTCTGGATGTCCGATGGTAAAAGGGGGCGGGCGGGATGAGCTGATGGAGCTCATGGGCACACTCACCGAAATATATTCTGTAAAAAACCGCAACTTTGCGCAACTTTGCGCCGGAGGGCTAAACTATGAACTTTAGATTCGAGCTTATCGTCGCCAATAAGTCTTCTGGCTCTGCGCTCAATTGAATAAAGAGCCTAAAGTTGATACTTCACTGAGCCATCTCACAGGTGACTGCTACTTCATGCGAGATCGGACTTGTGCTTTGTATAAAGTTAAGAGCTTTCCAGGCGTGAAATGTCCCTTAATCTTATTAAGGATTCCCAGTTTATTGGCTGCAATTTGTGCCTTACATTCAATATAAGTGCCAAACTTAAGGGTTGCGCTCAATGTTATGCCAAAGAGATCTAGGTTGTCGGTAAAAGAGACAGATATGCCCCGAAAAGTGGAAATTTTATCTCTAAAGACGTTTACTTACCGGACACGAAAAAAAATAAACAGTCTAAGACTAGATCAGAGTTGTTAACTCATAACTTAAGACGAGGCAGTTAAGTCTTTGACCGTAGCAGTGCTTTTTTGGACGAACAGAACAAAAAATACTTCAAGAAGACATCACTCTCAGTGTAGGCTGAATGGCGCACAAGTGCCTTTGCCGTTTTCAGTTTAAAAATGGAAAAAACAATACCACACACATTGATCTTATATAAGATAGCCATATGGACTCAGTCTCCTTTGCCTTTCCCTAGAGGGATAAAAAAAATTGTTTGATGATCATTGACCACACAGTACTTCTGCTATCATTAACTCTAAGGTTACTCTCATCCCTTGGAGTATGAGCCGGGCACTGGTATGTTATGCCACTTACACTTGCCCCATCCCATTTGCAGCACACCACCAAGAGAGCTGGCTCCACAGCTGAGCCGGCGGTGAGAATGTAAAAATCATAAGAACCAGGACCTCGGGTCCGACTGCCTATTTGCTTTTGGAGTCGAAATACCTGGCCCATGGGATTCCGGTGCCCTACATCTGTACAAAATTTTATCCAAAAAATTAAGACTGTCTGGGAAACCCAAGAGCCGGCAGCTACTTTGCCCAACGCATTAGCATAGCCATACAGGGGGAACGCTGCCAGCATGGGCACCTTGGGCACCTTGCCGCGGGGACCCAATTTTATTCATATAAGTTAATCCGAGTTTTAGTTTCTGGTATTTAAGCTTTTATTATACCTTACCTGTACTTAATGAAAATAAAATAATACTAAGGTAAATTAAAAAGTTCTAGGAAAAAAAGCAAAGCACTCTGCCACAATTAAAATTCAGTAGTTATCAATAAATAGTTTTTAGTTTGTCACTTGGACGAGTAAAGCTGAAAGTTTGAAACAAATTATATAAATTTATGAAGATGGTCTCCTAAGTAATACATTCTCGCCCGAATAATGTGATTAGCAAATTTACAATATACGCCGCATCCTACAGGAGTTAAAGCAAACAATATTTTTCCAAACTACTTTTTTTATGATATCTAGCGACGGGACGAACGCGTCGTGCTCCCGGTAATAACCGACACGCCTGCCCACAGCAGTTGCAATGTCACTCAGAAAATCTCAAAGATCTGAGAGGCATTGCCACTGCGACTGTCACCCTGAGACATAAATTGTCAAGTCTCTTGTGCCTATAGTTTTTATATGTAATCTATCAGAACGTAGAAG
The DNA here is from genome assembly GCF_003589595.1 of Hyposmocoma kahamanoa. NCBI lineage: Eukaryota > Metazoa > Arthropoda > Insecta > Lepidoptera > Cosmopterigidae > Hyposmocoma > Hyposmocoma kahamanoa. The sequence goes on from NW_020654748.1 coordinate 7,268,994, forward strand.
AACCACGAAAGTACACTGCGTTCTTAAAACTGAAGTGCTTCCGGTATCAATAAAAATAATTATGCTCACCAATTTGAGTCGTATTACCTACAATACAACGATTCTGCTCACAAACAGTTTGAAGGTGGCATTAATGTTTGTCAGAATTATCAACAATGGAAGTTTCAAGAATTATTAGCTCAATCAAATCAAATTTAATAAAACTGGATTAATATTTCAACTAAAATAATTACCTCTACCCCATTCCTTATTATTCGCTATTGCTTTGATTAATTAATTAAAGAACATTCCATAAGTGGAAAGTTGGTATAAGTGAAAAAGCTTCCTATGAAAACAAGTGGAGAGACAATTAACATGAAATACATAAGCGTGCTTTCGAAGTATTACAAAAGGCAGTGAGTTCTTGGCATCAATCCGAATATAAGTAGCAGTAGAGCTCCTTGTGAAAGAAGGAAGTACTGCCACCTTATCTATTTCTACCGCCAAGCAGTAATGTGAGCATTACTTCGATCCGGTTTTGAAGGGTAGGAGTGCTGGTGAAATTACGGGCACATAGGACTTGTCAACTTATGTCTCAGGGTGACGCAGTGGTAGTGCCTCTCATATCTTTGCAATTTAAAGCTCTGAGTGGCACTGCAATTATTATGGGCATGCATGTGCTTACCATCCGACGCGCGACTTGCTCGTCCCGTCACTTGGTATTTAAAAAAAATACCGCAATGTTAACAAGAATATACTGTTGATGCTCTTAATTGACGAGATTCTAACAAAAATTACGCATCGTTTCTGCTTCTACTGGACTGCAATATGCTAGTGGTTTGAAAACTTTCTCAATAGTCGGTCACAACTAGTGAACGCGTGGCGTGGTTCAGGGTTGTTAGTAACCGTACTATGTGCTTTGTATATATGTTATCGGCAATGTATGTAATCCGGTATTCTATACAATACCTAAAACAGTCAGGCAATGTAAGAAATACTCTCTTATCATACATCTTGACTAGGTATTCTATGCAATGCCGAACGTGCATTAGGCAATGTATAAAATTTGTTGATGACCAAAGCAATGTGATGATAGGAGCTTGTGTGAAGAACATGTTATGCTCGTATCCACGGATTTATTTGGTCTATGCTCGTCCCAATGTCACAATAGTATAAAAATCTCTTATACTATTGTGACATTGGGACATGGGAATAGTATAAAGTCTTGCAAAAATAGGTAGATAATTAGAAGAATTGGTAATTAAATTACAAATGATATTTGTAGAAGAAAATCTCTATTTTTTTCGAACAAAATATTTTATTATAGTAGGAACGAAAACTGATACACTAAATATACACACTACACAAATCCAACTGCAATCAAAACTGTTTTATCAAGTGATTGTCTTGTCTCTGAAAGAAATCCAATAATTCTTTGACTTGCTATAAAAATTGAAACTCAACTGTGTCGCGCCCATAGATTTAGGATGTTTTCGTACTATATCTATGGTCGCGCCCGTCTCGCGCCCACGCTCGGTATATCGTCGTCCATATAAATACACGTAATTAGACCCGCCGCAGACCCGTGCTCGACCCGCACCCGGTCTCTGTGTGTTTCACGGTTAAGAGTGCACGCCTACCGCGCGTCGTGTTCACACGTTCGCATAACAATGAAAGACGCGTAGACAGAAATGGGCAGTGGGTTAAAACCCACTCAACCCGGCCAGATTTTAACCCAAAGTTTTTATAAAGATCTATTCAGATGCATACGATTTAACGATTCAAGCGATTCAATAGAAAGGCAAATCGATCAGAAAGCAACAAACAATTTGTAATAATATCTTTCAATTTGAACGAAACTCAATTTACAACAAATATTTAATTGTTACTAATTTTGTCCTCGATTTTGGGCGTTAATCTATGACGACCAGCGCTATGCAACGCGAGTGCATCACGAAATTATCCAAATGTGTGCGTCTATACAGCACGGCACGTGATGAGTGCGCACACATACCAACCGCACTGCTCCGTTTGTATGGAGTTACCATAGTTTTAGTTGGCGGTAGTTTCACCGCAGCTACCTTAATCCACTAGAACGATTTGCCTCCTCCATTAATTAATCAAGCGTGTATTAATTAATAAACAGCTTATAAGTCTTAAGTGCGTATCGGCTGAGATGTCACTCAGATGTCGAGATGCATCTAAAGCTATCTTTTATAATGGAATGTAACCATCGGCATTTTGGATTAGGCCTTAATAATTATTCTGAGGCTTAGAATAAACTCTGAGAGGAGTTTATAAATAAACAAAACTTTTATACAACTCAAATGATTGATCAGTAATCAATGAACAATTGTTGATGTGCACTCTAGTGTTATTTATTAACAAAGACAGTAGATTTTGGTAAGATCTTAGTCGATCACGCAGTTAAAATAGACATACAAAGACGTTACGAATCTTTTGATACCTTCAGAAGAATTGAACGCTTTGGCTATTTTGTGGCAAAAATCAGGAAATCATTGGATTTCTCCTGTCTGTCCTAATTTGATTTCGACCGTTCATTAGACAATCAATTTATCGCTTTAATTGCGGTAAGTAAAAAATACTTTATGGTAATCTTTACAAAATACTGTTTAACACCTTTACTCACTTCTGACATGCAATATATTATGAAAGAAGACCACATGCTGCGTAATACCTAAATAATAAATAAATTCAAGTCAGTTTATGAAGTTACCATTGACTTACAAATAAATGGACGACGGGTCTAATACAAAAACCACGAAAAAAATGTCCCAAGTCAACCTATTTAAACGTAGTGACATGTAAAGGAATATGAAAAAGCTAGAACGTTGAATTTAAATTGTAATGTCATCGCAGTACTGTCTAATTTTGCTTGTTTCGCTGTCAGTCGAACAAACGAAGACTAAAAGTGTGAATGACGCTGTGTATACGATTTTAACGCCCTATAAGTGCGGACCATATAATTGTAAGTCAATGGAAGTTACGCATAAAATATGATGAAATGTTCAGTCAAATATTTCGTTTAAACTGTAATATGTTTTTTTTTCTTTTAACCTGTACAATATGCCTGCACAACACAAAGTTATGACAAAGTGTAGGAAGTCCTGGGAGAAGTCGTCTTTTCCAGTTAGAAGATTAGCCAAAACTGCCCTCGTCGTTTTTTGTCCAAAAGAAAGTGAAATCTCTGTCAGTTTAGTCATATAGTCAGTCTGTGTCTGTGGCCATTCAATTCGCTGGTCATCCGTGCAGGCTGGACGCTGGATACAACCAGATATTCCACGGTTGTGATTTTTGAGTATCAGGAAACTATTATACAACATTCGACAAACGTTACCTTATAAATTAAAAGGTACCTACAATGTCGCCTTTCGTTTTGATCTATAACTATATATTTAGTAGCAGTAGAGCTCCTTGTGAAAGAGTTCGTCCAGGGAAGTACCGCCAGGTTATCTATTTCTGCCGCCAAGCAGTAATATGAGCAATACTGCGTTCCGGTTTTGAAGGGTGCTTGTGAAATTACAGGCACATGTTTAACTTGTCAACTTATGTCTCAGGGTGATGGACTCAGTGAGAGTGCCCCTCAAATCTTTGCGTTTTACAGCTCTGCAATTAATGACAGTTTCGCTTACTACCAGGCGGCCCTCTAGTTGTTCGTCACGTCACTTGTATCATAAAGAAAAATGTTAAAATTATTTATAAGAATTCTTGACAGTAATAGCAGCCTTTCGAGTATTATTGCATTCAAAGTCAAGGGTTCTCTTCTTTAGTATTTATTAGATAGACCGAAAACAAATATATTAGGGGTTAAAGTATGAAATTGCCGTTTCGTACTGAAAAATGAAAACATTTTTTTGTAAGATAAAATATATTTATTTAATTAAAGTATTTACCCTCGTTGTCTATACATTTCTGCCATGTAATAGGAAGGTCATTTAAATTTTGCGATAGAACTCTGGGAGCCGGACTCCACAAACTATGTGATGGCATTTTGTACTGCTTCCTGGGAAGGATTTTTTTTTTTTTCGTAAAAAAAATAGTCCAAATCGCTGAAAAAATGGTAGTCGGTTGGGGCGAGATCCGGCGAGAATGTAGGATGACGGATCGTTTCTAACTGCAGGTATTTTAGTGTTAAAACTGACTTAAACCCCTATTATTAATATGAAGAACAGCAGTAGTAGCTTTATGTGACTGTTACGTAATGAAAGGAGAAGTTCGTATTTTAGTGCCTAATAGTTATATAGGATTACATACACTGCTTTATCTACACACATATTGTAAACTCTCTGTGATGTGTTCAAGTTACGACTGGTGAAATGGCAGCAAATAAAAACTTTTCTCACGCATGTCACACAACCGTAATTTTTATTTTTAATTCATAGACAAACTAGAACCGGTCCCAACTATCATTTCTTTCGATATCAAGTAATGATCTTTCAGCTCGCTGGAACAAACCTTCATGTGTCAAAATTGCATTAACTATACAACCTCAAGTGGCTTTGGTTGATTCCGCAAAACAATAAAAGTGTTGAACCACTCAGTACGAAAAAAATTTATAGTAAAATTGAGAATTTACACTGATTTCTTTACGGTACTATAAAGAAAACACGATTCCTAATTTTAACGATAGAAAAAAAAACGCAAAATTACCTCGAAATTTTACAATAAAACCGCTATATTCAATAGATACTTTACATAATACCAATTTTATTTTATGTCAACTGAACCAAATAGAACATTTACACTATAGGACAACACTTTTCAAAGGGCTTCAATTTCGTTTGTGGAAAATTCTATATTAATGCCAATGTCCCTGCCGCTCAACCCAAGCAAAATGAGTCCTATAAAGTAAAATATAACGGAAAAAATTTAAATTTGAACTGAAGTAGTATCTGCCTAGGAATAAATATCGCTTTTGTGGTGCTACATTGACGTATTTGTAATTTTGACACAATTGAATGCAATATTTTAATATAATATGTTAAGATACTTAATTAAATTTTGTTTAAATTATAATTACGTCAATGTAGCACCAAAAGAACGATATAGTAATAATAACGCACACACTCATAGTCCCGTAGGTACAGTCGGTGCCCTTACACTTATGTATTCACTATTTGCGTAGCACTTAGAACAAATAGTGGATACTTAAGTGAGGGCACCAACTGTACTAGAGGAACCCTGTATCGCGGGTGCCATTTACAGAACACTTTGCAATGATTTGATAGGTGCAGTCTACCCTGATGGCTAGACTGCACATATCAAAGCATTATACATTAAAAAATATATGTCATTACATCATAATTGTTTATTTAATTAAATTATATCATAATTACATAAGAACGGTAAAAAAACACGTAATATAGAGTGTGAACTATTGTAATAAAACACTTATTTGTTTGAGGGTTATAGAGGGTAAAATATATATATTTTTGAAACAAATAATAACGCACACACTCAACTTAGCCCCGCACTAGGGAAACCACAAACACTACACACTAAAAACTACACACTACTGACAACTGCAAATTACACCTAAACTCACGAGAGAAATAAATGTAAGCCATACAAACATTTCTCCCGGCCCGGGAATCGAAAGTGGGACCTCTGCCTAACAGTCCGGCAGGGTAACCGTTCGGCCAAAGAGGCAGTTAAAAGTTGTTTGAAGTAGACATTTTTAGTTTGTTTATTTTTAATTTACTTTTCGAAGCTTTGATATACATGTAATAATTATTATACTACAATTTATTATGACATTATATCGGTATACATTTTAGAACTTAAATAACAAAAAAATTACGAATTCAAATCTAAAATTAAAAATATACATGGTATCGTATAGCAACATAGTTAATTATGACTTACTATCTCATAGATTTGAAAACATTAGGGCAATAATTTTCTACAGGCTAATAAAAAAAATTCTTATTATTTCAGATGAAAGTTATCCGAATTTATCAAATTGCATTAGGTAATATCATGCATTTGTCATAACTATGACTTTAGAGAATTGAACACGAAATGTATGTTGTCTATATTCATTTCATGACAGTAGTAATTTGGGATTTATCAACGACTTCAATCTATTGACAACAAGTACATTTACAGCAACTACATGTTCCAAGTGTTGAATTTTGACAAAGAGTATCAGTACCGTAATACCGTTGACAGACATGACAAGCTATAACCTATTGGGAACGAGCTAATCAGGCGATAATATTGAGTGTTTATCAATGATATTTATCCATCGTTAATCAACGTAAAGCCCCTGGCAAAGTCGCTGTTAGTTGCAACATACACTTCATTTTTCTTTGAGCTATTAAAAAAAATTAAGTAAATACTTGAGTCATTAAAATTAAGAAAAGATACTATCGAGTTGTTGAAATTATTGATGTTATGTTATGTATACTTCTCCTTGTGGAAAGGCAAAGATCGCATCTAGTACACTAGTATATAGATATCGTTGGGATAAATCCCAACATGAATATTACATTAATAAATCATTTATAAACTGCTTTACCTACTGTAGTAATAATTATCAATACAAAGATCGAACACTCAGAAAAAATCCTTCAATCTGGCCGGATTCGAATCGAAGTCTTCTAACATACCGTGCCAGACGCTATACCAACTAAGCCACGGAACGAACCAGTGGACCTCACGAATTTTTCTATGTGTTTGTATTTGGTTTTTTTCAACCGACTTTTTAGCCATGGCGCCATCTATGAGAAATCTTAAGTATTTATTATTTATAATGTAGTTATTTCAAAATCGACTTACCTTAATGAAATCGCAATCATTTACTCAGTTAGTTAGAAAAATGGGTCGAGATTACGACCCTGCAATCAACCTGTATTTTAACATATTATTATTAGTCACCCGTTGACCACTGTCTAAAATTACATTTTTTTTAACGAAATTGATGAAACCTCAATTGCAAACGCTGTTAATCAACGGGCTTTCAAAACTTAATACGAAAATTGGACGTCCCCAATTCAGCTCATCCCTACTGGAAGTTATCTATCACGAGCGGCACCGGAACAGGCGCGGAGTTAATCCATATCGTAGTTTCTATTCATTGGATCTATTTATCTCGGTATACAATTATCCTAATATTTTCCACGCCATTCACCGAAGTGTCTACTCACCCTGAGCCATTTGTTTCTCATTTTAGTGGCAATGTCTTCAGACCAACAGTACGCTGGGATATCCACAGACCACGTCCCACCCATCATCGATACTCGTTCTCACCATTGATCCGCCCGCCCATCTACATTTCATTACAAAGGTGTAGAGGTGTAGTGAAGTACACTTCATTTAATAAAGGTAGTTAGGTACCATTGTTGTTAGGACCCATCGTCCTCTATCTGAAGGAATTTTATTGAGATAATACAAAGTGTATGAATATCTCAGTATCTCATGTTTCCTATCTACAACCTTTACGAGTAAATATAACAAAATGACATGTAAATTCGACATTAAAATAGAACATGGCTCTTAAGCTTTTGGATTTATTCATTACCCTTTCTTCCATTGTTGTGAAATTATTTATTATGCATATTATTAATTATATCAAATTGTACACATCTGTGTCGTCGATTGTGCTTTCGTGTCATGTGTTCCCTGTTGCCGGGTTCACTGGAAATCAGCATCGTCGCACATGCAGTGAGATCAAGTTGACTGGATGACGAATTCCGTAGCAGCACAGCATGCACACGTTATGGCGTATCGCTTGATTATTTATTGTTACAGTCATGTGCTTCCTGTTTGTGTATTATTGGTGTGTAATATCTAATTGTTATATTTTTTTCCAAGTTATAATCACATTTCGTAATTGTTAAATGTATGTGTGCTGTGTTGTTTCTTTGTGAAATAAATATTTCTTTCTTTCTTTCATCACTCTTTTCACATTTCACAATATCCTACTACAAAGCTCGTGACGAATACAGGGCGAAATAGCTCGGAATGCCAACATCGCATGTCGAAATCTGCAGCAAGCCTAAGAAGTTACCAATTTCTACCGCCAAGCAGTAATGTGAGCATTATTGCGATATGGTTTTGAAGGGTAAGGGTACTGGTGAAATTACAAGCACATGGGACTTGTCAACTTATATTTAAGGTTATCGGGTGCAGTGGCAGTGCCCCTCCGGTCTTTGTGATAAATCACTGAGTAGCACTGCAACTGTATGGACAAGCATGTCGGTTACCACCAGGTGCATTTGTAAATAATCTCAATACAGAGTACTAAAAAAACCGACCTCAGAAGTTCGTGGAATTACTTCTAATTGTCAAGTTTTATTGAAATTGGTTTTATTGAAAGTACGCGAAATTGGATTCATCCTCTAGTTACCACCCTTAGAGGTGGAATATTTTCTTCAAATTTAAATAGGACCACTACTGAGGTACCCTCTTTCCAATAAAAAAGACTCATCAAAATAGTTTCACAAATCGTTACGTTATCGCGTAACATACATACAAAAAGAAACACACACGAATTGAGAACCCCTCGTTTCTTTGAACTCGGTTAAAAAAGAAGATATTAAGACTCCTGAAACATCTCTGGTAGCACAATTAGAAACCAGCGCTCACTACAAGCATAATGGGCGCTACGACGAGAAGTTGTGAAAACCAGCCGTTACAATACATATTTCATTATTTCAATTTCAATTTTTTTATTTTTTACCTTTGAAGGGTATAGTGTAATTAATAAATACCCCTAATACGTTTTGGTCGACTATCAAACAGGAAAAGGTGGGACAATATAGTAAAAGTTATTTATATTGATAGACTGTGATCCCACAACCACCTTTAAAATATCCTATAATATGATAACATAATTTTGCTCTATACGTAATAAATATAATGTTACACTATAAATACTTTGATTTTAATTTTGTCTGTTATTTTTTTTGTGTTTTAAGTAAAATTTAATCGATTGCGTAACCATTGAATACCAAATGATTTCATCAAGAACTTAATTTCACCTGCAGTGTATCTCAAAAATCATAGTAGGTACCTTTATGTCCGAATTTATCAAAATATTTTAACAATTAAGTACCAACGCAACGATAGCGAAAACGCATGCAATTTATCAATATATCTGCGAAATGTCTGCAATCTTCATAAACATTTCTCTTGTGTACATTCCGTAAGATCCAACGCTGTTATAAACGCTAGATATAACTAACCCGTAATATTCGTACCTCGGTAGTTAGGTCACGATCAATAAACCGTCAACACCATTAGCACAAAATATCGACTATGAAAATCGATAATAACCTATGGGTTTGCATTCTCACAATCAAACACCGTAAATCTGTTCTCAGAATACTTTCATTACGACGTTAATTGTGAAATCCTAATATTGTAGTTTTCATAAAATTTTCCAGATTCGATTGTTGCTGAACAGTGATGACCAATTTCCTTTACCGACAATATGCTGAAATTGTTGCAAATAAATAATGTACCTGACAACAACAGATTGGTCTCAAATTCGGGTATTACCTGTGCCGTAAGTATCATAATTATCCCATTTAAAACCCTGGCTGTTGTCGGTGAAGCCTCCTCCATTCTATATCTCAAGGTGTAAGGCGCCGTGGCAGTGCCCCACAGATCTTTGCGATTTCAAACTCTGAGCGGCACTGCAACTGTTATGGACAGGCATGTCGCTTACCACCAGGTGCACGACTTGCTCGTCGCGTCCCTTGGTATCGTATAAAAAAAGGTTCACAAATAGCCGCTTGACCACTTTATTATTGCTCACTTTCATGTTCTTTTTTATTTGTACGCCATTCTTGGTCTTCCTCTTTTTCTCTTTACTTCTATGTTTCCCTCAATATGTATATATGTGCTAGAGTAATGAAATTTATGTTCTGCGGCGCCAACACTCTGACTAGGACACATACAGAAAAGTTCGTTTCTTAAATTGGTCCTACTAGTAATCAGATTGATAGCTGGTTCACGTATTGGAAATTACTTTGTAGAAGAAACGATCGTGGCCATTCTAAAGATATTCTTTAACTAATTGAATGAAATGAAACTGACAAATCGCAATATTTATGTCCTTTACGAACATTTACGGTGATACTTGTGAGGGGGTCGCTGGAAAATTTTTGCTCTATTAGAAAACCGAATAGTTACCGAAATGAAAGACCTTATTTGCATCTCTCATCCTTGACTAAGGGTTCTATAATAGCACATTCTTGTTCCAGTAACTGAACAAAAATGGCTACTGATTTGTATAATGTGGGTTATTCACGTCACGACCTGCTTTGATGAGTACCACGAGAGAGGACATAATTAATAATTAACATTGTATAATATTTGCTATTAATATTTGTGTGCCCGTTACTGGAGCAACACGCTGAACTATAAGTATAATATTAAATATGTAAACTGCAGCATTTGTATGCTTACAAATAAATATATCTCTATCCCTCTCTATCTGTATATATCTATCTATCTCTATCAATATTAAAGATATAATATCATCTTTAGAGATAAATGAGCCTGACACATAGAGGTAAAATCCTAAGTCACATATATTTTAAACACCTCCGATATGTTATGGTTTTCCAATTATTCAAATCTGTTACTTTGTCAATTAGATATTACTATATGAGATTTCGTTTTGGGGAGGCGCGACAAAACCATCAACTGGGACGCGACAAAATCCCTGGGCAAAACAAAAAACTTTTCACCTCACTATAGCGAGGCAAATGGTAAATGAAAGAAAAACAGTTGAGTTCAACAAAATAATTTAATAAACAAAACTAATTGTCGTTGTCAATTTAATGTCAACAATAATAAGAATAAAATATACCAACGGATTTATATTATATGAATAATGTACGACTAGTCGCGATTAGTCTACTACGCATAGTTGAACGTATTATGCACCGAAATTTAGATGCACTACAGTCTATGGTCAAGTCCGAATTTCAAAAACCTTTTCCTCGCTAACGTGGAAAAAACACTTTTGCGTGCAGATTTCTAATGAGAAAGAAAACCTTTCCGAGCTAGTGAGGTGAACACACTATTACAATTTTACACTTTAAATTAACAACCATTCTTTAATACCACTGTATTATGTATTATTATTATTATTATAGGACAAAGTCGCTAATCTGCTCTTACACTAATATTCAAAGTAAATATCTGTACTCTACGCTTAGCTTATTCCACGACGCCAAGAGTATTTCAGTCATATAAATATTTCTTCAATCCCTTTGTTAAAACAACTTGTACAAATAGATTCCAACTCACACAACAGGCTGCATGGTCTGCCACACAAAATTAATTAAGTGTTTGTAAAAACAAGTTTTCTTTCTTTCAAGAATCTTAAATCTAGACTTTCTAGATATTATATTTTTCAAAGAAATCGCATAACATATGCAAAAGCGGAGTCAATTAAACGGAGAGTGTTTTAACTATAGAGTTAAGATCGACGATTTCCAAACTTATCTATATCTATACCCTGATGGCTAGACTGCACCTATCAAAGCATTGCAAAGTGTTCTGTAAATTGTGATTTAATGTGTAAATTGTAAATTGGTTAAACGTACGTGTTTACTGATGTAAAGAAATTTGAAAAAAGAAAAAGAAAAAAGTCGTTTCGATGAAATTTTTCTTTCTGTTTATTCAATACTTTCTATAAGTAATAAAATGTATGTATTTTTATCGTGACATCACCATATTACAAGGCGAGTAAAAGCATACATCGTTAGAAATACATAACTAGAATGTCAAAAGCTATAAGCAAAAGCTGGCAGCAAGACAATAACGGCCTCTTTGTTTGGATAAGCGTGGGACATCCATGATAGGATAATAAACAGTACCGGCGTTTGTCGGCGGTCTCTTATACCTTTATGAGCACTATTAACTGCTCTATACGTTCCAAGTTTAGTACCTACCATATTTAAACCATTATTTCTACGTGTGCTACGAGCCCGTAATTAAGTGGATTATTGTTATGGCCCAGGAAAATTTTACGAGTTGTGGAAGAAGTTTTTAAAAGCATAATAATATATAAAATAAGTCGCAACGGCACTAGTACTTAGAGGGAGGAGGTAAGAGGTTCCTACATAATAAAAAAAAACGTGAACGTAAATACTGAAAATTAATATACTAAGACAATTTAGGCAATATTTTTTGGAAATAATTATGTAATTTCTCCCACAATAAATAACTATAAACTAACAAAACTGAGTTTAGTAATTATTACTCATATTTGCGAGAGATAGGAGCCTAAACAAGGAGTCCTATATCGTAGAACTCCTGGACTCTACCTCTTTTGTTTTTATATAAAAAAAAATAAGTGATCATTTGACCTCCATCTCACCAGATGGAAAGTGACGATAATGTCGACAATGCAGCATACATACCTAAATAATACCTATTCACTCTCATTGAATGAGTTGAAATAGCGTTCAAGAAATAAGTCTGCAAGGAATTTCACTCCATAGCCGTTCTTCATATAAATGTGAAAGCGTGACGCTTAGGGCGATTCCTTGGAATATTCACAATTTAGAGGTGGAAACCCAGCTTCGTCTAGTCCTACTTTTTCTAGTCTATTTCTAGTTCGCGTTTGCCTGATCTTATCAGAGATGTTACGCATCCTGATATCGGAATAGACATACCCAAATACCTACATATAATATTCCTTATCAATGGCGTTCGTACAAAACAAACATTTTATTTTCTTCAGAATTAGTTCGGCTTATTAGCGGCTTATTGCGATAATAGGAGAATTCATTCAGTGCACATTCTTTATACTATATAATCATATTTAAAAAACGATTGCACCGAATGGGTGACCCAAGGGATGGCAACTTACCTAACGTATTAGCAAAGTCATACGAAAGGGCAACACTAATAGCGTTTTGAGCAACTGTTGCGGGGACTAGGGCTTGAGTCTCTGTGCAATTCCGCGTCCTGGGAAAGAAAAGACTCAGTGCAATTTCGAAATCCCGCAAAAAACGAGACTTCCGACACTGTTTTAAAAGTAGGTTTTCGTAAATATAGGCTAGACATTCAGACAGGTAAAACATGATATTTGAAGTTCTTCTATCAAGTTCCTTATTAAAACAAATGATAAAATGAAATATTAGTTTTTCATTATTATAGTGAATACATAAGAAACAAAGGTGTTAACCATCATTTCAGATTTAGAGGACCTGATCTTGTTACTACCGTCCTTCAATCAACAGATTAAACCAAAGTCCACTCTACAGTGTTGTCACGTCCGCGTAACCAGAATAAAATAATACTGTTGGTTTAGTAGTTGGTTTTAATACTTTTTAATTAAGTGACATAAATCTCGATATTCCCGAGACTGAAACCTCAGTCTCGAGTCACGAAATTACCAACAAATTGTCGAGACTCGAAATTTTCGGGACCGAGATTCCCGGAGAAAAAGCTCTAGCGGGAACCCAATTTCATGTAGTTATTTGCTGTCCTGGTAGCTGTCAAAGTATTTTTATTTTTAAAGACATCTAAACTAATATTATAAATACGAAAGTAACTCTGTCTGTTACGTTTTTACGCCTAAACCGCTGAACCAATTTTGATGAAATTTGGTATACAGATGTGTGGAACCTACGAGGACTTAGGCTGCTTTTATCACAAAAATAAATCTTAAAGGGCTGAATTGGGGAATGATAGTTTCTATGGAGAACCCTTCTCTCTTACAGCACACCCTTCTGGCGGAAGTCCCCAATAGCGCCCTGAGTCGAGGTCAATGCCCACTTGGGGCGCCCTTAGGCCCGCTATTTAGTTTTAAGTTTAGTTTTCAGTTTATTTTACGAGTTATATAGTATAGTGTAGTATAAGCCTTTAGTTCGCCCATTTCATCCGCAAAATTCAACAGCAAAATCTCAATGTCAAAATAATGGAATCAATAAAACTATTAAAATGAGTATAGTAGGCTACCCGAAGTACTTATTCTACGTAGACGAAGTCGCGATCACTAGCTAGTATCTATATATAAAAAATATGCAAATCGCCACAGCCCGGTTCGACCTAATAATACGTATAGTTGGTGTGCAAAACAATGTTACTTTCTATTTACAATAAACAACGAGGCTTTAGCACTTCAACGCACGTCTTTACGTTTATGTTTGCTGTATTATCCCATCATAAAAACTTTACACTAAGTGTATATTTTGTTCTTTAACAATGTTGTAACGTTTTTATAACGTGTTTTATGAACTTGTGCGCTTAAATCAGCCATAAGTTACTTCATAAGGCACTTGAAAGAAGCATATTACCAAGTGACATCAGAGTAATGGAACGGAAAAGCGTTCTTTTATCAGGAAACACATCTGTAAAATGTGCTAATATACATATTTCAATGCCAAACTAAACGCAAATGTATGTCAATCTCATAAGATACTGCTGTCATCTTAGAGGATGGAAAAAATTAGTTTCCATAATCTAAGGCTGTCATGAATGTATGTATGTCAATGTCATAATTTTCAAACACTTACCTTAATTACAATATAGTTCGGGTGTGTGCTAGGTATCCTATAGAGAAGTGACAATATATCATAGTCGTCTTCGTGTAAAGAGGGATTTTCAACTTAGTCAGAGTATCTCGTAAAGACTGGATTGAATACGGAAGTAGCCGAGAACAACGCAATTCAACGTCATACATATTGTACATTCGACCGCAAAGTACGGGTGTCCTCTAAGGTCATTTCCGATCGACTCAGGTCCTAAAGAACACCTGCGCCAGAGTTAGATAATTATGACTCGTAAGATTTTAGACCCTTTTTTACGGTTTAAGCTATTCTCCGACATAATCAACTTTACGGCACAAGTGAACACTGAGCTTGCCTGAGCAGAAAGAAAAGCCTATAAACATGCACTTGAGCAATAAATCGAGTCGTTGTCTAAGTTTCAAATTTTATTATTTATCTATTATATATCTTTTAATATAAACTGCCTCTGTGGCCGATAAGTTACCATGCTGGACTGCCACGCAGAGGTCTCGGGTTCGATTCCCGAACCGGGAGAAATATTTGTACGGCCTACATTTATTTTAATTATTAAATTAATTTGTGGTTGTCTATGTGTGTGTCCATGGCACCGCCGATACAGGGTTTCCCTAGTGCGGGTCTATGAGTGTGTACGCGTGTGTACGCTTGTGTACGCGTGTGTACGCGTATTTAAAATCTATAATATAGTAGGTCTACACCACGGAAAATACACCTCAACTACTATTGTTGTGGAGAAGAGCTGCAGACATTCAAACAATATTTGTGCTGCAAAAAAAAACTAATCTCAAAATTACATCAATTCCACGCACTTTTGAGGATAGTTTTTTTTTTACAATTTACAAAGTGTTATTGAAATTGGTCACTGGAAGGGGCGCGAAACCGGATTCATCCCCTAATTTGCCACCCTTAGAGCTGGAATATTTTGTTCAAATTTAAATGGAGCCACTACTGAGGTACCCTCTTTCCAACAAAAAAAGAATCATCAAAATCGGTGTACAAATGAGTTGTCGCGTAACATAGATAAAAAAGGGAAAAAGACATACAGTCGAAATGAGAACCTCCTCCTTTTTTTGAGTTAACGATAGAGAGAACGATTTAAAGAATCAAATATTTGAACTATGTATTTTAATTTACATTTGAAAATATAATGTATGTTCGTAGAAATGTAGATTATTTCCGAAAAACAGAGATTGGCGTAACCTTAATCTTAGAAACAAAAATAAATATACGACCCCTATGCTCAGACTTGATAAAGTTAGCTCTTCATTTGTAGGGCACTGTATACGTTTTTATAACAAAATTCCAGAAATTGTGCAAAATTTATCAGAAAAAATGTTTAAAACTTATTTAAAAAGCACTAATTAGAAAAGCTCTTTATAAAATAAATGATCACATACATGATATTGACTTTTTTTGCTAAGACTTAGAGATACTTGAACATAGGGCAACAGAATTACATTTAATAAAAAACACTAAAATATAAAAATCGCTACCTCCTACTGAGTTCTCGATAAGGAAATATATGACGAAGGCAACGCATAATGTATCTTTCTAAATCTCTAGCTCGTAATTAGGCAGAAAGCTTTAGATTCGATGTTTCGACACACTGTGTTTTAAACCGGGGTTCAAAGTGATGATTATTGATAATTATCACTTTCATTATTTGGTAAATATACGTTGAGCTCTTAGATTTCCGCGATTGTAACACATACGAAATGAATTAATAAATATACCTTGATAATTTTCTTGTCATTTATAAAATTTATTGGAACTGTTGATATCAGAGACGTGTCAAATGTCAATCTCAAAAAGTCACAACCCGAATCGTTTCCCACAGATTTTTCTTCGTATTTATTTAGATTTCTAACAGTTTTTCATTTTTAGTCAAAAATTAAAGAGACAAAACAATGAATGAGTATTAATAATTGTCGGACAATCATCATCTGATTATTTAAATATCTTTGATAATTTTCACGAAAATTATCCAATTGTCAGGAAAATTATCAAAGAAAATTAATATCTTGATAATTTTCATTCGTTTGAACGCTTTTGTAAAAATGGTACGTATAATACGAGAGAACAATTATACATCTAAAACAATACTTACCACCATTACACTACTCAAAACTACTTCCTCACACATTTATCGACAGTCAGTAATGAAGACCCAACATCCTAAAGTATGTATATGACAGCGTGACATGTGTAAGAAGTTTACTGCTGGGCGCGCCACATCTTATGACCTTCCTCACTGGAAGTTCAGAGATAAAATATAAAGAAGAAGAGCAGGAGTTGGTTTATTTATTGTGATATGAATTAAGAATTTGAAGAACATATTATTTTAAAAGACATCTAGGTTCAATTAATGGATGATAGTCGCACAAAGCTTAAACTATCTTAGCACATAAAAGAAATACAAAATGTTTTCTATCTAATTAAAACATAAGGGATTAGGTATAAGAGTTTCCAATTCCACTGTATTGTAGGTGATTTTTTCTCCGTCAACAACCCTATGCACTATTTTTATTTCATTATCCCCTGACGCATAGAGAGAGGAGGTGTAAGTGGTTTTTGTCTGTGTACTAGTTTGCCTACGTGTAGATCAGTCTGTCTGTGGCATCGAAACTCCCAAACAGCTGGACTAACCTAAAAGAGGTTTTGTTTAAAGGCTAGTTTAATCGGGAGGGCCCTTTGCTACATTTGATGAGAAGAACATCTGTTTAGCTATTTAGTTATTAAACTTTATTGACCACAACACATAATTGCACAATTAAAGGCGGACTTAATGCTAAAAGCATTCTTTACCAGTCAATCTTTGAGGAAAACGAAATTCACTAATGAGGAAAATGAAACAAAATATTAAATTAATAATGTATTAATAATATAAATGTAATAAATATATATATACATTGTGTGTATATATATATATATATATACAAACCTAGTCAATATAATACATATCTATATACATAATATACAGGTTGTAGTTGTTAAGTGTTTTTTCAAAATAAAACTAGGAATATCCAAAATTGTGACATTAAATGCTCCCATACTTTTGATAATGATATTCGTAGAGAGGGTTTAGTTTTCTTTGTAAGAGGTAACAATAAGTTAAGAAATGACAAAACTGATACAAATACAACTATCTTTTAATTGAATAAAAATATAATGGCATAGTCAATTATTTGGTCAAGTGTGAGTTGTCCATAATAATGAATAAAATCGATCAAATTCTTTTTAGTGTCTGTATAAAATTTTTGGAGTACACAGTTTTACATCTGGACTCTTTAAATTTTAATTTGTTTTTCCATTTTTTCAACAACGTTTTATACGTCCTACTGTTGGGCACAGGTCTCCCCTCAGGCGAGGGTTTAGGCCATAACCTGCCACGCTACCCAATGCGGGTTGGAAACTGCACACGTTTTCCGAAGGTTGTAAACCTTCTTTGACGTGCAGGTTTCATCACGATGTTTGTCTTCGGCGGATGGTTCATAGTAAATTCTCAATTGAATTTCGCACATAAATTCCGAAAACCTCAGCGGTGCCAGCCCGGATTCGAACCCATGGCCTCTGCTTGAGAGGCGGTAGGTCAAACCATTTGGATACCACGGCTTTTTCCTTTTCTTTTTTTACTCACCTAAAATATAAAATGTTTAGTAAGTATTCAGGAAACCGATGCTAAGTTAACATAATGGTAGAATATTTTTGCTTGTTTTTGGTTTTGGATGGGATTTCTCTAGGGATTGACTCGGTCCTGGTAAGCTTGCCATAAACGATTCGAAATTCACTGAACTGCACGCTCTCTCTTGGCTGTGAATTTAACTTATATTTAGCTATTAAGATAGTAATAGTCATAAGTAGAAAAACAAATGTAGTCACAGTAAAATTTAAGCAAATGCTGTGTATGCACGCACGTAGTGGTAAAAATAATTGTCAAAATCCTCATCATCGGTCAACATATTGCGTAACATCAGCTAAAATTGTGATTGGGTATGTGCATGTATTTTATAAAATAAAAATCAAATGACGAACATTTTACAAATAAGATCTTAAGGTGAAATAGTATCGGGGTTGCATAGGTTTTCAAGCGTTCATACCTGGCGGAGAGGTGCGCCCACATCCCAGGTCAGGTCTGTAGGTGCGCCTATAAATTCATTGCATATGATATTTGAGCCTATCATCGCAAAATGGCACAGAATAAAAGGTAACGAGTCATATTAACTGAACGACAACAAGGCTGTCTGCGAGTCGTTTCCGCGCTAAGACGGCTTTGATATTTGAATATTTTTCATTTATTCATTACGAAACTTGTACGCTAATTTATATAACATGATTTTACATTACTATTTATACTGGTTGTGAATTGTGCTGTGTACGGCTGTTTATCATCATCATCTAAACGGGATAAAAAGAGGAGTTTCTTTCGTTTTCCGAAAGATGAAACGAAGTAAAAAAATCTTACGTCTTAGACTAATTCAGTTATTGTTTTCTTCATTTATTTAGTGCAGAGTAATATATACCTAATACAGATGTGTTATATCAATATAATAACACGCCACAACTTCATAAGCTACTAGACAAGAGTTGTCAAATCTTCAATTTGTATTGCCGATAAATATTACGTAGTGTATATACCTAATTATTAACTAGGTAATAATACACTTGGCTACGCAATTTCAAATACGTTGGTTACCTTTTCGAAAATTAACTCCAAAATACATTTTAAGTTTAAATTTTTTTTATATATCTTCAATATTATTCTAGTAAATGAATTTATAAAAAACACAATATCATATCGATATAAATACATAATGAACATGTGTAATTATTATTAGGATTCTATTATTAGAATTGTAGATAACAGATTCGCGTCACAATTTTCGCTATGTTGCCACTCTCACCACGTAATGTAATAAATAGTACGAGAAAGTGATGGGTAAGGGCGCATTTATTCGACACGAATTTCATCGTGCTCACCCCGTGCGACCGCCGCGCGGTCTAGACCTGAATCCGTTTTGCCGCCGCGCAGCAACCGCGTGCGTCTTGGCAAAATACGCTCTATTTATTTAGCTTTTACGTTTTAACTTAAATGAGCGTCCCAGTCACGCGGGCGTGACTGGCTTGAATTCGGTCTAAGCGGAGGCCCGCGCGGTTGTATTATTCAGAGGAATTTAAATGTTTTTACCTAGTAAATAGAATTCAGGTGGCCTACCATAACGAACCTGTCAACCAAGTAATGTATTATTGTTAGAGTGATTGAAAGAACGAATAATTTCCCAATATTGTCTATTCCTTACTAAAAATAGGAAAGAAATAACGCTATGTGAACTATATAATGCCATCTCTTTCTTTTTTGGTGTTCCGAATCGTCTTATCGTAGTATAATGTTTAAGTACTTCATGTTATTTACATTCAGAGAATGTTGACTGTTAAAAAAAGAAAAGTGTGTAATAATAAAATCTATTAAAATTACGTTGTTTACAATAATTATTCCGCATTTTCATGAAGAAAAATAAATAAAACAAGCTGAGTCTTGATAATCACGTTGTGAATTCGGAACTATAGTCTTGTGTCAACTGTTAGTTTCGCCAATGACCATATAGATGGCGCTGTTATAATTTTACGAAATAAAAATCGCGTATTGTTATTTAAAGAAGAATTACTTACTATGTGCTAATAAAAAAAATAAACAAAATATTGAAGAGATATGTAATATATGTAAACTTAGAATAATAACGCATAGAAACCTAGTCCGCACACGCTAAGTGAGGCAAATTGAAGCGCGCCAAAAGGGCCTACACGAGCGGGCGGGCCTTCAGTGCTCAAGGTTAACTTGCACCGCTAACAGATCAAGAATTTTAGCTAAAAATGACGAAATGTGCGGTAAATGAGTATAAAAATACGTCAGACGAACATAAAATAGATACTAACATCACATTCCACAAGGAAGTAACGCATTTCAAATTGTATTTTTATATAAATATTCACTAAAAGCGAAAATTAACCTACTACTAAAACTAGCCTACATGAATTTGATTTTTGCCTCACTTGTGACAGTTCGTTTGATATGAAACTATTATTCTATGCGTTATTATTCTAAGTATGTAAATAAATAAGTTCAACTTCACTTTTAATAACTGTAAAATAATATTGTTTCCATTGCATCCGTGTAACTATTTTAAGATTGCTAAATTTGACATAAGAGCAATAATTATTACCTACTTTAATGTTACGCGATTTGCGTCATGGTACGAACTGAGTGAATGAATAGTCACAAAGCTGCCAATAAAACATCATAGTTTTAACATTACAATAAGCTTACTTTAAGCGCATTATGGTACGAAAAGTCAATGTAAGGTTAAAGTAATATCGTTTTAAGTGGTTGTGGTAGGCCCCCAGATTCGCCATTAATGTACATGAAGGCGTGGTGGTCGCCGCGCGGCGGCCGCGCGAAAACTTTCTCCTCGTGTAACTGGGCACTAACCTTGCCACTTCACGCGCATATTTGCGCGTGTGCAGATAGCGCCTTGCTGTATGTAGTAGTAGTAGGTAAATAACTTTCGGTCGTTCTATGGATTGTACAGGGTGGAAGTGGTGTACCCCACATGCAATTTTTTTTCTACAATATTGAAATGATACTTAGGTACATAATAGTTTTTATTTTGATGCTTTTTTTAAAGGTACATGAAAAAACATCCAAATATAAAATAATGATGTTAAGTACTTAAGTATCATTTAAAGTAATATTTTGATCATACTCCTTTTAGAAATAAGCCGTTGTAAAATGAGCTCATATCCCCTAACGTATTTATAATGGAACATGGAAGTGACATTTTCACTGAAATATGTTTAATAAGAATTGAATGAAACTGATTTTCCGTAAGTGAACGTAGTGAAAATATGGAATTTTTTCAGAACTTTGTGGGTTTTTGGAGATGTAAAATGATACCTAATTCGAATGAAACAAATGCTCTATATACATCTAGAAACGGTGGTATAAGCCCAATTTTTTCTTAGTAAAATATCTAGTATACTTAAAATATATTGTAACACTTGGTATCATAAAAAAAGCCTTAAAAACACTTATTAACATAAAGTAGACATTAGGAATAGATTATTACATGGTATAATTTAATAAAGAAGGTATATACGCACTTTATTAATATGTTAGTAAATTATTGCTTAATTTCGAATTTGCTTCAGAAAACCTGTGAGCATTTGAAAATGCAAAACGAATAAATAATTCATCGAACAAGTAGTAAACCAAATAACGTGAATCAGCAGCAAACAAATGAACATCTACTTCAGTTCATGTTAACAAAATTATTCCGCAAAAGCACCAACCATCAAAAGGGCAATCGATCATTCAGCAAATGATTTTCTCACTCACAATTTGAATATAATAGATGTAGATAGAATTACCACTGCAATTATTGAAAACTTATTTGATTACGAATCCATTTGCCTTGCAACCACAATTCATCTTATTATAACTTTGCATCATACCGGAGCAACTCTGATTATACATCGATTTTAGAAATATATTTGACCTACTTCGCAAAAGGAAGAGGTTCCCAATTCGGCTTTATTTTTTGTATATTACGCGATTACTCCGGCCCGCTTTTGTAAATAGATTTTAATGATTCTTTTTTTTTAGAAAGTGGGTTCCTCAGTATAGGTCCCATTTAATTTTGAAGAACGTATTTCACCTCTAAGAGTGGCCAACTAGGGGATGAATCCGGTTTCTGAATCGCGAACTTTCCAGTAGCCGATTTCAATAAAACTTGACAAATAGATGTAATTTTGCGACATTTAGAAATCGTTTTTTTTTTATAAAAAAGTTATTTGTGAAACGATCTGATCATTCTAAATTGGGTAACATTTCATTTGGAATGCGTCTAATGCTCGCAAACATTGTTACTGAAGTGACAGTAGAGCCCCTTGTGAAAGAGTTCGTCCAAGGAAGTACTGCCATCTTACCTATTTCTGCCGCCAAGCAGTAATAACAGCATTGCTGTGTTCCGGTTTTGAAGGGTAAGGATACTGGTGAAATTACCGGCACTTGGGACTTGTCAACATATGTCTCGGGGTGACGGGCGCAGTGGGAGTGCCCCTCAGATCTTTGCGATTTAAAGCTTTGGGTGGCACTGCAACTGGACAGGCGTTTGACAGACAGGCGCACGACTTGTTCGTTCCTTTACTTGATATTATAAAAAAAGCCTAAATAATTATAACAATATATAAATATAATTATAATAATATCATGAGTTCCTCACAAGATTTAATTATATTACGCCATATAAATGTATAACCATTTTACCAAATAGAAACGGGAGAACGAAAATTTTACATTTATAAATGCGCGTGCCTTAATGGCTATCAAACGGATAACAAGGTAGAATCGACTGACGGAGTCTAATTAGAGGCAAAGCCGTCCATCTGGTTTGCTAGATATTTCCTCTGAGAGATTTATCTTCAATGGCAATATTTTTTTACATTAAATCCTCTGATGTCATCAGCTTTTAAAACATTTCTTCACCTTGTTATTGTTCTTCTTGAGTCATGGTTTACCATGTGCGTATTATACAAAGGAACAAAGACCTATTTATTTCTAAATTAAGTATAACTAACGCAGAGGATTCGTAAATCATAGTTAATTTGACAATAACTGAGCGAGATCTATTTAACTAGATCTCAGATAATTTATGTTGATAACCGTGGAATACCAGGAACACTTTACATAGTACAAAACCTACACATATGAAATAGTAGACACCGAAAAATGCAAATTTACGGACGAAATAATTTTGGCATAATTTTGACAGGACTTTTAGTGAATTTACCATCACGTAAATTTACCATTAATAACTTAACTTACCTAAGGCAAAAAAGTAAAATTTGGTGAATTCAAATAACTTTTTTAAATTTTTATTGAATTGATATTCAATTATTTTTTGTGAAATTACTCCACTAGTTTGTTATAATTATTAATACAAAGATCGAACACTCAGAGAAAATTTGCTTAGTTGGTATAGCGTCTGGCACGGTAAGCTAGAAGACATCGGTTCGAATCCGGCCGGATCGAAGGATTTTTTTCCGAGTGTTCGAATAATTTTTTTAATATAATTTTAATATCACCCCTCTTTCTCTGTTCACAGTCGAAATATTTTTTTTATAATATCAAGAGACGGGACGAGCAAGTCGTACGCCTGATGGCAAGCTACACGCCTGTCCATAACAGTTGCCACTGCGCCCCTCACCCTGAGATATAAGTTGACAAATCCCACGTGCCTGTAATTTCACCAACACCCTTACCCTTCAAAACCGGAACGCAGTAATACTAACATTACTACTTGGCGGCAGAAATAGGTAAGGTGGCAGTACTTCCCTGAACGAACTCCTTCACAAGGAGTTCTACTACTACTGAAATAGTATATAGTAAAGGTACCAGACTCAACGCAATCGGTAATAATTAAGCGACACTGTCATGTTTTGTTAATTTAGTTAGTTCAGGGATGTCACTCGTTTAAATTGGTTTTATGTCCGGGCCCACAGGCGTACACAGGGGAGTGTTTGGGGTTAAACCTCCTGCCCGTAAATTTTCTGACATATACGTATTACAAAACAGGGAAGCTGGTTTCAAATTTAATCATCTCTTTGGGGAGTAATCAAGTGTAATATTCTCGCATCACAGAACTCAAATCAGCACACCCAGAAGAATGCCACGTGTGCTTTAGAAAATCGAATAAATAATGACATAAAACGAAGAGAATAACTACAAATTTATAAAAAATACTAAAAAAAATGAATTGATAAATGCAATTCAAGAATATTTTGGCGATAAACTATTTTAAAACAAAAAATCAAGTATTATACAAATACACTACTTGATTTTACTTTGACAATTTGTAATAATCTCTAAATATTTAATTTAGCAAATTTGAAATAATATAATGCAACAAAATAATTTTACTTAATTCTACTTTGGACTAACTGTAATAATTTCTACATTTTTAATTTATCTAATTTAAAATGAAATGTAATAAATTGTAATACAACTTTGGATATATTTAGAATGTAATTACTTAAAAATTTACATTGCTGTGCCCATGCCCTTACAAGGTTCATGTTTGATACTGTATGTACTAATTTAAGACCTATTATATGTTGTTAAATACAACACAAAAATGTATGCAATAAAACATTTGACTTTGAATTTGATTGAACGATTAAACCTTTTGCGTATTATATAAATATTGTATGATGAAATCTAAAAATAGCTAAGCACGTTTAAAAAAACGAAGCGCTATCCTACTGCTGATTTGAAAAGAGTAAATTAATTTTAGCTAAAAACGCCGCGGTAAGAGCTTCCTTAATTAGAATAAACTTACGGTACGTTTTGGGTTCTTTGCAACGACACCGACTTAATTAAATACTGTAAAGTGTTCTGTTTTCGATTATAATTATATAAATTCTAAAATTGTTCCAATGCTATTTAAGTGGCGACAGTAAAACAAGTACAAAGTTAATAACTGCACGAATAAAGCACTTCATTTGTAATTAACTGTAACCTTTTTCTTCATCATTAACCCGTTTATGCGTCCAGGCCAGAACTTCAGACTTCACACTTTTTCCGAAGGTTGAGGGTTGAACCTTCTTCGACGTGTAGGTTTCATTCATGATTTTCTTCACCGAAAACGTAATGGTGAAAATTCAAATTAAGTTTCGCACTAAATTCTGAGAAACTCAAACATGCTTAGAGGCTGCCATAGTTTTTTTCTGCTGGTCTCTGCTATCTCAAAATATTTTAATGCAGTTCTTCAGATGTTTGTTAGTTACTTATTGTCGTTAAATAGAAACTAACAACTGACTTACCCTTGTGAATTTTTAAACACCTTACTTTTGGGCCATTCCATGGACGCCCGAAAATAACATAATCACATGGTCCAAAAGAAATTGTGTACGCGTCTACATAAAATGGTTTTAATTAAAACATAAATTAACCTCGGAAATTGTAAAACGAAATGTGTTACAACGTAATGCGAACACGAAAACTGTCCGATAATCCTGCCTGGTTCACACCTACTACTAGAAATAAGTTTTCCCTACGCTCAAATGGCAACCTCACAAGGTTTGTGAGCACAAAAACTTTATAACTTTGCTGAATAATCCTGCACTCACAGTACGACATAAAAAACCGACTTCAAAAGATCGTGGAATTACATCTATTTGCCAAGTTAAATCGTTCACCGGAAAGTGCGCGAAACCGGATTCATCCCCTAGTTTGCCACTCTTACACGTGGAATATTTTCTTCAAATTTAAATGGGACCAATGCTGAGGTATATGAGGTATATAATGCCCTCTTTCCAACAAAAAAAGAATCATCAAAATTGGCTCACAAATGCCGTTATGAATGTTCGTTCGTTCATTCATTAATCGTTCATGAACATAAATATATCGTTGATGAATATGAATATGAAAATACAGTCCAATTGATGACCTCCTCCTTTTTTTGAAATCAGTTAAATTAAAAAAAAATAGACTTATTGTATAGGTTATAGGTAGGTGGTCGAGTGGTTTGCACATCGGTTTTCACGGTGTCGCCGTCTTTGAGGTCCTGAGTTTGATCCCCGGGCGGGTTAATGTAGAAAACTAACTTTTCTATGTAGTCTCGGGTCTATTAAACGCTACCGTGTGTTATCACTTCAATCAATTCACGGAGCGGTTTCCATCCGCGCCCGCCGGTGCTGCTAGACATACCAATACTCACGACCCTGCTGCCAGTTTGTGCGGGACGTAGCTGCCGCGGTTGCGGATACGAAATCGTTGCGATTAGGGAACGGACCGCGAAGTTAGTGGGAGTTAATTGCGAGTCGCGCGGTTAATAGAGAACTCATCCTGCGTGCGCCTGCACCGCATTGCGCCTGAACCGACCGCCAAAATGTGCGGGCGACGACGGCCGCGAAGCGCGCAGGTCATCGCGTTCTGCGCGGTTCTACTAGTACATACTTAACTGTTACATTCCACAGATGCCGCGATCCCGCGGCAGACACGGGTGAAAACCGCTCCGTGAGTTCTTAGTGTAACGAAAAATGAGTTTCAGCGCCATCTAACGTGTAATAGTTAGCTATTATATACTAGTAGTATTTTTACTAAAACGCCACCTATTGGTGAATGGCTGAACCAGGATGAAAAAAATACTGAAGTATTGTAATATAACTCTTATTCAAGTGATTGTAAGTTTAATTTTGTTAAATTTTAAAATTGTTTTACGTCGTTTTCACGTTTTAAGCCCTACCCAATCAAAATCTTTAAGTTATGGTAGTAGATAATAGAGGGTAAAGTTTGAATTGAACACAAGCTAAAAAGTGGCGACATCGGCACCCGATCTTACATAGCGTCATTACATATCTCCCCTTTTTTCTGTATCTATGGTTATAACTCGTAATTCAAAAGGTTTAGGGCTAAAGTAAACATGGTTTGAAATCATTTGAATATTATAAAGAATTGCCTCCTGAAATGCCTACACCTTCACTCCTATTACTCTGCATAATTTTAGATAGGTAATTTACCGCGTAAATCTCGTGACGGTGTCGTCATTTTTTACAAAAATTTCAATGCTGAATTCCACAGAAAATTACCATTGACTTAAATGTTTTATTCCTGTACTTGTACTGCCAGGTATTTTCATATCAATGTATTCATTGGAAAGAAACAAATTTCACAATGACGATGAGGGTCGCTTTCATGAGAACGGCCAATTTGTGTTACTAATACGTACAAACACCTTTAGTATTATAATATGTAGCCTGAGTTAATTGGATCTTACTGGGACACGCGTGAAATTAGTGGTAAAACTCCACGCATCTTTCGATTCACTATGAAGAAGAACAAATGGTTTAATACTATACATTTAAATATAAAATCATAGAGCTTTACACGTAGCGTTACACACGGCGACTTTCCGCAACGATGCGAACGCGATGCAAACGCGATACAAATGCGATGCAAACGCGATACAAACGCGATGCAAACTCGATACAAATGCGATGCAAACGCGATACAAACGCGATGCAAACGCGTTTAAACGCGATGCAAACGCGACGCACGTTTTAAATTAACTAACTAATTTATATATTTAAGGTATTTATTAATTGAAGTCGTGCGTATGCATCGATGCAATCGCCTATAAATCGCAAGTGTAGCGATGCAATTGCACGTTTCACGAATGCGCGTTTGCATCGCTGCTAAAAGTGTAACTCATAGTGCAAGACAAACCTGCGGTAGGACTGCGGGGCGACGGGCCAGCTCCGGCGTGAACGCAACACAAGAGCCACGCGCGGCGTAGACCCGTGCGGGTTGCTCATTTGAGGCGCTGATGTCCGCTTGCGGCTCCAACCGCGCCGTCCACTGTTCGCACCCCACAGGTGTGCCGTACCGTGATCTACACAACAAAAAATGTATTGTACATAAAAACAATCAAGGTATCACTTACAGATACCACGGAAGCTAACAATGAATTTCAATTACCGCGCTACGATCATAAAAGTGCCGAACGTATAAGCTTGGAAATATAAGTTGCAGAAAAATAAACATAATATCACAAAGACATAGCTACCAAAACCACAAAAAAACATCGCTGCAATAATGCTATATTATAGAAAGAAGATCCATATAAATACCCTTATAATTGGAAATGATCCAATCTCATAACGAAACTGAAAAGGACGCGTCTATAATAATGAATATAAGTCTCAAAGCATGCGCTTAAGTTAAAGGAGATGTTGACCGACATAATAACGATAATCAAGTCATGGTCTGTTTACGGCTTATTGATCTCGACTCCGAGCTTTTCATCGTTAACCGTTTTCATGCAAATCAGTCCCGTTTACCGCTAATAGACGTTCTAGAAAAGCTCTACTATTATTTTCTAAAGTTCTCTACATTCTGATACATCGATTATATTAATGAAAAAAGGAGAGTTAAGGCTAATTAAATATTATTTATTGCTTTTTAATGTTATGTAATCTGCATCACAAGATTAGTTTGTCTATGTTTAGGTCTTTCATTCAATGCCACGAGACGAATAGTATTCTTTTACTCTATACGTATAGAATAATATCACCTGTGTTTGTTATAGGCTACACTACAAACTTTTATTTGTCTTGGTCAACTAAATACCTCGTTATATTCTAACTTTATGAGATAAAATTTAATGTCTCAACACAGTAAAAATTGTTTCTCGTTAATGAGATACGGGATCAGAATTGATATTATTAACTCTTTACAGAGGTTATCGCTCAGAGGATGGAAAAAGCCGCATACTTTTGACTTTGTAAAAAGACATTTTTTGTGTAAATTATAGCTGCCAAAAATAATGAATGATTAACAAATCAAACTGTAATGATGAACGATGATAATGCCCTGTTCTTGCGATGTAACACGAGGGAGACACAAAAAATGTGAAATATCTTTACCTTACTTGAAATAATATGTTCAATTACGTATATATCTTATATAGTATACGTAATATATGTATATAATATTATTATATATATATATATATATATATATATATATAATAACGTATTTGTTTTTCTTATTTGTAATAATTAACAGATTCAGGCTTTACTTTGCGGAAGTCCATTTCAATAAAAATGGAAGGAAATTAATTTGCTACTCCGCGAACCCAGCGGAGGTTAAAAGGTGCAAAATAGCAGCGTTTGTGTTAATTTTTTTTCTCCTTTTTTATTCTGACTATTCTGAGCGAATTCATTCTTCGGCCGAGTGTCGAGCAATCAACAACCCCTGGCGATACCTCGTAAAGAGACGAAACACGAGTCGGGTATATTTTTAGTGGGGACATCTGTAATTGTACTTGTATTTATATTATGTATTTTATTAATCTTATGCAAAAGGAGGGAAAATTAACTGCATGAAAATAATATTGAATACAAGCGCAGCTATTTTGCACGATTTAACCTCCACTGGGTTCGCGGAATAGCAAGTCAAGTTACTTCAATTTTTTTTTTAATGTAATGTCTAATAAAACCTTCAACAAAATAAATTATCTGAGGGTGGCACAGCATTAAACTGTGATTATCCTACCGACTCATCACAATTTGTTAAATTGATTGCTCTTCATAATTCCTCATTAACCTTTTTGAAATGTGGTGTATTCCGTAAATCAACGGTACTATGCTCAAAAAAAATTATGGCAGTCTGACGATGGTCTGACACTGCGCTCTATGCGGCTCTTGCAATGAGTAGACATTTCAACTTAATTCAAAGTGGCGTACTGTACGTACTGATGAAATACCCAAAGGACTAAATGTAACGCTCAACTTACATTGCCGCAAAACGGAATAGTAATTTTTTAACGTTATTGCACATAGCATAATGAACTTTATGTTTATAGTGTAACGAGCAAACTATATATGAGACGGTAGTGGTGGGAATTCTCGCTCGATCGCTCGCTCGAGACTGCACGAGAATTCAACGGAAGACTTGGCTCGTATCTGGTTTGTACGTTACACAATTTTTATGTGTTTTGCTATAAATGTATTATTATTATTACTATTGACATAAAGTTTATTATACTATGGTTACAAAAATTCATTCATTCCGTTCCGTTCCAGGTAAATCAAGTCTAACCGCTACCACTGGACCCGATGCTACGTCACATCAAACCGGTGCACGTAGATTTGCATATAATATGAATATATAGGGACTATTCCTACATGGGAATAATCCATACGCCAAAGTTCAGGTGCAGGATGTTTTATAATATCAAGTGCCGGGACGAAATAGTCGAGCACCTGATGGTAAGCTACATGCCTGTCCATAACACTTGCAGTATCACTCAGAGCTTTAAATCGCAAAGTTCTGACGAGTACTACTACTGTGCCCGTCACCCTGATACAAAAGTTGACAAGTCCCATATGCTTGTAATTTAACAAACACTCTTCAACACCATCAAAAAGAAATGCTAACATTACTGCTTGGCAGCAGAAGTTAAGGTGGCAGAACTTCCCTGGCCGAACTCTTTCACAACGAGCTCTCTCTACGGCTGCTTAAGAGGCGTTGCTGATGCTGCTGCAAACTGCTGTTTTGCAGGTGGAATAATAAGGCATTGGTGAATAATATAGATAGTATTGAAAGGTTATTTGGTGCTTGCAGAAAAACCTCATGAGTCAGCACATATAACAGTTTTAGAAGACTCCTACATTCGAATCCACCACCTTAATTGCTTTACGTAAGCTTTATGTTTTTTTTAAATATCTTTTATTCTCTTTTTTTTTGTTTGTTAAGCATATTTAAATACTTTCTTCTAGGTATCAAATGTCCACTGTTTTTACTAAAGTGTTGTGTATAGTTATAATTGGATTACAGGCTTACATTCATTCATGTAGAATAGTTTTGTTAATGTATATTCTGATCTGTAATCTGTTGCTGTACCTTATCCAATAAAAATAAAAAATAAAATATCTTGGTGATATTCTATAACACCTTAATAGTTACCTATAGTATTCAGATGCTGTTTAAGTTATTATTACATATTTAACGATCTCCATGGTCGAGTGACTTGCACACTGGTTTTCATGGTTTTGCCATCACAGAGGTTTCGGGTTCGATCCCCGTGCGGGTCAATATACAACATCGTCGGAATGCCCCTCGATCGTGTGCAATCTGTATGTGACCTGGGAGTGAAATTTAATTTGCAACTCAAATTTAACGACCATATTACTGATATTTGTATTTCTGCATGGAAAAGTCTCGGCTTTATAAAATGACAATCTAAACTTTTCGACCAGTGTGAGGTAATTTGTAATCTATGTAACACCTTTGTTAAGTAAATAATAGTAAATTGGAGAGTAACTGAGCAGTCTGGAATCCCCACAATCATCTGTACATCACAATGATGTAACGAGGTCTAGAAGTCATTTGTGCGGTTTTTGTACAAAAACTTTATGGATACTATCCCTATATATACCTTACATCATTAATTTTGGGCTGTGTCCTACAGATCTCTAGAAGTAAGGCGAAAATTGACGTTCATCAAGTATATCTTTTGCCTAATAAGGTGATATCTCTGTAACCCTCCTCTATTGGCTCAGAATCCGTTTTTTATCCCACCAATACCACGGTACGTTCTGCGCCGACGTCCTCTGTTTGCTCTACATCTAATTCGCACGGAGGCACTAAGGCGAACACTATTCTACAAGACTCAATCTTGCCTTAATAGAATCTTTAATTTAAAGATCCTATCAAGGCCAGTTAGCGCCTTGTAGAAATGGTATTAATGATACTGGCGTGTTTAGTAACTCTCAATAGAAATTTCTGCCATCAGCTGATTACTTGGAGACGGTCAACGTCTGAAGCTCTGTGATCGAAATTCAGCAGCTTGACTATTGCTTATATGTTTACTTTTTGTTACTGTTAGAGTAAGTTGTATAATATGAATAAATATAGAAACGAACTTTTTTATATTGTCTCGGGTCCGTGTGTTTGTGGTACCGTCATTCTTTTCGATTTCCATAACACAAGTGCTTTAGTTATTTACTTTAGGATATGAGCAACGTATGTGATGTTTTTTAATATTTCTTTAGGTATTATTTATTTAGTATTATTACATTATTGC
Source organism: Hyposmocoma kahamanoa (assembly GCF_003589595.1). NCBI lineage: Eukaryota > Metazoa > Arthropoda > Insecta > Lepidoptera > Cosmopterigidae > Hyposmocoma > Hyposmocoma kahamanoa. Next base: position 7,301,134 of record NW_020654748.1, read on the forward strand.
CCTTTAGAGATGAATGAACTGTCGACCCTCCTCACATGACGTACCATTCCTTTCTTGTACGTGTGGCGCAACCTGGGCAAGATCGGCGAGTACTTTACGCCGTTTGGCAAATCCTTTCATAACCATGGCAAATATTATAGTGTGTGCCGCCGCTACTATAAGAAGAAGAGATTTAGGTAAGTACCAGTCAATTTACAGTCTAATGACGTCATTTGGTTCACAGATCGCTTAATAAAAGATGCGTTAACAGAGTATAGGCTATTCTCTGTATATTTGCCAAACTAAGCCACTGTACTCCAAGCCGATGCCATTATTAATTGTATCCGTGAGTTCCTTCTAAGGCCGCAATCCAAAAAGTACATTGTTGTTCTAAGATAATCTCCTCACTGTTGGCTCGGACATCTGATACAGCTTTCTACTAATGTGTTGTCATTTGCGTTCCCAAAGTTACCGGGCATCAGCAGCAGATCGCTAATGTGCAGTAAGAATAAAGAAAGGTTGAGGACAAAATACAACTCCCTGAGGTACACCGGCATTATTAACATGAAAGACAGACGAGTATTCGTCCACGACTACAAGGATTGACCTGTCCATCAGGAAATCAGCTATCAATGCGGAGAAGGCAACACGAATTTCGTACACTAGAAGCTTGGTTAACAGGCTGTCATGCCATAACTCGGTGAAAACCTTTGAAACGTCGAGAGACGGGGCCAGCGATTGAAATTGTATTTCTCGACGGCCTCGCCCTATAGATGTGTGGCTTATGAGAAGGTCGTCAGTAGATCGACCACGATAAAAACCAAACTGTCGATAACGTACAAGATTATTAGCTTCAAAGTTTATGTTTCTCGATTGTTGTCTGAAAAAATACAAATTAAACAAACATCTATATATAAGAAACTTAATAGCTTAAATAACACTACAACCTGCCGATTCTGTTGCGAAAAATAAAAATCTTCCAAGTTCAATCTCCATATCTCAGCGAATTTCAAGCAATTTACTATTACAAGTACCTTGGAAGCGGTGAAATCACTACTGGAACTATTAAGGTACTGTTAAAGATCAACCATAGTAGATTCTGCAAGTCACAATGAGTGTTAAATTACGCCAATTCATCCCTTATCACACACCCTTGGTGTAATAAGGCCACGTATACAAAACGACTATTCAGAAGAAAGATTTAAAGGTTCGATGAACGAATTATGGATAAATTTTTACGTTAAGCATAGTAATATTATAAAATATCACAAATACATAATTTGTTGTAGATCGTAATATTTGTATACCTTTCATGTGACAAAAACACTTTTGAAGTATTCTCACATGTGGCTTTATTATACGATATACCGTTGAATGGACTATACGGTAATCATAAAAATATTTCAATTGTGTGCGAAACTTACCCCGTACATGAAGCCCGGGATGTGGTCCTTGTTCGGAGCAGGCGCGACGGCCACGTCCACTGAGAAGCACCTCCCTGCGCGGGCGCTCAATGACTTCGCCAGCGCTCATGCCACTCATGCCAGGTTCGGCGCACACAGCGGCGGCACCCGCCACCGTGCCGCCACCCTCATCACGCCCTTCTTCCAGCACACACGTCGACATCACTATTTTCACAACTTTATAAACTGTTTCGAACCAGTTAACGTACAGCAACTCCACAATCACTATTTGTTACTTTCAACTAGTCTACACATGTAATTTTCAGTAGCAAAGACTACTCGATCGTCTAGACATGTTAATACATAAATACTGAATTAACGAGCACATGCAATCTCTGGTTAACTATGTTCACACACGGTTTTCAGCACAATATATTACAGAAGATATTTCACTGCAGTGAATCTGAAACAAATAATACCTATAAATTTTTGGACACAATAAAGACGATTAACGAAAAGTGACCTTGTCATAACTAACGCATTTCTATTTCGGTAACTTTCAAGATATTGGCACCTAAACTGTTATTGTCTCCTAAACAAATGTCAATTACGCTGATATTACTTAACAATAAACCTGAAACTAAATAAGATTTAGCAGCAGTAAAGCTCCTTGTGAAAGAGTTCGTCCAGGGGAGTACTGCCACCTTATTTCTCCCGCCAAGCAGTAATGTTATCATTACTGCGTTGCGTTTTGAAGGGTAAGGGTGTTGGTGAAATTACAGGCGCATGGGACTTGTCAACCTATGTCTCAGAGTGACGGGCGCAGTGGCAGTGCCCCTCAGATCTATGCAATTTAAAGCTCTGAGGGCACTGCAACTGTTATGGACATGTAGCTAACCATCAGGCGTACGACTCGTTCGTCCCGTATCTTGATATTATATAAAAAAAGATATTAAAAAACCGTTTATAGAGGGTTGTAGATATCGTTTCGCTGATCCCAGTTATGTTAATAACTCAATTTCGTTCTCAACTAAAAATGTTGATTACGTTAGGGCGCATTTACACCGGGTCGTCTACTCTACTTCGCCTGCCGAAAGCGACGCAGTCGACTCGCCACTTACACCGAGTCGTCTGCCGCCTTCAGCAGACCACTTCGCTTCAGTCGCTTCGATCGACTGGCTGCAAACTACCGTAGTCAGACTACTCACTTTTTACACCGGGTAGCTTGCCTTCCGCAGGCAAGCGAAGATCGCCTTACGGCTTATGGAGATATAATAAAGAGGGCACATTATGTTCTGAATATTTTTACTATAATATTGTGATCATTACTGTGTTTCCATAAGCTGACATTGTTCGTATAATTAGTTATTAATAAATAGAAAACTGTCACAACAAGTGTCATCACCCTTCCAGCGCATATATTCCTTCCCTCTTATGTTACGGGGTCCTTCAAACGAGGCGTGAAGAGCCATCTTGAAGGCATACAGACTAGAGATGGCTAGGGTGCAGATTGCATCAACATTGCATCAGATTCCTTCACGTTTCAATTCCACTTTCTAGGTAAAGTCACCTGACATAAAAAAAACGGTACTCTATAACATCAAAATGAACTGTGATCTTTCAATTTTATGTATTGTACTTGTCATTTTACCTAATTACTTAACTAAACGCTTATATTTATAAAACAGTTTTATTATTTTATTAATCGTTATTCTAAACAAGTCGTTATTTTGACCCGTGGTATAAATGCTTTTACACCTTGCTAACAGCTTCATCGATCGACGTACCGCCCCGTCGCCGAAACTTCATTATTATAATTGAATAATCTGTGTACACACGGTACCACGACATTTTTAATCGCTTTCAAAGGAAATCTTGTTAACCAAGTAAATAAGTGTTGATTGTATAACCTGAAAAAGAGAATGAACAATGTAACACCGCATTTGCGTTTTATTATTAAATACTCAAGTGGAAATGTCATTTCTCCTGTTTTTCCGCCTCCAAATAGCACATGATAGGAAATCCAATGTTATTTTCTTATTTTTGGCTATAAATCGTGGTTAAAGTTTATAGTGCCCTCAGTGCCTCTTGCCCCGCACTGAATCAACGCCCTTTCCTGAAAGCCTTGCTTTTTATGTACCTCTGAAGACGCTTTAAGCAATATTTTACTTACTAAACGTGTATTTAACCAAATTCTTTTAATTCTGTAAAAATAACAATATTTAAAAACAATGCTTGTAAACAATATACTTGTAGATACTTGAAGTCAACAGACTTAAGAAAAGTTTCTCGCAGTTATAAAAAAGAATAAAATTTATGGCGATTGTCAATAGGGTCAGATACTAAAAATACTTTGTTTTTACTATTAAACTAATTAGCGAACACGGCTTACACACACGCACCCACACACAAGCACGCACGCACGCACGCACGCACGCACGCACTCACACACGCGCGCACGCACACACACTTACAATCATACACAAAGTCATACTTTGACTCGCGCCTATTCTTACGCCGCATTTTAGTTTCGTTGCCACCCGTAACTAGTGGATAAGAACAAATCATATTATAATAGGGGTTAAAGTATGAAATTGCCGATTTGTACTGAAAATCTA
>NW_020654748.1:7305533-7343364 GCF_003589595.1 Hyposmocoma kahamanoa
GAAAACCACAAACCATGAAGATTCTATGAAAATTCAAAGAACCTATTGCAATAAAACGGCAATTTCATACTTTAACCCCTAATATAATATCTATGTAAATAAAATAAATGTTAATCTAATTGTCTGTTATTGAATTTGAGAATGAGATCCGCAATTAATTTATTAAAGAAGCATCGATTTCAACACTACGTACACTGTTCATCGCATATATACTATTGACGGTGGGAACAATTTTTAGAAACAGTGCGGTTGCAGGTTACTGCATGCCGGGGCTAAACTGTACCCTGATAGCGGGGGCAGCGGCCGGTAGGCCCCTCGCGGTCGACCGCCGCTGCCGAGGCCGTGACGCCGACGGCTTGCCTTCACTCTTCGCTCAATCGACCCACTTTTCCCCCGATACCCCTATTATTACACCATTTTTTTATTTCTCACAACTTACTATTCGCGACAAAGGTCAATAGCCTATCGCACTCAACTTAAATAGAAATTGTAGGAGTAAACTCAGACAACAAATTGACGTATTATAATCTAGGACGAATATAACCTACGGCCATAAATAGCTAGTCTATTTTGAGAGACACCCCATTTTGAAACAAGTAAACCACGTCACCTCACTTTCTAATTTGCGTTAGTTTAGGTTCCAGAGCAGCCATTTACGCCAACACACACACGAAATGAGCAGTCGGTAGTTAGCAGTTATAAGATAATTTATTGATCAGTAAAGTATATAAGTCAATTTACTCGAGAGATGTTATCGAGTTTATTCTGGCTGTTTGCCCCAATTACGTATAGTTGGTAACATTAGAGTAATTGAAAGAAGTCTGCCTTGTAACAAGACCGATTGGTAATGGATTTCCTACTGCATATGCAGACGGAGCTTGCTAAAAGATTGCACTTAAGGAACGTGCACGTAACAGGAATGTTATGTTGAAAATAAATACGGTACGGTAGAAATGGAATGATATCATGGAACAATAACATGTCGATATCGGCAGTTTGATCCTGGACAATGTCGAAGTTAATATAATTATGAGAAAGAAATCTAAATAAACAGTTTTCTAAGTGAGCTATAAACGAGAAGTTAAAAACCTACTGTCATCTAAGTTACAAGTGCGGTTACGTGCCGATGCACGCCTTAGGTACATTTAAATCCCTTAGTGATATGAAGCTCGGTCTGAAAAGTAAATATAATATATATACATTATAATATAATTTTAATATTACAGTATAAGTTCATTTCAAATTTACCATGAAGTCGTGGTAGCCTAATAACCTACCGCCCCTCAAGCAGAGACCGTGGCGTCGAATCCAGGCCTGCGCCTCCGGGTTTTTCGGAATTTATCATTAATTTGAAATTTATCATGAGCTTTACGGTGAAGGAAAACATCGTGTGGAAACCAACACACATCTGCAAAGCAGTTTGATAGTATGTACGAACCCAATCCGTATTGGGCCCTCATGGAGTTAGTTGTGAAACCGTTGTAGCCTAATGACCTACGGTCCGTCAAGTAGAAGCCGTGAATGAGTGGATGGTGAGTTTTTCAGAATTTATGTGCGAAATTTACCATGAGCTTTTCAGTGAAGGAAAACATCGTGATTAAACCTGCACGTCGAAAAAGGTTCACAACCCTCGGAAAAGGTGTAAAGTCCCAACCCGCATTGGGCCAGAGTGGCAGACCCAGACCTAGCCTAGAACCTCGCCTGAGGGAAGACATGTGCCCACCAGTGGGAGTGGAATTATATAATAATGTTATATGTTATATAATTACATTACTTAGTACTGTATAAAAAACCTTTAATAAAAATTTCCTATTTTTTTCCTGAAAATAATAATTTTACTTTTAATTTTTTACCGGAAAATTTTCTTAACAAATTAAAAACACAAAACTATTTCACATGACACTTTCCTTGTTTAAAATTTTAATTTCATATTTTAATTTGCGTAGAATATTTCCTTATTAAGGATCACTACAAAGTAGGTTATAAACTGTTTTATATTAAACCATTAAACCATTTTGTGTAATATAATTATATTGGACTACAATCTCATCTCAAGTGATAAATTTGTAACCTTGATATTGATTTAAATTCACAACAATACAAGAAATTAAATAGTCACAGGTTACAAATTATAAATTTAATGAATAATTATAATATTTAATATTTCTGCCGCCAAGCAGTAATGTGAGCATTACTGCGTTCCAGTTTTGAAGGGTTAAGAGTGCTGGTGAAATTACATGAATGTCGAACTTGTCAACTTATGTCTCAGAGAGGCGCAGTCGCAGTGTTTTTCAGGTTTTTGCGATTTAAAGCTCGACAGTGCAGCTTACCACCAGGCACACGACTTGTTTGTCCCGTCACGCATATATCAAGTGCCCCAATTAATGCCCACTACGTCAGTTAAGTCCTCGCAACCGCAGAAGCAGGAAATGACGTGAAAAAGATATATAATCGATATGCTGAAGAGTGTAAGAGTGAGCGTCGTGACTGTAATAGTAAAACGAGCTGTGGTCACAGCCACGACCACAATAGAGTCCGCAGCCGTAGCATACGACATAAATAAATAAACTATAAACTGATTGTACTGTACCTGTATACGCTCATCCTTCCTTTTCGGGTATTAGGTAACGTATGTATATTGATAACCTGAAGGCAAAACACTGGTGGATATCGCCAGCACATGAAACTATACATTGATATATCTTGTTCCGTTGCACTGGAGGCGATTTTCGAACAAAAATGTGTAGTCTGATGTGCCGTTGTCCGTACAAACAGGCAAGTTGAACGATATATTAGGATCTCTCAACTCAATATAGTATAATGAGACAGACGTTCAGCTGGACTTAAACATTATTATTCACGTCTAAGGATATTGACGTCATATTCGATACCGTAAATGCCTCTATCGCTGAATATCATATTCGCAAAATATCATATTCGCAAAAAATTATATTCGCAAGACATCACGTTCACAAAATATCATTTTCACGAGATACCACATTCTCAAGATATTACATTCTTAATACACCATATTCGCTAAACACCACATTCGTAAAATATCATATGTGCGATTTACAACATTATGTACTGTTAGGAACAAAATATAAAATTACAATATGTAATAAAATGAATAATTTATAAATTCATGTTTTGCGAATATGATATTTTGCGAATATGATATTCAGTGATAGAGGCCCGTAAATTAACAGATCGATGCCAGCTTGGAAGACGCTAAAGCTAGCGCTAGTGCCTTAATATAAAAGCAAGGCGAAGCAAGCAAAATGAAATTCGATTATGATCGAAATCCAGTAACGGAATGTAAAGTAGGTGATTTAGTTTGATTTATCAGGTCAACTCTTGTTACTTCAAGTCTATCCAAAAAAACTAGAATCTAAGTTTCATGAATCTTGTACAATATTGAACGTTATGTCCCACTGACATATTATTGGAAATATAACGCCTTTATAGCTGTAGATAAAACATCCACTTTCGTGCGTAGTCGTCTTGTGGAAATGGAAACTTAATTAAAACCTCTTTTCAAATTATATTGTAATGTTTTTTTACCAGACTGATAATAAACTTCTTTAACACTAATTTTTGTTTTGATTTCGTATTATTTCATAAAGTGTCGTCTGGTGTTGCAAATGTCCATGGAGACGATGACCACTTCCCGACAAGTGGCGCGTCTGCTCGTTTGCCTCGTATTTTACATTAAAAAAGAAGTAAATATAACGACAGGACTCGTTACTGTAATGGATGACCGAGCTGTGACGCATGACCACACTAATTGTTTTACTCCTGAGTTATTATAAACTAGGGAATTCTTGTGAATTTACTTACATGATAGTTAGAGAAGATTACGAGAAGGGTACGATCAATTTAGAAAAAGAGAACAATAAGTTCGCTGGAATGAACTTATTTTTGTAGGTAATTGAACTTATTGGTTTTTTTTACATAAACTCATTTTCATATCCATTTGAAGTTGAAAAGAACTTTGATAGGCTCCTTTATCTTTTCCTGAAAAGTTATTTAAGGGTGGATAGAGTGTTGAAGTACTTCGATAAAAGTAAACAAGGCGTCATAATAGTAGAAAATCGATTGCAGGAAGAGTTCCACGTAAAGGTGTTATTATATATTAAAGAGATAGGTTAAACCAAACACTTTTTGTACAAACTCCTTTTTGTATAAAGTTGTATAGAAGAAAGGAAAGAAAAGATTATTTCTGAATTTTATGAAATTAATATTAAATTCAATATTTTCCCCTCTTGCATAGTTAAATATACATAGTTTAAAAAATGTATGTAGTATAAAGGAATTAACATTCTTACAGGGCCACTATACATATATTTATGAAAATTTTATTTGTAATAAGATGAATAGTATTTTTTATGCAAAATAGTGACAAATATAACACCAATACGAGGAATATAAATAAGATGGCCGTTGTTGACAATCGTCGTCACAAAGTCACAAAGGGGCAATGTATAATTACGCTTCTATAATAAGAGTCAGATTGATATTCAAAGATTGCCTTTTCAAGGTGTAAAACCATAAAGTATGTATAGTGAAACAAAAACTTTACACTAAAATGAAGTTTCTGCGTAAGTACCTACTTGGATGACAAAATCCATGGTAGCGATTCGTTTAGCTCATGTCGGTTACCTTAAGCTAGCATATTTCAAATAAATATTCTAAATGACAAATGTATACAAATGTTAATGACGCTGTAATTTGGTTACCTGAAGTAAAGATTATTTAATTTGGGTTTTTACTACTACTACTCAAGTAACGTCCTTAAAAAGATTCCATCCAAATTAACCAAGACACAATATGATACCAAAAGATATAAAAGAAGACGCAACGTCACCTTTTGGTTTTAAGATTCAGACAAAGAATTTGCTTCAAGAAAAACAATTCTATGACAAATTAAAGAGTTTCTTATTTCCTAAAATCAAACGTCACTATGTAATGATTATCGTATTATGATTTATCTTTGATGAGTTGTTATTGTATTTAATTTTATTTTTTTTTTTTATTTTTTTATGACATGTAGTATAATGGAAATGTGACTTGGAAAGGAATGTAGCGTAATTGATTGAATATTCATTTTACAATTGTTGATTGATATAATCACTGTCTTGAATATGAATGAATATGAATATGCATAATTTAATTTCATAAAGCAGATTCCTCTGAAAAGAATGAGTAAGTAAGTCTAGGGGTTGCTCTTCGTAAATAAACATTTATACACATTTATCATTTACAATATTGATATCATATATCGTAGACCGAGACTACCTGCAAGAGCAAAACGGGTCTCTACCAAGAAGTTTTGTCATTCAAGTAAGCAGTACTTATAATTAGTTTCTCTAAACATATAGGGCTCGATATATGTTTGAGTTTATTATTGTCTTTCTATTTCTTTGTTGTAAACTACTAGCGTGATGTAGCAATCGAACTGTAAGAAAACAACTGACTCGCAAACACAGTTATTGGTTCCGTTGCAAAAACAATAGCACTAATAAAAATTACGCGTTCATATTAGTGATACAACAGACCTGTGCTTCTGCTTCCGCAACTGCGGAAGTTCCGCACGCTTTTTCACATCTGTTTCCGTTTCAGCTTCCGCAACTTTTATATAATTCTTTATTGCACAAAGAAAAGACACATAAAACATACGTTACAAAGGTGAGCTTATCTCTAGAAAAGATCTCTTCCAACCGACCCTAGCCGTGGTGTAAAAATGAATTATTGTACAATAAAATTAAAATATTTATGCGACTAAAAATATATAAATGAAATAATACATGAAATTTATATACATAAATACATACATAAGCAGAATATTTATTATATATAATAACAAATTACTAGTTTATATATATGTTTTATAATGGAATTTTAATCGGAAGTTTATAACGGAGGCAATGGATCAAGCGTGCGTGCGAATTGCTTAGCGATGGGGCGCGCGTTTTATAGCAGTTTTTTTGTGTTATGTGCAGTTACATTTATTATACACTACTATATATGCTCCTTTACATTACCGTATGTGCTCTTGATATAGTGTTGGCATTATTTGTGGGTGGTAATACCAATGAATTAGGAACCAGTAGAATTTACCAAAATCGGAAAACTGTTTAAGCAGTCTGTGGTTAACGGTGTTGGTTACGCATTAAATCACTATTTGTTAGTTATAGCTATGTATTATTTGTAATGTGTGACTGTTTGTTGACCACAATAAATTTAAAAAAGAATACGAAACCAAAAACATGACCTGTTTGGAGCTATTTCCTTCAGATCTTAGTAGTTATTTACACTTCCGATTCCGCCTTCCCTGCGTTTCAGATAAGATTTACTTTTGTTATGTGTTTCCATTATGACACTTTAGTTGCATCAACTAGTTAATATCGACAAATGATGATTCTATCACATGTAGTGTTGGCTGGTAACGTAAAGTCACAGAAATGCTGAATATAATTTTGAAATATTTTCAAATTATTAGGTGTTTTATTTATTATCATTTTTATTATCAAAAACAGGTCTCGTTTTTACACTTAAACAAAAAATATCAACCGCTCTCTAAAGAAAACGTAAACGTCTCATTCGCGTACCGTAAGTAGTAGCGTAATCCCGTTATTACAGACAATGGCCATTTTAGTAGCAGTACGGCTCCTTGTGAAAGAATCCGTCCAGGGAAGCACTGCCATCTTATCTATTTCTTCAGCCAAGCAGTAATGTGAGCATTACTGCGTTCCGGTTTTAAGGGTAAGGGTGCTGGTGAAATTACATGCACATGGGTCTTTACAACTTATGTCTCAGGGTGCCCCCTGACATCACACGAGGTGGCAGTTCCCCTTAGATAGTTGCAATTTAAGAATCTGAGTGGCACTGCATCTGTTATAGCTGTCTCTGTTATAGGCGTGTCGCGCGTGACAGGCGCACAACTTGTTTGTCTCACCAAAAGCTTTTCCAGGAGTTTATACCGTATGCAAAACTTGCAAGCAAATGGAATGTTTTGTAATAATACATTTGGATGGCATACTTACTACACGCAGTAGCTTTCCCAAACATCCAACGCTTTCGACCTGATGGAGAGTGGATCAAATAATTCAATCAGTTCCTTATAAGAAGGCCATTACTTAAATGGGGTCGACCCTCCACCGCCAAATCGCTATTTCGCATAAAATATTCGCAAAAGAAGTTATGGATAGAGTTTCAAGTTAAAACGCTTATATCAAAAGCATTTTAGGAATTGAAATGGTATTCATCTGAACTATGTTGTTGTGTGTATTCTAGAAATGTTTAGTAACGCATGACTTTAAAAATTGTGTTGAATGTTGAAACGTGCGTACAACACCGTTAAACGACAAGCATTCTTGAAAGCACTGATGTGTGTTGATGAGGCGAAGAATGTGTGTGAGTGTGCGTATGTCTAATGGCTATGTGCATATGTATAATCTGGCGATTGCACCTGTTTGCAAAAGAGTCGCCCATTTCACACGTGTATTACGTAGTGCGATCGATCCTGTGCCACTCGTGCGCCCTCTATACACCACGTGTGAACTCCACTAGCGTGGCGCTAGTGCATTGTGCGTGCTTGCTTCCTCCCACTACCCGCACCTCACCTCGTGGTCTACTCCTCTTTTTCTTTATTACTAAACGCGTTAATAAAATAATTGATGCTGCACAATTATGAGAGCAGCCGTATTATCGTCTAACATCTTCAAAAGCAACTTTATAACTCAGAAGAACGAACTGAGTTACTTGCGCCCGATTTGCGAGAGCATGATCGCGGATCACACGCACGATTACAGTGATGCATTAAAGTGCGTGCGCAACGCATATGCAACGCGTTCGGCACATTTACCAGATCTGAACGCACCCTTCGGGTCCTAGCAAGTAGAAAGTTTCTCATCTCTGCACTGACGAGAAAAGGAACGAAAATATACGTATGTATCCACTATACACACCTATATACTGTTGCTTTATGTTGATGTATGTGATATAGTTTCCATAATATTCCACGCAAGCAGTATCTTTACAACGATTATTGGGATTTAATTCATGAATGTTCTCTTAGTACCATTTACAAGGCACTTAAAAAAATGTAATACAAGACAAAACTTATTACAAAAAATTCAATACACGAAAATTAATAAACATTTCCTCGAGAGACGCACAGTGCCCAGAAGTCTGGCAACGTTTCTCCTTTGTATTCAAAGTAACTAGCTTAACTTATTCTTCGACGGAAATAACTGCCAGGCTTGTGCCTACCAGAAGCTTCTACCATGCGATCTGACAGCTCGTTTGCTAGGACTGTTCTTGCCCCCAGTCGGAGGCACCACGATGGTTATCAAACTCTTCTATGCGATGGCACCGGAAGGAGACGAGAAACTTTCTTTCACACGGCAACTCAGTTTAGAATATTTGAAATTACCTTAGTAAATAAATGTATGTGTACAATGTTATATGATTCCGCCAATTCAATTTCACGAACTAAAGTCTTTTATTGAAGAAGCAAATATAACGTAAACGGATTTGGCCTAATTTATTTTCTTCTCGATTACATTACATAGCCGAAGCAGACGTTACGTAGGTTCATTTGTAAATTAAAATATATAATCCGACGAATATGTATACCCGTTTTTCCACCTTTCCATCCAATCCCATTGTTGAGCAATGAAAGCTCCAATGAACACTCAAGTACACTCCGCCGCCTATTCATGGCCATCTCGTCCTCGTCTACCATTAGGAATGGTGATTTAGAGATCTCTGCCAAATCATAATACCTATCTACTTTTTGACGTAACTAAGCTAGAATTAAGTGCGCTTCTCGTATATGCACCAGATTACGACGTTTTTGCAAGTAGATGGTTGGGTGTGTGTGATGAATGTTTGAAGTTTTGTGAGAGGATGGGTGAGCGACTATCATCCGTGATTTACTATAAGGGCCAACTCTCTATCTCTCTCTCTCTCTATCTCTCTCTTTTCTCAGTTTTGTTTTATTTATTCCTGTCCTCGCTTTGTTCAGTTCAAAGAGAGGTTTTCGTACGTTCCTACCATGAATTTTCATAGCCATCCTGATGAAGCACAAATAAAAATTCCTATCAATAATCTCGCAAATAACATGCCGTTTACATAGCCAGTTGGAGAATCATTCACCTTTTTCTCAGAGTAAAGTCATAACACATTAATCAAAACATAATTTTTCATACACTGTCGTTAAATACTTTTTGGAATTGTCTCACCGGATACCTGGGTTTTGTTCCCATGATTTGTTATATAGCTCCGTCTCGCACTTTCGGTGATAGCGTTAGCAGGCTATAAATAACATATTTTTTAAAAACAAAAAGATCAAATCTTTTCGTAGGTTATGATACGAATTGAAACTACTTAGTTTGACCACGTGAACTGATATGCATGCAGTAAGGCTTGTTGTTCCTTATAAGGTCATAGCAGGTACGAATACATATAATTGACAAATATATTTTATAATAATTATTTTAGTATGTACAAATCATTTTATGTAAGATATATTTAAATATTTTATAATTATTAATACAAACACCGAAAACAAAGACAAATTCCGTAGACCTGACAGGACTCGAAACTGTATTGTGCCAAACCACCAGAGACCTGCAATAAATACTTAGAAAAATTCATAAGGTTGGCCGACTCGATCTGTAGCTCAGTTGGTAGAGCGGTGGCCCTGGTTTGGAACAGAAACAGGTTAAAATCCGGACAGTAGGTCTAGCACGACAGGGCGCAAATAGCGCAGGGCGACATAAAGTGCGAGATACTGCTATTCGCAGATAGAGATGTCGCGCTATAGGTCGCTCTGGCGTCGATCGCGCCTTATCGTGCTAGCACTAGTCGGAGTAATTGTTTTATGCGTTCGTTCTTTCTGTTAATAGTTATAGCTAGTGGAGCAATTTCATAAAAAATAAATTAATATCATGTGAGTAAAATAATCCACATTCAATAAAAATCAATTTTAAATATTTTATTTCGATTCATTGATTTTTTCCACAGTAATGAAACAAATTCTTTATAGAAATTTTGTTGTAATTATGAAGTAATTAAAATTCTAACGATTGCTGACATAAATATTGGAAAGCCGTTCTGAGGTATAAACTTTAAAATTCACCAAATGACTTATCGATAAAATAAAAACAATTTTAATTTTTCCTGGTCTGGATCGGGATCCAGTTCTGGAATTCAACATTTTTAAGGCATCTAGTTTCATCTGAGAAGACGCTGAGCGCCTTGCGGGTTATCCTTTCGGATTACTTTATGTGGATACTTGTCGCGGAGTTGTGTAAAACTGTCAAACAAATCAAGCCTTACTTGCACATTAAGTATCTGACGGCGAACAACCATTCTCACACATTTTTAACAAAGCCTACAAATTATGCATTACCAAATTACCTATGGAGGCCACGGAGGTACCACGTTTGTTTTTTATTATGTACCAGATATATGAATTCCCAAGTGAATGCAATATACTTCTCACTTAACACACACAGATAAAGACATGTTGAAAATTTAACTATTTATGAAATATATAAAGTAATAGCATGTTTTTTTTTTCAAATATACCAACGTTTCGGGCTCTTTACAAGTCTCGTGGTCACGGCTGACGAGCTCAAGAAATTTGCCGCCTTGAGTTACACTATTATCTTTTTTATAATCTTTTATTACCCAATTTATTATCTTGTTTCGCTGACTATCTTAAGGACCGCGGATAATTTGTACAACTATAAATTTTAAATCAAATGCGTTTATTACTCGCTCCTGTGTGACCCAGGGAAGAAACCAAGGCCCGACGCAGTTTTTAATTATGGTAGACGATCTCTAGAATTACCCACATTACCTTACATGTGTAAACCTCAAGTTAATGCACTTTACAGACCAAACGTCTGAGTGTGAATCACTTGAGCTAGTTGTCGCTGCTGTAAAGCAGAGAAGTGCTAGCACTAGTGTTAGCACATAATGTAGTTAAATGTAAAATCATCTCTTTCACTCGATCTAAAGATTCAATCAGAGCGAGTTATCGCCTGTCAAGTATTCCACTTGTTTGTGTGAGTACAGTTCAGGACGTAGGGCTAATATTGGATTCCCGAAGTGCAATGACTATAATTAAGATAACGTCTCAATTCCGTGACTCTGAAGTTACCGTGTTGTTATATAACAACTGGAGTTCAGAGTACACGGTAACTTAACTTATATAAGTTAATATAACGTGACGTGACGTGACGTGACACGATACAATACGATACGATACGATACAATATAATATGACATATAATAATCAAGATAGAGTTTTTTACCTAAACTTCAAGGAACATACTCGTAGATAGAAAATGGAGACTGCCTTACGACAATATTTTTTAGGTCTTGGACCTTTTCGGGATTCGGGGAATATATACGTATATTATATATTCCCCTATATATATATATATATATATCTCTCTATATATATCGGGCAATATATTATATATATATATTAAATATAATAGTTCGATACATATTTATAATATATATATTGTAAATATTTATCGAAACGCGGCGACCGAAGCGAACGAAAACTCATAGAGATAATTGAACATTCCGCTTAGTTACCTAAATTAAATTAACTAACCTTAACTCATTCACGCTTATATAAATACTAACTTTTAAATTAGTTCACTTCTAATCCTTAAAAGGAATATGATTTTTGACCTAAGAGAATATAACTCAGAAATTACAGAACGCGACGAGTTTTAAGTTCAGACCCAATTCCAACTGTCCTCCTGACGTGTCCATCAAAAATATTTAAAGTATCTTCGGCCGCTTCCATCAAAATTTTACAATTTTCAGACACGCTCGCCGTTATTGGCACCTGTCCAGTTCTTCAAAAGATGTTATGCTAAAAATTATGATGTTTTGATAAAACCAGCACTAAAACGTTAAATGCGCAGTATTATTAGTATTTGTTTTCCTTCGGGACAGACTAAGGCGCCTAAGCCATACTGCCAAGTCATAGAAACATTTTGTGTCACTATCTCAAATAATAGATTACGTTTAAAAAAAGACACAAATTAGTGGCAATGACAAGTAACGACATAATTCCGTGTATCTGACTGGTTATAGTCCTTTCCTAACATTTGTTACCAAAAAAGACTTAATTTCTGAACGTTCACACGAACTAAACTTTTTGTCTTCTGACAACAACAGAAAATAATGAATGAAACCTTGTCCTGTGTGAGAGCAAGATGAATTATCTAAACCCAAAAAGTTATAAACACTACAAAATAGGTCTGGATTAGTTAGGTAATACGTAAATACAACATTTATTGATTAATTATTATACTACTTTGCAGAAATAGTTATCAGCGGTAGGTTAGAGCAGTAGAGATCCTTGTGAAAGAGTTCGTCCAGGGAAGTTTTGCCTTAACCTTACCTAGTTCTGCCACCAAGCAGTAATGTTAGCATTACTGTGTTTAGGTTTTGAAAGGTACGGGTAAGTTTGCTGGTAAAATTACAAGCATGTGGGACTTATCAACTTATGCCCGAGGTGCCGAGCGCAGTGGCAGTGCGCCTCAGATCTTTGCGTTTTGCGAAACTCTGAGTGACACTACAACTGTTATGGACAGGCGTGTAGCTTATCATCAGGCGCGCGACTTGTTCGTTTCATCACTTAATGTATAAAAAAAAACAGTTATCAGTTAGGCCATTTCAAAACGACAAAGACTAGGCATTATTTATTTATTTTATTATCCACAGAGGCTGCCATCCTCAGCTTGAAGCACACGGTACAATACTATGCGGAACGTCAGACAGCTGTATATGCAGCCTTTCTGGACCTTTCCAAAGCATTTGACCTCGTTTCGTATGATGTCCTGTGGGACAAGCTGAGGAGCAGAAAGGTGCCGGCAGAGCTGTTGCGCATCTTGCAATATTGGTATTATAATCAAGTGAATAGCGTGAGATGGGTTGATAAATTGTCGGATACGTACAGGTTGGAGTGCGGGGTAAGGCAGGGGGGCATCACCTCGCCTAAACTGTTCAACATGTATGTGAATGACCTGATTGTCGAGCTCTGAAGCAGGCGGATAGGGTGTCGCGTAGATGATGTTACCATCAATAATATCAGCTACGCTGATGATATGGTGTTGTTGAGTTCGACAGTCAGAGCACTCAGAGAGCTGCTGGTAATATGTGAGAGGTATGCTCTAACTCATGGCTTGACATACAATGTCAAAAAGAGTGAGTACTTGGTGTTCAAGGCCGTCGGTGGCAAAAGTCCTGATTACGTCCCACCCATTACATTAAATGGCGTAGATCTTAAAAGAGTTTCCCAATTTAAATATCTTGGCCACTTTGTAACCGACGACCTTAAGGACCAAATAGACATAGAAAGGGAACGGAGGGCGCTGGCGGTCCGATGTAACATATTGGCCCGGCGGTTTGCGCGCTGTGGTGAACAGGCAAAAATCACGCTTTTCAAGGCCTATTGCCAAGTACACTACAAGTGCAACCAATGGTCCAACTTTACGCAAAAGGCCATTAGCGCCTTTCGTGTTCAGTACAATAACGGCTTCAGGATGCTGATGGGGCTGCCTCGCTTCTGCAGCGCGTCGGGAATGTTTGCGCAGGCTCGTGTCGATGACTATTACGCCATCATGCGCAAAAAGACGGCCTCACTGCTCTGCAGATTGCAGGCCAGCACAAACTCCATCCTGATGACCGTAGCAGGGAGATATGATTCCCCCATGATGCGACATTTTTTGCAGGTGCTTGTTAGCAAAACGTGTTCATCAATTTGCTGACAAGCGCCATTAAATATTAATTTTCTTTTCGTTTTTACTAACATAGCCACTAAGAAAACTGTAATTAACCAATTATATGGATCACGTTGTCCGAAATAAAGATGTAAATAAAATTGTTTAGGTGTGGATGTTCCATCGTCGATCTCGTCGACACTTTTAACCTGGTGAGATGGAGGTCAAATGCGCATTTATATTTTATTTAAAAATGCAACCAGTCTCAATTTCTTCCTCAGTTTTCGCAGGTGTTTTGGAGTTTTCCCGGTTGCTTCTGAGAATCACGAACAATCACTAAATCTACAGGCAGGGAATTCCACTCGGTAGCTGGCCGCCATATGAATGTGGAAGCGTAACGCTTCGTGCGAATCTTCGGAATAACCACAACTTACGAGTGGAACTCAAGACTACGTCTAAGGTTCCCGGTGAAAGAGGAAGGCGGAATTTATTTTTCATAGCCCCGCACTAAGGAAACCCTGTATCGCGGGTTACATGGAGACACACATAGACAACCACAAATTACACCCAAACTCACGAGAGACACACGTAGGCCATATAAATATTTCTCCCGGCCCCGGACCTCTGCGTGGCAGACCAGCAGGGTAACCGTTCGGCTACGTAGACTATTAAATACTCAATACTCAATACTCTTTGCATACCATAATGTTATATACAAGGTGGTAGGTAACATAAATTAAGTTCATTATGGACCCCGTAAGGGCACAACAAATGACAAAAATCTGATTAAATTAAACTAATTCTAACCCTATTCTATTTACTAAAGCCTTAAGATTATAACAGGTACATCTCACTCATAGTGCATTTGTTGAGATTTTTTTTTAACATAAGCATTAATACTTAGAATAATAACGCATTAATATAAATTTTCTTTCACAATAATATAATCTTAGAACAATAACGCATAGAATGATAGTTTCATATCAAACGAACTATCACAAGTGAGGCAAAAATCGAATTCATGTAGGCTAGTTTTAGTAGTAGGTTAATTTTCGGTTTTAGTGAATATTTATATAAAAATACAAGTTGAAACGCGTTACTCATGTTTGTCTGACGTATTTTTACACTCATTTACCGCACATTTCGTCATTTTTAGCTAAAATTCTGGAGCTGTTTGCGTTGCAAGTTGACCTTGAGCACTGAAGGCCCGCCCGCTCGTGTAGGCCCTTTTGGCGCGCTTCAATTTGCCTCACTTAGCGTGTGCGGGCTAAGTTTCTATTCGTTATTATTCTAAGAATATAATTTATTAAGCATATTATCTGTATTATGTATTAAATACTATAATTATGTATATTATTAATTGGACATGTCCCTATCATCTACGTATTCATATATATCATATATAGTAACTTTTAGCCACTAAATATGTTTTTAACGCTTTTATAAATTTTATTTCGCTCGTTTCTGTTTTTATTATGTTTGGTAATTTGTTATAAATTTTAATTGACATTACAAACGGACTTCACGAATGCAATGCTAATCGTGCATTATGCAATGCATTCCAAAGTATTCACGTACATATTTGTCCTACTAGTTGACTAATGCATAGAACTACTAACGTTTAACATAACATCACATACATATACTTACTTACTTACATACTTTGATTACAGTAAACTATACAAATTTGCAAACATAAAAAACAGTTTCAACAGTCAAGCCTTACTTTTGCATGTCGATATTGACTTATCTATGATTATGGTATAACACTAAATCAGCCATATGTGTGGTACAATTTTGGTTTAGGTAGGTATGTTTATTCCGTAGATTGGGCTTACTTCGCGCAATCCACGGAAATGTCGATGTTCCCAATTTTGAAACAAAACAAACCTTGTGTTCATTTTAAGTGGATTTAATGACAAAAGAAATGGTAATGAACGTCAAACGCTTCGCCACGCGTTATTAGACATTTAAAAGTCTATACTACCTGAGCTCGAGTTCTAATTTTTCCATTACTAATACGGCTTATTTTGCTTAGGTCGAACGGCAGAGACACTGACTTTATTTCAGAATAAATTTTTGTACAAACGAAATTAAAATCATTTGAAATATATATATATATATCGTATACTGTACGTGTTCTATTTAGTTCAGTTGATGTAAAAAAAATCATTGGTATATATGTAAAGTACCTATTGAATACAGCGGTTTTCTTGTAAAATGTCGAGGTAAGTTTATGTTTATTTCTATCGTGAAATTTTTGCGAATTGTGTTTTCGCACCATATTGTAATCAGTCTCTAATAATAAAAATAATCCTCAATTTGCCTATATATTTTTACCAAAGTGATTGATTCGACGTTTCACTGTTTTGCGGAAACAACCAAAGTCATTTGAAGTGTATAGACTCTTAACATTTAGAGACTATGGCGCACCGAATAGCGGTTAAAACGAAATTGTCACTTTTTATTTCTTTTTTCCTGATATTTACTATAAACGGATACAATTAAAAAAACTGGGTATGTATACGGTGTGGCTCACTAGCTTTATTATTTCATAGAAAAGTTTTCTGGCTCGTTTGTTTAATTTATTTTTTTATTTATATCTTTGTCGTGAAATTGCAGCATGTTTTGCGGTCAGAATTTAGGCAAATAAAATTAAGTTAAAGCCATAAAAAGTCAACAACGATATTTTTAATTGCTTGGTTCATATTTTCGGAACAGCGTAATTAATTAATGCTAAAGAAGAAATGGAACCAGCAGTCTACAATAATTACTGCTTCCATTGTTATTTGAAGCCCTATTAACTCAAGTTTATAAAGCTTTTGTATTATATTGAGTAACTTACAGCTCAACAAATTGTTACCTGAGACAAATTCTAAGTCTACAATTTTTCACCTTGGTCAATTATAAATTGTATAATTTTTATTTCGGAATAAATAAGGAAATATTTTTTTTTTCATATTATTATTATATAGGAAAGTATCCATTAACTGTAAATTGCTGAAAAATGTAATTATACAATTACATGAATAAATGATACTGCGATCGATGGAAACGCACATTGTCCTAATTTGACAGCTTTCATTGTAGCTAATCAATGATAATCGGGTTCGATCTTAAGAGGATGAAAAAATTAAAGGAAAGGAGCTGCCCTATCTACGGAATAAACATACCTACCTAAACCAAAATTGTACCACACATATGGCTGATTTAGTGTTATACCATAATAATAGATAAGTCAATATCGACATGCAAAAGTATGACTTGACTGTTGAAACTGTTTTTTATGTTTGCAAATTTGTATAGCTTACTGTAATCAAAGTATGATTAATACTAGGCTATTATTACTAGGCAAGTAATGAGGCATTTTAATCAAAATTAAATATAAAGTTATTTACCAATAAATGTAACGATGGAATTGCATTGTCATGTAATCTGGTTACATTCAAAGTTCAATTAAAATTTGACTTTTCAAAATGGAGCGAACAAACGAAGTTGATATTTTGATCCAATGTTTTTTTTAAATTTCCAACCATTCTTTCTTTCTTTTTTCATTTGTAGGTAAAATTTATAAAGAATAATAATGAAATAATAAAAACCTCGTTGTGAATTGTTTTAATAACACAATATCGATAATATGTCTCTCTACAAGAACAACACTATCTCAAAATAATCGTCATCAACAATCATCAAAATATACTAACAAACAGGCATTCTAAAGTAACTAAAGCAAAATTTGGCAAGACTTATGACGAAACTACGTAAATGAGTCTAATTACATGAGATATTAGGCAGTATTGGGCGTTAATCAATTAAATTGGTTGGGGTGCCTGTTGGGGGGCCGTTTGGGGTGCCGGCTGGAGGGCCGGTTGAGTGGCCGGTTGGGGGGCCGATTAGGGGGCCGGTTGGGGGGCCGGTTGGGGGGCCGATTGGGGGCCGATTGGCGGTCCGGTTGGGGGGCTGGTTTGGGGCGATCAGGGGTGAGTTACCCACCCCCTAACTCAACCCACCCACACACCCGCTCACCCACCTACTCACCCACCCCCTAATCCACCCTCTAACCCACCCCCATATGCCCTATAAATTTATCGTAATTGTCAGTTTTAATTGTTTAATTGATTAATTGTTAATTGTAGATATGTTGAGTGTGAGCGTTATTTATTTATTAGATATACGCGATTAACGATTGATCAATTGTTAGTTGCGAAAACCGCAATTAACAATTAATTAATTAAATTCCATAAAACAAACAACAAAACTGCACAATTTTAATTAATCGATTTTTTAATTATATTAACAAATAATTAATTGTTAATTGTGGTTCTCGCAACTAACAATTGAGCAATCGTTAATTGCTGTTTCGCAATCGACAATTAATTAATTGTCAATCTTTAATTGCCAGAACAATTAAATTTTGCCCAACACTGATATTAGGGCTATTGTATAATTTTTCAACATTCGGTTGATTTCCGCTTTTTCGACTGCCGCACCCCTTAATGCTGCAGCGACGCATTTTTATCAATACTTAATTGAACTCACTGTCAATATTTTTGTCCATTTCATTACAATTCATGCGAATAATTCACTAAAACATTTGGCCAAACATTGGTTTTGACATTTGATTTACTTCCCTTTGACAACCGGAAACAGTTATCAAAGGGTACTACAAAAAAGGCAAATGAGTACAGTTGGAATTTAAAATGACGTTACGTATTTTCAATTCCTGTGTTTGACATAAATCAATGTAGTGCTTTCCTTTGGCTTATGACGCCACGCAGTAGTTAAAACAAAGACAATAAAATGTTTATGTTTTCAACGTCTAAATGCCTCATATACACATAACGTCTGATTTATATATGTCAATATAACATGTCCTTTGATTTTCATAGTCTAAGCGGTCGAAAAAAGAAAGAAAGAATGGTTGGAAATTATAGGACTGCCGAACATAAACATTGGATCAAATACCATCTTCGTTTGCTCGCTCCATTTTGAAGTCAAATTTTAATAGGACTTTAAATGTAACTAGATTACACGATAATGCAAGTCCATCGTTACATTTATTGGTAAACAACTTTGTATTTAATTTTGGTTAAAATGGCTCGTTACTTGCCTAGTAATAATAACCTAGTATTAATCATACTTTGATTACAGTAAACTATACAAATTTGCAAACATAAAAAACGGTTTCAACATTCAAGCCATACGTTTATATTGACTTATCTATTGATTATGGTACAACACTAAATCCGCCATTTGTGGTGGACATTTATGATTTAGGTAGGTACGTTTATTCCGTCGATAGGGCAGCTCCTTTCCTTTATTTTTTCCATCCTATAAGGTCGACCGTGTCATTAATTTCGATAGTTTAACAGCTTGGGACATAGTCTTTTAGCCAACCTTATAAGATATTGTAATAATACAATAATGGACTGGTAATGAATAAATTATAAAAGAATTAGTGGATATTAAGTAAGATGATTAGACTTATTTTGTATATAATCCCTACCATTTAAAGCATAGACATTGCCATGCATATTGCCAGTTATTTATATATTCGAACGATGATTTTGAGGGATATAAGTGATTAAGAAATTCTATTTTACTTTTTTATGTATTCGCAGAAATTTTTTATTTAATAACATGTGATAATACCTGAGGTACCTACATCTATGGGCCCAAGTGATATGAAAGAAAAAATTGATCTTTTACCATGACGTCGGCTAAATTCGCAAACCTCGTAACCTCAATTAATGTGAACATTTGAATAGGCACAAAAACAGAATTACTAGAAATAATTATTATATGACAATCTAATATTATACCTTCCATAGGTTATAACTGAAAATAGGTTATATTTTAAGCTTTAAATGTTTTATGTCGCGCTTGAAGAGTAATAAAAGGATTTCGCCCAAAAACGCAGTTTCGAGGTTTTTAAATTTAGCCAACGATGAGCTTTTCGATGAAGGAAAACGTAATGAAACTTGCAAATCAAAGAAGGTTTACAACCCTCGGATAGCGGGGAATTGGACCAGTGACAGACTTTGGCCTTAACCCTCGCTTGAGTGGAAATCCGTGCCCAGTCGTGCGACGTGTAAGATGGTGGTTATGATGATGATGAATAAAGAAATAACCGTGAATCTGGGCAGCAAAAAGTAACTTAAGCGCCGTTAAATTGCAAAACGTACAACAGTTTCACTAATTATGTACTTAATAACTGCGTAGGAATTATAATCTAATCTGATCCAGAGTTTATGAATCTGACAACTCCAAGTTCATTAACTGTGGAAACACGGGTTGTATAGAACTTGATTGTAACAAAAGTATGCGGTATAGTGCAACAAAAATATGTTGTGCTGTTTAGTAGCAGTACAGCTAATTGTGAAAGAGTTCGTCGAGGGAAGTACTGTCACCTTACCTATTTCTGCCGCCAAGCAGTAATGTGAGCATTACTGCGTTTCAGTTTTGAAGGGTAAGGGTGATGACGCTAACGCAGCGCAGCGCAGTAGCAGTATCCCTTAGATCTTTATGATTTAAAGCACTGAGTGGCACTGCAACTGTTATACACAGGCTGGTCGCTTACCACCAGGCGCACGACTTGTTCGTCCCGTTACTTGGTATCATAAAAAAGTTTCTTGTACTTTTATATACTATACAACATGCAATAACAATTATGATTTAATAAAAAAATGAAAGCCAAAGGTATACATATATACACATATTATTACATTTTAAATAGAAAACTACATATAATTTGCATATGTATTTATACATTTTTTGTGATAGTACTCCACTAGTTTGGTTTTATAATTAATACAAATATTGAACAAACTCAAAGAAAAATTCCCTCGATTCGGTTTGGACTTGAACCAGCGACATTTTCGCCTAACGCGAGTTATCGCTCTCTTAACAGAGCTACGGAACGAGTCTGCGAAATTTATTCTATTATATTACGAATTTCTCTATGTGTTTGCTGGAGATCTTTATTTTTGGTTGGTCGAAAGATGTTTTTTAAGTTTATTCGATCTTTGTATCAATTATAACAACTAAATAGTTATCAATATCGAAATTGTGCAATTTTATTTTAAATTGCTTAAAATTGAGTTCTTTTACGTTACCTGGAAATTTATTAAAATATTTAACTACCAATATTGAAACCACGTTTCTGTAATTATAGCTTACCGCCCCGGTTATATAATTGATTGGGCCGTACTTTACGGTAAAAGTGCTGGGGTTATTACAAGTACCTGGAACTTGTCGACTTGTATCTCAGGGTGACTGGCGCAGACGCAGTGCCGCTAAAATCATGGCGATTTAAAGTTTTGAGTGGCATTGCAACTGCTATGGATAAAACTGTACTTTACCACCAGTCGCGCGACTTGTTCGTCCTGTCACTTAATACCATAAAAATAACCGCAGTACAAAGTACCTACTAAGAAAAGAGGCCTCAAAAGTTCGTGGAATTACTTCTATTTGCCAAGTTTTATTGAAATCTGTTACCGGAAGGTGCGCGAAACCGTAATTCATCCCCTAGTTTGCCACTTTTAGAGGTGGAATATTTTCTTCAAATTTAAATAGGACCAATACTGAGGTACCTTTTTTTATGTAATGAAGGACGCAAACGAGCAGACGAGCCACTTGATAGGTGGTGGTCATCGTCGCCCATGGACATTTGCAACATCAGATGAGCTGTCTATGCGTTGGCAGCCTTTGAGAGTCCTGTAAACACGCTTTTTGAAGAACCCCATATCATAGCGCAAAGGAAACACTTCAGGAGGAAGTCATTCCACACCTTGCAGGTTCGTAAAAGAAACGAACGAGATACCCGCGTGGTCTTACAATGCCAGGCATCTAAGATGTGGGGATGGATTCTACTCCTTTGGCAGGAGGTGCCATGGTAAAAACGAGACGGTGGCACCAGTTCGAAAAGTTCCTCAGAGCACTATAAAGACAGTAGAACACACACAGAGAGAAAACGTCTCTCCGTAAGCTAAGGGGCTCCATACCGTCTGTGAGTTTGGGATCATCGATAATACGAACAGCCCTGCGTTGGATGAAGTCAAATGGATCAAGCTGGTATTTGGGAGCTCCTGCCCAGAGATGCGAGAAAAGAAATCGTACGATTTTGATCGACAACTGAGTTATCGCAAGGTTCTGAATCGACCTCCTGATCGAATAGTCTCACGAGAGTCTATTGGAGCGGGAAGCGAGTGAGAGGTAGATAGTAGACTGTTTTGTGTAACTTTTTATACTATTCTCTACCAGTCAACCATTGGGTCAAACAGAAAAAAAACAAAAGGTTGGAGCTACACTTAAAACAGAAAAAAAATCATAAGCCTAAATTTTATGGATAATTTATATAAAATAAACATAATACAGCATAAATATACTCAATATAAGTATATAATAAACAATACATATGTACATATATATAACTTATAGTAAACATAATATTAATTAATAATATATAAGTACCCACATCAACATTATGCAGAGTCTTGATCTAGAAGATTATCAAAAAGATAATTGCGCAACATGCGCTTGAAAGATAACTTAGTCTGAGCTTGTCTTTTATTTAGCGAGAGCGCATTCCAAAGACGGATTGCATGAAGGGCAAAAGAATTAGATACAAAATCAGTACGGTGAGAACGAATAGAGAGCTTGAAGCTACGGCAAGATCAAATTTCGCAACCCGGCCGAACGGTTTCAAATTGAAATGAGCATCTAAGGTAATCAGGCGCAGCCGGATCGAACAAAATGGAGAAAAGGGTGGTTAAAATTCTTAAGGATCTGCGTTCACGGATGGGAAGCCAATTTAGTTGACGTCGAAAAGTAGCGGTGTGGTCATATTTTCGCAGACCAAAGATGAACCTAATGCAATTGTTAAATAACTTGTTCAAAGAAACTTGAGAGATATTACTGTAACACACATCAGCATAATCGTTTACAGGCACTGTCAGTGCCTGAACAAGGAGAGTTTTGGTCTTAACGGGAAGAAAGTGCTTAAACCTATACAGAGCTCTTAGTGTGTTTGTTACCCCATAGCAAACGTCAGACACCTGGGGACCCCACGTAAGACCTGAGTCAATAATTAGCCCCAGATTCTTTACTTGATTTGATAGAGGAATTACAATGTTCTCAAACAATATCGGGGGCGTGCGCGTCATGTCAAAAGGCGAAATAAAGCGTGGTCTTGCAAGGATGATTACTTGACACTTGAAAGGGTTAACATTGATGCCAAATCTTTGGGGCCAAACCGAGATTCGATAAAGGTCGTCATTAATTAAATCAATTGCGTCACAGATGCCACCAATACTAACCTTGGTGTAAAGCTGCAAATAGTCAGCATACAGGTGGTAAGATATTTGATGCTAGACGTAATCAGATTAAATGAAAATGGAAAACAAGAGAGGAGAGAGCATTCCGCCCTGAGGTACCCCTGAAGTCAGTTCACACCAGCGAGAGAAAGAACGGTCAATACGAGTAGCTTGTTGGCGACCGCGGAGATACGAGGAAAACTATTCAGCAGCTGTTGATGAGATGTTTAGGTGATCCAAGGCGGCAAGAAGAAGATCATGATCTACGGCGTTGAAGGCATTAGAGAAATCAATCAGGACCAGCACAGTAACTAAGGTACAGTACATGCCCCGCCTTACATCTTCAACAACCTTTAGCAAGGCAGTAGAAGTACTGTGACCTGATCGAAAACCTGATTGAAAAGGGGACAGGAAATTGAGAGAGTATATATACATAAGCAGCCAATTGTTTGTAAATGACAGCTTCTAAGACTTTAGATAGAAAAGGCAGAATTGAGATGAGACGGTAATTCTTGGGTAATGAAGCCATTAAGTTATTTTTGTAGCCACTGGAACTTAAAAAATGTTATATTGTCTGAATGAATAATTATATTATTATTAACGCAGTAATATATAACGCAGTAAATAATTATATTATTATTATTATTAGTAACGCACATAATTTTTATCTCACCAAAATAGGCAATACTTTGTACATCGTAATTCACGGTTTAAGTTATATTGCAGTCGTGGTAAATGTAATCACATAAATTTTGTGTTATCTCAGTTCACTATGAGATTAATTGTAGCCATTTAACAGCATCTCCAAGAGTATTGTTTAAAGTGGATTCTTTTTTTTTATTTGAAACATCTTACTATATATCGCGCTGTTACACTTTCGCGGTTGTTACACATTAAACGTGGAAACTATTTTTTCGGGTCTAAGTCGCGTATACTTGTTTTTGCAAACAAACGAATGTTTCGGGCCCTTATCAGGTCATATGGTCACGGCTCACTAAAAGGGTAAGGTTTTCAACCAGTTATGTCTAATATTAATGCAAACCACTCTACTTTTGACTATAGTTACAAAAGTTATTAATTAAGTACCTTATTTTTAATTTTCTGAAGAACATTCCAATTTACGCTACATAATAGTTTCACATTTTTTTAACAATATGAATTTTTACTAAATATTTCAATTTATTTCTAATTTCCTTTTAATTAAATTATCCTTACAAGGACCCGAAACGTTGGTTGAAAAAGAAATATAAGCTATTTAGATCAGAAAAAATAATTCTATTTCCTATCTTACCACTTAATTACTACTACAGATGAATAATCGGCAAAAGGTATGAAAAAGTCCAACCCATTACGGTACATCGCGTTCCACAATAATTCTTCTATTTGAGTTTACTACTTTTTTCGTGTGTTTGTCCATGTACATAATATATGTGTCCTGGCTATTTTGAAGAATAAGACTATTACATCCTCGAGGGATCCTCTCAAACTGTACTCATATGTCTCAGTAGTAATTTATGTGACACGAAACCGAAAACTGTCATCATGTCCAGAATAAAAATGGTTTAGAGAACATCACTATTACTAATACTTGCCGTTACGTTTGTTCATAGGTCAATTGAAGCGATATTTGTAGACTTTTTTGACATTTTAGATGTTTCTAGGAATCAAATATATTTGGTATGACTGGTATTAAGGCGAAGGGGTCGGTAGTTTACAATATTCCCCCATACATTTTTTTAAACAATGGCTTGATAATAGTCATCTTTAACAATTCAATGACAGTGCCGTGCCTAGGTTTAAATTATTTGATTACTGTGGGAGAGATGAGGCGTTACTTTACACCCGGGCAGTTGCTTCAGCTGTACCAAGCACAAGTCCGGTCGTGCATGAAGTACTGCTGCCACCTTTGGGATGGCTCTGCTACTAACCAACTGGCCACTTTGGATTCAATTGACAACCGTGACAAGAGGCTTATATGTGACTCGGAATTAGTGGAGGCGAAGATGCAGAGCCTTGAACACCGCCGTAAAGTTGCCTTCTTATCGGTATTTTACAGGATATATCACGGAGAGTGTGCGATGAAATTACACGATTTAATTCCGCCTTCCCCTTTCCATTACCGGGGGACTAGGCGTAGGCTTGGGTTCCACCCCTATGATGTGGATATTACAAAGATTCGCACGAAGCGTTATGCTTTCATTTTTATATGGCGAACGGCTATGGAGTGGAATTCCCTGCCTGCAGATTTGTTCCTTGAACGTTATAACTTGGGCCTTTTCAAGGCGAACGCAAATAGGCATTACTTAGGTGTGTATGCTCCATCGTCGACCTCATAGTCACTTTCTATCGGGTGAGATGGAGGTCAAATGCGCACTTATAATTTGTAAAAAAATAAAAATACCAAACATATTGCTGCATAATTGCTGGCACCCGGGGAAATTTCAATATCCTGGCGCCCGCTAGTAGGCACGTGATTAAAATGGAATAATCACAGTTACATTTTTTCCAGTGATCGGAAATTCGAGTGCAAATGGTGCAATTATAAATACAGTGCGTGCGCACGTGTGCAGTGTGCGCACACGCACACCCTGCCCTATAAGTAAATCCGGCACTGAATATATCCTAAACTGTCTTCATTTTTCAAGGTTTCAATTATTATTATAATGCATTGTGGCTATTCGTGTTCAATATACAAGTTCAATATACATTCTATATATTGAACACGGCAACTCACACTGGCCCAGCAAGTGGTGGACTATGACCCACAACCCTGTCCTGAGAGTAGACTCGAGTGCAGCAATAGGACATATAATGGGTTGGTGATGATGATGTTATATTAAGTACGACAAATATGTAGTGTATTATTATATTCATTGTATTTTTTTCTTTGAAAAATTAAAAAAGAAGATTTTTCTTTATTTTTTTATACAAAATTAAGTGCGTATTTGACCTCCATTTCACTTGATGGAAAATGACGATGATTAATAATAACTGTATAATTAATAACTTTTATAACTATACTGAAAAATAGAATGGTTGGCATTAACATTAGATATAACTTTTTGATGACTTTACCATCTCAGTCAGTCGTAACCATGGCATTTGTAAAAGTTGCGAAACGATGTTTTTTTTTTAAAACCATGCATACGCGATTTAGATCCGAAAAAATAGTTTCTTTTCCTATGTGTAACAATCGCGAAAATTTAACAACTCGATATGTAAAAAACACCAAAAAATCAGCCTCAGAGTCGTTAACAGCGAACTTTGAGTTCAAGATTAATGTTTATTTATTTCTTCGCTCTTTCAAATACTTGCAAAAGTCGTTTTAATACTTTACTATTACTAGTAAATAAGTCATTTATCTATTTACTCCGACTCTAGTAAAACAAAACAAAATACAGTGTGAATCAAATTATAATAGATCGGTTAGTTACGGTGGAGCATGAATCCCAACAAGCTTTCAATTTTTCATTAATATTTAGCCGTTAGCCGTTAACTAACTACTAACTAAAGACTTCAGAGGAACACTCTTGATTCAATTACAAATTGAATTAAATAATTCTGAGAAATAATTTTAATGGATGTCATCGGACAAAAGTCCCCCCTCTATCAATTCTTGTCTAAAAGCCTCTTACTGTCCGTATTATTTAATTTGATCAGTTCGATCGGCCCATTCATTCAGCTCGAGCGCTCTTAGCCATGACGAGTAGCTATTAGCATGATTGACAGACTAAATTAATTTCAAACAATTTATTATTTATTTAAATCGGAACTCTATAATTGTGTCATTTAATACAATTTCTATACACTTTATATCGTCAGCGAAATTCGTAAACCTCGTAACCTCCATTAATGTGAACTTTTCAGTAAGCACAAAAAACAGAATTACTATAAATATATTTTTAAATTTTTATATGTGGAAGCTTTTAATTAGCATCTTATTATTTGTATTTAGATCCATAATGTAAAAGTAGCTGTAAGCTCCCCTAAGATAATAAAATAAAATAAAATAAAATAGTAACTAATCATAGTAATTATAGTTTGTTATATAATTATTTCTAGTAATTCTGATTTTTGTGCTTACTTAGCTTAGCGCAACATTGGGCAATAAAAGCTTAAAATATAATTTGTATACCCTATTTAAGATAGATACATAGAAGATAGAAAATTCTTTATGGTTAGCACCACATAAATAGAGAAATTACGAGACAAAAATTATACACATTAGCAGGGTAACAATTGGCGGTCTTATCGCTTACAGCGATTTCTCCCAGACAACCTTAGGATGGAGAGAGACTAAACACGAATAAAAGCGGGGGTGCTAGATATAAATAAGTTTAATATAATTTCATTTAAGTAATTAAAGTTATGATGTAAATGTGTAATCAATCATATACGTTTACATTACAACTTAAATAGGTTATAATGTAAAGGTATAATCATACACCTTTTTATTATAACTTACATAGGGTCGACAAATTATATTTTAAGCTTTTATTGCCCGAAATTGCGCTTGTAGAGTAAAAAAGAGATTTCGTCAAAAGACGGAGGTAAGGGGTTTTCAAATTTAGCCGTCGACGATATGTTTATAATGAAACATAATACTGGGTGTTACAGTTACAGCTAAACCGTTAATTGAATCACTTTTCTCTGAAGACTGAGCATGACGTTTAAATGACAAGTAAATTATTCGCAGACTACTTGCGTTTCGACTCCCGGCAGACTTTAAGGCACTTCACTGAACTCTGTGGCATAATTGTAATGTCGGATTTCTCCCGACTTAATGTAGATTTTACGATCCAAACTTTGTAGAACTTTATGTTTCGTAATTATATCACATTACATCGAAGCTAAAAGATATGGGCACAAATTTGCGCTTGTAAACCATAATTTATTTCAAACATATGCAACACATTACCTGTATTGTTAATTCGTAATCCTTTTAAAAATGTTTCATATTATCTCTGAACACTGTCTGACATAAATATTAATTGAATGGAACGAAACACGTATAATTTGTACTCTCTGATACCCTCTGAATTTTGATCCTAATTTCCTCGTACGAATTCTATCATTTTTATATACGTATTGAAATTTTGCAAAATTAAATTAAATTTATGTCATCTGTTTTTATGATATCAAGTGACGGGTTGAATAGAGCTTTAAATTGCAGTTTTGCGGAACCTGAGACATACGTTGACAAGAATAACGCACACACTCATAGCTCCGCATTAGGAAAACTTTGCATGGTGGGGGCCATGGATACACACATAAACACACAAATTACATCCAAACTCACGAGAGAAATAAATGTAGGCCTACAGATATTTCTCTAAGCCCGGGAATCGATCCCAGGACCTCTGCGTGGCAGTCCGACAACCGTTCGGCCGCGGAGGCAGTTAAGTTAGATAAGTCCCATGTGCCTGTAATTCCACCAGCACCCTTACCCTTCAAAACCGGAACACGCTCACATTACGACGAATTCTTTTACAAGAAACTCCACTGCTACTATAAATTACATCTCTTATGGCTTTGGAATAAAAATTTGAATTATACTCATAATTATTATGATACTCGACGTATATGTTCTCGGATACATGTACGGGTACCGCCTTTTAAGTAGAAGCTTTTGGAGCACGTATTAGGTACACGTTTACTTAGTACGAGGTAAAATATACGTTTGCCTGTGGATTAACACATACAGGTAGTTTGAAGTGATATGTCGTTTTCTGAAAGCACACAGAGTGGACCATTAACGAAAACACACAGTCCATTACACGTGGCATCAACTGATAAATTCCATTTCAACGAAAATAAAATATTCACCGTCACTCTCAACAAAAATTGCCCTAAAAACAAGCATGAACCAGTTATTTGCAAGCACTCCTATGAAATACAAGTAAATGTTTTTATATTTTTCAAAATAAAGAATATTTTACGTCGTCAAGCCTTCGCCCAAATGACACGAGTTGTAATTCACTGGAGAATAGGAATGCCCATTGCTCAAATTACCCTACCCTTTTTTATTACGTAGCTTCCATTTCTGCGTAGTAA
The DNA here is from genome assembly GCF_003589595.1 of Hyposmocoma kahamanoa. Lineage (NCBI taxonomy): Eukaryota > Metazoa > Arthropoda > Insecta > Lepidoptera > Cosmopterigidae > Hyposmocoma > Hyposmocoma kahamanoa. The sequence goes on from NW_020654748.1 coordinate 7,334,665, forward strand.
TATAATTTATTTTCTAAACTATCCGTACATGTTTGTTTAGAAACAAAACAAAACTACTTAATTATGAAAATCAACAAATATTCCTAAATCCATTGCGCTTTTCAGAAGCACGAGACGTTTCTTACTGTGTCGTGTTTAGCACTAATAACGGTTGACACGAGACTGGGGCGTATTTTAACCCCATTTGCAGTGTTGCGGATTACAAAGGCCATATTGCTGACAAGACAATGCTGCAGCGCAATAAAGCAAATTGCATCGGTTTTGACTGCTGTCCAGCACACGATAGCGTGCATATATGTCCGCCACCTACATACGGAATAACCGCCATTATGTCTTCACTCAAATGAACAGTGGAGAGTGCAACTCTAAATAATCGTCATACTATGATACTCATCTAATTGTGCCCAAGTTGAATGTGATCGTAGGTTGCAAGCGATAAGCTTAAAGTTCGTCCAGAGAAGTACAGCCACCTTACCTATTTCTGCCACCAAACAGTATATAATAGCATCAAAGCGTTCCGGTTTTGAATGGTAAGGGAGCCGGTGAAATTGCAGGCACATGGGACTTGTCAACTTATGTCTCAGGGTGACGAGCACAGTGGCAGTACCCCTCAGATCTTTGCGACTTAAAGCTCTGAGTAGCTGTGCAACTGTTATGGACAGGTTTGTTATGGACGACTTGTACGTCCCGTCACTTGATGTTATAAAAAAGGTGATTAATAAGTGATAGTAACATTAAGTTTATTGAATATCACAATGTTTTACTAACATGATATTCAATTATTAATTATAAAACTATTTAATATCATGGTGTAAAACATCGTGGTATTACAATTGTTATTTAAGCGACATCGCTAGTGAACCTGTGGTAGCTGTGAATAAAACATACATAGTTTTCTCACAGATGGCGCTATGGTTAAAATCGATATTCAATTATTAATTATAAAACTATTTAATATCATGGCGTAAAACGTCGTGGTATTCAATAAATTTAATATTACAATTTTTATTAAAGCGACATCTCTGGTGAACCTCTAGTAGCTGTGAATAAAAACATACATAGATTTCTCACAGATGGCGCTACGGTAAAAAATCGTTAAAACCACGGAAGAAATGTGGTCTGTGGTTAAAACTAAAAACAAAGATCTGCAACAAGCACATACAGATATTCAGAAGGTCTGGTGGTTGTTTTGGAAGCTCAATTAAGAGAGTGTAAGCCGCGGACGGAAGCGAGGTCGCTGGTTCGAGTCCAGCCGAATCGATGAAATTTTTCTTGTGTATGAATAAGTGATAAGTTAGCAATTGGTAGGGGTACAAGTTATTAGTAGATGGGAATGGTTAAGATTAATGAAGTGAGAACCAAGAAATAGTTTGTTATCTTATCATATTTTATATTCACCCAAGGATAATGAGAAGCAATGTTAAAGCTGATTAAGCTCTGCCGATAATTGATATAATAATTGAAAGGCCGCTTTATGTTGATCAGGTAAATAAATTGATCACTCCTCTCAATTATTAAACCGTTGGGTGCTGTATTATCCTTAACGAGATATTGTCACCTTCATATTAATAATATTAATACTAGAATAACAGTATTACGGATAGTATATTTCAAAGTATTATAGTTCTTGGTGTAACAAATATAATATAAATAAATAATCATCAAGATCAAAGTCATAGAGCTTCACTAAATTCCTTACTTTAGCCAATACACATAATGGGTAAAACTTAATATTCCTAATATTAAAACAAGTAACTTTTCTTCTACCATAACCATACTAACTGCCTGGTCTAAAACTAGGGAATCTGTACCATGAATACTAGAACAACGGAATTCACTTTAGGGCACTTACCAGAACACCCAGACCAGCCCGCATAGTATGCCGCCGCGATAAAGCTATTATATCCACATTTAGCTGTCAAATTCGAGTAATACAAATTTTAAAATTTTATCACAATAGCTAACATGGCGAGCATCGTGACGTCATGTTTTTGTCGCAGCGAGCGCCGCGACCTATGGCTGCAAAAGAATATCGCAGTGCAAAACATAGGCGTAAAATTATAGAAGATTTTAAAACATTTCGACAGTTCTGCACAGCAATTTTATCAACGTAAAAATTGAGCGTGACAAACGAGGTAAAAAGAAATAATAAACACAAGGAAATTGATATATACTCGTACATTATTGGAAATAAGTAAGAAGAACATGTTCTAATACAGTTCAATACATGAGAGTAATTAGAAATACAAAATATACTACTATAATATAAAATATATAAAAACTGAAACTACAAAAACTTTTATGTTGCATCGTTTTCGCGGCGATGATTAAATGATAAAGATAGCTAAATACGCAATTTCATATCATTATATATCCTTGGTCTTCAAAACGTATAACAATACTACATTACCAAATAAACGAAAGAACGAATGACTCTAGTGCGGTATCGTACCGATTCAGTATTCGCAATAAAAAAAATTTAATACTGGCAACATAGCTTTAATAACTGAAATAAATATGTCACAAGGAGGTTTATCAAAGGTTTATCACACAATGTATGCCATGCTACAGCCACAGAACCATTTTAGAAAAATTCATTTCCTAATTTGGTGGCACCGGGAATCGAATTCGGGACCTCCTCATCCAGCACCCACAGTGTAAGCCGTTGGGCTACCGAGATCGTCAAATCATCGTCGTCGGCTTATTTGTTTAGGAATGATCGTCAATTTCTGAAAACCGTATTAAAAGTTTATCTTATTGATAGAAAAAAACAAAACAAAACAAAAATTTTTTAATTATATTTCTAAGCTTCCCTAAATTTCTGTACCCGAGTTAGAAGTATGTAATGATTTTATGATTTTAATTTCAAGCATTTCAAAGCAATTTCATGTTATGTGAAATCTTTATTGCCGACAATTTATTATGAAACTCGTTTAGAAATACTATAACCGAGACAATATACTATATGAAAGTATTAATTATACTTCTACACCTTAACATAAAAGCGCAGGATATTAGTTTTAGCGTAGTCGATTTCCGTTTCATAGTACGTAGTTACTTCATTCGCACATTGTTACATAGAAAATAAATACAAAAGATAGGCAATTTAATTAATTGAGATACGCATAATATTATTATATTAAAACTAAAATGTTACTACGACAAAAACGTTTTGTACTAAAACGCTTAAAACTTAAATTTAATTTAAACTCATGGAAATTAAATTTTCAGAGATAATTGAGTCGTATTCAGAGACCCGACAAAATTTTAAAGTCTTCTGTGAAGTGAGTAATTGCTGCGCTGAACAACTGATGTCATGTCATTAATCAAATCAAAAATAATCAAAACAATAGAAACAATATTGGGTCCAATTAGGAACCCAGAGGTACACCACACGCAGCGCCAGCGCCGATACATACATACATAGATACTACATGCTACGTTCTAAAAACGTTGATAGGAGATAAACCAGATACACAAGGAGACATCAAATATGTTCATTTTAATGAAAACCGCAACAAACGAATGACATTATAACAGAACAGACTCAGAAAATGGCTTGTGGGAAAACACAAGCAAATATAACTGTTGATATCGCTGAATACAATAGGAAAATGTTCAGTAAAAAGATCTACCACTCTCTCTACTAGAACGATGGCTCAGACGCGTTGTGTTCGACATGGGTGGAAAATGCTGTTGGATTTTTTTATGTGAGCACCACAATACTTTTCTATTCTCCGACATTAAATTCTGTAGATTGCGCTTATAATTCTTTTTATGGTTGTCATAGAGTAGATAGTAACGATTTCTCAGAAAGTCGAATTCCAAATTAATTAATCCAAGGTTTATTAAATTTCCAATAACTTTGCCGCAAATTCTCCTCAGACAGCTGTTTAATAAGGGAACAATGGAACTTAGGGAAACGTAAACTATCTATAACTTAACTTACTAATTGAGAAATTATATTCGGTGGGTGGGAAAAAGCATCATAAACCAGTCTACAATACTAATCAATTTTTTTATATTTTCTTACAAGAGAAATATACAACCAATTGGGGATAAAGAAAACTTACTTAAAAATGTTTGTGTTAGGTGCATGCAATATTCCCTATTACCTAGAGGGTATTTTACCTACTTTATTGTGAATACAATCGAATTAGCAAATAGTTAACAACTAATCGAATAAGAAATGTTGCAATGCACCATGTCCATGGTCATTTGCAATATTCTTAATTGTGTTCGTTGTCATGTTTAGTCCAACAAATTTTTCATAACGTAAAGTCGCCTCGTTCATCACGTCATTGACCGTATGATTAAAGGTATATTGATGTTCTAATTTGACCAGTGCACATTCACACAGAACATTATTTTTCGTCTATTGGATCCTGAGCTGCAATCATTTTGCTAGTTTTCAAAATCGGATTTGGTTTTTAACCGACTTTAAAAAAAGGTTTTTTTTGTATGTATGTTACGCGATAACTCCGGTATTTGTGAACCGATTTTCATGATTCTTTTTTGTTGGAAAGAGGATACCTCCATAATGGTCCCATTTCATTTTGAAGAAAATCGTCCACCTGTAAGGGTGGCTTATCACGCGTACTTAACTTACGTTTACGTTTACTTAACATTCGTTTTAAAAATAGCGCCTAAATTTTATTATGAGGAGCATTTATTGTATTGGTTGGTTTTGCTATTCTAAAATTCAAGGCGTTTTTCTCTTGCAACGTACTTTGAGTAATGAGAACCGATTTTTATTATCTCCTGTGTCAAGTCCCGTATAGTGGCGAACTAGGGGATGAATCCGGGTTTGCGCACTTTCCTATAACCGATTTCAATAAAACTTGGTGATTATATGTAATTCCACGTACTTTTGAGGTCGGTTTTTTTAGTAGAGATTATGTTAAGTACGTATTTCTCTCTCAATATACTTCGAGTAGTGAGAACCGATTTTTATTATCTCCTGTGTCAAGTCCCGTATAGTGGCGAATTAGGGGATATTTCAATAAAACTTAGCAAATAAACGTAATTCCACATACTTTTGAGGTCGGTTTTTTTTTGTACTCTGTACTGAGATTATACAGCTATGCACTTTTGTGATATGGAATTTCTTTACAACAGCAATCATGACACCGCAGTTATCCTATTTAGAACTTTCGCCAATCTTAAGTCTATTTGTAGGCAACACATGTACAATCAATAAAACATGTATCTGTCAAAGATAAATTCGTCACAAGTCACAACAGAGTGCACATATATTTCCGTGAAAACAATTAGTATTCTCGTATAAATACGATGGTGATTTATACGAGAACTTTCTGTTAGCGTTGTTCATCTTGGTCCTGATTCCACGCACATTCTGATAGTATAATTTATAATCACGTTTACCATAAATATGCGTTATAACTTTAGAATATATAATGTTGAAGAGAGAAAGGTAAAGAAGTTTATATCATTAGTTTCAAAGTTGTTGCTTTAATTACTTGATGTTGATATTGTTAGAATTATCAGTTTTTATTTTATTTTGTATTCACGCAGGTTGAGTACTAACTAGCTCTTACACGTTGTATGAGCTAGTATTACTTATGTAGGAATACTTGACCTATACTCTGCGTTTACATCTGTAATATTCTATATTAGTAGAGGTAGATATGACATCTAGAGCGACATAAGGTAATCTTTAGGTTAATTTTTTAGAGATGTCGGTGATCTGCAGCATGTACGCCGACCGACTTTATATACGAGGTATACTTTAAAAGCCTTCGAAAGATGTCATTTCGGAGGTAGTGCACATAGGCACTATTATATCTCCGCTCTACACTGCATATTCAACGTAGAGAGCAACTGCACCACCACAGCTGTGGCGGTTCAGGCTACTGTCACGGTTACATGTATGGCACAAGGACATACTTCCCAAGCGCACTTCGATGACTACAGCGAAATGCGCTCTTATCTTCCATTATTGTTTATGATTTCAGCGGCGATATTAACTTTTTAAGTTGATATAAATAAAAAAATTCAGTAATTACTATAATCGGTAATGTTGTGCAATGTGCGAGATTTTGCACTACAATCGCGATAATAGAACAAGCAATAAGAAATAATATATTTTGTTAATTTATTTCAGACAGGTAAGATATAAAAATAGAATAAAAGCATACTAGAAAATACTACAAATACTAGAAACTAAAACTAGAATTAAATTATATGAATAAAATTGGGTCCCCGCGACAAGGTGCCCAAGATACTGCCAGCGTTCCCCCATTGCAAAGCTACGCTAATAAGTTGGGCAAGGTTGCTGGCCGGTCCTTGGATTTCCCAGACTATTACTTTTTTAATAAAATTTTCTAAAAATGAAGGGCACCGGAACCCCACGGGCCATAGGTTTCGACACCAAAGGGTACAAATAGGTAGACGGAGCCGAGGTCCTGGTACTTATTACTCTTTAGTAAACTGTTACTCTTACATAATAATAAATTTAATGTGAAGAATAATATATGTTATGGGAGGCCTTCTTATGGGGCGTGAAGAGGCATTTTGCAGTCATGTAGGATAGAGATGGCTAAGGCGGTGATTGTATCAATACTGCACTAGGTTCCTTCATGCTTGGATTCCACTTTCCATTTAACATCCTGATGTAACACCTGTGGAGTGGAGTACGGCGCGTATAAAAAATAGACTATCTGACGTGACCGCCACCAACTGCTCCGTCAGAGATGATGATGACCGTAATTTCTTCTATTGTCATAATAAGAGATTATTTAGTTGAAGATATTTTTATAAAAGAAGTAAAATTGGACAATGTGAAGCCAAAAAGTGATTTCGCCAAAAAATATTGTTTTATAAGGTAAAATTAAATCAAATCAAATCAAAAAAATTAAATTAAATCGCTTTGTAGCAAAATATAGAGTATTTCAAATTCCTGTTATGATGGAAACTGTCTAATTTATGACACGCAATTACGTTCTGTCACTTAATTCATAAAAAAAACATACTTTATACTCGTATAAAACGCTAAAAAAATTATTTTTCCGCGCCAAACAACAATTATTGTGTTTCCTGACGTTTGAATCTTTTATTTTTCAGTCCGTTCATCAGTCAGTTCCATTTTGTCAGTGTCGTTTAGAAATACAATTTTTTGTGATAAATCGTGGACTGATGTCGGAGACGAAGTGTCACTTGACGGAAGCACATATGTAATTATCTTGGGATATTTGTTGTTCGTAGGAAATGAAACTATTTTTTGGATCTAAACAGCATATTGTATTTTCAAACAAACCAACGTTTCGGGCCCTTTACAGGTCTTGGGAGCACGGCACGAGTCACGGTTGACTGAGATAATAAGGCCATCAACCTATTACGTCTAATATTAGCGCCAACCACCCTATTTTTCACTATTTATTTACTTATTTTTAACAGTAACAAACGTTATTAATTTTAAATACCTCATTTCAAGGACCTGAAACTTCTCGAATTTAATTGAATGTGTATGTGTATCCGTATTCCGATTTAGATCTGACAAAATAGTTTCATTTTCTATGTGTGACAATCGCGAAAACTTAATGACTATATATTTGTTATTTCTATGTTCAAATTACTGGTTTTTTATTTTAAAATATGCGGGAAAGCCGTGTCTGCGACGACACCACGTTGTTACTCGCAAATAACCCATCAGCATACATCCAAAAGTCCACTATTTTCTCGATAGTGGCAAAATGTTCCCGAATCTGGGATAAATAAAGTTTTAAAAAGGTGCTAAAATTATAACCCTCTTGTTGCTTTCACCGCATTCGTGTAAAAGAAGATTGTGCTTCATAAATCAAGTCCAGTTACAGCAAGAAACAAACAGTTACAAATAGTTTTATCTCCACATCTGTGAAGTAAAGGTCACACAGCATTAGGTGTATTATACAAGGACACGTAAGATCTCGTGAGCTCTCAGCTGTAACAAAATGGCCGCTCTCAAGTTTATTCTAGCAGCACGTTATATCCAACGGTTGAAACTCAATAAATCACAGTCGCATAGGTATACGTTCGACGCAAATGATTGAATATGTGTCGTGGCGTTTTAATATAAAGGCGTATGCTCATTAGTGAGTGTCTTTTTACAAAACCAAAGTCCGCCAAATTGCAGGGTAGTTTGATGGCGGAAACACACTCATAGTTAACAACACACCTATAAATACAGGATTGTTTGTAAAATAGTAACAACCACCCAGGACCATAGTACTAGTATCATGCACAACAACTTTCGTTCCATAACTCTTAATAATTCATCAGATTTTGCTTTCCTACAAAAATTAAAATATTTAAATAGATCGCTCTATAATTCTGTGCTATAACAAAAGAAAGTGCTAGCGTAAATACGTCCAGTCCGATGCAAAACGCAGGAGTAGAGGTGGAAATTGTGTCGAGGAGGACGCTTGTACGTTTGAAGTTACTAGCTTACCGCCGTTCACACGGTATTGTATTGCACGTTTTTTGCAGTATAAATCTTACCGAATAAACAGTGGCGCATACATTAGATACAGAATCGTTCACACGGTGTTTGTCCTGCAAAAAAGCGCACAAAACTCTATACGTTTATCGAATAAGCAACGGACTTGTCAAGCTAGTCGAATTAACTTTAACGTATTCGGTGTGCAGTGGCGCATAGTAATAGGGGTTAAAGTATGAAATTGCCGATTTGTACTGAAAATCTAA
>NW_020654748.1:7348364-7362963 GCF_003589595.1 Hyposmocoma kahamanoa
TGTTTTAGTAACGCTACCCCCGCATCGCTAGTCGATCTACCACTAGTCACAAACAAAGTAGACAAGCCCCAAGCACCAGTAATTTCACCACCATCCTTAACCTTGCAAACCGGAACGCAGTAATGTGGCACTGCTTCCCTGGACGAGCTATTTCACAGAGAGAGCTCTCTTGTAAATAATGACTTCAAGACCAACAATCTTGAAATAAAACTCAAAATATTTCCTTTCAAAAATGTCCTCAATAGTGCAGAGGTCAATTAGGCCTTTAAACCATTAGGAATATCACAAGATACAAACTTGATAGAAAAATCCACATTTAAAAAATTCAATCACAACTCTCTCATTCTCTCTTCTCCATTCTCTCATTAGATTCATCTCCTCCATTAGATGAAAATTCTAAAATCAAATTCTAAGATAGAGTGCGCCTTAACCGTCCATTATATTGGCTTTGATACCGAATTATCTTGTGAGGCCACAGCATCGACGCCAGGAACTTGTTCATAATTTATAAAAAAAATGTCTTTGTATTAAAGATACATCAAAGAGTTTCCTACAGATAATTTTATAAACCTAAATTTACGTACTCTGCCGTAAAACTAAACTACATTGCTAGTAAAAATGCATCGCCTTATTTCAACTCGTCACAAGTAATTGTTGCAATAATAAGTTATACGTCCTATTTATGATATACACACAAATAAAGATAAATTGAAGATATTACTTATCTCTAAATATTACTATTTCATAGAAGAGTTCTTGTCAAATAGCGAGTTGTCAGAGAGATAAATGTGTAATCTCCCATCAGGCATATATACTTTTTAACACAATATACATGAATGTTAATTTTGTGGAGAAAATAGTTTGACATTGTAATGGATATTTATCATTATCTCATAACAGAATATAGTATGATAAAACCATATGTTGTCACACATTCCTATAGATATTTTCGCCTTACACGATCCAATTCCATGTGAATTTGGTTGCCTGCAGGACATGCCTAGTGTAGGAATCAAAACTCCCTGCGCGAATTTTCTTAATCCGTCTCGCAGCATCATTATCGATCAACCTGTATTTTTATGTTTGTGCTTATAATAAATTTTATTTTATTTTTTTTACATCATAAGATCGTTTATCTCATGAAAGTATAAAAATAATACGAATTACGAGAAACCATTTTATAAGTCTTCTTGTCCGGTAAGTATAAATTTATCGACTAATTTCGATCACAAAATCTTTAAGTATCTCTCCTAAAAAGTTGTCAATTTGCAAGTGTGACCTTATTACACCCAGAACATGATTTGTTGGGTCGGAATAAGTGGGTTGCAAAGCTTTGTTAAAATCATGTTTGTAAAAGAGGCAATTTTCTGTAGTACACACAACATTACGTATTTTTATACTACTTACTATTCGAGTTCTTAGATTTTCGCAATTGTTATACAAGGGAAATGAAACTATTTATTTAGATCTAAATCGGTAAAGTATATTTGTTTTCTCAAACAAAACAACGTTTCGGTCCTTTTACAGGGTAGGAAAAAACAATTATACGGGATTTAGATCCGAAATAAAATATTCAATGATAAAAGCTATAATCTCAGTAGAGTACGAAGAAAACCGACCTCAAAAGTTATTCATCACTTAGTTTGCCACCCTTAGAAGTGGAATATTTCTTCACATTTAAATAGAACCATTTCTGAGGTACCCTCTTTCCAGTAAAGAAAGAATCATCAAAATCGGTTCACAAATGCGGGAGTTATCGCGTAACATACATACAAAAAAAAAACAGTCGAATTAAGAGCCTCCTCCTTTTTTGAAGTCGGTTAAAAATAGGTTCATTTCCTACTTGCAATTATTACTTATTATATGATGGAATGCAATATAAAAATTCTGTCGATCCTACTTAATGCAGTAGGCAAAAATTCTTTACTAAAACGACTTGATTTTTGCCATGGTAAAGTAAGTGGGAATCCCGTGGAAGAAGACATGGTGGACCAACACTGCTGAACATCTTACCAACGGCAATTCAGGACAGAGCGTCACCGACGTACAATGTGGCCCAACTCTTTGGGGTAGAAAAAAGGGCAGGAAGAATAAGAATAAAGTACGTGAGAAGGTTTTGACATAAATAAACGAGATATGACAATGTAATCAACTTATGATTCATAATGATAGTTATTTAAGAGCTTCTAATGATAATTTAAATTTCCCTTAAATATACGTAATTGGAATACGTAGATCAATATCTATAAATTCGTTACCAAGATTGCTCAATCAAAAGACCTTTATGAATAATTAATTTTAATAAAGGCCTTTTCAGTCCGATTTGATTAAACCCTAAGTACATTAATTTGTGCGCAAATATCAGGGCCTGTGTTGATAACTAGTCTGCCTCAATAAACAAACACCGGCTGCGGCCGTTATGAATGCCCAATTATTAGTTTTTAATGGTAACATTTGAGAATATTAAATTGAAATAACAAACAACCATACCAATATTCATTGGAGCTCATTCTTTAGCAGTGAGTCGTACTTACAAAACAATCCTTCGAACAATTACGCGGGTAAACACAAAAGACTAATATGCGAAACGTTTTGAAACTAATAATCTACTAACTGAACACGTTTGGTCGTAAACATTAGTTCTTATGGACATTCAATTCCACATTAAAGCTACAAACGTAGTACAGCCAACAATGGCAACGTTTGCATAATTGCATTTTATGCAACTTTCCCGCTCTAGGGAGTAAAACATGTTTCTTTTTCTAGCAACTGAAAAAGATTAACCAGCGAGTTTCTTTATCTTTCAAATTAATTGTGAACACTAATTACGTTGAAAAGTAATAAGTAAAGACAACTAAAGCAATTAATTTCCTAAATTCGTGTAAATTATACATTTGAAAACATTCGTGGTTATGCACTTATGCACTAAATAAAAAAAGATAGTAGACAGATATGTCAGTTCTTAAACCAGTCATATGCCAGCTGATCAATCAACTCGTGACCATGGAGCGTGTAACTGTACCGTAATATCAAATGTATTACAATTCCCAATCGGCAGATAATGGTACCGACATAGCTAATCTTTTTGCCAGTTATTTTTCTTCGGTGTACAATGTATCCTCTTCTAGTGCATACGCCCCAGATTTCCCCGAATCAAATTTCTATCTGTCCAATCTTACTATTACTGAGTTGGAGGTTAAATCAGCTATAGAAGCATTGGACATATCTAAGGGCGCAGGTCCCGATGGTATTCCGGCTGTATTAGTAAAAAATTGTATACATGTATTGGTGAAGCCGCTGGTGGTACTATTTAATAAAAGTCTTAGGACAGGATATTTCCCCAAAAGTTGGAAAATAACAAAAATTGTCCCAATACATAAGTCTGGGTGTAAGACAGATATAAAAAATTATCGCCCAGTAAGCATTCTATGCTGTTTTAGTAAAATATTCGAAGGTTTAATATATAGTCATCTTTATCATTACTTCAAGCCCATTATCAGTGAGAGGCATCATGGTTTTATGAAGGGACGCTCAACATCCACAAATCTTTTAACGTATGTTCATTTCTTAAATAATGCTTTTAATAAACGGGTGCAAGTGGACTCGTTGTACACAGATTTTTCGAAGGCATTTGACAGGGTAGATCACAGTATCCTCTGCCAGAAAATGCTTCATCTCGGAATTCATGGCAACCTTTTGAGATGGTTCCAGTCATACCTCGCAAATCGCACTCAGTTGGTCGCGGTGTATGGCTATAACTCAATTCCTGTAAAATTGGTTTCTGGAATCCTCCAAGGATCAAATTTGGGTCCTTTACTTTTCGTGGTGTTTATTAATGATCTGTTGGAATCCATCACTTGTAATTGTATCGCCTATGCCGACGATCTAAAGATCTATCATGAAATATTGAGTATTACTGACTGTGCCTTATTACAAACCAATGTAGACCGCTTACAAGAATGGTGCATCATTAACAATATGTCGTTTAACATAGAAAAGTGTCATCTAATTACTTTTACGAAGAAAAGGACACCAATAACTTACCCGTATAGTATCGATGGAATTGTATTGGTTCGTCAATCAACAGTAAGGGATCTCGGGGTTATACTGGATCCTAAATTGAGTTTTAGTCCTCATTATGATTATCTTATTGCCAAGGTAAATAAAACACTTGGATTCATTTTTAGAACGACAAAACCGTTTAGGAGGCCGGAGAGCATAATATTACTATATTACGCTTTGGTTAGGTGTGTGTTGGAATACGGTTCAGTTGTGTGGTCTCCTTTCTACAATATTCACATTGACAGGATTGAAGCTATCCAGAAACGTTTCCTTCGACACTTAAGCTGCAAGTTCGGTATGAGACGTAAGTTGCCCACATATGAGGATAGGTTGAAGCATTTTGGTCTGTGTACGCTGCAGTCACGACGCGTTGTTAACGATCTCGTAACTATGTATAAAATAGTAAACGCAAAATGGGACGCATGCGAATTGTTAAGCCAATTCTCTTTGAAGATAGGAAGTAAAAGAATACAAAAATTGTTTTATGTGCCATGTTGCAATAACAATGTTACCTATAATGACCCTTTGTATCGAATGTGTCGAGTTTACAATGACATTAACAAAGACAGAAGTTTAGATATATATTTTCAAAGTTGTTCAGCTTTTGTAAAATGTTGCTATATGAAAATTTTGCAATCTTAAAGTGGTGTAAACAACAGTATATTTTGGAGCCGATAATTTTGTAATAATTTTGTTATATTGTATTGATATGTGATTGCATTTATGTTTGATGACTCATGACATAGTCGCTGCCAATCATGTAATTTTATTTAGTCTTTTTATTTTCTTTTTACCTTAAAGTGTGCCACTATGTAGACTATATGATAGAGCTGTGCACAGCTATTATAGGAGTGCAAATTTACTTTCTATTATATATTATCATATCTAATATTATAAATATTTACATTAATTTGTATTCTGTAGCTGTGCCAAGAAATGAATAAATAAATAAATAAATAAATAAATATCGGGAAAATAAAAATAATTAATACCGTTTTGTAAGAAACCTGTAATTAATGATCATCTTTCATATAAATTGTATATTTATGACAGATTTAAAGCGTGTGTTCGAATCTGTTTTATGATTTGTTTAAATTAAAGAGTAAACACAAAATTCCGCCATTTTGGTAAAATTGTTACAGAACATTATTTTTGACTTACGTGATTCGGCGGATATTATAGAATTAACTGCGCCCGCCGTTTTGAGTAAAACGCAAATTGCAAACGACAATCTCTTGCCGCCGAAATCTAGAGACAAAAATATATTGCGTCTAAAATATATTGTGCCTTATGATGATTACATTTTGTAGAAAACAGAAAAAATGCGTTGTTTTCTCTCAATTGTACTGTAACGCGTAATGTACAACATCTTGACGCTTAAAGTGTCAATTCGTTTGCAATAATGGACCTTCCGCCCTACTACAATAATGTACTTATTACAGTACTACAATAGTATAGTGTATATAGTCCGGTTTCTAGTTCATCGTTAAAGAACCTAATTCATTTACGTATACAAAATAAACGAGACAGTATGTTTTCTAATATTTATGTAAATATTGTGTTTGCTTTATATCTTGAGTTACCAAATAATTACATTAATTAACCTAACAAACATACTTTAAAGTACTATGTACAAATCATAGTATGCTAGTAGTCACTTGTAGAATTATATTAATAACAATTTATATTATTTGAACACAGAGGTACACATTACACAAAAAGACTAATGTTAACAGACTGAGTCTTTCTGGGAAAGTTACGTCCGAAATAGGTTACGGGACCTGTATCAAAGTCCACCAGGCTGAATATAATATAACTTATAGCTGTGTCATGTGAGTATGTGTGTTTGCGTAGTTCTATTACGCAATTGTAGTAGTGACATGTGTTAGAAGATGATGACCTCCAGGAACATACTTTAAGATGGCTTCCCATGGTTTGCGATTTTACGGACTGTGTCACGCCAGCTCGCACCAACGCGCCATGCGAGTGAAGAGTGCCGCCCGTGCCAGAGCAAAGTGGCCTGTAACTTAGTATTTTTTCACCTAATAAGACAAGTATTGTAACTAAGCACAAACGTAGCAGCGCTGCCGACGTATGTATGTGCGCAATGCATTCGCGTTCGTCGGTCACGCGAGTCGGTCAGGTCGTTTCACGCGCCTTTCATTATATGCGAATGTGTGCGTCCTTCCGTACACGGCACGCGGCGCGGCCGACGCGCACATATACAAGCTTCGCTGATACGTTTCTATGGAGTTACCACAATTGTCTTATTACACTATGCCTGTAAGGGCCCGGCGGATATGCTAAGTGTTGGTAAATGAAAAGGCGCGGCGTGATTGTGTGGCAGTTCAAACCAGGCTAAAACACGCGACACTCATCCGAGTCCGCACCATTACGAGCGTCTTGTGTGAACTTGCCTGTGTGGCGCGAGCACGCTCATACAAAAAGATGTTTTTGTATTTGTAAAGTCAACATTAACATCTAATGGAAAAAGAAAAGAACTGACAAGCTGACAGGTTTGAATAACATAAAAGTTGAAAAGAGTTTGTGAAACTGAGCGTATTTTGAAAATAAGAAAGCAATTACTGCTCTTATCAACCTAAATAAAACTGTTCTTTATTGTATGTAAAGCAATAACTAAATAGAACAATTCAACTGCGATCCCCGTATTATTAATGGGTCAATGGATAATCGATGGTAGGTTGCGTGAGGAGACGCACGATCGCCCCGGTGGTGGCCCGCTACAACTATGGTTACGATAGTGGCGTAGTGGTGGCGCACTAATAGTTCTTCCAACACTTTTAGTTATTTATACACATCTAAAACAGGCATTTCACGTACACTTTGACATTAGTAACTGCGAAGATTTCAGAACTCACGAACTCAGTGGTATTAACGAATGGGAACACAGAATTTGATATTATTACATTATCTATAAATTTTAATTAAAGGACGAGTTTAGCTCTTTAAAGTGTCGTGATATTAGACAACGTTATTGAAAGCAGATTAGGCTAAAAGCGAAATTGTTTACTTTACAATCACAAGTAATTAAAACTAGTTTTAAGTAGGTAGTACTATAACAAGATTAGTCAGAGTTTTCACTAAAATAAACACGTTCTACGTAGTTACTCAAAAGTTTAGACATATTGTTGAGCTCACGCGATTGATGAATTACTCGATAAACACCGAAGCCATTATCTGTGTTAGATTTATATGTTTTTTCATGTCGCAAGCTTGCGTACGTTTACATCTGGAATACAACACTGGCATCGCAAAACATAAAACAGGTAAAAACAAGCAATTTTTGTTACATACTAAAAGCTTCACGAAAAAGAACATTAAAGCGAAATCTGTTCAGTCTATGTTCGAGGTTCGAAAGGTCTCAAGCCGCGTATCTAATTCGGGAATGGAATAGTAATCTAATTTTCTTCGACATCGAGGAAAACCTGTTTTTAAAGGGTTTAATATAAATGTTAATGGCTGGCATCTCACCTCGCCGCCCCTGGGGCATTATCAAACGACGTGGACTGCGAGACTGCTTTATGTTCACCTTCTCATACTCATTACACTTCCCGCAATAAAAACTGGGATAAAAAAGGAGTAAGCGTTAAGTGTGTAACTTCCAAACTGGGAAGAATCCACGCTGAGGTGACTTAAACATTTTTGAATTTTAGTGTTTTTTTTTTCGTTTGTTTGAAAAATATTACTATTATTTATAATAAACAGGAAATAGTAACCCACTTAAGCTACTAAGAATAAAAATAAATTTGACTTTTTATTTACAAACGTATTTTTTTGAGTCAGGTTAATTTGAATTATGTACTGCCGCCATACCTATTTCTTGTCTCTGTCGACACGCCTATCCATAACAGCTGCAGTGCCACTCAGAGTTAAGTTAAATCGCAAAGATCTTATAGGCACTGCGCCCGTCACCCTGTGACACAATACCTTTTTTATTATAAAAAGATAACTGCGCGGAGATGGAAGTCATCTCCATCTCAGCTGATGGAAAGTGACGATGAGGTCAACGATGGAGCAATACGTAAGCTACACGCCTGTCCGTAACAGTTGCAGTGCCACTCAGAGCTTTAAATTGTAAAGAACTGAGTGGCCCTGCCACTACGCCCGTCACCCTGAAACATAAGTTAACAAGTCCCATGCGCCTGTAATTTCACCTGCATCCTTACCCTTCTAAACCGGAACACAGTAATGCTCACATTACTGCTTGGCGGCAGATACAGGTAAGGAAAGGCAGTACTTCCCTGGATGAACTCTTTCACAAGGAGCTCTACTGCTACTACAATTTCATTAGGATGCTGGTGAAACTATAGACACATAGGACTTGTCTACTTTATGTCTCGTGGCGACCGGTGTACGAAAGGAACCTCCCCGCACGATGTACTACCCTTTTTCTCTGGCGCACCCTGGGCAATAATCTGCTATTACCTTACGTCGACTGGCCAATTCTTTCACCACGAAAGCAAGCATTATAATATATGCCATCGATACGATAAGAAAAAAAAAGATGGGTGCAGTGGCAACGTTCCTGGGATCTTCGCGACTTAGAGTGAAACGCGGGATTGCATCGCGTTTGCATCGCTGCTTAAAATCGCGCGTATGTAAAGGTTGACTACTAGCGACTGCATCGCGTTTGCATCGCTGCTAAAGTCGCCGTGTGTATCCGCTCTTAAAGCTCTGAGTCGTATTGCAACTGTTATGGGTAGGCATGTCGCTTGCCGACAGGCGCATATCTTGTTCAAGTATTAATTCAAGGATTTGTTAGTCGTCATATAAATACATTTTAAAGGTTTTGCCACATGCTATGACAAGGCGGTAATGTAGGCAAAAACTGATAACGATATAATAGCGAGGACAATCTAGTAAATAAAATATTAGATACATCTCTCAAAGAGCACATCGCTTCGGCAAAATTATTGACATGCAAAATTAAATGGCGGTGTTAACAACAAATTGAGTCTACATTTTGTTTTAGCGACGAAATGAAATGAAAATCATTAATGAAATTATAAATTCATGATTTATTAACAGAATAAGACAGTTACATCACATAGATCACTGCGGCACTGCCAATGCGCCCGTCACCCTGAGACATAAGTTGACAAGTCCTATGTACCTGTAAAGCCCTTACTTACCCTTTAAATCCGGAACGCAATAATGCTTACATTACTGCTTGACGGCAGAAATAGGTAAGATGGCAGTACTTCTCTGGATGGACTCTTTTACATGGAGCCTGCTACTAAAAGTTGTTGATGATATTTTATTATTATTTAGAATACCATTGCCAAGGAGCTTATTATATTATCATATTACCTAGTTTTTGAAGTACCAAACCTAACTGTTGAGATTTCTGCATAGCATGAAATTTACATCTCTGCGCCTTTATAAAATTCTCATGTTTCTTACCCATGAACGTACAAACCGCAATCGATGATAGAGTTTAATACTTGAGATGTAGAGTACTTACTTACTCGAAAGTTAGTCTACATGCACGGTGCGTGTTTACATTCACGAGAGCAAGTTTCATATTTTGTAAGCAAGTTCGGCGGCCGAATGTCTACAAACCTTGAATTTGACTTTCTGCTTTAAAAACTTTTCGGCACTGCGACGATTTACACATCACAGCGGCGCGGCGCCGAAATAAAGCTACTTTTTCATGCGAAGCGAAACCATCTTTCACGGAATGTGTCAACGCATTTGAACAGTAAAGTGTTTTTGACATATTTTTTGGCACTCGGGCCATTGTTATGGCTTCAATGATTTTTGGGCTTTTACATGAGGAGTTAACGATGTATATTTTAACAACATATTTACATATAACATATAATATATTCACAAGCAGTAGTGTTATTACTACTGCTTGTGAAAGAGTCCGTCGGTAGTGTGAGCATTAATGCGTTCCGATTTTGAAGGGTGCTGGTGAAATTACAGGCACTTGGAACTAATTTTGAATGCACTGCAGCTACTATAGACAGGTGTGTCGCTTCACTTGGTATCATAAATAAAAAAA
Organism: Hyposmocoma kahamanoa; assembly: GCF_003589595.1. Lineage (NCBI taxonomy): Eukaryota > Metazoa > Arthropoda > Insecta > Lepidoptera > Cosmopterigidae > Hyposmocoma > Hyposmocoma kahamanoa. The sequence continues at coordinate 7,358,455 of NW_020654748.1, forward strand.
AAAAAAATTTATCTACAAATAACTATGTTATTATAGGTATAATAACTATGATTGTGTTAGATACATTGATAACTATATGGTAACAAGATTAATTAAATTTCTCTATATACATACATACATATACAAAAATGAATGTTTGTTTATCCAGTACGCATTCCATTATTATTTATTCGATCGCGATAAAATTTTCGTGAATTGTTGTATCTACACCCGCCAATGTTTCTGAAGTATTAGATTCCACTTCTGGGTACGGGTCTCTTATAAGGAGAGGGTAAAAACTATATAATTATTACTATTCATCCGATTGCGATAAAATGTTTATGAGTTGTTGTTCCACACCCGTAAATGTTTCTGACGTATACTAACCCCCACTTATTAGCACGGTGCTCTTCTAAGGAAATGGTTAAGATCATAGTCTACCACACGGGCCAATGAGGGTTGGAGATTTTATAAGTTTTCAATGGCATTGCAACGTATGCCAGGTACAACCCACCTTGAAAATCCATTGTGAAATGCAAATAAAGAATATTGAGCATTAAACTAGTACGGAATATAAAAACATGAGTATACATAGTAATGTTTTGTTCAAATTGATGGCACGGGCACTGTGGTATTCAGCGAGCCTGCACAATGATATCGGGTCGCAATCAACAAAACGAGCCCATTGTGAATGGATCCGCGGTCGCTTCTAATCGTTGCACTAAACTCAATACGTCTGACCTTGTTACATACATATATTAACTGGAAGAGTTTCAATACACAAAGCTTGTAAAACAAAGGAGTCGGACAAGGGTCATTTTCCGTCCCGCTGTCGTTTATTTGCTATTAAGTGTCGGTTAATTCTGAAGCTAAATTCTGATGACAAAAATGCTACGCGGCTTTAAACCGCGGTATTGCGCGTTAATGTGTGGTATTTCAAATCCTCCGCATTTGCTTGCGCGTCATTGCGCGCTTAGAATTATAAGCACTGACAGTGTACAGTCAAGAGTATGTCATGCTTGACACTTTGTACTTTGGACCGTTCTTATCGTAAGCAGCATAGAGTTGGATGTTCACAAGTTGTAGTCAAGAGTCGAGAGCTCAGTCGGTGTCTAAAAGTCTTCCTAGATGAAATTACAAATCTCCCCCTGAGCCTCTACACAACGCCCCCATTTTTTTTTCTGGGTCTCTTACCGCCCCCCTTTAGGCCTGCAGCGCCCACAAGAGGGCGTAATCGCCCACTTTGGGAAAGGCTGATATAAAGGTTTTCATGATTTAATTTCGATTTCCCCTTCCCATCATCAGGGGACTAGACGTCGGATGGGGTTCCATCCTTATGTTGTGGTTTCGCACAAAGCGATACGCTTCTATATATGACGAACGACTACGAATTGGAATTCCCTGCTAGAAGCATTTAAGTGTTTTTAGTAGCAGTAGAGCTTTTCGTGAAAGAGTTCGTTCAGGGAAGTACTGCCACCTTACCTATTTCTGCCGCCAAGCAGTAATATCTATGTCTGTCTAATGCATTACTGTGTTTCGGTTTTGAAGGGTAAGGGTGCTGGCGAAATCACAGGCACGTGGGACTTGTCAACTTATGTCTCAGGGTGACGGGCGCAGTGGCAGGGCCCCTCAGATCTTTACAATTTAAAGCTCTGAGTGACACTGCAACTGTTATGGACAGGCGTGTAGCTTACCATCAGGCGCACGACTTGTTCGTCCCGTCACTTGATATTATTAAAAAAAAAGAAGTGTGCATGATCCATCGTCTACCTCATCGCCACTTTCCATCAGCTGAGATGGAGATGACCTCCATCTCCGCGCAGTTATTTTTTATAAAGAAAAAGGTATTGTAATTTTTAAGCTCATTATCTTTTTTCTTACATGTCGCTATACATAAAATGTAAAGAAAAATAAGTACATAATTATTACATGTTATTAAATATCTAGGTCACAGCTATACAAATACTTAAGTGGATTCTAAATTACTTTAATTTCACACACCAGAAGATGTTTAAATACAAAACATTAAAACGCTTTTAAGCTCATGCCTGTTGGGTTGCCGTACCTAGTCCTCGAGGTACCATAATATGTTTTTGTTTGAGAGAAAACCGAGAAACGCTAGATAATTGTTTACCTATTCTATACTACAATTTTCCTATTATAGTCTTTGTTTGAAATGGACCGTAGCGCCCGTATGGATGGCAAGTAATTTAAAAATTCTGTATTATTGATTGTGATTAATATTACGATATTTGCTACCGTAATATTCATTTATTTTTTGTGCAATTTCTCCACTACCGTGTCTAACCAAAATACTGCAAGTCCCAATATAGTGTTTTGTAATTTCATTACTACAAGTTTGTTTCGATTTTTATTAAGGCTGACGAAATTTATTCGTTTTTTCTAAAGAAATAGCTTGTTTTTTTTTAAGTCAATTATAATGGCTTCTTTAATGTCTAATGTAAGTACCAAGTAAGTTAAATGTTATTTTTATGTCATTAAACGTAAAAATTATCCCAAAACGAAAAATGTTTTTGGCAGCTTTTTTCGTAATGCTGCTTTTAATATTACAGTTTATTGGTTTGACAATATGGTCCACTAGTTTGTTATAATTTATTAATACAAAGATCGAACACAAAGAAAAATTAATTCCTTTTATCTAAAAACACTCGAAACAGCGTCTGTTCCATACCAGGGCGAATTTTGTATTCTTAAATTTGCATTGTATTTGATTTTAACCGACTTCGAAAAAAGAAGGAGGTCCTCAATTCACCTGTATGTTTTTTTTATGTATATAATTGAATGCGATAACTCTCGCACATTTGTAAACCGATTTTGATGATTCTTTTTTTATTGTAAGGAGAGTACCTCGGTAGTGATCTCATTCAAATTTTAAGAAAATATTCCACCTCTGAGGGTGGTAAACCAGGGGAAGAATGACTTTTGAGGTCGGTTTTTTATTATGCCCCTATTTTCCTTATATTATATTCTTTTAAATCGTTGAAGAAAAAGGTGTAATCATGAAAAGCGTTTTATTGTTTTTTCTAGTTGCTTAATAAATAAATAAATAAATAAATAAATAATAACACACACACTCAACATAGCCCCGCACTAGGGAAACCCTGTATCACGGGTGCCATGGACACACACATAGACAACCACAAATTACACCCAAACTCACGTGAGAAATAAATAACAACGCACACACTCAACATAGCCCCGCACTAGGGAAACCCTGTGTCGCGGGTGCCATGGACGTTCGGCCACTGAGGCAGTTAAATAATAAAGAGTCTACTTAGAATTTTGATAAAAACTTTGTACATCATGAATTCATATTCATGTAAATGTTTGTTATAGCATTGAAATTTATTATGAGGATTTTCTACACATAAAGTGCTGAAATCAATGATGCCCACACGTTATAGACTAGTTTTATAGCATTACAGTAAATAATAATATATAAAATTTAATTAGAGAAATATTCCTACAGCAACTAAAGTAGTAGCGTAGTTCAATAAAATGTGCTACTTATACAGTGAAATACCACACACATAAGACTTGTCAACTTATGTCTCACAGTCACAGGCGCAGTGGCAATGCTTCTCAGATCTTTGCTAGATCAGATCATTTGGTGTCGCTTACCACCAGACGCACGACTTATTCGTTCCGTCACTTGGTATATAAAAAGGTGTCATTATCATGTCGTCATTATTAATTTTTAAATGACAAATCGCTAACTACATTGTCTCATAATCTTTGACATTTGTAAATATTTAGACGTTATTGAAATACTATCGCATAGCGTCTGATATATTCGTAACCCTCTTTACCTCCATAAGGCTACGGTTCTACCAGAGATGTGCGAGGTAGCTAGGCCGTGTGAGGATGAGAAGCGGACTCTTTTCAATTGTACGCGGGATGGGTGCGGTGTGGTAGGGTAAGCGGTACACTACTGTCGCACACATCTCTCGCTTTTTTGTAAATAATTAGCTCCGCTAGCACTTTCTCGCCTGAGCTACGCTAAGCGGAAGTAAGAAAATGAAGTAATCCTATTGGTGGGTTTTTTCTTCGCACATCGCGTAGCTACCTCGCACATCTCTGGTGGAAATGCAGCCTTAATGTGAATTTTGGAGTCGGCACAAAAAAAACCAGAATTATTGGAAATAATTTTACAACAATATATCATTATACCTTTATTTTATACCCAAAAAGGGTCTACAAATTATATTTTAAGTTATAGCTTCCCGATATTGTGCTTGAAGAATAAAAAAGTGATTTCGTTCAAAAACAAAGTTACGAGATTTTCAAATTTATCTGACGACGATACTATTAATTTTCCTCTCTTTCGTTATTTTAACATCTAGTTAGATTTTAGGATAATTAACTTTAAAATTGACCTAAATAACTATCATCGCGTTCAAATATTAACCTACTTCTTAGATGTGTACAGGCCCATGTGAAATTATTAAAAAATAACAACATGTGAGCATGAATGTAAAAGTACAATATATTTTTAATATGTATGTCTAT
>NW_020654748.1:7363363-7423333 GCF_003589595.1 Hyposmocoma kahamanoa
ATAGACATACATATTAAAAATATATTGTACTTTTGCCATACGGCAGGACACAGTAAATCTATACTTATTTTGTCACATGTATTCACAAATTAAAAATTTTAAAGAAATCGTTAAATTCTGAGTTTCTGATTTGATCACTTACCCAAATTGAGAAGGGCACACAGTACGCAAGTAGCAATCTAACTACATAGCTACGTAACACGTTTTTGTTTTGAGTTAAATGATATGCTCACATTATACCTGAATTACAACGTATTCTTTTCATTTAATTTAATGTAATGTTAGTGTTCTTGTAGCTCATAAATTTACTAAGTTAGGACTACGGAGTCATTGAATGCTGTGTAGTAATTGGCTTGTACATCAGAATTGTGTCCGTGATTATTTAAGTTTATACAAATAAATAAAATAAACAACCGTTTCTTGGTTGATTTAATTAATAATAGAAACACGTAAATATCATTAAAAATTGGAACAATAACGAAGTTGTTGCAACACATATTCTCAAAAGTAAACTTTTCAAAAACACAAATTTTCATTCAACCCTTAACAGCTTCTATTAGTACAATTAAGTGTATTTTAGAATTTGTCACTTCAATGTCTGTCTTAACTTCATTGCAATTTATCTTGTTTAACTCATATTATACTACCCAAGGTTATTATTAGGTCATTCCTTTCCAGTCCAGTTGCGGGCCCGATAAGGGAGCCCGAATGAAATGAGCTAGAATACGCTACGTTATAAATACCTATACTATATATATGTTAGTAACAAACAACACGGATTTTTGTAATATGAATAATACATTATGATATGTACTGCAGGTAAGATACTGACAATAGATTCTTGTATCGCCCACTATTTATAGGTAGACAGACTGCTATACAATATACTCATGGACATTTTTGGAGAAACGCTAACAAAGGACGAATTATGATAACAACGTTCATAATCAACCACTGGCTACATATATTAGAAACGAAAGTCATCAGCTTAATTGAAATTAAATGACGATTGAAGTAATCCTCTTTTTAAATTAAATGTTCTGTGCCTCTACCATGAGATTACTGTGACTCATGGCAGAGGCACTGGTATATGTGGCCAGAGGTTTATATAAACGTTTTTATCATAATTCGACCTTTTTTAGCATTCGTCTAATTATGTCCAACAGTATATTTTTGTGACGGTCTGTCTACTTATAAATTGTGGGCGATAAAAGGATCTTTGAACTTTTTAACGTTTTCCTAATTTTTTTAATAATATCAAGTAACGAGACGAACAAGTCGTGCACCTGATAGTACGCTACAGACCTGTCCATAACACTTGCAATGCAACTCAGAGTTTAAATCGCAAAGATCTGAGGGGCATTGCCACTGCACGTCACCCTGAGACGTAAGTTGACAAGTCTCATTCGCCTGTAATTTCACCAGCACCTCTTCAAATCGGAACACAGTAAAGCTGGCATTACTCCTTGGCAACAGAAATAAGTAAGGTGGCAGTTCTTCCTTGTACGAACTCTTTCACAAGGAGCTCTACTGCTACTTATTAGTAGCAGTAGGGTGTCCTGTAATTATGCTGTATGTTATGCTATAAATATGTCCTTGAGTATTAAATGACTCAGATTTTGTAACTCGTATCAAATGAAAAAGTCATCTTCAAGGTTAAAGAGTTATCAAAATTTCTCTAAAGCTCGTAAGTAAATTATCTTGATTTGAAAGTCGGTCTTTGAATCAGCTTTACCTAATACACAAGTCTCGAAATGTACTACTTCGTTATAATTATGATTCCTGAAAGCAATTTGGCTAGGTTAATGAACAAAACGTGTTATGCGGGTAGTGCAAACAGTTTATTTCTGTTAATAACCACTAGCAAATTGTAACAAAAAGAAGAACAAAAACCTAGGTTCATGCGTAACTTTTAACTATGTAATTCTTAAAATATGTTAAATTGGACACACTTACGGACGTAATACCAAGTTAGCCATTGTATTGGGATCTTAGTTTTTTTTAGATACCAAGAGACGAAGCGAACAAATCGTCCACCTCGTGGTAAGTGACATGCCTGCCCATAACAGTTGCAATACCACTCAGTGCTTTAAATCACAAAGATCTGAGGGGCACTGCCACTGCACCCGTCGCCCTGAGACATAAGTTGACAAGTCGCATGTGCCTGTAATTTCACCAGCATCCATACCCGTCATAACCGGAACGCAGTAATGCTCACATAACTGCTCGTCATTACCGCAGAAATAGGTAAGCTGGCAGTACTTGGCAGTACCCTGGACGAACTCTTTCACAAGGTGTTCTATTGCTACTAAAAACTAGCCAGGGAGCTAGCCACATCTCTGTACTTATTTTTCTGTTTTCCAATAAAGTTATTATTAAGTTGGTTAGTTATTGAAGGATACATTTGTACCAACAACGATAGAGCGGATAATCAACTCGCTATGAACCCAAAGGTCATGTCAAGTCCTACAAACTTTGGAAATTCATTCGAGATTTAACATTCATAAGTCGCACACGGACAAACTTGGCTTTAGTAATACGTATGTTTTGAACACGGGTTATTTTTGTTGTTTAGTGTACCCGATTATCTACGTATGCATAGACTGGTTTTAATATTAAATAAATTTCTGTGCTTATCTATAGTAACAGCCAATTTTTCACGAGAGTAAACTCCGTGAAACCTTTCAACCTTAGTTTTTTTAGAGAAAAGATTTTCCTGAGTGTAGTCGACGACATTCAACTATGTATTTACAGGAAGATAGTACGAGACGTACTTATAGGTAGATGCACAAAGCGGGCTCCATTTGACCCTTGATCTATACAGTATACGTTTTTAAGCCACATAGGTTTATATACAGAGTTTAGGTCGGTAACATGACCCCCGGCAACACTGTCCTAAGGAAGATATACTCTGGCTAATAAATTGTTTCCTAACTGAAAGGAAGTGCATGACTAATACTAATATTATTTCTGACAAGTTCGTAATGAATTGATAGACACATAATTATTTCTCCGACAAACTTGTCTCACTACCGAAGTGATACTAATTATAAAAGTTTCCCAGTATAGTGCCTGACAAACTTGAATCAATCTTCTGCATAATGAATGTTAGCCGATATTGTGTATGCATTGAATATCCCTTCACTGATACAGAGACTGAAATAGAATTATTTTAGATCTAGCTATATGAAACGGGGATAATGAAAATTGGGAATTTTAATTTGACGTGATTTCCTAAAGTAAAAGTAACTTAATGTATAAAAACAACCCTGTCGCTCTCTTGTTAGGTCCCAGTTATCTTTTCCATGCTTCAATTCCGGTTTCTATTCTCATTCCTTCACTGTTCATGCGGTCAGACTTTGGAATGCACTTCCTATTACTGTTCACGAAAGTAAATCGTTAGCTATTTTTAAAGTGAGAGTTAAAGAGCATTATTTATCTACTATTCCATCCATATCTTAGGTATTATATTATAAAATATGTATTTATCTAAGTACTTATATAATTTATAACAATTTAATATTTTTATATTATTTTTTTTTCCTTGTTTTGTTGTGCACATATGCCCGTTCTTTTAGTTATAGTGTCCTGTATTTAGGTCTGCAGGAAGAAATTTCTATTAGAAATAAGCAGAACCTTTTGTTTTTAATTTCGCTTGTATTCTTTGTGACTTGTATTTTTCCTGTACAATAAACTATTAAATAAATAAATAATAATAAACATTGTATGTAAAATATATCAAATTCATATGTAAAACAAAATATCTTAAAATATTAGTTAAATCGTCAAGATATTTCTTTTCTTTGATAGTTATCACGATAATTATCCGAAATATATTCGATAATTTTCCGTGCTAATTCATAGGTTTGTCTCTAATGACAAATAGTGAGAAAACTAAATAAACACCAAGAAAATCTTTGAAGAAACATCGATTTGGTTTATGACTTTTCGAAATGACATTTGACGATATTGCCAGCGCAACGGTAGCATTTTGTTGTTCCAATAAATGTTACAAATATCAAGATAATTCTCAGATTATATTTATTAAGATAATTAGCGTGAAAATTATCATACTATTTATCAATCATTAGTATCACTTCGAACCCTGATTCATAATCTAATGGAAACTGGTATTAATACTTATTTCATTCAGTATACTTGTCTGTTGAATGAATCATTTATTTTTAATCGACTTCAAAAAAGGAGGAGGTTCTCAATTCAACTGTATTTTTTTGTATGTTTGTTACGCGATAACTGCGGCTGTTTTTTTTGTGAACTGATTTTGTTGATTCTTTTTTTTTTAAGAAAGAGGGTACCTCAATACCTCATTTGAAGAAAATATTCTACCTCTAAGGGTAGCTAACTAGGAGATGAATCCGGTTTGGAACACTTATCGGTAACCGCTTTCAATAAAACTAGGCAATTAGACGTAATTCCATGAACTTTTGAGGTCGGTTTTTTTAGTAGTGTAAATGATATGGTGGAAATGTTTAATATTATTATAATTGACTTGTTCAATTCCTTCGCTCCTGTGAACTCTCCATTGCAGAATACTGTGTCGGAGCTCACTTCGAAGGATGCCGTGTGATCCGGAGACCAAGAGTGAAAATTAGCTTGACATTCTGGACAAACTTTTACGGACTGTATCGTACGAGCTTCCTGATATGAGCATCCGAGGTATTATATAAACAAAACCAATTCTGATCGTCCCCGCAGCACTGCCACGCAGAGGAAGATGGTAACACCCCAGGCTCGATTCGAGGCAGTATTCGAGATTTGTGTGTAGTCATGCATGCTACCCTAAGTTTTTGGAAATAATTTTGATTCAATCATCGGTAAAGCTTTAAGACTAGCCGGTTTTGTGTCTAGACAAATGAAAATGTTTAATGAACCAACAATATCAATTTTAATTTATAACAGTTTAATACGTAGTATTTTAGAATACTGCTGCACTGTCCGAAACCCATGTTACCTTATATAGCATTGAAAGTGTTCAACAACGTTTCCTCTATCATCTTACGTATAATTATTTTATGTATACAGTTATATGAAACATGCCTCTCTCACTTTAATATGTCCTCATTGTAAAAACGCCGCTCGATCTGATCTTTTTATTCAAACTTATGAATGGTGTCCGAGAGCCTGTGTTTATATAGTTCTCTCGGAAGCCACCTACTCAATCGTAAAACTTTCTCACTTCCTACCTGTCGCATGTGCTTTTCTTATAATGCTATCAGATTTGATTTTGATATATTCTCTGGTTCTATGGGTTCAGCTAGGAACTCAATAAGAAAATGTCTAATGTGCTGACTGTACGATGGGTCTTAATTGCCTGGTTTCTTTCATAAATAGAAGGTGTAAATTTAAATGACTATAATTTTGTTTAAGCACTTTTTGTTTTAAATACGAAATGTTGTGTTCTCACATCTAGAAGCATACACTCTTCTCGCATTAACCAATCACTTTTATTTTATTTTATTTGTATCCAATTTCGTGCACCCATAATAAAAAAAATTTAAAAAATGCAGAATGAAGAATTAGTTCACAGGCATTGTCAAAAACTCATAGAAGTATTTTGAAACGTGCCCGCATCAGTGTACAGAGTCCACTTTGAACATTTAGTGACGCAAATGTCATTAGATCGGTATCAATTGAATGAAAAAGTTTCTATTAAATTTTACCAACTTCTGCATTCAAAGATTTTTTGTTTCGATACAATGATATGATACTAATTATAAATTGAACCGATTTACTCAAAAAACATATAGTTGCTTTTATTATTTTTAATGAAAAACTTACGACTTATTTTAAATTGAAGTATACAAAAATATTTCCATAAAAACTACTCAAGATCGTTTCTTTCTTTCTTTTGTTTCGGAGTTCTCCATACTGTCCCAGATATTAAAAAAAACCCTATATTCTCTTGAAACAAAAATACTATAATGAACGAAGAATTCTTGCACTATATACGACGTAGTACAATAACATCTGTTTGATAAAAAGCATGTGCTTACAATTATGGTAGACTTTAGCAAGGCATTTGATGTGTTAAATCATGAAATATTATATAAAAAAATGATGCAGAATGGTATACAGGGCCCACTGCTGGACTGGTTTATAAATTATCACCATAAAAGATTTAACACTGTCAGTATAAACGGTGTTCATAGTGACTTAATTCCTACCGTATGCGGAACAGCACAAGGCTCAATTTTGGGGCCTACTGAGTATCTTATTTATGTCAACGATATGTGTAACATATTCAGGGAGAGCTCTGTATACCAGTTCGCTGATGATACTTGCTTGATAACTGCACACCGAGATATACAAGTCGCCCAATGTATGATGCAGGACGAATTTAATAAGCTATGTAAATGGGCACACGATCTGGGTCTGTCTATTAATTTTCAAAAAACCAAACTTTTATATATTCACTCACCATACCTTAAATGTAAACATGTACCACAGGTAGTGGCTCATGACCATAATTGCATGCATTCTCGGTATATTAGTTGTCACTGTAAACCATTAGAATTAGTAAAGGAACATACCTATCTCGGATTAAAAATTGACCATAAATTTAATTGGGGTCCCCATGTCAAATATGTATGTAATAAGCTTAGGGCAATACTTGCTAAGTTATGTATCCTTAAGCAAAAACTTCCTTATAATACATTAAGATTATTATATATGGCACTAGCAGACTCTATAATTAATTATGGTATTTCCAGCTATGGACGTACATACAAAACTTTTCTTTTAAACATTTATAATCTGCAAATAAGGTTGTTAAAGACCATAGTACCTCTGAGGATTACATTTAAGTATAAAGATAATTATGACCAACTATTTCGGTATTGCAATGTAATGAGTGTATTAGTTGATTTTGCAATTATATCAGAAAATTGTGAAAATATTAAGTCACTGAAAACCAAAGTAAGACCGGATTGTTTGCGCACTTTATCACATCTTCCTATCTATGAAGTTCCAAATTGTAATAATTTTTATGGTGAGAGAGTTTGGATGTGTAAACTCCCGCGAATATTAAACAATCTACCAAGGTTCCTTGTGGATTTGTTAGATAATAGAAAGCCCGTGCAAGTAAAGAACATTCTAAAAAAATTTTATACAACGGACAAATACAAATAAGAATGATAAGAATGATTTATATACAACCTAACCATTAAACGCAACTACATTATTAATAGGTTATATAATCTTTAATATTAAGATTCAACCGTAAACTAAAGTATCATTTATGTATTTTTTTTTATTGAAATAAACAGTTTAAATTTATTTTTTTTTTTGCACAAAACGTGCATTGTGATGCAGCATTTTGTTTCACGATGTTATGTACTCGATGATAATGGCAAACTCCATTGCGGTCTGTCAACCTGATTAGTATCCATTAATTAATTTCGCTATTACTCATTGACTGGTCAACATCGCATGTATACTTACTGTTTTAAAAGCAACATGGGACACTCTACTATATTGTTAATTTGTAGTTAATTATATTCGTAACAGGCTTCATTTCCTAATTGAAAAAGGTACATACAATTGATTTATGCATATGTTATATTAACAATAGACAGTCCACAACACGCAAAACTGACAATTGATATTTCCATCTAATAACTCTATAAATAGAACTAGCAGTAAAGCTCCTTGTGAAAGAGTTCGTCCATGAAGTCTAACACCTTACTTATTTGTGCCGCCAAGCGGTAATGTGAGCACCACTGCGTTCCGGGTTCGAAATGTAAAAGTGCTGGTGAAATTACAGGCACATGGGACTTGTCCACTCATGTCTCTCAGATCTTTGCGATCTAAAGCTTTTGGTTGGTACTGCAACCACTATGGACAGGCGTGTCACTCACCATCAGGCGCATAACTTCTACGTCTCGTCACTTAGTGTTATAAAAAAAATGACGCACAATTTAATGCAACATTTCGTAGCTTCTTTATCTCATATTAGCAATCTAATGATAGTTTTATTGTCTAATATTAATTTAGAACAGCCAACTTGTTTTTATTGATTGTACAAATAGATTACGATAATACGAACGCTATGAGCCGCTTAACATAGTTGCATAATCTAATAAGATACCGGGTTGCTGCTAATTAATAAATACAAATCACCGACCTGCCATCCCATGTGACTTGAAACGTGAGCCAAACATAATTCAGTTACACTGAACTGTCTGCAGTCAGGCTGGGGTGAACAATTATCCCATTATAACATTGTTGTACTCATAAAGTTTAATTTGCCTTGAAACATACTTCCCTTCACAGCCTTGATTTATTGCGTCAACGCCGCTGACATTTTGTCATTCGCGAGTGTTTCAGTAAAAATTATTTTTCATAAGCTTGTGTCTACCCTACTCGAAAGGAAAGCAGAATTAATTATCAGGCACATTTGACCATAGAAGAAAATATTTTTTCTTATAATACCAAATGACGGGACGAACAAATCGTACATCTGGTGGTAAGCGACACGCCGGTCCATAGCAGTTGCAGTGTCACTTGAGGGGTCTTCACCAGCACCCTTACTTCAAAATCGGAATACAGTAATGCTCGCATGACGCAGAAATAGGTAAGGTGGCAGTACTTCCCTGACCGAACTCTTTCACAAGGAGCTCTACTGCTATCAAAATTTCATTCAGCTCTTTTAATCAAAACTATAATTTGTAAACTCTGACACCTTTCTCACTGACACTGATAAGGATAAATACCACGCACATGTTTATTGTATCTTATCTATAACGCTCTCGTATACGTTTAATATATTGTCCGTGATGTGTATGAGACAATTAACGTGTATTCCTTAATTCTAGGGTAAACACTTTCGGCTAGTAGCTTTATTAGTAAGCATAGAATGCAAAATTGGTAGATAATTAATATAATTATAAGTAGAGAATCATGGAAATGTATATACTGAAATATAAAGGAAAGCAACGCACATGACAGATGGATAGACATTCAGCAATAGTGTCTCGACTATATCCCGTCTCAGTTCCGCTATAGAAATTTAATACCAAGAAACAGGTGCTACGGAACTAAATGTCCAAAAGAGATAGTGAAGTGAATGTACGTGTACTTATGATAGGGTTATTGGACACTCTACTCACAATGGAAGTTAGACTAACAAGACGTACATAAAAGCTAATCACTAATTGTAGTCTGTCTCCTTTGAAGACGGAGTAAAAAGACATTTGTAAGGTTGCCAGTTTTCATAAAATTTTAACTAGTTAGGTAACTGTTGTCGATAGTTTTATCGATAGATTGTAAAAGAAGATAAAATTTCAGCAAAATTGATTGAATTGTGTATGTTACGACGTTTTAATGATTACTAATTACGTTATTGACATCTTTTTTCTTATTTTGACAGTTGGCCTATTAATGTCGAGATCAACTTTTATTCATGTACATGTAGATTACCTACATTGGGTTAAAATGAAAATCTTTACAACATGTCTACTCTTTTTTTTTTCAGAAAAACAGTTCTAAATACAATGTATGTATGTATGAATTTACAAAAATTGACATTCAAATGAACTTGTGCTCAGTAATTGGATGAATACTGTGTCAAGGATAATTCAAATGAACAAATTCGGCTATTTATTCCATAAGCGTGACCAATATTCGATCGATAGTCGATAGGATATTTATCGACTGCAATCACTAGCTGTTCGCAAGCTGGCAACACTTTTACGCAATGAACTGTCATTTTACTCCGTCTTCAAAAAAGACAGACAAAATCAAAAATCAAAATCAAAATAATCTTTATTTCATAGGTAAGCATTATTACACTTAAAATCGTCACATTGGTTAAACTCTACCGCTCACTCGTAAGGCAGATTCTCCTAAGAAGAATGAGCAAGAAACTCTAGGGGTTGCTCTTTGTAAATAACATTTGTACGCATTCAACATTTACAATATATTTTTTGTTTTACTTTCAAACACCAAATATCAAGATTACCTCCATGAGCTAAACGGGTTACTACCACGGATTTTTATCATCCAAGTAGTCAGAAGTTGTAGTTGCCTTTAGTATAAAGTTTTTGTTTCACTATAGTTTTAAACCTCATGAGTGGCAAATTTTGCATAACAACCGGAATCTTGTGCTAGAAGCGTATACATTGCCCCTTAAATGAATTTGTGACTTTGTGAATACGACTATCAAGAACAGCTAGTTTATTTGTTTCCTCGTATTAATGTTATTTATGTCTTTATGTCACTATTTTTCGTAAAGAAATTACTATTCCTCTTAAAATAAATTACATTTTCATAGATGTACTGTGACGCTAGTGTAAGAATGTTAATTTCCTCAAATATAATACAAATAATATTCTCTACTAGTTATTCGCCAATGAGAATGATATCAAGCCCTTGCAGAAGCATATGTTTGCATTTTCAAAACCACCAGCAAATTCTGCTAGTAACCAATAAATACAAGCGTGTAACAAACATTGCACCAAAATTGTAAAATTCAAACAAATCTTGAAAATTAATTCTGAAAGATTAGGTAGACGTCATGACAGCCGAACTAGTCGAGTGTTGACTAAGTACTCTTTGAACGGTGTTGAATTTAGCAAGTACGAAGTGCTTCTAAATAAATAAAATCTTGCCTAGTTACTTACTTATTGGCTAATACGAAAAGTAGCCAAAGATTTCAAAGGAATTATTCAGTAAAAATTAAAGTGAATACTTAAGTCGGTTAAAAATAATTAAACGGTTATGTTTAGTTCAGATGAGATTAGTGAATTTAAGGCTTGTGTTCTATAGGTAGCAACTAGAACTCCTTGTGAACTACTCACCTCATCACCACCACCTACTCACCCAGGGCAATACTCCCACCTTACCTATTTCTGCCACCAAGCAGTAACGTCAGCATTACAGTGTTCCAGTTATGAGGGGTAAGAAACGTGTTGGTGAAATTAGAGGCACATGGGACTTGTCAAATTATGTCTCAGGGTGACGGACTCAGTGGCAGTGCCCCTCAGATCATTGCGATTTAAAGCTCTGAATGGCACTGCAACTGTTATGGACAAGAGTGTAGCTTACCATCAGGCGCACGACTTGTTTCTCCCGTCACTTAATATTATTATTTTTTTAATCTTGCGTTTGCACACTTCGTGAAATAAAATTCACATCTGCAAAATGACAACTTTTCAGGAGAGAGAAATTAGTCGATAACTTTTTTATGCTCAAATAGGAGAGTTGTAAAATTTCACATATTATGCGTAATTTGTTTCGTGTAGGTCGGATTATTTTTATGATTTTCAAGTGATGCATGTGAGTACTTTTGACGTATTACGTACGGTACTAGGATGATTGATACCCTGTGCATAAAGAGAATTAGTACTAATTAAAAGGTTAGATACTTACTTTGTGGAAGTACACAGATTAAACATTCACGATTACACGTGAGACTTTTATTACTACTAGTTGTCTGTTTACAAATTCATGAATATTGCTATACCTGTGCGTAAGATTTAAAATACAAATTAAAAAGGCTTAAAATACAAATTAAAAAGAAAAGTAAACTTAGATTATTATTGGTAATGACACTGACTAGTTTGGTGTATCAAGTAGTTAGACTTCAATGATCTCACATCTTCCATTAGATTAAAGTTTGATACGCCCAATATAAGAAAAAATAAAGCTAGATATTTTATCGTAAACAAACAAAACTTCTCATGTTTTGGTTATACAGAATGCTTGAAGTACGATGTGAGACATGTAGTATAGCTATTTTAAAAAAGATTTTGTGTCCCGATTTTTTCCCCTCATCAACCCTACCTCTATCAATCGTCACTATCTATTATTATGCAAAAATACCTTTTGGTATCTAATTCAAATGGGGCTTAAAACCCTATAATATCAATTGACATATTTGTTTTCTACTTAAACGATTTTGTTTCGATTTACATAAACGTATTTGTTACGGAGTACCTGTAGATATATATTATTAATGCAACTTTTATACCAAACATTTTAAACATCATTTTACGTTAAGATTTTGCTCGAAACGTTAATTTGGAGGCTGTCCGTACTGATTACTTAATTATCCATTTGTTTTAACACTCGCCGTTAAAATTGGAGATCTTTGGCCGAAGTTCCTCATTAAATTTTTTTACGATAACGCGTCTATTTTTCAGATCTTTCGTATCTTTAACTGCAACTAGGACTTGGGAAACACTAGTACTAACTCAAGTGCTTTTTGGCTATAGAAAGTCTTTGACAATGGAACTTAATGTCTTTCAAAGAACTCATAAGTTCCTAATTGTGGAACATCTGTCATGAGACAACAACATGCATGCTTTCGTAGTTATATAAAATACTCTAATATTGTAGAAATAAAACATGTCACAAAAGTTTATCGATTTAAATTCTGCACAAGACATTGAGGAAAAAATATATATATTTTCCCACTTGTTTTAAGAAGCATCCCACATAAACTGTTGGAAGTAACGTAATAAAAAAGGATATAAACTATAACTATAGCCAATATAAATAATGTAATGTAAATTTCCTTTCAATTTGTTTGTTGTATTTTATGTTACATTTTTTGTTTAGAACATTTTTGTGATAATGTGAATGTTTATTACGTAGCGCTACACTGCCAGGGTTCAGTTAATGAAAATGTTTAAATATACACCTTATCTACCAAAGATTACAAGTAATCAATGGCATATGACCAGCGATCGGAATTGAGAGCAGATTTAATAATTAAAAAAAGTGACAAATAATTTAAAAAAAGTGATCAATTAATTAAAAAAGTGACAATCGCCTATTTCCCTTTATTTTCAAATTAGACCTAAAATAAAAAAGCAAAATAACCAGCCAGATTGTTGAAAAAAAATTGCTTTATTTTAGGGATTTCACTAAGGTCTCACTAAATTAGACAGGTTGTGTATTATTGACTTCTAAAAATATGTTATGTTCCACACAGGGTAATTATCATATGCTCCAAAACGAGTACTACAAATCGATTGAAGAAGTCAAATGTTAGCCGTTATCTTTGACAAACAGAATTGTTATACAAAGCATATGTAATTGCGCAGACTGGACTGACTGGAAGCGCTTTTCCCGAAACTATGCGCTGAACGAGTTTTATGTGGCTCTATAAAAAAGTTGTGTTCAAGACTTTAAGCTACAAGAGATAATGCATAAACGTAAATGACTATTCTAATATAAAATTCTCTAAAAATTTGCAGAATTGTCAGAGAATGTTGGACAACCGAAACGAATCTTTTCGACATGTCGGAACTTGAATAAGACAACAGTTGTATTCTACTGTCACTTTGAACCGGTCATCGTCGACGGAATACTCCAGGAATATGTCCATTATGGGCACTTAGTTGTGTTTGACAGCTTTCTGGAAGATTCATGTCTCATTGCTATCTATCGATTCCGCATAACAGTGAAATTGTTGAATCAATAAAATAAAAAAAGCAAAAAGGATAGTTCGATTTCCAATGTGTCGAATCCCAAAAGCCTAAGAACTAGATATATTTTTATTTTATATAGAAAGCCATTATATAGTTGCCAGTTACGAATTTGGCCACCCAAAACCTGCCCGTAACGACACGTAAAGTACACCCCGGGGACAAAATATGTGGAGATAGATTAGCAGCATTAAATAAGATAGATAACTTTACTATTGTAATTAATTTTGGTATTTTCTTCATCACTATGTAAAATTTAGTGGAATAATACTGACTCGTTTGTAAAACCTCTTTTTAAAACATTTTTTTTCGCACCGAGTAGTACACCTGGTGGCAAACAATGCGCCAATCCATAAACGGTGTAGTGTCACTTACATCTTTAAACCACTAAGGTCTGAGGGGCACTGCCACTGCGCCCATCACGCAAGACATAAGTTGTTAAATCCCATTTACGTACCTCTAATTTCACTTCGAAACGCAAAATGTTCACCAAAGTGACCAATTCTGCGTTTTCTGTTTCTGCCGCCAATCAGTAATCTGTATAGGGTATAATCTGCTAGATAAGGCAGTACTTCCCTGGACGAACACTTTCACAAGGAGGTCTACTGCTACTAAATCTTTAGTCAATAACATGGTTGCGAACTTAAACTTCCTGAAACCGTTCACTGATATGACATAGTTCATCAAAGCATGGCACTTCAACAGATTGGGATAGACGAGAATATATCGATAAGTCAGGGAAAAGTGACTCACCAGATGCAACTCATCTCAAATTTTATTTTGGTATCAAGTTCTTAGGTTAGGAATGATACTATTTTTGGGATCTGATTTTTTTTCAAACAAACCAACGTTTCTGGACCTTTATAGACCCTATAGCCATGACTGACATGTGTATTTCGTGTAATATAAAGTCATTAGTAACTGTTAGGCCATTTTATTATTGTGTATTTATTATTGTGTTATGATATCGAGTTCTTAGGTTTTCGCGATTGTTACACATAGGAAATGAAACTATTTTTCCGGATTTAAATCGCGTATATTTGTTTTTTCAAACAAACGATTTAAATCCAGAAAAATAGTTTCATTTCCTATTCTGTTATGAGTTATATAAATAGAAATGAGAAAAATAAAAAGAAAATATAAAAAGCTTTTGGTTATTACTTATAAAACATATTAATATCTAATTATATACGTTTCTCTAATTTGATTGCAATAAATTGTACAATCTACCCGTACAAAGTCATGGTCACTAGAAAATAAAATATGATGGATGTAATATATGATGATTTGTCGACCGGCTTAAGGTGAACGAAAATTCAATCTCATAGAAAATTTACGTCGTTTGTGGCAATTCTTACGTGAAGTTTTTACATGTGTAATATTGGTATGAAATTGGCTCGCGAGAAAAACGTTGAAAATCATTGGAAATATGTGTTATCGCAAAGATTTGTTGCGTTCAGAGAAATACCAAATGTAAATATATATTTTAATATTCTAAATTCAACGTAATATTGCGGGCTAGTTTATAAAAAAGTTTTTCGACTTTGTTGCATGATCCCTTTCCGAAATATTAACGCCTTTATTTTAATGATTATCTGTTAAAAGGCAATTCTACAAACAACTGCCCGTTTGATGTAACAGATTTTAAGATCTCATTCCGATCATCAAAGTAATTTGTTTATAATACCGAATACCTATTCATAGCGATGAGTCGATGCAAATGGTTTCTCGTACAATTACTTGCTTGTAATCTTTTACCTACAATCGTTCAGCAATGGAAAATCTTATTCAGACTTCAACAATGGCACGGTGACAAACATTTCTATTTATTAGGAAATCCACTTACCTATATTACACTCGTTTCTATATTAACTTTCACCTAATTTGCTTTTAATGGATAATATACGAATTCACAACTTCATAATTTACTCCAAGAGATTAGTAAACAAACTTTAGTAAATGAAACTATTTTTCCGGATTTAAATCGCGTATATTTGTTTTTTCAAACAAACTGACGTCACGGTTGACTGAGGTGGTACAGTCTTCAAAAATGGGACCTGTAAAGGGCCCGAAACGTCGGTGTTGTTTGAGAAAACAAATATACGCGATTTAAATCCGGAAAAATAGTTTCATTTCCTATGCGTAACAATCGCGAAAGCCTAAGAACTCGATAAACTTTAGTAATTTATTTCATGAATCCGTATACCAATTATTTTAATAAAAATTTTACAATTACATTTCCACATTTGGTAGTAATCGCTTTCCCGAAATGTACTGGGATGCTTCTATCCTACTACAGGATTTAACGTAAAAATCTTCGTATCATATTATATGGCATATTTTTGAGCAATGAACATCGTTACAATAGCTTTGTTGTATCCACTTGGACACAACATTGCGAGGATGTGTTTTATAATACAAAATACAGACATTCCTTTTGTATTATGATTTTATATCCGTTCAGGTATATATGTAATTTTTAATTTTTCTATAATGGATAACCTTTTACTTATGAGGTGGATGTATAAAGTACAAACAACACAGTGTAGACGTTTACATGAGAACTTCGTTAAAGGCTTTTTTACGCCGCTCATTATTATGGTAATACTTGCAGAGCTGGACTGTCTAAGCCTTTTTCCTTGGTCTTATGCGGCGCCTAACCAGTTACTATGCTTACCGACGACTGCAGAGATTCCCAGGGCTATATTGAAGGAATATTTTTTAGACTAAGCACCTTGTTAAGGCGCTTTTATAATATTGTAAAATGCGCCTTTTTTTAAGAGAGGAATAATGGTCAATCATCTTTGCGAAAATTAAAATGAGACTATTCGGATTTTTGTTTTTTATACACCACAACATTTCGTGCTCTTTACAGGTACCGTGGTTACGAGTTACTGTCAAAAAACGATTACATATCTAATGGGCACCAATTGCGAAAACCTGAGAACACGATATCTTTGTAGCGCTTTTAATTTGAAACCAGCATACCTGCGGATCAAAACGTTATTTCTGATAAACTCGTTAGCGAACATTGAAAAAAACTGATGTGTGAAGTACCAAATACTTAGCTTATTTAACACCCATTATAAGTTTATTCAACCTGAATTCTTCAAATTTTGAAGAGCGAACCAAATACAAGTCAAGTTCAAGTCAAAGGCATTAGACCCCGTACCATACTCAAAACACGGTCACGGAGTCCAATAGCCAACCATTTACGTTAAATTTAAAGTAGTAAAGTTCAACGGCATACATTTTTGTTTTCCGCAGGCTATTGTAAATTGAAGTAAGTAAAAATTTTATTAATGTATGTAAAAAACGAACAACATTATGAATATTATCAATCTTCTTAATTGTTTGGCGTCACTGTAAGTCCCGCCACTAATTAAAATGGGCTTAACAAGTCGGCGCTAACTTTAAACATAACTGTATACTTATTCCTTATTATCGACGACCTTCATTATTACCGGCGACTTCCGTGGTCGAGTGACTTGCACACCGGTTTTCACCATCTCTGAAGTCGCGGGTTTGATCCCCGGCCG
The DNA here is from genome assembly GCF_003589595.1 of Hyposmocoma kahamanoa. Taxonomy (NCBI): domain Eukaryota; kingdom Metazoa; phylum Arthropoda; class Insecta; order Lepidoptera; family Cosmopterigidae; genus Hyposmocoma; species Hyposmocoma kahamanoa. Next base: position 7,380,354 of record NW_020654748.1, read on the forward strand.
GGTCAATGTAGAAACTTCTCTATATTGTCTCGGGTCTGTGTTACCGTCGCTGTTGCCGATTTCCATAACACAAGTGCTTTAGTTACTTACTTTGCGATCGGAGCAACGATGTTGTCTAATTTTTTATTTATTTATTTGGCTACACAAGAACCCAAAGCCACGCGATCTCAACGACTCGCGACTTGCTTCGGCGAGCACACCACTGGCGGCGCCGTATCTTAATTTTAATTCGATTGCGGTTTGCGAAGTTACTTGTACAGCCATCAGTTTAAAAAACAATCGTTCGCACATTGTGCTCTTTTGTTCTATTCAGATTTGCGTCTCGTCATTATTCCTTAGGACTCATTATTAATTGAATTCAAATAACGGGTAAAATGCGAAAACAGTTCGAGTTTTTGGCATTGTTCAAATAAAACAACACAAGAACAATTTTAATATTTTAAAACTCTTTGACCTCATAAATTAACTTTAGACGAAAAAAGTACGTTGAAACTTAAAATACTTAAAGAATCCAATAAAGTTTCCTATTTGCCCTTATTTTTTCTTGATGCATATATATACCGTCTTTATTAAACTTAACTAGTTGATAATTAATGTCTAGATCAACAACACCAAATTGCTGAAAACGAAAAAAATACTACTCTCGTACATGGCAACTAATCTAATTCTAATGACACATATAAAACTTGTGTACTCACCAAGCAAGTAAACACGTAATACTGATAATAGTACTAACACTTAGAACGTCTCACTCGTCACAATTCTTCACTTGATTACATTATATTTACTTATGAATTTAGCACAGTACTGCTATATTGCAACAGATTACACAGTTTACACAAACTTCGCACTCACAATTATATTTGTGGTAATTCCAATTAATATTCCGTAGATTAACGTGACTGGATGTAGGCAGTGTTTTGTAAACGAGTTTAAAGTAGGTTAAAGGGGAAGTGCTACGTCGTGGCGTGCGTAGCTCGTGGGTGCTACGAGCGAGCGGCGAGCGCTACGGGTCGAGGCGTGCAACCCGGGAGGGCGTGCGGACTGCGACTGGCAGCGTCGCGACGCCGAAAAACACCTACCGTAGGTATTACTCGATGTTGTAGGGTTACCATGATTTAGGTTCACATGATATTTATTACATAGGAGTCATGTCATTTGAAATTGACTTTATGGAGAACATTTTACTTGTGACTGTAATAATTCATTGCCATCATTATGCAAGTTCTAAAAATAACAAAGTACTACGATTCCTACGATCAAAAATATGTTTAACATAAAAATGTTAAACATATTTTATTACATCTTTTTGCCATACAGAACATTTAATTACATATAAGAAGTTACACAGATGTTTCTATATGCCACAACCACCGTAATACAAGCATTAAATTTAAGCAAAACAATATGCTATACATTTTATACTATAATCTCAACGGGGTCACCCTACCCAATTCACAACACGTGGGCATTGCAAAATTACGGTCATTCTGTATTTGTACAATATGAGCATGCTTTTATCACACGATCGTATTTCTGCTGATAACAATGTTTGCGATGAATCCGGTAATTATCACAAATGATAGATCTTGCTTTTTTACAAAAAATAAGTGCGTAATCCTTCTAATCATATTCATTTTATTAAACTACAATGCTTTGAACATTACAGAATTGATTAGACATTAGATGAGATTGCTAGTGTTCAGCTATTTTAAACCGAGAAAAAACTTACTATGTGAGATGTTTATATACAGGATTATTTGTAAAATACTAACAACCTCGCAAGACTATATGACTAACATCAAAAACAATAACTTTTGTTCCGTGACTTTTAATAATTCATCAAATTCTATTTTTGTACAAAAATAAAAATATTTAAATAGATCGCTCTAAACAGTGATGACTCTGTGCCGTAACGAAATAACTTTTTTTTTATAATACGACGTGACGGGACTAACAAGTCGTGCACCTGGTGGCAAGCGACACGCCTATTCATAACAGTAGCAATGCCACTCAGAGCTTTAAATCGCAAAGATCTTAGGGGCACCGTCACTGCGCCCGGGACCCTGAGACATAAGTTGACAAGTCCTATGTGCCTGTAATTTCACCAGCATCCTTGCCCTCCTAAACCGGATCGCAGTAATATTGGCATTACTGCTTGGTGGCAGAAATAGGTAAGGTGGCAGTACTTCCCTGGACGAAGTCTTTCACAAGGAGGTCTATTGCAGTTAAAAATATCGTTTAAATCTATATAGTTTCTTTATGGTTTTTTTATACAATGTTATACTAATGCATACTAATGCATCCAATACAATATCATGCCAATACTTTTCACTACAAACGTGACTAAACCATGATGTTTATTATACTGCGTTGCGTTTCATAGTATTAGTTTTTTTTGTTGGAAAATGTTACAACATATAATTATTTTTAGGTGATCGATATCGACCGATGGTACTAATCTAACGTCCAACGCGCTAGCGTTAATACCAGTCCCATACAAAACGCAGGAGCGACTCGTCGGGGAGGATGCTTGCACGTTTGAACTTACTACCAAATACAGTTCTAAAAAGTGCCAAATAGTAGGTATAACAAAACCTTAAAAGTTTGGTTTTGTTACTTTAATTGTTTTGTAAGAGGTCATGGAACTATAGTTGTTGTTTATGAAGTTAGTAATACATTTTACAATTTTTATATATTTTACAAGTGACCCTGTAAAATGTAGGAAACTTATTCAACTAAAGGTTACATTGCATTATATTATCACTCATCCTATTCTACGTTTTCGCATCATATGGTGACCATAGTATAGAATAAAATCCCTGCTCCAATGCACACTTTTGAGCCAGAATCGAGGCGTTTGTAAATTGATGCCGCATTGTCCTGACGTCGTCGTTGTAGTTATTAATAATGAAAACTGGCAAACTTTTAGTACTTCCAGTATATTTACACACAAACAAACACACAAAGAGAACAAACAAAGAGAAATGCTTACTTGAAAAACTATAACCAATCACCTAAGACAGTAACTAATTTTAAGTTACTTAAATAATCTAACAATAGGTATATTACTGTTTATGCTGCATGTTTATGAGAGTATTTGTGCGTGAGTGCGTGTATGTGTGTGTGTGTGTGTGCGTGTGTGCATGCGTGCGTGAACTGAACGTTGTTAGTGTTAATAGTTTTACGTATCACCTGATCCTCTGACAAATAAACGATTTATTTTTAAAGTGTTTTTACAAGTACAAACCCTAACAAAATATAACTCCTCCAGAGTCAAAATAGAGTCTAAATTTTGTTTTACTCGAATTTGTAAAACAAAAATACTTTAATAGTAAAACGTCCTTACAAACATCTGTCAGCTAATTTTATGAACGCGTAAAAGAAAACAAAACCTATTTTTGTTTTAGACGAAAATAGACAAGTCATAATGCGTAAGTGTTAATATACGTAAGTACAATAGCTAGTATAGATAAAAACGATTAACAACGTGGATACAGCAACCATCCAAAACGCAATTCAAATTAACAAAAGGGTTGCTTTTATTTACAGGCCAATGGTCTTAGTTCATCACGCGATCACCTAAAATCATTAAACGTTGTAACATTTTCCAACATAGATAAAGACTAATACTACAAAACGCAATGCAGTATAATAATCGTCATGGTTTAGTCACGTTTGTTATGAAAAGTATTGGCATGATATTGTATAAAGTAACTACATAGATTTAAACGATTTTTTTAAATTGCAGTAGAGCTCATTGTGAAAGAGTTCGTCCAGGGAAATACTGCCACCTTGCCTGTTTCTGCCACCAGGCAGTGTGACATTACTGCGTTCTGGTTTGAAGGGTGCTGGTGAAATTACAGGCATAGGGGACTTGTCAACTTACGTCTCAAGGTGACGGGCGTATTGGCATTAATTACAATGACAATTAATCTTTGCGATTTAAAGCCGTGAGTGGTACTGCAACTGCTATTTGCAGACGCGTTGCTTGCCGTCCGGTACACCACTTGTTCGTCCCATCTCTTGGTATCGTAAAAAAATAGAATCACAATCATAAGGTAAATTTTCACTTTAATAATACTCATTATTGTAAAACAAAGAAATGGTCTTATCAGTGAACTGAAAAGTCATCATCTATGTAGGGATTTCTTTAATCTTAACTGTAGGTAAGAAAAAACTAAAAGAGTAAAAATAAATAAAGATGCATCAGCTAAAATTCATATAATAACTATAATGTTTGACGATTTTTCCTTATTTCACGTATCAGACAATAATTTTGGTTTGAAAATTAGTTTTGCCACCCTTAGAGGTGGAGTATTTTGTTCAAGCTCTCAAGGCTAAAACACCTGCAGCCATCTTTTATTACTTTGTTGACGGTGTCCTTACGTGTCGCCACTATTTGCGAACATTTACCGAGTGGCTACTATTGTCATCTAATCATATGAAAGAGCAAACAACCTTACCTCTAATTCTAAACAATAGCAGTCGCTGTAGCCGAAACCGTCATACACATTTTCTTCAAATTTAAATGAGACCACTACTGAGGTACTCTCTTTCCACCAAAAAAATAATCATCAAAATCGGTTCACAAATTTTACCTGACTTATCGCGTAACATACATACAAAAAAAAATACAGGAGAATTGAGAACCTCCTCCTTTTTTTGAAGTCAGTTAAAAAATAAAACAAGTAAAGTAATTGGAAACTTAAACATGGACGTCGCGTTTTTCAGTATCTGAAACCAATTAAAATTGCTGTAATAGTTCTTTAAAACTATACACTAATGACGTGCCATTTATGACATTATGGATACGAGAAGACCAATATATTAAGATGTATGTCTAATTTCACTAGTTCTAGATGTTCGAAAACATTAATAATTATGTAATTATTTCGAAAGATAGACTAAGGGGTTGATGGAAAAATAAGTAAAACATATTTTTCAAACATGAATTATTAAAATGAAATATTCAAACATCGAATACAATATCGTACACAATATTATATAATATTTATTCCTGCTTTAGGTTTGCTGCTATAAGAAACTTCTATATACTTAAGGCATGTATTTTAATGTTTTTTTTAAATTTGCAATAGCAGCAGGCAAAAAAATCTAAACGGTCATCTTTATTAATGATTGATCCTCTTTCTCTGAGACATAAAATAAATTAAATCAATCGAAAACCTAAGAACTCGATAAATCAATCGATATTTTAATATGCTCTGAGTTACGCAAAAAATGTTTGATATGTTTAAATTAACTTTAATAGTTTTATGTTGGACCTCAAGACTAATGCAAATGAGCACTAAAAATAGAATTTAGATTCTTGTTTTTAAAACTAAGTAAATGTTGATTATCTTTGTATACTAATATTACATTAATTATAATATAATTTGAGCTGAAAACATGTTCGGAATCGCAAGCAAATTTTCTTCTGGCTCCCGCCGGCCGCTGCCACGGCACGCTCGCTTCGCTCGCTCGACTCGTGCTGCTTTTTCAAATATTAAATTAACCTACTGAATGGAGGGCGCAACCAAGCAACCAAAATTTGTTAGGAGATCAATATCAAAAGATATACTGAAAAGTCATTAATCGTTAAAAGACAAGACCAATAATAAGAAAAGTGAATCAAATGTAATTTTTGAATACCGAATATTAATTTAGTATGCTTAAACATAATAACAGTGCTACCTTGAATGGAGTTAATTTATAATTTATCCGTAGATCAACTAATATAGACGAAATAATTAATGTATGAATCAAACATAAAAAAAATATCGTTTATATAAAAAAGTTCACATTCACAATAGAACAATTATTTCTTTGAGGATCAAATAATATTGTCCCTATACTTAATACCAGCCCCAGATGTATTTATGGCATGCCTCATCTCAAAGTTCGAGGTTAGGTAGTTTTAGAGTATTGCTGATAGAAGTTCGGCGAAAAGCTTCAAGTGCGTCAGACGGCGCCCAACAAAATGTGCTTCTCTTGGGACGCACCCAACTTTCGTAATAAATATTTATGAAGAATTCCTTACAATGAAGAGTTTTGTAGATGTTTCTGTAATTCGAAAAACATGCAAAACCTCAAAAAAATCAAATTAGTAATTAAATTAATTCATTGTTTGGACTAAACGTGAATTGTGCAGTATTTTATGACTAATTGTTAATTAAGTTTTTTTTTCATTAATTTCATTAAGTAATTCGTCATTCTTAAATTACGTCAAAACATTCATGCAAAATGATGGTAGGGCATTTGCGAAACCTGTAAATATAGTAAAAAGTACGGCCGAAATTCTTACAAAAAAGTTTGATTGAAGTTGCTGTTAAAAAAGCCGATCAAATATAAACTTTCTTCATATTCGTGTAATCTCTTCAACAATGTTTAAGACCTTCACATTGTTTTGATATACTTTTGATTTCCCCCAAGTAGAGACTAAACCTACGGAAGAGTTGAAGAAGAAAAGTACTAACAATAGCCAATTGAGTAAACCTTTGGTATTCATAAAAATTCGATAGACTTTTTAATTTTATTTTATGTGAAACTTATTGGTCATTGATGCGAAATAAAAACATATGCCAGAAACATAAACATATAACTGCCTTCATGGCCGAACGTTTACCATGCTGGACTGCCACACAGAGGTCCAGGGTTCGATTCCCGAGTCGGGAGAAAATTTGTATGGCCTACATTTATTTCTCTCGTGAGTTTGCGTGCAATTTGTGTGTGTTCATGACACCCGCGATACATGGATTCCCTAACGCGGGGCTACAAGTGTGTGGGTTATTGTTATTATTATTAATTAGCTGCTGGTTAATTCGTCTAAATATTTTACTCTCTGTAGTTCATCTAAAAATTCCCTACTACACTTTACCATTTTCCCTGTAGTATCAGCAATGTGGCAGCGTTACCAGTTCCAAAACAACTTTATTTGCAACTCTGCGAATTACTTCGATCACATTTACTTTTCTGAAAACCTTTTATTTGTAATAAAAATACGAACTAACCCTTGAACACCATTAATTGACAAGCTGCGGGTGGCTGCTGCTGACCGACATTACCTGCACGGAAAAAGAACCCTTAAGATGGTAGGACGTCAACTTTGCTGATACAGTACAAACTTACCTAACGGGTTTACGCACAAGACACTTGACCCAATCCCATATTTAGACTTCTACCTATATCGACGTCTATACTACTTTCTATACAGCAGATAGCAAGTACCTATCGTATACGATTAACGTAACTTGTTCAGTTGCCATTGACAGTCCACTACATTCGAAGGCAAGTATTTGAGGGTAAATACGTAACTATTCCCATTTAACTTTTAGACGAATATTAGTGGAACCTGCGTACAGTGTGTTCCAATATGCATCTTTTGAAAGATATTATTTACTTATACAAGACTCGGAGAAAAGGGGTGATTTAAATGGATTTTTCCTTAAAAGACCGAAAAGGTAACCGTTGTAGGTGTTTCAACGTGTGCACTATGATTTAGTATCAGTAGAGCTCCTTGTGAAAAAGTTCGTCCAGAGAAGTACTGCCACCTTATCTATTTCTGCCGCTTAGCAGTAATGTCAGCATTACAGGTTTGAAGGGTAAGGGTGCTGGTGAAATTACAGGCACATGAGACTTGTCAACTTATGTCTCAGGGTGGCAGTGCCCCTCAGATCATTGCGATTTAAAGCTCAGAGTGTAAAATCGACACAAAGACGGTTTCAATACTGATTACCGAAATAAAACACATTGTAAATGCTATTGCTTTGCATGCAGCTTGTATTCAATTTTGCAATGCTATAACTCCTATAAGGGTTACCTCTGTTAATGATCGGGTTATCACATTCATGTGTCGAAATAAACATTCAAATTCTTTTACAGTTGCATATCAACAATTGCGAATAAAAATATAACACGGGATATATAAATATAACACCTTTTCCAATCTTGTAAGATAAGTCGCCCGTTCCGTAGAAAATGTTCATACCTACTTGACCTACATTTCTGTATAAGTTGCTAGTCGCTTGACTCACTTGTATACATTTTTTTACTTTTTTACAACGTGTGTACTATTGTGGAAACAGATAAATAATATCATATATTTAATTACTTCACCTTCACTAGAAAATTATCTGCAAAAAAGGAACTAAAAATTCAAGTAATTCATCAACGTGAATTATAATGTAATTCACGTTGATGAATTACTTAAATTTTAATTAAATGAAACGTCGGTTTGTTTGAAAAAACAAATATAAGAAAAAGAAAAATAGTTTCATTTCCTATGTGTAACAATCGCGAAAACCTAAGAACTCGTTATAATGTAATTCCAAAAAACAAATTCTTTGTGTCATAATTGAGGAATTGACGTTATAAGATATATAAATTGAAATCAACTGAATGTTACGAATTTTGTTAAAAACAAGACTATGCCATAGTTTTAAGTACTGTTAAATAATGTACAAAAATCTAAAATCTCCATTTAGATTTTAAATGTTTCTTCACGTGCTCAAAATGCTGATAATGCTTCCTATTTGTATGGCTATATTATTCAGTTGTGCCACGGACCGTTACCATTAGATATAATTCGTAGAAAGAAAGCACACGAGGACGCCACCTAGCAACAGGGATTTGAACACCGAAGAAAGCGAATTAGTAATCGGAGCTGTGATCCTGGTTTAACTACCAGTGTACAAATGGTTTAGACACAAAATGTTTTTTTTTTTATTATTTTTGAGCATTAAATTATAAAAGATTACGCAGTTGACTAAGTTTACGAAATAGGCCCAAATACAAATGTATAGACAAAGGTCGGGGGCAGGCTGAACTAGTGCTGAACGGATTCTGCCGCTTAGTAAATGCTGAAACTGTCCCCCACACACACACTGTAACACAAATAATTTGATTTATGTCTTTTAAAATGTTTTTTTTTTAACTTCAAAAATAGGAGATTCTCAATTTGACAAGTCACGCTGCTACGTTTATATGGAGTTACCATACTTGTCTTTTTTTTTATAATACTAAGTGACGGAATGAACAAGTCGTGCTGCTGGTGGAAAGCGACATGGCTGTCCATAACAGTTGTCGTGCCACTCGAGAGCTTTAAATGCCATAAATATGAGTCATAAGTTGACAAGTTTCACGTGCCTGTAATTTCACTAGTACCATTAACCCTTCGAAACCAACATTACTACTTCCCTGGACCACTCTTTCACAAGGAACTCTACTGCTACTGGAGCTCTTCTCTTATTATAATATTATTATTATAATATACATAACATAACTTATATTATTATAATATATGTATAACTCCGATGAAGTTTAGAAAATTTGTGAACCGATTTTGATGATTCTTTTTTGCTGAAAAAAGGTACCTCAATATTGGTTCCATTTAAATTTGAAAAAAATATTAAACCTCTAGGGGATAAATCCGGTTTTCCACGCTTTCCGGTAACCGATTTCAATAAAACTTAGCAATGAAATGTAATTCCACGAACTTTTGAAGTCTTTTTTTAGTCCTCTGTACTGAGATTATTACGATATCAAGTGACGGGACGAACAAGTTTTGAATGGTATACTTTTATACTTATATAGCTTAAAGTTTAAGTCTTTCCATCAGCTCAACAGCGGAATCAGCTCTCATGCTACGTATTTTGAAGGTGGAACGGATAAAATCGATCGACGCATGTAATGACCCATATTTAGTGCCCGACTCCTACTCCATGAAATTAGGGCTATCAATGGCTGTCTGGACGTTTGCCATCAACTCGTGTATAATACCACTATGCTCGAGCACAGCAGACACACTATTGCGGTTAAATGATGATGACAGTAATATTTGTTTATATATATTTTTAATTTGTTCTCATACAACCGCTATCTAGCAAACAAATATAATATTAATATTTGTTAAATACAGAAGCCTAAACTAGGGGTGTACAAGGTTGTATAAGTTCCTTATTTAATAGTATTGTTAAATCAATCTCAAATAACATTTAATTCGTAGGTAAGCAAGTTACCAGTGTAAGAATGTGAATTTCTGTAAACTTCTCGCGTGTGTGAGTGACTGTGAGTGCAGGCATGTGCGTGTCTATGTGGGTGAATGTGATCATATGTGATGATGTTGAGGGCTGCATTGCATGCAAGGTGATGCTATCGACATTAACTGGCCAGAAATCATTGTGGTTTGCCGAAAGGAAAGAATACCGATATGGTGAGCCGATGTAATATTTCAGCAAAGCCTTCATGCGAATGTCGATGTCGACTTCGTTCCAAGTAATTTCTAGTACCGAGGGAACTCATCCTGAAAGTGGTTACACATGGCGACGTTTAGGAGCGATTCAAACGCGCGTTCTTAAAATGCGCGATTGCATCGCTACACTTGCGATTACGCGCGATTATATCGATCCAAACCATAGATATAGAAAAAAAGGGGGAGATATGGTATGGGGGCGTGGTTCGTGTCGCCTCGATATGGTCAAAATGACCATATCGAGGTGACACGCCTACAAACATCGCCACAGTGACATGGCGATCGTTGTACATACAAGATCTCTCGTAAAACGTGAAAATGCCAAGTTGTAGCGATACACCTTGTAAAAATTGGAGTGAAAACAAAAATGTTAAAACCAGTGAGATAACATTCCATCAGCTATTTGCATTTTTAGTTATTATTTCTATTATTATTCAATGTTTTCTTTTTGTCTCCATAGAAATTTAAGACACAAATATGATGATGTTCATTTACGAAGACTGATGTTTAACGACAATAAATTTTTACTGAAATGTTTGAATTTCTTACGATGATTTTTGTAATTAAAGTCCCTAAAATATCAAAGCGAAAAGCATTCACGTTAAATTGATTTCTTTTACTTTATTATTATTATTACTAAACATTTTATTTCGAGTAACTTTAACACAACTCATATTTCGGACAACCATTTCAATTTCATGTTAATTTGGATGTTGCTGTTGCTTGAAGAAACATTTATGTGTTTTAGATATTTAAATTCCATTATACTCGTAGATTAAACGTAGATTTTTTTTAATTTTTAAGTTTTTCCAATGGGTTCAAAATAAAAGAAGGTTGGATTGAAGCTGCAGTAAAATCGAAAGATTGGTTTTCTTATTACTATTTCTGACTTTGTTTCAATTTCCATAGCAAATGCATTTAAAAAATAAATAAAATAAAATCGGCTTTATTCTACTTGTATGCACAAGTAAAATAAAGCCGAAACAATTATAGAAAATTACATAAATCCTTCTTAAAAAAACAACATAATTTAATTTATTAAATTCATTGATGGTTCGAGTTTACTCTTGACAGTGACAGCTTCACCAACCCGTGATAACGTATAATGGAAAATTGACACTGGCGACAGTCGCCATATTTTTTATATTATTCTTATAAAACTGACACTGGTCCAAGCCTAGTGGCCGCCATTAAGAAAATAGTAATAATTTTATTAGTTTAATGATACACCAGTACCAGTGTAGATATAGTATGAAAAATGGAACATTTTTTTTAATATTAGAAACAGCCACATGGTTTCAAACTATCGATTAGGTAGGACCACATCACTCGTTGAGTAGCGTCAGTTTAAGGTTAATAAGGTTAACAATTCACAGAGCGGTTTCCATCCGCGCCCGCCAGTGCTGCTAGACACCGGTTTTATTTCAATACTCACGACCCTGCAAGTTTGTGCGGGCACGTAGCTGCCGCGGTTGCGGGCACGAAACCGTTGCGATTGCGGAACGGACCGCGAAGTTAGTGGGAGTTAATTGCAAGTCACGCGGTTAATAGAGAACTCACCCTGCGTGCGCCTGCACCACTTTGCGCCTGAACCGACCGCCAAAATGTGCGAGTGACGACGGCCGCCGAGCGCGCAGGTCATCGCGTCCTGCGCGGTTCTATTAGTACCCTGCTGCGGAAACCGCGAACAACTGTCACCACTGTAGGCGTAAAACGCACCGTGAAATGTGCTACTAATTTTACATACTTAACTGTTACATTCTACAGATGCCGCGGTCCCACGGCAGACGCGGGTGAAAACCTCTCCGTGAATTCTTAGTGTAACGAAAAATGAGTTTCAGCGCCATCTAACGTGTAATAGTTAGATATTATATTCTAGTAGTATTTTTACTAAAGCGCCACCTATTGGTGAATGGCTGAACCAGGATGAAAATAATACTGAAATATTGTAATGTAACTGTTATTCAAGTGACTGTAAGTTTAATTTTGTTAAATTTTAAAACTGTTTTACGTCGTTTTCACGTTTTAAGCCTTACCCAATCAAAATCTTTAAGTTATGGTAGTAGATAATAGAGCGTAAAGTTTAAATTGCACACAAGCTAAAAAGTGGCGACATCGGCCCCTGATCTTACATAGCGTCATTACATGTCTCCTCTTTTTTTCTATGTCTATGATCCAAACGCGCGACTGCATCGATACAATCGCCTATAAATCGCAAGTGTAGCCATGCTAGCACGCGTTTGTATCGATGCAGTCGCGCGTTTGCATCGCTACTTAAAATCGCGCGTGTGTGTAAAGGTAGACGATTAGCAACAGCATCGCTGCTAAAAGTCGCTGTGTGTAACAGCTCTAAAATGAAAACAATAAGCACGGCAACACTTACAAAAAATTTGGCAGATAATTAACAGAAATCGTGCTTTAAAAGGCAACCCTCACTCTAAACAGCAGAATATTAATGCCATCGGGTTATCTGCGACAGCCTGCTGTTCCGTTAACGAACAATATCCAATACATAATATAAGTCAGGTAGGTAATGAAGACCACCTACTACGCTACTTCTTCGTTTACACGCTTTTATTATAGTATACATATAGTTTAGTTTTTTTTTACAGGTACAATATTTAGAAATCTAAAACTCTACTATTTTAGTTAACATTAGGTATCTTTGAGCCTGAGGTTTGCCATAAGAATTTTTTTTTTTTCAATATGTAAATCCACTAGGTGTATATTTATATAAGTGTCGTTTCATTGTTTTCATAGAAATGTTTTCTGTTTTAGTTTAGGATCTGCCCATACTGACTCAGTGAAAAAATACTATACTTACCTACATAATATACTTTTATCAATTTTGTGATAAATGTAAACAACAAACAAAATACGTGTTTCTCAAACATTTATAAAATTCTTGAGTACACAATGCAGGAACGAATGTAGGTATCTCACCTATCTACCTATACTTATAATAGTCCGTAATACCCATAGACCGAGGTATATTTACGAAAAGGTACACTTATTCAATTAAAATGCAAACATTTTATTAAAAATAGAATACTGTAATCAAGACGGAACACAAACCAGAGATTCTAAAATTAATTATTTTGCGTTCAGAAGAAGTAGCCATTACAGGCTTTCTACATTAAATCTCTAATTTTAAAAGCATTATAAAGATTTAAGCACTAATTGTTTGGTTTTGCTAAAACAACTTGAATATATTTGTAAATACCCAATTGTTTACCATTCTCAGGGTGCGATAAAGAAAATCATTTTATTTTTATGCTCGTCGTTGCTACAGCACTTTAGTCGAGTCTCTACCTACACATGATTTTGTATTGTTTTAGCCAAGACACAAACCTTAACGTAAACAAATTTAGTAGGTCATTATAAATAACTAAGTAAATTGTACTAAATATTTAGCTAGCACGACCTTAGTGTCAAGTTCCGTTCGCTAATTGAGCTAACCATTCGCCTCAGTATCACATTCGTTTAATAAATGTTCACTAAGGCGATAAATATAAGACCCACATCAAATGGTGAGGTCACGAGGTGTAACTTGTGATATTGGCTATTAGGGCCATATATCTTCCGTGTTCTCTGGTTATACGTACAGGTATTATACCAGCCTTAGATTGTAGTATATCATCATCTTAATTTTAGTGGTAGTCAGTACAATCGTAGTGAATCAATTGGGTTCGGGTGCTAATAAAAAGTTAAGTCTCTCAGAGAAAAGTTTAAGGAGATTGGTATCATGACTATGGCATTACAGTACTTTTGCACAAATGTTTTATATGCCCGTAAAATATACATTTTCATTAAGAAAGAAGATATCCATAATATTAACCTTAGAACTAAGTCCAAACTCATGGTACCACGATTTCGTTTAACTAAGGTAAACGATTCTTTTATGGAGAACTGTATACGTTTTTTCATAAGATTCCGGAACATAGGTATATTAATACTATCATTTCCTAAGTATAGATGTATGAAAAGAAAACATGAATCTAAATTCCACAAAAAAAATATTCAAATTGTATTTATTCCATAGCATTTAAATTTATTTCAAAAGAGCTAGAGTTTCTTGCTCGTTTTCTCAGGTAAGGTAGCACATTTGATGAGCAGTAGCTTAATAAATAACGTTTTCTAGTGTAAAATTTTACCTATGAAATTAATGATTATTTGACTTTAACTTTGAGTGAGCAAACCCAAGGGTTATGTAATTACAGTTTATTAAAACCTACAAAGTAAAAGTACAAACTAAACACGTGGAAAGCAATGACCAATCAAAGAAAAAGGCGCTAAAACAAATGGATTCAAAATTTAGAATTTCAATCTACAACTAAACTAGCATATAGGTAGCTAACCTACTACTACTACTACTAGCCACTACTACTAGCTACTACTAGCCAACCTACCTAATATAATATAATTATTAGCTATATTTACATTGCATTGGAAGATCAACAAAAGTAAATTAATCATAAGTACAAGAGAATAAGGGCTCGGCTATTAAATGTTGGTTGTTATGTAAGATTTTGAGTAAGCAAATTGTTGAGCAGTAAACCAGTTAACACTTAAAATTGAAATTCAACTCTATGCCGATTGAGATAAGAACTGTACCTATATGTATACATAGACGTTTATTACAAATTTCTACGTCTTTTCATCTTATCAACAATACATTTTTATCTCGAAAAAAGCAATCAACTGTCTGTAATAAAGATATTCAACTTCGATGTGTACATATAATTAACTGCCTCTGTCGCCGTACGGTTAGCATGCTGGACTACCACGCAGAGTTCCCAGGTTCGATTCCCGGGCCGGGAAAAATATATGTATGGCCTACATTTATTTCTCACGTGAGTTTAGGTGTAAATTGTGGTTGTCTATGTGTGTGTCCATGGCACCTGCGACACAAGGTTTCCCTAGTGCGGGGCTATGTTGAGTGTGTGCGTTGTTTGTTTGTAAAAAAAATAAAAAATAAAATAAAATTCAAGTAATGTGCTATAGTAGTGAGTAACTGCATTAACATGATACAATCAGTAAATATTACTGAAATTATTTACTAATTATTAAACTCTTTGCGTGAAATGAAAACCATATAAAATTATTAAAAACTAAAAACTACATCCTCTTCCGCTACCTACCAAGAGCAGCTTTAATTTTCCTGTAAGAATATGTATCTCACTGGTTGCACACTCATTACTTTTGACGTAAAATTAGTGGAAACTTTTTTGTATGCTAGTGGAAACTCAACAACAATGTTTTTACATCCTATTGTATACTTACATAAACTTTAGGCAGTATCTATAGGTCATGCTTCTGCCTACAAAATAGTAATATTAGTAAGTGAATCCTTTTTTTGTGAATGAATTATTGTGAGTTTATTATTAAATAACATTCGCACACGTGTTCAAAAAAGTTCCCGTCAATAACTAAAATATTGTACTAGATGTATTAGTTAAGTAATTATGTGATAATATATAAAATTAGTTTATTGGTTTTCTGTGCAAATATTATAAATTCCTTAAGAAACATCATCTCTTACAACTTGAAATGCGTTGTGATATTAGTGACCTAATATTTTTAATGAAAAATGGTACCAGACTCGATTGACTGTCCGGAATTGTCATCACAAATGTCTTTGAGAGTTCCCTCTAAGTTTTTCAGAAACAAGTTCTTGCCCCGGCTTGTACTAATTGCATACAAAACGAGTTTAGATCTTTTTAGGTTTTGTCTAATAACTTACTTAAGTTTTGCTTGTGTCCTTGTTATACTTCTATTTTTGAGGATTTTCTTGTAGATAAATTAATAAAAAGATATATTTGTAATTTTCGTTAAACTTAATTATCGCAGAAAAATACAATATGCATGTTAGCAGCTACTTTTCACGTGGTTTGTATACATATAGTGGGTGACATGATGATATATACATGATGAAATACGGCATGTATTTAAATGATCCTTTTAAATTTGCGAAAGCAACAGGCATAAAAGTCTAAACGGTCATCTTTTTTAACGATTGATCATTTTTCTCTGAAGCATAAAATAAATTTAATCAATCGATGTTTTAGGGTCGTATTCTAGAACTCTACTCAATGCTCAAGTTAGGATTTGAGTATGGTTTAAAGCACTTGATATCATACTCAAGTCCCTGCCATTAGGGTCGTATTTCCAGTGCTTGTGATTCAATTGCAATCCTGACTTGAGCATTGAGTCTCTACTCAACTCAACTAGAACTCTTTCTAGAATACGACCCTTACCTGTTATGAGCTACTCAACTTTTATTTTTGTTTGTTTGGTTGAGCCTCAAAAATAAGACTAATGAGCATTAAAACTAAAATTTAGATACTTGTTTGTAAAACTAAGTAAATGTTGATTATATTTGTATACTAATATTATATTAATTAATATATAATTTGACCTGAAATCATGTTCGGAAACGCAAGCACTCTTGCATGGTGGCTTCTGGCACTAGCTGGATTCCGCGGTACGCTCGCTTCACCCGCTCGGCTCGTGCTGTTACTACTATCCCATGAAATACAGAACTCTACCTCAATCGTTTGCAAACATTGTAAAAAAACCTAGAAACCTACATTTGAATGGTTTATGCCTCCGTTTGTTATTAAAAAGACTCGTGCTACATATGACTGTGAACTGGCCATCGGCACTATCTTAATTTTGACAACTTTACAGGATGAAGAAAATAATTGTTTGCGTAATTTACGTAGCATCTGGCTTATTAACTAAAAATACTTAGTACTTTTCAAAAAAATATATTACACATGTATGTATGTACGCTACGTATTTTTATTTAATAAACCAGATGCCATATAAATGATTTTTTTTTCACCTGTAAGTTGTCGAAATTGAAATAGCACCGGTTACCAGTTCACAGTCGATATATAAGTAAAATAATGTTTAAATAAATGTTAACCCCAGCTAGCTAATAATTGTAGCTTTATGTTACTTGATCTATCAGCCGCACGAAACGAACGCCTGCCATAGCTGGAGCTCTCACACGCTCAATGGTAATCTTTTCACAACAGTATTGCTGTTGTATTGTTGTATGCTGTTTCTATTGTTATGTACCAACATTAAATAGGAAAAAAACTAAGCTTCGTTAGCAGAATAACGGAATATTAAAACATGGTCGAGTTATAAATTATAATGAGCTTAGGCGTTATCCAAGAAGTTCCTGTGCTTCGACGACGATGGAAGTATTAACGCGTCCGTTCGTTGAAATGCCGCCGTGTGGAAGTTTATTGCGACTTAAACTAGTCGTAAAACACGGCACGCTGAACTTTAAAGCAAGCTAGCATTTATTAAAAGAGCAACTCATGAGTCAACCGTCCAACCATTTTAATCTGCCCGATCATTAATTATTTCTGAACGTGTCATTAGGAAAACAACACCAGACGCCTAAAAAACCTCTGCATGATACTTTGTATCCCAGTTTCCCACTAAATTACAAAACATTAGACGAATGTTTGTAATTTAAATTATTTATTAATAGATCGACTGAATTGCCCATTGGCTACTTAAAAAAATTGGTCTTGTATTTAAAATGTCTGATGATATTTGAATGAATATGTTTCTTTACCAAATAAAATTATGTTGTTATAAAATAATACATTGTAGAGCTCCTTATAATAGAGTTCGTCCAGAGAAGTACTGCCACCTTACGTATTTCTACCGTCAAGCAGTAATGTCAACATTACTGTGTTTTGGTGTTGAAGGGTAAGTGTGCTGGTGAAATTACAGGCACATGGGACTTGTCAACTTATGTCTCAAGGTGACGGGCACAATGGTAGTGCCCTTCAGATCTTTGCAATTTAAAGCTCTGAGTTGCACTGCAGCTGCAATGGACAGCTTACCATCAGACGCACGACTTGTTCGTCCTGTCATTTGATATCATTAGAAAAATATATAGTTAGCTATTTTTCACTTGAATCTCTCGTGTTACATGTACTTAAGTAACTTTTATGTTTAAGGCAATTTTTTATAATTTTGACAACGTTGAGATTTCTACGGGTCGTATTCCAGAGCTCCACTCAATGCTCAAGTCAGGACTTGAGTATGATTTAAAGCACTAGAAATCATACTCAAGTCTTAGCTATTAGCGTCGTATTTCCAGTGGTTGAAATCATACTCAAGTCCTGACTTGAGCATTGAGTAGAGTTTTGGAATACGACCCTTCAATTCGACTAGGTGTAGCCGTTGTTACCAATTCTAAACAGTTTACGACCGCACTCAAATTAGACAATAAAGTAACTCAGAGATAACGCAAGCAAAATTAAATCTAACTGTTACGGGTTAAAGTTAAAATTTAAAGTTTAACTGCCTCCGTGACCGAACATATGGCCTACATTTGTTTTTGTCGTGGGTTTAGGTGTAATTTGTGGTTGTCTATGTGTGTGTCCATGGCACCCGCGGCGATACAGTGTTTTCCTAGTGCGGGCTTCCCTAGGGCTTTGAGTGTGTGCATTATTATTAGAATTATTATTACATTCTTTATTTTTCTCAGCTTGTTAGCTGTTTAAACAACGCTTGCGGACCGAAATCAAGCAAACGCATCATGTCTATGTGGAGGGTTGATGACGAATGCTTACTTCGTCATCTTCCATCTGCAAGAACCTTCTGACAATATTATTAACAAACTAGTGGAGCAATTTCACAAAAAAGTTGTAAAGTTGTAGCGAAAATGTACCTTTTCAGGTAAGAAAATGTAACTTTCCACTTCAAAGCCCTTGCAACACTGGTTCAAGCTGCTGCACTCGTATATCATCTACGGTTACAGGTATATACATACTATTTTCAACCGACTAAAAAGGAGGAGGTATTCGATTCGTCTGTACTTTTCGTGTTTATATTACACGATCAGGTATTTAGTCATATTTTGTGAACCGATTTCGATGATTCTTTTTTTTGTTGGAAAGGGGGTCATCAAATACAAAATCAAAGTCAAATTAAAATAATCATTTATTCCATAGGTAAAATGTTTACACTTGAACACGTCATTTTTTAAGATACTGCTCGTTCACTACGCTGACCTCCCTGAAAGAACGAGCAAGAAACTCGAGGGATTGCTCTTTTCAAATAAACTTAAATGCTATGGAATACAGTTTGTATCATAATTGTGTGGAATCTAGACTCTTGTTGTCTTTCCATACTTCTTTATCTAAAACATACTCTTTAATTTTGTAATATGACTTTTCAATTAAAATACTTTTAATCTAAGTTTTAAACTTAGGAAATGATATTCTTCATTTATTCTCCGGAATCTTATTGTAAAAATATATCGTACTGATATATCATACTGCATTATAAATTATTTCTCAACAATTCTCCGTGATTCAGATACAAATAAGCTAATAGGTAATTACTACATGTGTCTCAAATTCCAAAAATGTTTCCTATCATTATGTGGCTAGAAATAAAATGCAATATATTATGTTACTATAATATTTATATTATAATATAATAATAAGTATTTATATAATAATATAAATACTTTAAATGTATTCACACATTTTGGAATAACTTCAAATTTCACCATCCAAAAGTATGGTCTTGCCCATAAACGCTATTGATTGACAAAAACAAGCAAACTGATCGCTACTGACCGCCCCGCGCCGTTGCCTGTTCGGAAAAAGAACCCTTAAAGTGTAACCCCTCTTAGTTTGTTAATAGTACCTCAGTAGTTCTCCTATTCAAATTCGAAGATAATATTCCACTTCTAAGTGTGGCAAATTAGGGGATGAAGCCGGTTTGTTGAATTTCACCCACTTCAATAAACCTTGCTACATGGATGTATTTCCAATGAAAATAAAACAGCGAAAGCTGCTAAGCAAACTTTCAGGTCAGTTTTTTTTTCTAAATAGTGTCGGCTATTGTTCACCTTCCACTATAAAACATGCTACATCAGCTTAGACTTTTCCATCCTCTAAGAACATCAGCTATTTCTCTCAAGTTGTCTACTATGTTTTAAAGATAGCGCACGCATCAACAGAATTGAAAACACTGTCATTTCCCGCTATGAACTTTAATCAACGGCAAACGGAAGTGCGATTAATTCGCTCTACATTACTGGTCAAGGGACATTTGGTAAGAGTGCGAAGAAAATAGATACAGTTTTTTTCCATCCTAGAGATACAGCCTTGTTTTTCATTGGCTAGAGCAAGATATTAAAACATTTTGACATTTGTAAAAATGTAATGGAACGCGCCGAGGCTGGTAGTGCGTTCATATACCCTTGAGAAGTATTTTTATTTATTTATTATTGGTATGATTTATCATTTCGTTATTTGATTTAAACTTAAAAGACACAATTAACATAATATAGATTAAACCCTACAGGATCTTCGTAACAAATAGAGCTCCTATTTATTTATTTTTGTTTACTTAGATACAAATTTGTCATCCCTTTTGAATCCATATTCAGAAGTATTAGAACGCATGGAGTTGAGATTTAGAAGGCGCATGGAAATAGGGGTTTACGAATTTTTATTTTTGTAAAATTTTAACAAAATGGCTTCAACTAAAAATCTAGAGGAAATATCTCAAGATGATTTGTTAGAAAATGGTGAGGAGGAAGAGGTAGAAGGCTTGGACGATGGCGAGAATAAGGATCCCGCCAAAAAGAAGAAAAAGAAAAAAAAGAAGAAGAAGACAGGTTAGTATTGGTATTTGTAGAATTTTTCAGCTGTTACGATTTTTTCCCAATATGCAATATTTACCAACTTATACTTTAGCATGCACTTAAAATTTGCTTCAACAGAGCAAAATTGTCACAAATTCTTATCAAATTATACCATTGTAAGGTTAACCGCCCCAAAGCTTTATTTAATTTGCAATACATACACCACTTCGCATATAATGCTATTTATAACTTTGTAGCTTGTTTACGTGCAATATTCTTCATATTTTCAAAGACAGTTGAAAACATGAAAGAAACATTTTTTTAACTTTGCTATCAGTCTTACAATGGATCTTAGATTAATTGTCTTATACATAAATACAACTACAGCCTTGGCCAAAAGTATTAGGCACCCTAAAACTTACTTTAAAAAATGGAAAAAAACAACTTCCTGTTTCTTGATTTATTTATTATAATTAAAACACATAAAAACAAATACAAATAACTTAAAATCTAGTAGGTCCACCCTTAGATTTAATCACAGCGCTTATTCGGTCTGGCATGCTGCGCACAAGCTTAGAGCAATCCTCTCTCGTAATAGCTTGCCATTCATTTATCAAAGCATTTTTTAGGGCCGTTTTAGAAGTAATGCCAATATGCTCTTTAATCCTACGCTTTAAAATGCCCCAGAGATGCTCGATAGGATTCAAATCTGGGGACTGGGCCGGCCAATCCAACAACTCAATGTTGTTGTCCCTAAGCCAACGCATCGTAGTCGCTGACTTATGACAAGGCGCATTGTCTTGTTGGAATATGACTCCATCTAAGTTAGTGCCGCCAAAAATGCTTGTTAGCGAAGGCATAAGCGCAGATTCAAGTACTTCTACGTACTTTTCGCTGTTCATACAAACATTTCGCCAACCCCATCAGCAGCCATACAGCCCCAGATCATTATGCTGCCTCCTCCGTGCTTGACAGTTGGTACGACGCAATCTGGATGGTATTCTTCACCCACACGACGTCTGACGAATGTCACACCTGGTGTTCCAAACACCTAGAGAAGAAACGAAAAAGTTATTTTTTTTTGAAAGGCCATAACTTTTTCCATTTAAGTAAAATAAATAAGTGATCATACTTACTGGTAAAGAACCCAGTAAAATAAACTTACCTCAAAATTAGATTCGTCAGACCACACAACATTAGACCAATCTTCCTCCGTAAAATGTTGGTGCCGTAGAGCCCACTCTAAACGTTTCCTTTTGTTGGCTTCTGAGAGCCAAGGCTTCTTCCTGGCTTTGCATCCTTTTAGACCAGCTTCCCCAAGTCTTCTCCTTGCTGTGCGAGCACTAATTGCTTTTCCAGTCTCTTCGGACAAGGCAGCAGCAAGCTCTGATGAAGTTTTCTTCCGATCTTTCATCGATTCGCGTATTAATTTTCTATCCTCGCGTTTTGTTGTTACCCTTTTTCTGCCTGTTCTTTGTTTATTAGCGTGAGTGCCAGTCTGAGCAAACCGTTTAATAGCAGATTGCACGGCGCAACGTGAACATTTCACTAACTTGGCAATTTCTTTTTGCGACTTTCCTTGTTCATGTAAAATTTGTATTTTCACTCGATTTTCCAAACTAATGTCACTGTTCTTCGGCATTTTAAAACCAATCAGACCTCAATTTAATTTTTAAATCAATAATAAAAACTTGTTGACGCTTTAGAGTCCCTATCACAAGTGACAAAATATTTAGTGATAAGACCGCAAGAAGCACAAGTCCTTTATTTTCGATCACTAGGTGTTTTATGACCTTAAAAATATGCCGCCTACTATGCCAGGTAAAGAAATACGACCCCAGCATACCATCTAAGATAAGCATTAATGAATGGTTAAATTAGTAAATTTGTATTTTGCAAATTTAAGGGGTGCCTAATACTTTTGGCCAAGGCTGTACATCGATTAAATTAAAAAATAATGTTCAACTTTATTATTGATTGGCAATCAATCTGGGAATTATTATATAACAAAATAAGGAAGAAGAGGGCACCTTAGAACATTTTTTACATATCTGATTGTAAAATCTGAAATCATTATTATTTACTTGTTTTGTTTGCTGCAGTAGTTAGATCTATTATTTGGCTTTAATCATTCATAATAAGCACAATCAAAAAGTTCATAATACTTGCAGAATTCCCATTTTTGTGAAGATACTCAAATGTTCAAACCCACAAGATGCCCATCTTTGAAGTCATCAATTTAAATGAAAATTACTTATTTATTGTAAAATATTTTTATTAAATCCATTATCAAAAATCTTTTGCAATATATACATATAGTGCTTCAATCTGATTAGTTAAATCCACAGACATATCTAGATAGACACCGCAAGTACAGCAATTTGTATGAAAACCAAGCATGCCACATTTTTTGTACCCACTATGATGTCACAAGAACTATTTAATGACGGAAACCTCTTTCTGCTCGCTCTAAATCTATTGATTGAATGGAATACGCGTAAACATGTGTATTCCATTCAATTATTCGATTCTAAATAGAATCATTTTTGTTCAAGCATTTGTTGATTACAAGTAGACATAATATTAATATAGTAGAAAAATAGTTGAATAAGATAGTTAAGTCCTTTATTTTAATAATTTTTAAAAAATGTTGATTCCTTAAAAACATTGAGACTAATTTTTAATTGACTTCAAATAATAAAATTATTGTCCTTCCAATAAAATAAGCTTATTATATAACATCTTTTTGTGATAGAAGATCATAAGATCTTCGATTCGATTAACTTAAATAATGAAAATGCATGTCAATATATGAACTTGCGACTGCCTTAATTAGTTTTACTAGATGGTTTTCTGTTGGTAATTGATCAAATTGATGAATGGCAAGGCAAATGAAAATGTTAATGCTGACAAAATATGGTAAAATCTTATTAATCAGAAGAGGTTTACTTAATGACACCTCATGTGAAATTTTTGTGATTTGTTTATTATTTCTCGGATTTCTGACTCTGTTACTCTGCACATTTGGATAGCATCTTAGGTGGGATAAACTAGACCACCTTCATCCTCGAAAGCAACGATCTCATATGTACAACCAACTCCAGGTTTTTGTAAAGACAGCGCACTGTTAATTCTTTGCATTATATATATTTTTTAACGCATTTGTTCTATGCTGCCCCTGTTCAAAGGTGCCTTCTTCTCCCCTATGAAAATTAAAGATTATTATTATGTGACAGGAGCAGAACCTATCAACCTTGCTGGTGGAGAACCTGAAATTATAAGTACAACGGACCAAGTCCAGGCCATCTCAGTTGAAGATGATACCACGGAAGGAGAAGAGAAGAAAAAGAAAAAGAAGAAAAACAAGAGCAAGGGCAAAGGCCCTTCTAAACAGCAGAGCAACCCACCTACCATACCAATTGCAGAACTGTTCCCTGATGGTATGATAATTTTCAATCATTTCATTATTGAACTAGAACTGACTCTAAACACATTCACAGTCCCTCACATAAAAGCTGAAATCAACCCTGTAAGTCCACTGGAATTTTTTATGAAATAAGTTTTGTCTTTTACTCTCACATTATACATGATTATATCCAAGTTATTTTGTTATTTAAAAAAAATTACACTTACAAAAGATTACCCAATTCACTAGTTTAATAAATCAGGGTATTGCTCTACAAGTCTAATCAAAATATTTGACTTTGAAGTAGTATGTCGTTCAACTCCATAAGTATGCATGGACTTATAGTTGAAGCCAATTTGCAACTCCAGCTGGAGTCATGGCACAATCCATGACTCCAGCAACGTGTTAACTGTATAACTTGAAACCCTGTCTGCAGTTCAGACTAAAATGGCAAGTCCCTTTTTCATAGTTTCAAGTTCTGAAATTGAGTATGGGTGAGTTCAGTTACAACTTTATATCCCTGAATTGTCCATATGATGAATGATCCATAAATTTGTTTAATATGGATTTGCTTGACGTACTGGTTAAAGCTTCCTTAGCGCGCACATTCATTGGCTATCCTAGAAATGGTACAAGGAATTCCCTAGTTTAAGACCAGACAATTGGTGTGGTTGACTGCCACATTATATTAATTATAATTCGACAATACTTCCTAGAAGCTGTGTTTATTTTAACAAGTTTTCTCACTTATTGCAAATAGTTGTCTGGGAGCTAGATAAAGATGTTCCATTTGCAATTTTCTGCCAAACCAATATAGTTTGTTACTCTGGCACTCATAGTATAAGGAATACGCTAGTTAAATACCAGGTAATTGCTATGATTTTTAGCGCATTATTTAAAACTAGTATTGTTAGTGTAAATTCCACCATCAAGTAGAGTGATTTACATCTGAAGTACGACTCTGCCCTCCTCATCGTAACTAACATAATCGACATTTTTAGCAAAATTTAGTTATTAACGTAGGTGGAATCAGCAAAACGAGATCTGTAACCCCCTCTAATCGATTTTATATGTTATTTAGTTTCAGTTCTATTGTTAAGCAAGATCAGCATAATTGATGTTTTTCAAATAAAAAAAAAACTAGGTAGCAATAGCCCACTTTACACAGTCACTCTATCGCGCGTGATCAGCAGCGTATAGGATTGCGCGCGGGAAAGCCTGCACGCGCAATCGTGCGCGACTACCTGTTTGAAAGTTTTTATTTTATCGCGCGATTGCTTGTGTTCGTTTTACTTACAACGGAAATAGGTTCATGTAAAGGCTAATAGCTCAGGATAGATTGCATGCGCGGCTGTTGAGCGCAATCGCGCTATCTTTCCCTTTTCCTTCCAACATCTTTACACGCGCACCCAATCGCACACGATTGCCGTATCACGCGCGATAGAGTGTCTGTAAATCCCGCTATTCTCGAAAGTTACCAAAATGCAAACATTACTTATGACTGGGAGGGTAGAGCTGGCAACCCATTTTCAATATTTCATTACTTAATTAAAATTTATTGTAAATACTATACAAAAACTTTATTAAATTGGTTCTACTACTATACTATTACTGTTGTATATTACTTTCTTCTGGTTTTTTTTTTCTTATAAATAAATATTATCATAATATAAATATTATCTCTAATATGTCAACTGGCGGATTTGGATCCATAGACGTGAAATTTCTAATTGCAAATATTTGCAATTTCCATTAGCACACGCCAACACATCAAGCTACACATTGACGTATCTTGTTCCGTTGCACTGGAGGCGATTTTCGAACAAGAATGTGTAGTCTGATGTGCCATTGTCCGTACATCTGACCGTTTGCCAGTCTGAGTAAGAAAACAAATCGCTTTTACAAGTAAATTCAATTCCTTCGGCATTTTTTTTGCTCAACGCCAATTCAACAGCTCACAGCATATTATTCAAATAATTAGATTACATACCATGCATCAGGTAACTACCCTGAGGGTCAAATTATGGAACATGGCAAAGCTGAAGGAATTGATGAAAGGACAGCGAAAGATCGCTTCTCCAGTGAAGAAAAACGGGCATTGGACAGAATGCAGAATGACATCTATCAAGAAGTTAGGCATGCAGCTGAAGCTCATAGGCAGGTATGTACAGAGGATGACCTAGGGACAGTCGGTTATAGGAATAGCCAAATTGGTAGGTAGAAGCTCAACATTAGTAGGGCTAGCATGATAAGGCATGACGTGCGCGTTAGCGACATAAAGCTCGAGATCCCTATGTGAGAATAGTAGTGTCTCGCACTTTCTTTTAATCGTGCCAGCCCTACAGGGGTCCAGTGTCGATAAGGAGCATTTATTAAAAATACTACGGGCTGGTCAAGTC
The DNA here is from genome assembly GCF_003589595.1 of Hyposmocoma kahamanoa. NCBI lineage: Eukaryota > Metazoa > Arthropoda > Insecta > Lepidoptera > Cosmopterigidae > Hyposmocoma > Hyposmocoma kahamanoa. The sequence continues at coordinate 7,407,044 of NW_020654748.1, forward strand.
TTTTTTTTAAATCGAATTGAAATAATCTCATTATCACTCAAATTACATCAAAAAAAATATTAGAAACAAATTCTTATTTTTAAACTAATATTTATTTTTAAAAGTCCTGTTACTTAGCCAAATATGTTTATTGTGTAGACTCGGAAATACATCCGTGACTATATAAAACCTGGTATGACGATGATCCAAATCTGCGAGGAGCTGGAATCTACGGCCAGGCGCCTCATCGGAGAAGACGGGCTCAAGGCGGGCCTTGCTTTCCCCACTGGGTGCAGCCGCAACCACTGCGCCGCCCATTACACCCCAAACACTGGTAAATATGCGACATATATAACCACAAAAGTAATCTACTGAGTAATTACCACAAATTTGCCATGAATCTTATCATACACTGGCCAATTTTTTAAAAAGCTTTGTAATCTTTAATATTTTATGTGTATGTACATAGCAATATTTCTTACAATAGTAGTTGTGTTGAGTGAAGAAACAGGTGGCGCTACGGCGACAACCCTTTTAAACCCAATACAAAGATCCGGATCAAGCACGTAGAGGAATTCGTAAGATCTGCTTGCTCGATCGTTGGCTCAGTTGGCATAGCGGTAGGGACGTTGAGGCAACAGTCACTAGTTCGTGTCCAGTCAGATCAAAGGAATTTTTCTTTGTGTTTATGTGTCATGGTAGTACAAACATCATGACATTCAATAAAAATAAAATATAATTTAAAACGAAATATGTACAAACATCCCCAGGTGATACAACCGTTCTTGAATACGACGATGTCGTGAAGATAGACTTTGGGACGCACATCAACGGTCGTATCATCGACTGCGCGTTCACGTTACATTTCAACCCGCGCTACGATTCACTCGTGAAGGGCGTGCAAGAGGCTACCGAAGCCGGCATCAGGGCTTCCGGAGTGGACGTCAGGTTGTGCGACGTTGGCACAGCTGTGCAGGAGGTAAAAAAGTACAAATAATTATTAAAAATCTCCATTAACCACCTGCATACTTAACATGAACTCGAAGACAAAGACAAATCTCCAAATTATCAATTCTGAAATATAATGTTACAGTAAATATTGCACTACATGTCAGAGTACAAGAAATTATAGTGATCAAGCAAGAATGAAAATTATAAAATTAAATACACAATAATTATAACATTAACAATTAATTCATAATAATATCGTCGGGGATAGTGCAATTACGCGTCACTAGCATTTGATTATAAGTTTCCATTTCGGTAATTTAATGGCCAAAACAAATGTAAATGTCATGCCAACCAAATTAGCGTGATATACGAGTGATAATATAATGCTTACTGTGCAAAAATGAAAGTCGTAGCTATAGAAATTACAAAGCAATAATGTTGAATCCCTCTCGTGTGAAATTTATTCTACCAATACTACATACGCGGATTTACACTATCCCCGACGATATACTGTTGTCATTAAATTATATTACAAATTTTGATCTTCATAATGGCACGGTGGTGCATTCAGCTGGGCGATGTAAAGTTTGCGCGCAGTGCTAATTAGAGATTAGTCTTATTTCTCTAAGTCCATAGCATAATGGTCACATTTTGTATACTTTTGCCAGATATTCGTAGTAGATATTCGAAATATCTAACATTTTCAACAGTACGCAGGATATTTATCGTGAGCGTTCTTTCAAAAACGGTATTGGGTTAAAAAAAATATGTCTCACGCCTACTTCCATTAGCGAGCTACATATACATATAAGCAGCCATCATAATATTATTCTATCGAATTTTATCGTGACCTTGTTGGTGGGTGGTATTAAAATTTACTGTCTTCAACCTTATAGCCACAAAAAATGTTATAAAAACATCATGTACGTACAATTTCGTATCGTAATAAAGACAGCTAGCTATATAGGAATCTCATAGGTGTAACAGGCTGTTGTGAACCGATTTTGAAGATTCTTTTTTTTTGTTAGAAAGAGGGTACCACAGGAGCGGTACCATTTCAATTTGAAATAAATATTCCACCTCTGAGGGTGGCAAACCAGGGGATGAATGACTTTTAAGGTCGGTTTTTTAGTACTCTGTACTGAGATTACAAACATTAAGAATTGTACAAAAAACGTAACGGCGAAAATGAGTGAGCGCGGTCCACTATACCATTACTGATTTGGTGTTACCGCAATGAAAATTTCAAAATCAAATTTAATAATGACAATTACTTTATCTCCACGGTAGAGAATCTCTTTTCTGCCATCTCAAGCCTTGAGTTGCGCCAAGACGGTATATAATAGAAAGGTATCTCGACGTGCGCAAGATTTATCTATTTCCCCTCAAGTTAGCCTATTGAACATCCAATCTTATCTTTGGTGTGATATTTCTTTCTTGTTGGAATTCCATCTTTCTATGTAAGTAAAATGCAAGACTTACAAGTAATAAACTCAAGTTTGTTATTTTACATATGTTTCGTGTTCGCCAGGTAATGGAATCACACGAAGTGGAGCTAGATGGCCAGGTATACCAAGTGAAACCGATCCGCAATCTTAACGGCCACTCCATTGGACCTTATCGTAAGTTTATGATCAACTCATACTTGTAAAGGCAAACAAAGTGTTAATAAGATTTCAGCGTTAACTAGACACTGTTACCGTTTGCTTCTAGGTATCCATGCAGGAAAAACTGTCCCGATCGTGAAGGGAGGTGAAACAACACGTATGGAGGAGAACGAGTTCTATGCGATCGAGACTTTCGGTTCGACTGGCCGCGGTCAAGTTCACGACGATATGGACTGCTCTCACTACATGAAGAACTTTGAACAACAATTCGTGCCATTAAGGTAACTGGCACGAAATTAACATAAAACTTAGGTTTTTTTTTTAAATTTTTATTTAAGGAGGGTTTTTTCTTGATTAGGAAATGACAGGCTCCTTAAACATCATCTACGGTCTTCGCTTAATTCCCACATCAACTAATCTATACAACAATTTTGTTTCCTTTGATCTTGGGGAAGATAAGAAAATGTTACATACACCCAAATCTGCCAAATTGCAATCCAAAGTATAAGAAACATCCCTTCTTTCGGCTCTGTTCCGTACAAGATATGGTTATACATCCTCCACTATGTCACATTTGGGGAATTGGACCTTTCTCATTAAGTATGAGAAGCTGTTTAGAGGCATGTGTCCAGATCAGACCCGAAATGCAAAACATAATAAGTTCGACGATTATATTGTTCACTGTTGTTCCCTATGGATGTCCCTCACAAAACCACTTCTTATTTTAGACTGCAGTCGTCGAAGCAGCTACTGAACCTGATCAACAAAAACTTCGGGACCCTGGCATTCTGCAAGCGGTGGCTGGAGCGCGCGGGCGCGACTCGCTACGCCATGGCGCTGAAGGACCTGTGCGACAAAGGCGTAGTCGACGCCTACCCTCCTCTCTGCGACATCAAGGGCTGCTACACAGCGCAGTTTGAGCACACCATCCTGCTCAGACCCACTTGCAAGGAGGTCATATCTCGCGGAGATGACTACTAGCCATTCTGCAGATCGCCCCCTCGTTTCAAAAATGTTTCATTTCGTCTGTAGTTCCACCAAATCGAGTGCCGATGCGACGCCTCGCCTTACCGGTAAGGTAAAGTAGGAACACGATAGCACTATAATGAATACTATAGAACCTTTCATATGATTCAGTGATTAGACTCCTAACGTGCGTATCTGCGATTACAAATTCATATTGTTTTCGAAGTTGCGCTGGCGCATTGTAATGGTGAACTGCAGAATTATTTTTGTAATGTTTTCGTGTGTATCAATTTCGGAAATACTATAGTTCTGGTTAAGTTTTCTTTTGTTTTTATTCTTTTTGGAATGGGTGCTGCTGTATATGTAGGTCTTGATGTAATCATGACGCTCACCTGCAATAAGACTATAATGATTAAAACGAAATTAGCTTATATCATTTTGTAGAAAAGCTTCGATAGTGTCGCTTAATTTCCTGTATCAAATAAACAGGCGGCATTAATTTGATGTTGGATTGTTATTATTCTCACCACTAACATTATGTTTATACGGTATTGTAAAATGTGATATGTCCATTTTCGTAACAATTTTGTCAATAAATCAACATTATTTGAAATAAAACTGTACCAAATTATGTGAGACTTATTTTTTGGGAAATAGTAAAATAGTAAAGTTCCGACTAATGAAATTTCAACGAACTGAAAATAAGTGACTAAAAAATAGACACCTAATATTAATCATAACACACAAAATTAATCATATTTAGCAAAACAGCAAGAGCTTATTCAAATGCGTGCCTTTTTCCAGCGTGACCATCGTAGAGTTTTTGAAATTTGACTAACCAGATAAAGTCAACATTAAGTCAGTTCTAATCGTAAAAAACTAGATTTAGTCGGTCCGCCGGGGCAGAATACTTTAAAGGCTGGTATTAATTCAAAACTCCAAACGCCATAATTACCGTTATATTGTCAGTTATTTTACCAACATGTCCACCCGTCAGACACCGTACGTCCCGTGGCCGATAACATCCCCCGTCTCAGAGAGCACGACTATTACTCGTTAATTCGATCTTTTTTGTTAATCTCAAAAATATTGTGGCTGGTTGAAATATATTCAAATTTCACTTTTTTGACATGGAGACGTCAGCTGCAGGTATGTGTAAAATTGAGTACATACGATGAATCATAAATTTAAGAATATTTTTTGAAGAACATTGTAATTTTTAGTGAAATTGCATTTCTCAGAAACTTGTGAAATTTTAGTTGTGTATCCAGGCATATCGTGTACTTTTGTTTTTATGATTAAATACTTTTATTATTGGGCAACTTTAGCAAGTGGGATTTTTTGCGATTACGGCAAGAAATATAGTTTTTGATATTTACCTAATAAAATAATGTTTTCGTATTTATATGAACTTTAATAACGTACTGCTCTTGGTTCCAGGACCTAATTGTAGCACTGTATCGTTATCAAGAAAAGAACTATAGGTGACAATAAAATTCAAGGGCGAACAGCCTGTTCCGAATCTGGGGGGCTACTCCCAATCTCTGTCCGACATCCGTCCGAAACAATTTTTTTTTTAATAAATAATAATAATAAATAACGCACACACTCAACATAGCCCCGCACTAGGGAAACCCTGTGTCGCGGGTGGCATGGACACACACATAGACAACCACAAATTACACCCAAACTCACGAGAGAAATAATTGTAGGCCATACAACTATTTCTCCCGGCCCGGGAATCGAACCTGGGACCTCAGCGTGGCAGTCCGGCACGGTAACCGTTCAGCCACGGAGGCAGTTATTACTGTCAAATAAGCAATATTCGACAAAATTAAAAGACAAGTATCCAGTACGAAGTTTCATTCGCATCACGCGTCTTTTCATTTGGTCAAGTATTGCTTATTTGGCAGTAATTGTTTCGGATGGATGTCGGACGGAGATCGAGAGTAGACCCCCTGATTTGACGAATTTAAAGAGAAAAACAAATAAAAATTAAAACAATGCTTTATGTGTTTTATTTATGTATACGTTACTATATAAACCATATTTATGATTTTACACATGGTTCAAAGCAATTGATAATTAATACCAAGTTTTAAAGTATCCTGCCCACTGCCTTCTTGTGACGTCATAGAGGGTACAAAAAATGTGGCACGCTTGGTTTTCATACAAATTGCTGTACTTGCAGCGTTTATCTAGATGTCTGTGATTACTACTTATTTTTCTACAACTGTGCTATCGGGATTTTTCTGTCGCAATAAAACAAATAATTGAATTCAAACTTTAAATTTTTAATTTTTAAGAAAACACTATTGAATTGCTATAAATATCGCAAATTGTAAACGGTTACATACTATAATTTACGTAGATTATTCATTCTATTAATATAATTTATTCGAGGTACAAAATCTTTCGCCAATAACATGAGTTCATTCATAGAAATGTATAAAATTGCAATACGACGTAACACATTACGAACCACTAGCGCTGTATACTATGAATTTAACCATATTCACTACATCTAATTAATTACTTTTTAGCTATATCTTGTATATCATTGTCGTTTTTGGATCAAATCTCAAAAGCCAACAAAAATTCAAAACGTTAAAATAGCATTACAATAAATATTACCATATTCGTGATTAATTTGTATGACTGAAGCTAGCCAATGTCAACAATTGTTACTTTTCGATGCTTAACATCATAAGGAAAATTTTTAGAAACAGGTAAACAAAAGACTTATAGATTTGCAAAGCCTCGATACACGATTGTTGTATGACTAGACTATTAGAAACATGCGATCCAGTCTACCACTGAATATTTTTATAACAACATTATCAATACATTTTGTTTCCATTTTAATCTCTGTGTACGTAGCCACAGGCCTTCCTGTTCCCTTATATGTAAGTACTGAATATTGTAGACCGATAAAACTTACCCTAACACTATAACATTAGCGTTAGTAAGTAGCACCTAGTCGCTAGAAGTATTCTATCTTTGTATGAGTACACTTTATTTAAAAAAATTTAGTCACAATAATTATATCTTATGACAGAACGTTAAATTCAATAACATAATAAAACCAAAAATAGTGAAGTAAAAAAATTACAATAAATACTTAAAACATCTGAAAGTATTTCATAGAGGTGGGATTTCAACTAAATAATACACAATACCTTATACCAAACTGGTAAAGTATCACAGAAATTAACAATACCTAGCTAACCTATGGTGTCTTGAAATAACTACACATAACATACATCAAGATTTGGTCAAGAAATCTCATAACTGGGTATTTAAATAAAATAGAAAAAAAATATACTTAGATAACACTTAAAGCTCACCTAAGTAGTTAAGCATAAGGCCAATAAACCTTTAGGCCATGTTGTATTGCTATAAGTTTTTTTTTCACTTGCTGCATATAATAATATACTGGTTCATACTAAAATAATATAAAGAAATTGCTCAACATGGTATCTTGATTAACTTCGTGCGTCTAAAATGAAAATATTATAGAAGTACATTAGAGAAGAACATACTTTAAGTACTAGTTAGAATCAACACAACTCCCATGGTTGTCACCGTTGAAAGTGTTGGAAATGGTGAAAGGCCAGCTGTAGATTGATTGCAATGGTACATGGAGCAATTCTACTAGGTTCCGATAGTTAGACTCTGAAAAAAGAAATGAAGACTTCAATTATTTCGTTTTAACGCGCCGCCACATTTTCTGTAACAGCAGTGACCTCAGTGCAAAATATTAATTATTTCCATGATAAGAGAATGTTACTAATTCCTACAGCAAAAATATAATAGCACACTACAATTTTTTGCGTGTTGAAATAAATTAGAAATTGTATATGATGTTCTCAACCTACCATTTTCTGGGTTAATATATCCTTTCCTTATAAGAAAGTCTAGGAGAACAGGAGCACTCGTTGTTTTAAAGTGAGGAGAGAGAGCCCTCTGGATACATTCTTCAGCAGTCAACAGTTCAAATGTCTCCACTTCACCATCAGCATTTTTAGGAACAAAATCTAATGGCAACTCCAGATCATACACATACTCTGTATTAGGGAATAAACCTCGTTCGCTCTCGAAATAGAAGCTGTAAAAGAATCCCATAATTAGGTTGTCATTTTGATGATGTATGTAATAAGATGTATAAATGTATGTAATAAAATAAACAATATAGGATTTCTATAGTTTACCTAACACAGCCAGCTGGTAAAAGTTTGTTTATAAGGTCTCCTTCAACAGAAGCCTCTTCAGCAGCCTCCTTTATGCATGTCTCTAGGATGCCATAGCCTACAGCCAAACCTCCACTTACAAAGCAATCCCAACTTCCTAGAAATTAACACAAACTTTAATTCACATTTTTATTAATTGCAAATAATAAAAACTGAAACATTATGATTACAAGACTGTAAAATATCCTAATTCTAGAAGATATGGTTAAAAAAATGTATCAATTTTCTAGATGTAATGAAACTTCATTTCAGTCGGGTTCATCTACTAGGATTATGTGGTTTTTATCGATGCCGTTAGAAAATAATAATTACCAGGCCAAGTTTGTTTAGTAAAACTTCTCTGCTGGAGCCAGATGCAAAGCCCTTTGGTTGGATGGTATAAGTAGCCAGTGACACTGACGCCATAGTTCCTAATGCCAAATAAACAGAAGGCACTCCTGTCCATTTCCAAAAGGCTCTCAGAGGAGAAAGGAAGGCTTACTTCAAAACACTGAAATAGTAGTGCAAAGGATAAGTATTTCAAGAACAACATACTTAAGCATACGAATATAGGAATATGAATAACTATTATATTGAGATCGGAGATTATTCAACAATATGCGCTCTCGAACCGCTCACGAAAATCACGTTAAATTTTATTTCAATTTTGTACAATTGCATTTTCTCACTTCGCATTTGTGCGTCAGAACAAAATGTTGTGGTGTCGTCATTATTGATGAATAATTTACTTACCTACCTATTAATGTATATTACTATCATCTGGCCAACTAGCCTTTACCTTTACTACTAGTGATGAATAGTTTACCAACTTGGCATGCTACTATCGAATATTATCATATCATAAACTATCGAATATTACGAGTAAATTTGGCAATTTTTGCTTATTTCGATAAAATATTAATAACGTCTTGTCCACCAGGTACGTCCTCCGGCTACGCGGGGCGTGTCGTGTGCCTTATTACCAGTGATCGAATATTCGGGCCCTTATTTACCTGGACTTCCTGGTTTTTACCCTCCATGAAGAAATAATATGGATATGCCTTTCTGAATAACTAAGGGTATTGTGTCTGACTTTAATCCCGTTTTTGCAAAATAATATTTTTACACACAATTTCATGAAACTTCTTTTTTCTTTTTCTTTACTTCTTTTTTTAAAATTGATATAAATTGATGTGTAATATACATACAAACTTACTTTTAAGATGGTATACGCATTGATTCTAAACTTAACCTCAGTAAAAAAAATGTTTTATTATATTACTTTACTACATTACTACTATTATTACTCCTATAGTAAAAGTATTTATGTGAGTGGTCATGCCCGCTACCTCAGTCCCCTGTTCATCCCTTAATTGATCAAAATCCCATTCTATCCAAATCACGTCACACGACGCGTCTGTCCTCTAGGTACATTCGGTGTACATCTTGTTCTGTGTTCCTAAGTAAATAATTATTAAAATGTTGTTTTGTACTTAATTTACAGTTATTTCGTAAATAATATAAATTACTCAATCCCAGAACCTGGGATTGACTAAATTATTTATATATTCTATTCAGAAAGGCATATTCACATTATTTATTTGTGGAGGCAAAACTGAAGTTTAGGTAAATAAGCTCCAGATTATCCGATCATTGCTAATACACAGCGCGGCGTGCTCTAGCACGTGAGTGAAGCCTAATACACCCTTTTGACATTCAATGTTCGTGTTGGATAAGCGAAAGATAAGTTCTGTAAATTCCGCAACAAGGCGACAGTCTTACAAACAGAAAAATTCTAAACTCATTCATTTCATAGGTAAGTAAATCATACTTGATATCGTCGAAATGATTACTCTATAATCATACTTGATATCGTCGAAATGATTACTCTATGCTAATTTTCCTGAAAAGACCGAAACCATATTAAATTTTCTCACCGGAGTTTTCATTCTGCGTTCGAAATATTAAATTGCACTGAAATTGTCTGGTATGACAACATTTATATGAGATATAATAAGCAAACATTTTTTATGAAATGTTAAACTTGAAACCTATCGCTCTCAAATCTCCCAAGTTGAATTGTTGTCTGTCTTGTGTATATTAATTGTCTAAGACATAGCTTACGTACGCATTTTGGATTCGAGATGGTTTAATAGTCTCTGGTACAACCATCTCAGCAATAATGGCAACATAGCCTAATCAACTGAAATAAATGTGTCAAAGGGAGGTTTATCACACATTTCTTGTGATATATACTGCCTTGCTACGGCCACAGTATGTTAATATTTTGATACAGTGCTGACGTAGGCTCTCACGAGCAATATAAGTGAAGGCAGATTCGAATTTCGAACATGTAGCTGATAACACAACTCTGCCCCTCCTCCACTCACTCCTGTGCAAACATTTAACCCAATCAGCGAAAATAAAAACAGTAAACTAAGAGAATCTTACGGTTCTGGTTATGAGTTGGTCACTATCTGTTTTTTTTTAGAAGGCACCACTAGATAATTTTATTCGCGCCTAGACAGGAAACTGAAGTTGGATTTTAAAGTAATCTTTAAAATCCAACTTCCTGTTTGGGTGAGTAGTTTTATCTTATGGTGGCAGTAAAACACTTTTTTCGAAATCCGGAATTCGAAAAAAGTGGTTAATTATTATTCGGTGGCTTTTACCCACTCTTATGTAACTGCTTGTATCTACTATATGTAGACAATTATCTACTCATTTGGAACACCCTACTTTGACCATTGGTGGTATAAATAGATATTGAATAACCCTGAATAATAACGACCTACATGTTTTTGCAAAATTTATAGCAGTAATAAATAATTATCACATTATATAATTTATTACTGTCATATTTTTACACTTACAATAATTTAGTACAGTAATATTTAGGGAGATATCCTTAAGTATTTATCACTGCTATAAAGTTTGCAAAAACACTGTAATTAAAGCATGTTAACAAATAAATAAATATTACTCCTTTTTTGATGCCTGATCCTGAATCAAATAATCTAACTTATTAACTTTTTTTTTAAAAGACTAAATGTCCACTTCTTTTAGTTAGATGTAAAATAGAGAGATCCCTTATCAATACTTACCCGCTTATGCTATACTATGGCTGTATTCAAATAACTATGAGTAAACATTGTAATTTAAATAGTCAAATTTTCATACAGAGTTTTAATCAGTACACTGATTGAAATCCACTAAGCAATTTAAAGGACAACATTCCAAGTAACAATCCAAAAATAATAATAATATGCCATACAACCACATCAATTACCTGATCTCAAACTAGAGGATTATCTGTACTATGAGCATGAGAGCAACAGAATTCACTCCAAGGCTAGAGCCTCCAAGAATACCTCCAAGAATTTCCCACATAAGTCCTATTGGGAATCATGCCCGTGATCTTCAAAAGTTAACTTTAATTGTAAGAACCAAGATGGTAAGTTTCCTAGAAAAGGTAAAAATTGCGGGAGCAATTTTCTATACTGACAATATGCAAAATAGGTATTACAACTTGGAGGTGAGGATACCATACATACCACTTTATCATAGCACACTATACCAAACTAACTTATATAAATATGACTTGACTCATCAAAAGCATCACTTCAGTATGACAAAAAGTTACAAACAATTAGGAGAGGAGGTGCTAACAGTCAAAATGATTCCGTAAAGTACATGAAGTATTAGTAGCATTTTTTTACAAACAGTATTAAAATAATCAAGTGTGAATATTTTCCTTTCAAAACACGATATTTCTACTAGTGGTTCAAATTTATGAACATCTGTTATACTGTGTTTTTTATTTAAATAGAATATTTTTAGGGCGCGATCACAACATTCTCATGCAAACTAAAATGTCCTAAAATTCCCCTCGGAAATTAAATTTTTAATTGTTTTTCTTGAGGTCTACTAGCAAATTTTGCTGTACCGTTAATGTGACCATCAATATGTGGTATCTAAAAAAGCTAGAGAGGGGTGGAGAATGACCATTATTGTTAATTTTTTATTCTCTGTTTTAGTAAAAGGTCACTAATCTACTACATTTTTTACATGGCACCATTAGAATTACTTCGAATCCAACTTAGACTTCCTAGGTGAGTAGTTTTGTCCTACAATGCAGTAAAACCATTTCCGGAAATCTGGAATTCGATACAGTAATTAATTAATATTTGGTGGATTTAACAACTCTATGTGGCTCTTTGTAGCACCTGTTTCCGACCTACGGCCATCACTCAACATACAGCTACAATTTAAAAGCCTCAAACACATAGCAAGGGAATACCACTAACATAATAGTGTAGCCTAATAGCCTCCAGTGTCAAGAGTGTTCTAATGAAAACTCTAATCTGTTGGAATGGGTAATTCTAGACAGGCAATCAGTTTGATTTGAATTAAATACTTTGGCTGAATGTCATATAGTCCAACAACAAAATGGCAAAGTTAAGTGGAAAGTTAATTATTAGTGGAACAACTGTTTGAACCATTTGGCTACAAATTATTCCTAAAATGAAAGGCATGTTTCCAACCTCATCTCTCCAGCCTTTCAAGGCTATTATTTCATCTTCCTTCCGCAGCTTCATCAACATATCTGCAACTTTAGAAGTCCTTTCTTTATAATCTCTAAATGCTGGATTCAACTCTACATATGTCCCAGTTATATTAAAAACCTGTAAAAATTATTTAAAATGTTACATTTATTATTTATCCAGGAAATGATTCAATAAGACAGTACATGCACAATATATATTATACATATCCTGTCTTATATACAATTGGTATTTCAATTTCAATGAACTATTGTTTTTGAAGAAAAATCCAAGTATCTTCAACAATTTTTATGAAAGTGATAACAAACCAAGTAAAAACAGAGCATACCTCTGGAAATCTTTGTATGTGTTTCATAACATCTGGCCGAATTAAGCCAACTTGGTTGCCCGCTACAAAGAAAGGCTTACATGTGCCTTGACATATACCTGTACACATAAAAAAATCTCATCAATGACAATTTATCGAGGACTGTGCGTTCATAACGTAACTACAAAATTATTAACTTACCGGATAAATAAAAGCAGTTGAATTTTCTGGCTAACTTCAACAGATCGGAAATGTTATTCTGTATAGAATTCATTTCTTTCATAACTTTTATTCCATATATACACGAATGTTTTACTGATGTAATTTAAATACAACCGAGTAGGTAGTTCACAGAAATAAATTTGATTTAGTAGATATTTCAGGGCTTTGCTGCATAGAAATCTATTTGACTGAAACTTTATCGAAGTAATTTTGTTTGTTGCACACTTTAAAACACGGAAATAAACTAGAAATAAGAAATATTTTTATAATGGAAAATCAAACAAGCAAACGACACAGCTGCGTCAAGCGACAAAACACAGACAGATTAAAAAATATGCGGTGAATGAAGAAAAAAAATCGATTTGTCCATAGACGGAAATGACGTCATATCAAAACAAATATTATTTTTTATCGCTACGTTGGCGAAATTGAATAACGTGAATGCGTGTTCCATTCCAATTTCCTTGCTTTTTTTTTTCTTTCGCTCTTGTCACTGGTATCTCCTTTCTTGTGAGTATAGTGTTCTGTGGTTTGCTCTTTCTGTGAAATAGTTGTTTACTGTATTGTATTAAAAAGAAGTCACTAATATTTTAATAATGTTCGAAACCTTTTTATTGCCATTAACGCAATTGACCAAATAAATAAATGCTAAAATGTCCACGGAGCACTTTGGTATCGTCAATAGTATAGCACCAGTTTTCCGACCCTATGTTCAAAATGTTTACCAGGAATTAAAACTGGGTAAATAAAACTCCAGAAATGTACGAATTTTCGCATTATTCTGTTAGCAATCTATTATTATATAAATTATATTTCAGGTCTCTGCAAAGGCAAAGTTGACATAGAAAGAATCCCCGGTTCTTCAGATGGGATTGAGAGTCAATTTCGAATAGTTCTACCTTATTGTTCGAAAAAGCTGAAATGGGAGGTTATATTCGACTCTTCGGCACCATGGTTCGCTCCAGATTTCAGATTTGATGACGACAGCTTCCTAAACAGCATTGATGAAGATTTCTTGGAATTGAAATTGCCGAGCCTGTCCAAATGGAATGAGAATGACCCTAGAGCTTTAAGCGAGGTTGTATCTGAGTTGGTTAGTCTTTATAAAAGCCATCAGGTAATTTTAATTTATGTAACTTCAAACCATTTTTAAATGTGTAGTAATAAACTTAAAGGTTACATTGCCTGTTGCTTTGTTTATAACATCATGTGATTGCCAACCTGTTTTGCATATATTAGATCAAAATTCAGTTTAAATGTAGTGGTCTAATCATTTGGTTTAATTTCACAATATCACTGCAGTAGTAAATATACTGTTTTTGCACATAAGCATCCAGGTTGTTATAAAATGAGCATGTCATGCGCTAACAACCCGTGTATTTACAGGCAAATGCTCCTATTGAGTTACTTACTTGTGATCACTATCTAACAGGCCCATTTTGATAACTATCACCGCTAAAGAACTAGGGATGTGAACCAATAAATTGTTAACCAGATCCATTGAGAAATCAAAAATTATATGAATTTGTGATTGTTTAGATTATTTGGACATTCATTTATTTAAAACCCATAAATGTTGATTGTTCTACATGAACTTAAAATTCCAGATAGAACAAGTTACATTTATTTAAACATTATAAAGTTTTAATATAATTAATACAAATATCATACTCTTCAAAAATTCCTGGCTTTAAAATTTAATTAAACTTAATTAAAATTATTAAAGCTACATCTCTAGTCAGCTGCTGGTAGTTGTAATGGTAACTGGCTAAGTGAAGAAATAGATTTCTCACAGATGACGCTATGGCAAACAAGTCATTAAAAAAACCAAACATCTGCAACAAGCACATAGAAAAAGTCGTAATATGTACTGGTGGTGGATGTAACTGCTTTTCACGTCTTTCAAATCAATCATAATGCAAATTAGAATAACTACTATTCTAATTTGCATTATAATGATTTGTTTAGTTACTTCAACCTAAGTTACATCCCATTATCTGTCTTAAGTGTAGAAATAGTATGATAGGTACTTTAAACAGAGTTAAGGTTATTATCTTCTTCAAGTGCCCCTCTATTATTGAAGGTCGGCAGTCAGTTTTCTATGTGTTTCTTTGTCTAGAGCTAGCCCGAATAGTTGTTCCATGCATGCATGCATATTGCCATTACAAGACCATGATATTTTCCTTCTTCCAATCTTCCGCTTCCCAGCTGCCTGGCCCATCAAGATTATTATCAAAACCTTCAAAATTTATAAGTTTATTTTTTACAGATAAGGAAATTAAATGAAGATGAAAGTTCTCGAGCTTCATTTGAGTACAGTGCTCTGCTAGGAGATGCTCTCACATCAGAGCAGGATATTGAGGTCTGGGTTGGCAGCCATGTGGTTGAATTCTTGATTAGACTTAATGTGGACACCTCTAGGCTTCCTGAACTCTACTGTGATGGGTAAAAACCTAATGTTGTTATCTTATTGTATAATAATAATAAGGTTTGCTCATTTTTAAAGCTGATTTACATTGATCCAAGAGCAGGATCCAGACTCACTACAATGACTTTACCTATTGACAGAAGCATTTTTCAAATTTACTTGGTACTGCAATGCATTAAAACATGTTTAAATTGGGCAATTATATATTCAAAGGTATAACAGAACAATTATTAAATTTCAAAACTTGAAAGCTATTTTAATGTAAATTTCACTCTAAACTTCAGACGGACTTTTTCAAGTTATATGGTTAGACATTATTTTAGGAACCCTCTAATGATAGATATAGCAATTGCCTCTGTGACCGAACAGTTACCATGCTGGTCAGCCACGTAGAAGTCACAAGTTCAATTCCCGGGCCGGAAGAAATATTTGTATGGCCTAGATTATTTATCTCGTGAATTGGGATGTAATTTATAGTTGTCTATGTCTGTGTCCTTGGTGCACTATGAGTGTGTGCATTATTTATTTAGTTAATTTATTTATTTATCTACTGGATCACACTTTCTTTTTTTGTAATTACAGAACGGAACTGAACCCAGGCATTGACACTGCAATGCTTTTGGTCAGGTATCCCAACTCTACCAATGCTGAATTGATTATGTCCCCATTGTTGAGTAAAACATTAGGGAACATCACATTGCCACTGTAAGTAAATATTTACTTGTACACAATTATTAGTTTATTTGGGATTACATATAACCCGACTAAGCTCGCTCTCTATAAGCAAAACATACATGCTTAACAAGTAATTACACTACAAACCAGTGGTCTTGAACATGCTAGAGCCCTGATGAATGGCTACACTAGTTCCAAAAAGCGTATGTCGAACTCCAAGCTAAGCTAGAGCAAAGATTTAAAAAATAATTCGTTAAATAAAAAAATTGTAATACAATAACTATTTTACTCTGACGACCTCAAGAACAATGTCTATTGCACCATTTGATTACCTACCTACATTATAGGTATGCAATGTAAT
>NW_020654748.1:7443333-7472461 GCF_003589595.1 Hyposmocoma kahamanoa
GTTTATTATTGCCAACAAAACAAAAATAACGAGCGAATTTAGCGGAAAACGTCATTTTGTGAGGAAATGGCGAAGCAGGGTAAAAACGCGGGAACTTCGATTTTGGCGGTCGTGTTTTCGAGTTTTTACTAAACAAATTAATTTAAAAGTGATCAGATGACTTATTTTGTTTTATATTGTAAATAAATAGTTGTTTAGCTTGTGTAGATAGTATAGTTCTTCTGTGTAGGTGAGTTTTTTTAATACCTTTTGTTTTGGGGGAGAAACCTCCCGACGACCGGATGGGAATAGTGAGAGGTGACTGAAGATGAAATTTTAGAAAATGTATCGGTACCTTTTGGGTGTGGCAAAATTATGAAGGTTAGGTGAATGAAATACAAAACAGTTGTAACATATAATAATTCGGAAACACTGGTTTTAACTTTTGATAGTCAGGTCCTCCCAGAACAGGTGTTTATGTGCTACAAATCCTTGCCAGTTACTCTATACATATATCCAACTATTCAATGTTTCAATTGTTGCCATTTTGGACACACCAAATTACAGTGTCGGTCCAAGCCCGTTATTGATGACCATGTTACGGAGTCTTGTGAAGTTGATGAAGAGAGTGGATCTTGTTGTCTATGTTCAAGCTATCATTTTGCCACAAGTAATTCATGTCCAGAATATTTAAGACAAAAATAATAATAATAATAATGAATTTATTCTCTTCCACAGTTAAAACCTATATCTAGTACATAAAATACAGTGTATAATTCTTATTGTGGAAGACTGGTGCTCAAACTAGGTAAACCCTGTATTATGAGACACCAGGTCAAAGAAAGAAATTAAATTGACTATGGCTCAAAAATGCATGTCATATGCAGAGGCCTCCAAGATATTTCCAACAATATCCAAAGCATTTGCTGATGCAGTACGTTCATCCTCACGTAATGTACCTGGAATAAATGAACATTCATTTAGTGCCACTTTGTCTTTACTTCCAAATAAATCACACAAAAAAACTGTTTTCCTCGAGCCACGTAACCTCTTGGTGGTTATAACCATGCTGAACATGCTTCGTTTGCCAAAAATTATCAAATCTCTACTTCATCAACAAATGGTACAGCTCTTAATTTTCTCAATGCTCCTTCAGAACAATCTATTAATGACTTTGTGATTACTCTCCTCAAATTGTTATCTTCTCAATCAAATATTTTACCGTCTCACGTTGCCCAAAATTTTGAAACTTCTCTTAAGAATATACTTACCGCTAATGGACCAAATAATCCTGCAGTGGAATTGTAGAAGTGCTTGTAATAAAAAATCAGATATAATCTATTTACTTAATAATTTTAATCCATTTGCTGTCTATCTGTCTGAAACCTAGCTAAAGCCAGATATTCCTTTTAGATTTTCTGGTTTTACCACAGTCAGGAAAGATAGATTCTATAGTTATGGCGGTGTTGCCGTCCTTGTAAATAATTATTTTCCACTTCGACCACTTTCTCTTCCTCATTTGAGTGATGGTATAGATGCCATTGCTGTTCTTATTAAAAAACATATGTATTGTATCTATATATTATATCCCTCATCCTTCATGTTTTCTATATACTGAAGTCAGTAATATATTTTCTCAATTACCGAAGCCGTTTTTAAAGTTGGGAGATTTCAACTATCAACATGGGGCAGTTCCTCAAACAATTATTATGGGGAAGAAATGTTAAAAATATTGGACTCACACACACACCTTTATGTACTAAATACTAGCTCTCCAACTCGGCACACTGGCCCATATGAAGGCTTATGCTCCGGATTTATCTGTGTGTAGGTACACCCGATTTGGCTTGTATGCTCTCTTAGAGTATTCACTCAACTGCTTGTGGTAGCGACCATTACCCCATAGTCATTTCTGTTTCTAATTTACCTCAAACTTTTTTTTCTAGCATTCCCCGCGTATGAAGTGCCGCCTTTCTAGTGATTGATCTTTATTTAAAGTTTATTTAGAAGTTAATAATAAAATTTCTTCACTTCCCACTGTATGTTTGGGAAACGAAGCTGTGTGTTCGGATGCACTTACTAAAGTCATGATAAAGGTCGCCGATGACATTTTCCCAATTAAGGGAATTCGTTGTAATAAAATGCGGCTATTAAAAAGCGATTAGAAGCGGAAAAGAAATATTGTAATTTTATTACATCTCAAAATTTCGAAAACTATCTACAGGTTTCGCGTAGGTACTACGCGGAATATCCTGAAAAATAAGAAATTTGAAGGATGGAGACGATTCTGTGCCTCTATTTGTCCAGACGTTAACGCTTCGATCGTCTGGCAAAATATAAAAAGATTTAGAAGTGCTTTCAATAGTTCCTCGAGGCAACAGATGCCACCCGAATTACCAACCAATTCATGGACAAACTGGCTCCTTCTTCAGTACCAGAACCAACTCAATGCTCTCTTACTACCCCTTTCGTTATAAATGGATCTGATTTAAATTCACTGTTTTCGATTAACGAATTAAAAGGTATACTTTCTTATACAAAGGATTCCTCTCCTGGTGATGATGGAATTCCTTATTCATTTTTAGTTAACAGCAGTTAGGAGACGTTGGCTTTTCTCGATATTTTTCTCGATATTGTAAACTCCGTAATGATCTCTGGTATGATACCCTCTTCTTGGAGGTCACAATGTGTAATCTCAATTTTGAAACCTGAAAAGTCATGTACTGAAGTAGTTTCCTATCACCGCATAGCTATGTCATCTGTGTTAGCAAAACTTGCTGAGCACTTAGTAAAAAACCGATTAGAATGGTTTATAGAAAGCAACAACTTGCTCTCAAGAAGTCAATTTGGGTTCAGAAAAGGAAAAAGTACATTCGATAACATTAATGTATTTATTACAGATATTTGTTTAGCTTTTACATTAAATGAATCAGTTATATCCGCTTTTCTAGATATCAGTGCAGCCTATGACAACGTTATAATTTCAATTCTCCAAAGAAAATTACAAATGTTAGAAGTCCCATCTATTCTTTCTAGATTCATTATCAATTTGCGTTCTGAAAGATTCATTAATTTACAGTTATCTCGTGTGGTATGGAGAGGCTTGCCACAAGGATCTGTTCTCAGCCCTCTACTGTACAATATATACACATATGACTTGGAAGCGTCGCTTCCCATAAATGTTAAAGTTCTACAGTATGCTGACGATCTCTTTTTATACGCAACAAACAAATATATACAGGCAGCATCTCACTCTTTAAATATTCCACTTAAATATTTAGAAAGTTGTTTAAATTGTGGTTAATTGGTGGTTGGTCGGATGGTGGGCTCGAACTATCGGTCCCTAAAAGTAATGTGGTTGTATTTTCTAGAAAGCTTAGACTGCCAGACGTCAATATAGTACTATAAAATCACAAACGAAATTTTTAGGCGTAATCTTGGATTCCCGTCTTATTGGTAACCTCCATTGTGAATATACTATAACTGCCAAAAGTTAAAAAAATTTAAATATCATAAGATGTTTGACAGGGGTGTGGTGGGGAGCACATTCTTTATCTTTAAAACTGGTGTACATACAATTCCTTAATTGGAAGCCTTTTTGACTACGCAATTTTTATTCTCGATCCCTGTAATATGTTTGCTTTGAGAAAGCTAGACAATATTCAATATAAAGCCTTATGACTCATTCTCGGCGCAATGAAAACAAGCACCTTATATGCTATGCAGGTAGAATGTGTTGAACCACCCCTCCATTTAAGAAGACGGTTTCTATCGGATAAATATGTTTTCCGATGCTTGCAGCTAACTAAGCACCCTTTGTTATCTAAACTCGAGCGTTTATCTGTGGAATCTTCCTCTTCTTATTGGTCTTATAAATCCCTTCCATGTTTGGTTATCAGTTTCGGCAGGTATTTATCTATTCACGCACCAATTCACACATCAGTGAATCTTGTGTTAATTATGATGCTTTAACATTAACCCTGACGTTCGTTTGTCTTTAGGAGTTAACAAGTAAACAGTCGAAACTTCACATTTTTTTAACTTCGTTACAGACACAAAATTTTAAACTTGGCATCACATTTATAGTGATGCTTCTAAACACAATAAAAGTAGCAATGTTGGAATTGGAATTTATCATTCCCAATATAATATTGTACAGAAAATAAAGCTTCCTCCTGAGAGTTGTGTTTTCACTGGGGAATGTTTCGGGTTATACAAATCATGTTGAGTATATTCTATTGGCTAATTTAAAAAAGACCGTAATATCGAGTTCTTAGGTTTTTGCGATTGTTACACATAGGAAATGAAACTATTTTTCCGGACTTAAATCGCGTGTATTTGTTTTTTCAAACAAACGGACGTTTCGGGCCCTTTACAGGACCCATGGTCACGGTTGACTGAGGTATACAGTCTTCAACCAGTTATGTCTAATATTGATACAAACCACCCTATTTTTTCACTATAGTTACAATAGTTATTAATTAAATACCTTATTTTTAAATTTACAAAGAAAACATTCAAATTTAAGAAAGAAAGAAAAACGTTTATTCGCACATTTAAGTCACTTTACATCCCTAAATTATAAACATAACATTAAATTGATAGCTATTTATTAAATAATCTATATATAAGAATGCAAAGTGACACAAAAGAGGAAAAGGAGACGACTCAGCAAAAAGTCTATCTCTGGCGAGAGAGACGCTGATTTTCAGTCGTTCCTGTTGCATCATCGACTGGATGTTGAGAGAGCGGTACATATTATTATGTTGTGTGTATCCTCTGTTGTGACATATACATTCCTAATTATTTTCAATACGAAAACTTTAAAACCTTAGTATTATATAACAATTAATATTTTAAATCTGTCAATAAGTATTTACTACTAAAGAAACACGGACCTACAACAGCGTAATCATGTAAATAGAAATATACAACTTTAAGCATTACATTGGTATGTTAGTGCACATAAATATAACAAGCTGGCTAGACTAAGAAACTTCCGACATCAGAGCATACGCTGCTTTTCCAATAACATAATTTTCAGTTGTTTTTTGAATGCCGATTTAGAGATTGGTTGTCTAAGTGGAGGAGGCAAATTGTTCCAGCATTTAGATGCCTGATACCGGAAGCTACCCTCAAAAGCTCTTGTTTTGTGGAATGGTGTCACCAACAAAACACTATCCACCCTGCGTGAATTATAAGCATAAGTAGCCCATTTTAATTTGGCATACAAATATGGTGGACTTTTATACCGGACAATGGAGTGCATCAGTGCAGAAAAGTGCAAAGTCCTTCTGGATTCCATGTTCAAGATATTGCGTAGGTTTAGCACAGGTGTTATGTGACTTCTGAATGGTACTTTATCACAAAATCGTATGCAGGCGTTTTGCACACGCTGTATAGTTTTTTTTGAAGTGGAGAGAAGACAGGGACCAAATACAACATCCGCATAATTTAGTTTTGATAAGACAAGGGATTCACATACCTTTAATCTAATGTCTTCACTGAGCAAATGACGAATCTTATAGAGCACCTTCAGTCGAAAGAGGCATGATCTGGCAGTAGTCTCTACATAGCTAACGAATCGCAACGCACTGTCCATAGTTACACCCAAATTTTTGGCCTGGTTAACCAACTCTACCGATGTTCCAAGAATGCTAACCCGAGGAGCTTGTGAAAGGATGTTTACGACCTGTTTTTTTGAACCCAGAACCATAAACTTAGATTTTGATGGATTCAGAATCAAAGCATTACGACTTGACCATCGGGCAATATTGTCAAGATCAGTGTTGATCCTAGAAAGGGACAGCTCCAAGTCATGTGGACTCGTATGAATATAAATTTGGACATCGTCCGCATAAAGATGGCAACTACAATAATTTACATTTTTTAAGATATCCGCAGAGTACAATACAAATAGGATTGGTCCTAATATCGATCCCTGTGGTACGCCTCTATGCACTCCTCTTACAGAAGATTTAGTTATACGGCCGCTCAACTCATGAACTTTGACAATTTGAGCTCTATCAGTCAAATAACTAGCGAACCAATTTACTGTGGCTGTGTCAAAACCATAATATGTAAGTTTTGCAAGTAGTAACGGGATACTGATAGAGTCAAACGCTCGTGAAAAGTCGAGTAGAGCAAGTATAGTGGCCATACCGTTATCCTGAGCATCAAGTATATTGTCCACCACTTCTGAGAGCGCTGTCGAAGTACTGAGACCCTTTCTGAAGCCGGACTGTACTTCAGGAAGAATCTTATTTATTTCCAGAAACTTCGTTAATTGCCAAAATACTATCCTTTCCAGCACCTTCGACAGATACGGCAGCAAACTGATTGGTCTAAGGTCTTTATAGTTGGTAGGATTTGAAACTTTGGGAATTGGTGAAACCAAAGCAGTCTTCCAGCAAAGCGGAAATGTCGAGGAAGAAAAAGACTTATTAATAATATTCGTTATGAGTGGTAGAGTTTGAGGCAGTGTTAATAATATAATATCTGAATTTATATTATCTTCCCCTGACGCTCCCGATTTTATAGAAAGGATGGCTCTACCCACCTCCATCTCTCTGACTGTTCGCAAAGTAAAAATATTAGTACTATATTTATTTTGATTAAAAAATGCCAATTCAGAAAGTGGAACTGTGTCTGCGCATGGAAGGGTTAGAAAATGTTTGTTTATCTCTTCAGGGTTAGAGATGTGAAGCGGTAGGGTATCTGATCGTTTATTGTAAGGGAGAACATCATTCTTTAAATTTTTCCAGAGCCTCTTAGAATCATCACAGCAGCTGTTTATGCGTTGATTAAAATATGCGCGCTTTTCAGAAAGCATGGCAATATTCATTTGTCTTTTTAGGCTCTTGTAATATTCTTTATGAGTATCGAGTCGGCTTCTACGCTTATTTACGCTACATTCAGTTTTATATACTATTTTATTGAATGAATTTTTATTAAGTTCAGTTAGTATTAGAATAAACTAAAACATATTAATTAGTACTGCAGTCTTATGTCTGTTTGGGATTTTTCATTAGAGGAAATACTGGTTCCCAAACTGGTGATAAGGAAAAAACCATCTTCGCTGTTGAAATTAGGATGTTTTTTAATTTCAATGGCCTCTCGCAGCATCCTGGGTAGATAAAAATAAGATAAAAAGAAGTCTCTTTTGCAAGGACCTGGGGTTTGTCAAACTTCATTGAATGTGTAGGTTTATCCATGACATGCTCGCAGACTGCAGACTTGTTTACGCGACGGTGTTTGACATCAGCTATATGTTCTTTGACGCGGGTACAAATACTTCGCTTTGTTTGTCCAATATAAGAGAGACCGCACTCACAGTCAAGCTTGTAAACTCCTGCATCCTGTAAGAGGATGTTACATTTCACGGGTCTCAGGAACTGAGAAATCTTCCTCAGGGGCTTGAAATAGGTCTTGATAGATACACGCTTGAGGACTCTTCCGATCTTGTCTGTAACACCTCTCACGTAAGGTAAGATGGCAGGTCTTCTCTCGACTGTTGGTGGTGTCACACGGGGCCTGCGGCATTGGCGTAGAATCTTCAACTTATTCGCATGTAGGACTTGCTTTATATGCTGAAGTTCCCCTGCCAGATGATTACTGTCGCAGACACCATGTGCTCTCTGAAACAAAGATTTGCCCACGGTAGCTAACTGGCTAGGATGGTGATGGGAATTACCATTGAGATTCCTATTTGTATGGGTTTCTTTCGAAATACAGTATGGCCTAAGGCCGACTTCCATCCACCTTTTGTTGTTGTCCTTTTGTTTTTATGTATACTTATTTATCTAAATTTATTTTAGAAAATAACATAAAAATGTAAGTGCTGTAATAATAATATAATATTCATTCTTTATTTATACCATGTTTATTTACATCTCATGATACCTCGCCTGATTCCTTTTTCACTTTTTCTCCAACTTTCGAATCCCGTTTCCAAATTACATTCCATGATATTATAAAAGTTTCACCCTTTTTAAAAACAAGTTAATCAAAACACTTTGAATGTGACTAAAACTCTTACTGTGAAGAGCCTAGAGAAATAAAAAAAAAAACAGCGAAGCTGTTAAGGGGGTGAAGGAGGTGAGGTAAGGGCAAAGCAAAGGCAGCAGCGAGCCGCGGTCTTGCGCGCGGCGGCGGCGCGTAAGGGCTTTTATTGGCTAGACTTTTTTTGTTGTTGTTGTTGACGTTGTTGTATGTATGAGTCCGCGTTGCGCGCGGTTTTTCGGAAGAACGGCGTCCGTTTGTTGGTAGCGTCGTTACGTCGGCGTTTGCCTGCGCTGTTTCTTAGAGGCGAAATTATCGGTTAATATTGGTTATTTTCATTGTTATTCTTTTGTTTCAATTAAATTGGAATGTAATGTTATATTTGTATCATTCCTGAAGCATAGTGTTGTGTGACAATGGGGTGTGCTCAAAGTGAAATAGCCCCTCAAAATGAAGCTCCAAAAAAAGGCTGCACAGATGTACTCTGGCTGATTATTTACATTCTGTTTTGGATTTTAATGGTAAACATTTGTTTTTATTCAACGTAAATAACTATCTCTACAACTACGGTATTGAAAAAGTAATAATGTAATATATACATACCTGTTATACCTTTTTACTGTTATTATTTTTCTCGATAACCAAATAAAGAAATGTGACCTTAATTTTTATCGATCTTAACTACTATTGTTAGCTTACGTGCCGTAGTACTTACTTATTATTTGTATACTTATTATTCAGATTATTGTTGCGGCCATTTCGTTCGTTTACGGCAATCCTCAGAGACTCATCAATGGATACGATTCGTTTGGAAATACTTGCGGAGTGAAGACCAATAAAAAACTCCTTAACTTACCAATCGCCGGTATTGGCACCGAGGATAAGAGCTACCTCTTTTTTATGGACGTCAAACACCTGCGACGATCGATCAAAATCTGTGTGAAAAAATGCCCCGACAAGCAGCTGGATACTTTCAACGACATACAAAACTTTTACAGGGAAACTGGTTCAAACTTATGTAGATATGACATAAATTTGAATAATGTATCAACCATTCCCAAAGATCTACATGGCACCATTGGTCCTTGTCCGATTTTGCCTGTGTATGATTCTTTTCCATTATTAAACCGATGTGTACCAAAAAAGGCAAAGGATTTGGCAGAAAAAGTTGTGAGTGACTTCTATGAGTTGCTTAACAGTTGGGATACTATTGAGCAGATGCTGTCTGATCTTTATTCATCTTGGAAGGAAATGATAATATGTATTATTATAGCATTTAGTAAGTATCTTTTAATTTCCTTATATTCTTATTTTCATATGCTAGAACCAAACAAATGCTTTAAATTTTATGAATGTATTTTTGTGTATTATAGCATAATTTACAGTAGCACATGCCTAGTGAAACTATTCAATAAGTGACCTAATTACCTATACATTCATACATAAACATCCAATAGCTAGTTAACATGGCAGACTGTATCACAGGGTAATTAATGTGTGGGCTGACATTGAGCGCTCAGAAACACTGACTCACTACAGTTAACTCTATGATGTCATGTTTCCACATTGTCCAGTTCTACAATAGTGTGAAATTCAATTGAGATATACTTCCAAAAATTAATGATTACATGCTAAAAAAATTGCCATATTTTTTTAATGATTTTATCAGACTTCAATAATTTTACACTGCTGTCAAGTTCTACTTAACTATGTTATTGTTCTGCTTAATAAATACGTACCTATATTATAATTATTTCCTCCACACAAAGGTCAAATAATTGTAACAGGAAGAACTATTTAAAAACAATGTTTTGTTTCGAGTATCATTATGAAAATGTATCTTAAGTATATAGTTTTTTATTTTAATGAATGCCAAGTTGCTAGTTATAAATAATCTTATTTTTTTGTTCAATTTCAATGAGTAACCAGTATCCATTTCACTAGTAAAAACTAATCAGTTCCCTTCAATCCACCAAAATCTAAAAACTCCTCAAGTGTACCACAAATAATTTAACATAATACTACTATTACTATGGCAAATAAATTTAATAATATTAAATAAACTTAATGATTATCTTATTTACAGTATGTTCGCTAGTAATGGTCTCAATCCTCCATCTCTTGGCAACCTTTGTTTCTTTTATATTCATGATCCTGGTATCTATTGTGAGTGTAGCTGGCACTGCCTTGCTTTGGTACACATACCACGAACTGAGGACTGGCCAAAAAGACTTTGCTGATACTCCTTTTTTAACTGTAAGTAAAATGTGTGACAAAACCTATTTAATTTTGTTCCATGTTTAGAATGATTGTTTTCACGTACATAGGTCACTATTAAAGCGAAGTAATAAATCTTTTTCTTTGTGTTGTTTTCAGGAATCTCTTAAGAACAAAGAGGCATTTCTGTGGTATTCTATTATAGCCACAATAATAACTGTAAGTATGATAAGGAGTGGATAACTCTGTTGAAATGTAACCAGTGTCAAATAATATTTTTGTCATTTGTTTTAATATAATTTTTCCACTTTCAGTTAATACTCCTGCTGCTGGTATTTGTTATGCGATCGCGGGTCTCGTTTCTGGCGGCTCTATTCAAGGAAACTGCGCATTGTCTAGGCTCGATACCAGCATTGTTTTTACAGCCTATAATAACGTTTTTCTTCCTTGTACTGTTTCTTATGTTTTGGTCTGCAGTTGTGGTTAGTATCTACACTTTTCCACTCTTAGTATAAGCATTTGGGCTACAGCCGCACAAATAGATATTTCTGGATCACGCCCAATAGCTTTCCTGCTACAGAGACTATAGTTTCGAGACTTGCTTATTCTTTACCGTGTTAGAGGAGTTACCAAATTATTTTTCTATATTCCTAGTAGGTACACTAAGAGCGTTTACTCACGACGACTTTGATGCAAACGCGATGGAGTCGCTAATCGTCTACTTTACACACACGCGCGTCTGCATCGATGCGTTCGCGCTTTTATATCGAAGCAATTGCACATTTGTATCAATGCACTTGGGCGTTTGCATCGAAGCAATCGCCTATAAGTCGCAAGTGTACCGATGCAATCGCGCGTTTACATCGCTGCTAAAAATCGCCGTGTCTCAAATTTTTTGTCCCTTCACCCTAAAGTTACATGACAATAACAATTTCTCATTATCGTGTGTGCAATCACTTACCTACTTTCCAAAGATTCCTCAGAGCAATTGATTACCATATAATTGTTGCAGGTGTGTTTAGCAACAGCGGAGTATCCAGGCATACCCTACAAGACGAATTTCCTAATCAACGGCAGCGCGACGCCCGCCAAAGTTGATAATTCTGCAGTACAAATTAATGGGAACCCAGATTCCATCAACAAAAGTAAGATTTATTATTTTTTATTTGGGGTTTCTCTTAATCCAGAGCGAGGGTATTTTACGGAGAACCAAAGTCACGAAAATAGGGCGTTGTGCCTACTATATTGAAATCAGTTTACTGAGTTTGTAGACAAACACAACTGATTCTTGCACCTTGTTAAATGTTACACAAAGTGGGATTTACTTCAAAGAACTCCTCAGCAATATAAGCAACTTCAACTTCAACTTTTGTATCTATGGCTCCGTCGTTTTGCGCGACGATTTCGCCAACGTCAGGGTTGAAAGACATGTAGAGCGGTGGCGAGATAGATTGCCGGTTATTAAAATACTTCGGCGATTATTATACACATTGACGGTTATATATATATACATATTTTTAATGACATTACAAAAATATAATTTGAGGGCTCATGTTATTTTCTTACTTTTGCAAACATTTTTGGAAGTTTTATTTAGCGGAACATAAAAATTAAAATCGTTTAGTAAAAGAGAGTTAGGCATCATTTTCGTTCAGTAACAAACTTTTGACCTGGGTCAACGTGGAAAATTATCATGGAGGATGGAAAAAGAAATAAAATTATACGAAAGATAATGGGAGAATACGGGAAGAATGAAGAATATTAATTTTTAAAAAAAATTAAGACTTCAGAAATGGGAATTATTCTCCGACATCATTAGTTGGGACAGAAAATTATGAAATGAATGTGGTCGAGCGGAGGCTATTCGGAGCTGGTTACAGATTTATGTTATTAAGTTTTAGAAATTTGTATAAAGTGAAAACTAGTGGACTTTAGCAGTTCCCCTCGTTTTTCTTCTTCGGTGCGGTGCCGAAGGCTTCACCTCTTCACACTACCGTCCTTCTTACCCACCATGACAGCGCAACATAAGAATGCAGATCGTTCAGCGGTGCCTAATCCCCCCACCGCGTTTATTATTGAGTTCGCTAACATCCGCGGACTCCACTCCAACCTCAAAGCTGTCCACCATCACCTCGAGACAGCCCGGCCTGCCCTGCTTTTCCTGACGGAGACGCAGATCCGCCGTCCGAATGATATGAGTTACTTGAACTACCCCGGCTACTCGCTTGAGGAAAACTTTCAGGCCAAAGCCGGGGTATGTGTATATATTCGTTCGGATGTGTGCTGTCGCCGTCTGCGCTGCCTGGAGGACCCCTCCTTTTCCACTATGTGGGTGCTCGTAGAATCTAGTTGTTCAGCTAGAGTCTTCGCGTGCTTATATAGATCCCACAGTGGGGATGCGGAGACAACTAGGCTCTTTGACCAACTGAGCCAGGCGACTCTTGACGCGCAGGCGCAGTTCCCATCTGCGGAGATGGTCGTGTTGGGGGACTTTAATGCTCACCATGAATCATGGTTAAGTTCCCTCAAGACTGACCATGCAGGAAGAACTGCCCACGCTTTCGCTCTCACGCATGACTTGACCCAACTGGTAACCCAGCCCACCCGGGTTCCAGACATATCGGATCATGCACCCTCTTTGCTTGACCTTCTGCTCGCGAGTCACCCTACCTACTATACAGTATCAGTCAGCGCCCCCCTGGGAAGTTCTGATCACTGTTTGGTTGGGTGTAAGGTTTCCCAAATGCCTCCAACTAAGCTGAAGGAGGTCACTCGTCGCATTTGGCACTACTCGTCGGCGGATTGGGATGGTATGCGCGACTACTTTGCGTCCATCCCTTGGTTGCAGCACTGCTTTGCGGGAAAGGATGCCTCAGCAGCTGCCGATGCTGTTGTCGATGAGATTGGAACGGCTATGGATTACTACATACCGTCTTCCAGTGTCATCGCCAATCGCAGAGGACGCCCTTGGTTCAATCGCGAATGCATGGACGCTGTTAATGAGAAACAGGCTGCATATCGTGGTTGGATCAGGGGTCGTGTAACAAAGGATCCCAACCTTGCGTCCCTTAAAGCAGCCTATAACAAAGCAACCAAGTCTTGCAGGAGGGCTTACATAAGAGCGGATGCCCAGCGCGTTTCACGGATTGGCCAGAAGCTGGTAGCCCATCCCACCGGTAGCCGTGCCTACTGGAGCCTGGCCAAAGCCGTGCAGTCCAATTTTTGTCGTTCGTCGCTGCCGCCTTTGAGGTATCCCGATGGATTTTTGGCCTATGGCCCCGAAGAGAAAGCCAATTTATTGGCCGACCTTTTTGGGGCTAACTCGCGCATTCACGACCAAGATGCGCAACCGCCGTCAATTCCCCACTGCGGAGTCACAATGCCTGATATAGTTATCAGACAATGTGATGTCCGCAAGGAATTGCAGACTCTTGACGTGCGGAAAGCCTATGGTCCGGATGGGATACCTCCTATCGTCCTTAAAAGGTGTGCGGCGGAGTTGTCTCCCGTACTGACGCGCTTATACCGCCTCTCATACCAATCTGGTAACGTGCCCCTAGCTTGGAGGGAGGCCAACGTGCAACCTATCCCCAAGAAAGGAGATCGGTCTGATCCGACAAACTATCGCCCAATAGCTGTCACTTCAGTGCTCTGCAAAGTGATGGAGCGGATTCTAAATATCCAGATAATCCGGCACCTGGAACGTCACTCCATTCTTAATGATCGGCAGTATGGGTTTCGGCCGAACCGATCAACGGGTGACGTTCTAGCGTATCTAATGCATCTCTGGGGTGAAGCTATCGACAAACAGGGCGAAACCTTAGCGATAAGTCTGGATATTGCTAAGGCGTTTGATCGGGTCTGGCACCGTGGTCTCCTCTCCAAGCTTCCGGCATATGGTCTTCCCGGCCGCCTTTGTGAGTGGATCTCCGGCTTTCTGCGCGAGCGAAGATTGCGTGTCCTTGTTGACGGAGGCACTTCGCGGCTCGTGACAGTTAATGCTGGGGTGCCACAGGGCTCAGTGCTGTCGCCCACGCTGTTCCTTCTGCATATCAATGACTTGTTGCCTTTTGGCAACATTCATTGCTATGCAGATGATAGCACAGTGCACGGTTGCTATTATAAGCAATCGTCAAGCACCCGGGAGGACCCTGAGAGAAACCGGGAAAAACTTGTCGCTGAGCTCAACCATGTTTTGGAGCATATATCGTCGTGGGGCTCCCGAAACTTGGTTGAGTTCAATGCCAAGAAAACCCAGGTATGCGCGTTCAGCTCCAAAAAATCCCCATTCCTTCCACTTCCCCATCTTCAGGGTACAACGCTGACGCTGCAGGACAGGCTCAGTCTACTGGGGATGAGCATCCGGAAGGACATGAGCAACAAAGATTACATCGAGAGCGTCATCTGTACCGCGTCGCGCAAGCTTGGCATCCTGAACAAGGTGCACCGATTTTTTACTCCAGAGCTGCGATACCTGTTGTATAAAGCTCAGGTCCGAAGCAGCATGGAGTACTGTTCGCACCTTTGGGACGGCTCTGCCAAGTACTTGCTCGATGCCCTAGATGGACTGCAGCGCTACGCCTTCCGTGTTGTCAACGATCCTCATGTAACTGAGCATGCGGAGTCGTTACAGCTTCGCAGAGATATAGCGTCTCTTAGCGTATTCTATCGTCTGTACCACGGTGAGTGCTCTGAAGAGTTATTCAACCTTGTCCCTTCCTCTCCTTTCCATCAGCGGACCACCCGTGCCGGACTGCGTTGCCACAGTTGGACGGTCAGTTCAATACCGTCCCGCACTAAAAAGTTTGGCAATTCGTTTTTATGCCGAACCATCAAATTGTGGAACCAACTCCCGGCGCATGTATTCCCTCCCCTCTATAACATCGGGTCCTTCAAACGTAGTGTGAAGAAGCATTTGGCCAGACCGGCAAAATGATAGTGACGGAGTGAAGATATTTGTGTTTTCCATCCGTTACTCTCATCTCTGGACTGTATTCGCACTTTCCATCAGGCGCGGTGCAGTCATTTTGCCGAGTCACAATAAAAAAAAAAAAAAAAAAAAACAGTGTGCATTGGCTAGGAAATAGTTGATATTTATTGGGCGAGGAATATTTTCGGGAAGCAAATCGTAAAGTGGGAAGCTTATTAGGGGGCAGTTAAAAAATAAGTGCTCTAGAGTGCCTTCCTCTAGTCCACATTCACAGAGGGAGTGATCACGTACTTTAATTTTGGCTAGGAAAACCGGGGAGCAATCGTGACCCAGTCTCAGCCGGATAATCATTGATCAGCAATATAAGATTCATAATTTTAATTTTGGTAGTAACTATTTAGAAATTATACTCAATGACGAAACTCGTATTGTTCTTTTCTGTGTTAGCATTCAGAATAAAATATTATTACGATCAAGGATTTTGTGTCTAAAACAGCGGTTATACGATTTCTCGTTGATGCAATAATTAGACAGTTGGTATTTAAAAAAAAAGTTTTAATGGGTATTTCTTTTTTTTTGCACACTCATAGCCCCGCACTGGGGAAACGCTGTATCGCGTGTGCCATGCACAGACACTTAGGTAGGTACACCCAAACTCAAGAGAGAAATAAATGTAGGCCATACAAATATTTCTCCCGGCCCGGGACCTCTGCGTGGCAGTTTATTGTAAATTGTCTACTTAGAATTACATCTTGTAAACAACGTCTGACTATATGTATGTCTTGTAGACGAGTTCTAGAGCAAGAGTCTGGGCAAACTTATGCGCGGGCTCAAAGACGTGCAAATGTGGAGACGTCGAATATTTGGCACTGGACGGACCGACATTGACTTATGATATAATCTCAAAACTTTTAATCGCTATAGCCCAGCAATGCACACACGCCAGCTCATCAAGCTACACATTGACGTACCTTGTTCCGTTAAACTGGAGGCGATTTTCGAACAAGAATGTGTAGTCTGATGTGCCATTGTCCGTACCTCTTCAAATCCGATAATACCAAATCACGTCAAAATAATCACGTCAAATTTTCTTTCAAACGCATGTTGCGCAAGCATCTGTTTGAAAATTGTCAAAATCAAGACTCAGTATAATGTTGCTGTGGGTACATATTATATACTATTATAATGTGTATGTAGGTTTATCATGTATGTACATATTTATTAAGTACGTATAATTATGTTATATTATTTATTTTATACCATATAAATTAACTGTTAGCTTATAGTATTTTGTTCTTTTTGTTTGTAGCACCCACCTATTTTTTTTCTATTTGGCGCAATGGTTGACTGGTAGAAGGTGCCTTGTGACATTGAGCCTGCCATTTGTATTTCAGTATATTGAAAAATAAAGTTTAAATAAATGAATAATATGACGGCCTTCGTATCTTTAGTAACATGCAGAAATAAAATTAACAAATCGTGTTCAACAACATACTCCTCCTTATTGTAAACACAGACTCAAAGTGTACGTACTGTAAGGAGTGCTGGTGCTGTTGGTGGAGTTCAGTTGATTATAGTGCAGTCGCTTGGGATGTTCTGTCAACCGCAGATCTCGCTTAGTAAGTTTAACATTCAAGGTTCAAAAGGGTAAAGGGTAATGGTAATAAATCTTTAATGGTAATAATTATGATCTTAAAAATGTATATTGTACAGGAGATTTTTAGTAAAATGGTAAATGGTTAAAAAAAATAACAAGAAGATGTGTCCTCTGCCCCGATCGGGCAGGGAGTGACGATGGAACGAAACAAAATTAGAATACGAGTAATGCGAGGCAAAAGAATGGAACAATTCAAAATTGTAATGTAAATACGAGTGAGAGAATAAAATAAGAAGTTTAAATAAAAAGGTGGGATGACAATCAAGGAGGTCACACCGTCACAGTACTATTGCAAATATTATTATAAAAATGCACTACGCACAAATACAATATGGATTTTTGATGACCATTGTGTTAATAACAAACAAGTAAATTTTCAGTCAACCGTGACCATGGGACCCGAAGTGAAGTGCCCGAAACGTCGTTTTGTTTGAAAAAACAAATATACGCGATTTAAATCCGGAAAAATAGTTTCATTTCCTAAGTAAATTTTCCTTTATTTGCAGCATTTTCATTCCAAACCGTCGATTTTGACCCCATGTGGGTGAAGAGCATGTGGTGGATTTGCCTCATCAGCCTGGTATGGGGCAGCGAGTTCATCCTCGGCTGCCAACAGATGACCATTGCTGGTGCTGTTTCGCATTGGTACTTCAGGTACTAAGCCTGTTAGAATGCATTTAGAAAATACATGGCAGAGTAGGTTTACAATAACGAGTTTTTTCAATAACCTTGACGCCGGTGCTACGCAGACGTTATTTGATATATTTGTGAGATAAAGCATTTTTGTGTTTTCAACAATATTAAACAGTCACATTACATTTTCTTATTATTTCCTTAATGGCGGCCACTAGGCTTGGGCCAGTGTCAGTTTCGAGGAAAGCGGTCAGATAATATTGGTCAAAAACGCCAACCTTATGGCAGCCTCTTTATATTCCAGCAGCAAGAGACTATCTTTTCAACTTTTTTTTTGTAATACCACAGATGAACAAATCGTGGGCCTGGTGGTAAGCACCACGCCTGTCCACTGACATTTCGCAAAACAAATATGTGCCACATCAATCACAATTAGACATGTTTCTTGTTTTTGTTAAAATTTGGTCATAAACAAATGTATATAAAGTACGTATGCACAAAAGGAAAATAAATAGCAGTAATCTAAATATTTTTCTTTGATTTTCCAATGTTTTTGTGTCAGAGCATTTTTAGAAGGCACTCATCATCATCATTATCAAGCCA
Organism: Hyposmocoma kahamanoa; assembly: GCF_003589595.1. Taxonomy (NCBI): domain Eukaryota; kingdom Metazoa; phylum Arthropoda; class Insecta; order Lepidoptera; family Cosmopterigidae; genus Hyposmocoma; species Hyposmocoma kahamanoa. The sequence goes on from NW_020654748.1 coordinate 7,461,354, forward strand.
TTTATACGTCCCACTGCTGGGCACAGGTCTCCTTTCAGACGAGGGTTTAGGCCACAGTCCGCATCGCTGGACCAATGTGTGTTCGGGACTTCACACGTTTTCCGAGGGTTGTGAACCTTCGCAGAGTGGAAACTATTATTTTTAACACATATTGTTTGTTATATCCAAATGTGTATTTTTTTCAGGGGTCAAAACTCACAATCTCCTGTACTATATTCCATTGGCAAGTTGATAAAGTATCATTTGGGTTCCGTCGCAAAAGGATCGTTCCTCATTACGATATTCAAGATTCCACGTCTTATACTTACGTATTTACATGCCAAGTTAGTATATTATTTTTTTAAACATATGTTTAAACCATATGTTTATCTATATGCTGTATGTGATTAGAAAATTATTCATACGTACCTATAAGATAGCACAAAGGTTATTTAATTGCATTGGTGTATTCCCAATAGTTCAAGTTACATGGTATACTTACAGGTTAACAGCTAGATCTGAAAAGGGCTCCGAATGCGCGAAATGCGGTCTCAAATGCGGTATATGCTGCTTTTATTGTCTCGAAAAATTCATTCGGTATTTGAACCACAACGCATACACCATCATCACAATCGAGAGAGTGCATTTTTGTAAAGCTGCTGCTAAGGTAACTATTATTGATTCAACTAAATTTTCATAATTAAGTTAACAAAATAACTGTTACATGATTGCAATCCGATTTTATTTAATTATTGTAAATTTTATTTACTGTTCCCTCATAGCTGCAATGGATTAGTCATATCAGATAAAAGATTGTACCATTTGATCCTATGACCATTTCTATTTGTTACACATTTATGAACTACCATAAAGTTAGACCTTAAATAGTAATTCATATTTCCGTATTCCAGGCTTTCAGTACATTAGTGAACAACGCATTACAAGTGGCTACAATCAATAGTATTGGCGATTTCATACTGTTCCTGGGCAAGTGTATAGTGACTGCAGTGACAGGCATCATCGGCCTGCTGCTGCTTAAACGCAACTCCGATCTACACTTCTTCGCTGTTCCCACTCTCGTCATCTGCATATATTCCTTCTTTATCGCACACTGCATTTTATCTCTTTATGAGGTGTGTTTACACTTTTCATAAGTAATATTTGAAATAGAAAATAGATCTCTAAGCGTGTCATGTCGAATGATACACAAGTCTGATATAAAACTATCAAACATGCACTATAGTAAGGTTTTCAATGTCTATTGCCACATGCACATTTATTTTCTGGTACCACTACGAACATACGTACGTTATATAACGCGTCCATTAGTTTGTATTTGAATCATTTAGACACATAATTCGCTTAATTATTACTTGGTGTTTGTCTGTAGATATAATAATTGTCCATGCGAGGAACGTCTCAGTCACGCAGTACGTTTTCATTACAAAATTCAGTGGTGTAAAAAACTGCAACTTTAAAACGAACGGAATTACTTGCACTTTGGTACAATCGGTCTACTTTCCCGATCGGTCCACTTTCACTATTCGTCTACATCCCGATTCGTCTAATTCCCATTTCGTCTACTTTCCTGATCGGTCGAGTTTCACTATTCTTCTGCTTTCCAGATCGGTCCACTTGTTATTCCGTATTCGTTCATTTCCCATTTCGACCACTTTCCAGATCGATCTTCTAAAAGGAGGAAATTCTCAATTCGACTGTATTTTTTGTATGTATGTTACGTGATAAACTCCGGTTATTTGTGAACCGATTTTGATGGTTTTTTTTTATTGGAAAGAGTCAGTAAATTATTAATTTGCAGAAAATATTCCACCTCTGAGAGTGGCAAACTGGGGAATGAATCCGGTTTCGCGCACTTCCCAGTAACCGATTTCGATAAAACTTGGCAAATTGATGTAATTCCACAAACTTTTGAGGTCGGTTTCTTTAGTACTCTGTACTGTACTGAGATTATCTGAGTAGACGCATCATTAAAGTAGACCTATCAGGAAAGTAGACCAAACAGGAAAATAGACGAATCGGGAAAAACAAGTGGACCGATCGGGAGAGTAGACGAATAGTCAAAGTGGACCGATCGGGAAAGTAGACCAATTGTACCGATGGGATTACTTGGTCGTTCCTCAAACAATATGCATGACATTTAAAACTAGCATTAAACATACAATTGTACAAAACCCAAATTTTGTATTTCGATCTGTGACCTCAGATTATAAAAATATTCGGAACTGTGTAAAAAGACAAATAGAAAAACTGCGCTTCAGTAGGCAGTTGACGATATATTATACGCATATTCATATAAGTTAATATTCAGTTTTATCTTTCAGATGGTGGTTGATTCGTTATTCTTGTGCGTGTGCGAGGACCGCAATATGAACGGTGATGAGGGTAGATGGAAAAACTCGCGTCTGTCTGAACTTGGCGGTGATTCTCAAAAGAGAAACATTGAGGGTGCAGAACTACAGAACTTGCAGAACAAGTACTGAACAGTAAGTTGCTTACGCAAGCTTTATATTGGTGTGTGTTTCTTATTATAATGTAATTAAGTATAGCCGTCAACATTATCTTCATAGATATTGTTCTTATACTCTTATATTGCTTTCTTAGAATGAACGCTTCGGCACATATATCTCTCACACTCTTGATAATAGATCTCAATAAAATATTATCTGAATGTTATTTTTGCAGGTAACATGATTACGAATTTGGATCAGAAAAAAATGAATTTTAAAGTTGTCCGCTTTACTGAGCTTTTATTTTATCCTTAGGTTATATGGCTCTACAAAGCACTGATTTATCTTATACACAATTGTATGCTACAAATCTTTTTGAAAATTTTGTATACTCATGTTAGAGTGATAGATGTGATTTATGAATGTTTACAAGATGTTGAGAATTATTTTATTGATATGCCATATTTTGGATGAAAGTTCTGATTTTAAATAATTGTAATTTCTATTATTACATGATTAATAAATACTCTTTAAATCGCATAGTAAAACGTAATTGCGTATTTAGTATTCATAGGTGTAAGTGACGATATTGAACTTTTAGATTTGCATTTTGTAAAACAATTTAAATTATTTAAGACTAGCATTAAGTTTGCTTTTGAACTATGTTTCATATTTTACATACCCAAATCAATTTCGAATGATGAAGTACAATTTATATTTTTTTACAAATTTAATAGATTTTAATAATTTAGATCGCTTTTACATACGGAAAGATACAGATATTTACTTGTGGAATTTTTTTGCACAGAAGTTTTACAAATTATTTTTTATGAATACATTATGTTAAATGATCTTTCAACCGTCCATTTTTAAAGCATAATCTCACTGAATGCACAATTCAGAGCTCACTTTTTGGGTTGATCTATTATATTGTGATACTTTACAAAATTTAATTAACATGCAACTATTAATCATGCAATGTGTGGTAACTTTGTGTAATGTAGTGTTTCAGTTTCTTTAAATGTTTATTTGCACTTGATGTCTTACTAAGCACCTGTTACATTCAGACAAAGAATTTTATTCTTTCTACCTCATGTGTTCTTCCCATTCGAGCTTTGCTCTTAAATACCTAAATGTAACATTTAGTGGCACAATAATTGCTGCCCATATATTTGATGGCAATGTACTGTCAATGCTATTATTATTTTTGTAATTGTAAACATTGCATTTTTATCAATAAATCCAATATTGTGTGAAAAAGAATTGTTTTATTGCAGAATAAAAATCTTATCCTTTAGTTGGTTTTTTCTTTTTCAGCAAATGTTTTCTCTTCTTGATTTGATCAGAGATTGCTTTGCTCTTTGCCTTGAGTTGTTTGCGGCGAATTACTTTGTCTGGTCTATTCTTAGCCTTCTTCATAGAGAATACAGGTTTGCTCGGAAGTTCAGGCTCACTGTCTGCCATAGATTCATCCTCTTCTTTTACTTCTATAACAATACAATAACGTTAGAATTTTCAAACAAACGAGCAACTTGAAATTTTGAAAACCAGTTCATTTTAAAACTTTTTTAAGAAAATTGATCAATATTTTTTGCCTTTTTTATATTTTAAGCCTAAAATATAAACATGAAATTATTTTGTACCATAACTGTATGAACTGTCACTGCTCTTCCTATGACAATTGTACCCACCCACCTTTCATCAGAACTTCTTGAGCTTTCTCCAATGGATCTCCTTTGAAAAATTCTGGACCTTCAATATCAGGATAAGCAGTTTCTGGTCTAGTGGCTTCATATACAACTTTCTGCTCAATTCTCTTCTCGTATTTGTTAGCAGCTTTCTTTGAGAATGCCTGTCTTAACTTTGCTGGACTTACATACTTAGGGTTTTCCCATAAAGTACCACCACCAAATGACCCAGAAAAGATTTTTACCTAAAAATAAAAGTAGGAACTAAGTGGCACTAACCCAACTTGTTAAAGAATAAAATAAGGATTTCTTTTTATTGGTATAAAAAGTAGCCAAAAATTTGAGATTTAGAATATCTCAATCTTTAAGTAAACTTAAAAAAATAAAAACTACTAACAGGGTTTAACACAAATCTAGGTCCAATTTCAGCAAGTGCACCATCTTCAGACAATATCTGGTAATTTCTGAACCAAATTCTATTGTCCAGGATCATGAAACTATACACATGGTCAAAGAAAGGCTGACTCTTGGGATGGTGGTACGGCACTCCAAATATTTGCGTCAGTAGCTCCTTTAGTAGGTTGTAATGGGCATCTTTAGTAAACTGAGGATCAAATGAGAGCAGCGGTCTGGACCCTCGAAGACAATTTCCAGTCATTTTCAACTCTCCCATTGTGTAAACTGTAATTATATATTGATGTATAGACAATGATAAATTAACAACTGTTTATTTTGTGAACTTGAACTAAATTTGCCCTTTTTATGATGGCCAGAGTGGGTTATAAGTCAGATATTTTTTATTTAACCCATCAACACTCGCTACTGGGTAAAAAATACCACAGAGTATTTATGTACGATGAATATTACTTTTCTGAGCGCCCTGGCGACACGGGGCTCTAGGTACCTTCTAACTAATAGTTAATGCATATGCACAGTGCGAGACAACCAGTTTGCACGCGGCCCTTGGGGACGCCATACAAATAAAGTGAGTATGGGAAAAAAAATACCCGGTAGCAACAGTACTTGTTATATTATTTTTCAGTTTACTTATGATTGTTTTCATCAGTCTTTACGATGACCAAGGGCCAAGAGAAGATTGTAGCAACTTTTTCAGGTTTAAAGAACACTATATGGTGGTATCATATGTCCTACAGAAGAATAAAGTGGTTCTCTTGACATCAACAACGCACCATGATGGCAAAGCCGGACATGATAATATATTATAACAGAGACACTTGGGTGTCAATATCGGCCTTGTTTTGTCAATCCCTGTGGACTATATCACTCCACCATATTGCGTCGCCTCACAGTAAGAGACAAGACCTCACATATGAGTACAGAGTTTTAGCCCTCTTCGTCAACGGTTCACTCAACACAATGTTCAACTCCTCAACCTGCCAAAGATCCCCCAATCGAAATTGGTTTCTTAGAGCCAGATAATGGCCACATTCCATTAAGTGCAGCACATCCTCAAGTCTGTTTTGCTCCATGTCGATTTTATCAATGTTCGTGTATTATAAAAATACTAATATTTTGTTAAACATATTTCTTTTAAATTTTTTGTACTTTTCTACAATAATCTATAATTTTTCAAAACTACTCATTACAAGTTCTATTTTGTAATTTTATTTAATAAGAATAACATCATTAAAACTACTACATCTTCACAGATTGAAAAATCAATTTTCTTATCTTAGATAATGCCCTTACATTCTATGGTATTTTTTACCCAGTAGTGAGTAATCGTGTCTGTAAACACCTAGCGAGCACTGGCTAACAAAAGTAATGTGTGTATATTACTTACTATTTTCCACTAGAAACTTGACACTGGGCCCATTAGGAATGTTTGCCATCCACATGTAAAGATCTCTCATTTTCCGTCCTTCAAATAAAATACATTTGTTGCAATTCTTCATTTCACTGATCTCATTCACAATGTACAAGTTCTTGCTTCTTTCCATTTTCGACTCAGTCTTGTGGTGTGGCATCAATTTCTTGATGTCCTCCATTAGATGGCGGTGTCGATGGTTTATACCACGAGCTGCAAATACCAAGACCCTTTGCCTATTGATCCATTTTACCTAAAAACACCAGCAGTTTGCCAGGTTATGATCGGATGTTAGAGACGTAAAAAGTATAAGTATTCATTAAAATTCTTCACATACAACAAATATCACGTAATTGATTACAATTTTCACTCTTGAATGGCTAAAAGATACATTTTTTACCTGTTTCGGCGTCGGATCATCGGACATTCGTACTGGCGGAAGTACTACAACATTTTCATCTTCCTTCTTACTTTCTTGTGTTTGTTTTTTATTTGTTTTAGACTTCTTGGCTTTCAATTTGGTCATTTTAATTTATTTCAAACACTAAAAAACACGTGGACCGAAGGGACGGACAACGCGAAGTATTTCGATTTTTTTAAATTTTGCTTATTTCGCAAAATGACACATGTCAAAGTTGCGCTTACATTTCAATGTAAAAGCGCATTTGCGTTAGAGGAAAAGATAAGTTATACCTCTGCATCATTCAAGGTACTTTTTATTATTATTCTTCTAATTCTAAAATTTTGATAGCGAAATTACTATATTAAACAAATGTGCTAGCTTATTTGGATCGCAAGCTGAGCAAGATACAAATGTAGCGACACAAAAGAATGGTTGTACTTTGCCCGGGGTTGCCAATTTGTGGGGAATTCCCCAAATTGCGGGGAATTTCAACTAGATTGAGGTTTTTTGGGGATTGGCGCTATGTGGGGAAAATTTGGGGATTCTAACATTTTATGATTCTGTTTAATCTATCGATGCATCGTTAGTTTGATCGTTATTGTTAGAAACACAGTGATGAACTATATCGATGTGTTTTTCAACATCAAGCAGCTTAAATAGAATTATTATCAGATCGTCTGGGTTCTGAATTGTAAAATGGAAAATATTTAAGTGCATATCAGAAAACTCAATACATATAAAATTATGTTCATTATTCAAATAACTTGCACATCTAAAAAAATATTTCGCTACAAATAGAACAACCGTCTAACAAAACTAGTATCAAAAATAATTTAAAAACATGTATCAAAACTAGACCTCTGCTAATTTCTCAGAGTAAAACGAAAGTGTTCATTTATTTACAAAAATATGGTTTACATAACAAAAATACTGATTGCAATTGATGAATTTAAATTAACTCTAAATGAAATAACAATTCTTTTAACAAAATTACCGTAATTTTTTTCAAAAGTTGCTCCATAAATTATCTTCGTTTATGCAATGAATCACGTACAACAAATATTATATTTGGAGCTGATTTTCTTGTAAGTAATCCATAATATTGGAATTAAATTGAATCTTTACTTACAAATACAAAAAAAAAATACTACAATTTTCAAGAATTACACTTTGTTGCAATGTTTGTATGCAATTTTAATATTTTTTTTGTTGATTTTATTGTTTACGACAAATTGTTTATTTAGACCATTATGGTTATTATACATACAAAATGGTGTTTCCTTTCAATAGACTAGATCAGTCACTCTTTCAATGAAATAGGTATGTGTTTTCTCATAAATTTGTGGTCATACGTTTATTGTATGCCAGAAATATTAGATACCTATGTATTTAGATGTCAGATATGCAATGTGATAAAATGTTATGCTTTAATTTAAATTAATTTTCTTTTCATGTCCTTATTTTGATGTTCAATCGGTACTTTTGTTGGGGAAGTGGCACATTTGGTTGTGAAAAAACTTGCTTTTTTGGTAAGCGGTTACTACTACTACTAGCGGTAAATACTACCCTTGTAAAATTACCAGTCGGTGCGTGTTGAGTTTGCGATCCTTTCTCCCACTTAGGCCCGTCCCCTCATTATAGCAAATAAACGATTTAAGGTCATCTAATTTTATAATTTGCTTAACATTTTACATTCTGTTTACATTCACAGCAAACGTAATAGATGGTTACATTTTGAGTTTCTAAATTTTTTATTATAGTTATTTTTAAGCGATGTATTTGTAATAAATAATGAAAACTCGAGATGTGGGAAATATGAACTTTGTTCTCCCCAAATTTGGGGATGTTAACCGTGATTTTTGGGGATTTTGAACAATTGGCATTGGCAACACTGATTTTGCCTGGCTTGCTCCTCACTCTACTTTTTAACATTTGTAAACTTTATTAAAATTAAGCATTTTGATAGATAACTTCAAGAATCCGTTTATTTGCAAAAAGCCATATGATGTTCATTTTCTCTTTTTGAACAGAAGTTATGATAGATGTTAACTATTGAATAAAATAATAATTAATCAATAGTTTATACAATTTTTTTTTTACTTAATTACAAGCCGCGTCCTTGCCATATAAGCCATGGAAATATATGCAAATTGAGAAAAAATAAAACATGCGGAACTCTTAAATGTTTATTTGTTGTTTTTCTAATTTATAAAAAGTTCTCAAGTATTTGTTCAACTGAAGCAGAAGTGTTAAGTAGTGAGCACATTGCACATTATTTATTCCCAAAATCACCACCGAATCGGTTGGCCTTCTGCAGAGGGCACGGTAAAAGAGGGGATTTCTATAATAAACGATTAGAATGATAAGTCAGAACGCTTCGTAAAATTAGTTTTCGTTTGTTTCTAATATTAATTTATGTTTTTAAAATGTCTTTGCACGCATCGCTTAGATTTCTGACTAAATATAAAGTTTTAATTTGCAATGTTCGATATGCTTCTCAGGCAATGCCGCAACTGTCTTCGGTAAGTAATTTAGTTTTATGCACAGGTTTTATTATGTGCTAAATATTGCACTTCTATCAATCATACACAAATTCATTGACTTACTTAATTGCTCTAGGTACTTATTATCCTGTCTCTAGTTTTTATTTGACAAAATAAAGGACAGTATTACTACGTTAATGATGCAATTAAATTTAAAGATATTTTATGTGACTGAGATTTCTTTAATTTTAGCTGTGTGTAGGTGATATGTCTCGTTTACTGCGCATATCGTTCTGTCTATTTTTTATGTGTAATTAAAAACTATTTCGAGGAATAATGTTTCTAATACTTTTTAATAATAAGAGGTAGGGGAATACCTGCTGAAAAAAAAATACTATTTACCCTCATAATACGCCATCACTTCTTGTAAGTATACATATATTACTTATAATATAAATAGGTCGCGTATAAATATTTGCCATTGGTTTGTGTAAGCATTCGATAACTGTTCCATTACAATTACGCTGCAGAGCTGAAGTACGCATCTGTTTAAGCATATTGCTTAGTAAATTTCAAAAAATTACCAAACAACTTCTTTATTTCTTACCTTCTACATACATGCGGTAACTGATTACTTAGCAAAGGAAAATAATATAATTTTGGAAAGGGTTATTAGAATGTAATACTTACAAACTTATTAAAGTTATGGCATATTAAGGACCAAATGATGAAAGATTTTAATCCTTGAAGACAATTTCCAAACATTATATAAATTGAAATAGACCTACATCTTTCAAAATTTCGAGGAAACATTTTGTCTACTTTCACATTATTAATGATTTTTAAGCATTAAGTACCTAATCAAAAACAATGTTAGTAATATTTGGCCGGAATATTTGTTTTCAGCATACTCTCTGTCCACAAGTGCAAATTTTCTTCATATGAAGTTTATCTATTGGAAGGTAAAGAGATCACGATAGTGGGTAGGGATAAGGGTTATTAAAGTTAGCGTAACCTGTACATAACAAAACAAAGTCGAAATAACTTGTAACGGTTTTTTTAACGTTACGAATTTTGATAGATAGCAAAAATTTTAGAGTAGGCAATAAAATAATACCTATTGTTTATTATTTTACCTATTTAGTAAACTGATTGATTGAAAGTTGTATTGTGTTTCAAATTATTATTATTTTAGGAGAAATACAATGTAAAGAGGAAAGACTTTGCTAAAGTACAAAACTCAGATGTGAATCATTTTAAATCCTTGCTTAGTGAGGATAGGGTGCTGACTGAAGATGGTGATGTGTTGCCATTTAATATTGACTGGATTAAGAATTGCAGAGGTGATAAAATTTTTACATTATGTTTATTTAAATAGAAAAATAATTGGAATTTTTGAAGGGTGCCTGGTTCACCTTTGAGATATGAAAGGTTAAAAAATATAGTGGTACTTGATTGGAAAGTATGGACTTAAATGTGTTATTAATTTTTTTAAATGATAGTGCTTAATGAAAAATAATTAATAAATAACTGTTAATTTATTTTGTGCTAATAGTGAACATCTTTTTTGAAAGTAATAGCTGAATTTACACAAAATATGGCGACAATAATGTTGAAAATAATCTTATTGAACAGGACAATCCAAAGTTGTGTTAAAGCCGAAGTCTACAGCAGAAATATCAGCGGTACTAAAGTACTGCAATGATAGAAAGTTAGCTGTTTGCCCTCAAGGTGGCAACACTGGATTAGTCGGTGGCTCTGTACCTGTGTTTGACGAGGTTGTCATCAACCTTATGTTGATGAACAAAATTATCAACTTGGATTGCATATCAGGTATTTATAAGTCCTAATAACAAATTGTATAAAAAAACATAGAAGAGGTCGTGTCGTTCTTGATAATTTTTAATTTCACTCCTTTTCATAAAGTATAAAAAAACCACCTCAAGTGTAAAATCTTCATAGTTCTGTAATACCGCATAATAAAACATCGACTGTCACTACTAAGTGGTCAAAGATTTATCACCATTCATTGTTAGGACTAACATATTGTTTTTGTTATCTAGCAGAATTGAAGAAATTTTTCTTTATAGGAAATGAAACTATTTTTCCGGATTTAAATCGCGTATATTTGTTTTTTCAAACAAACCGACGTTTCGGGCCCTTTACAGGTCCCATGAACACGGTTGACATGGTCATGAGACCTGTAAAGGGTCCGAAACGTCGGTTTGTTTGAAAAAACAAATATACGCGATTTAAATC
>NW_020654748.1:7487461-7532470 GCF_003589595.1 Hyposmocoma kahamanoa
TTTGGGATTTGAAATGTATTATAATAAATGGATATAGCCCTCCATAAAATTACTCTTTATTAAAAAAAAGCTTTGTTATAAATAGCGGTGGTTATTAATGTTTTGTGCTTCTCCTATGGCTTTATATATGTATCTAAATGTTTAACTTTCTGCATTTAATAAATAACTGTAAAATATAAAATAAAAGTTAAATCACAGATGTCGTTAACAACCGACCGAAAATATTTTGACCGTTTTGTATCGTAAATTGTACAGCGCCTCTAGCGGTCACGAGTAGAAGTATAAAATACATATACACAAATATTTTATGCTGTAGCTGCGTTATTTATTACATGCAGAGGGTTAAAGATTTATCTTACATAATTACTAATAAGTAGTACCTACTTACCTATTATAATCCTTTAAGTGCAAACTACAAATTTGCTAACTGTACTAACTAACTATAATATACTAACTATGATAGCCTCTTATCACGTTTTCGTCATATCATTCTTGCGTGGTGGTGGCGAATGCTGCTGAAATAATAGTTTGAGACCACTCAAACTAGTGAATTGACTGGACTATGTGTACCAGAGCACAATTCACTCTTCCCAGAACTTTCGGACTAGAACCAATTTATAAAATTTCATTTCCCAAATTGCTCCTACCGGGTATCGGGACCTCCGCATTCAGCTACCAGTGTAAACTGTTAAGCCACCTTCAAATATAATATGAATATATGAAAGATTAAACGGCAAAAAACTCTGAAGGTACGACCAAAATTATAGTGTCTTGCTGTCTGTATAATATCCTATTCACAATCAGATTCTCGGTCGTGACAAAGCCATAGGAACTGCCTGTTATTAGCTGCAATAGTGCCCACTATCCTCCTACGTCCCAAAACAAACAGATTTAGATTCAGATTTCCTGAAGGTCCTGAGGATGAAAACACCGATTACCAGCAAACATAGTTAAAGTGCATACTCTCAAATAACGCAACTTACCTATAATAGAAAAATACCGCAATCAATTCGTCACTCGGGAGCTACAAATACACACACGGACAGACACCGACCTACTTATAAAACACCCTTCTGTTTTCGTAAAAGTTTGAAAATAATTTTGTCTGTGAAACAAGTTTGTATAATACGTAATGTGTGAGTATGAAGGCACCTTTTCTTTTTAGGAGAAATTCAACATAAAGAGGAAGGATTTCGCTACGGTACAAAATACGGACATTAGCTATTTCAAATCTATCCTGAGCGAAGATCGTGTGGTTACAGATGAAAGTGACGTTTTACCTTTCAATATTGACTGGTTTAAACAATGTCGAGGTATGAACGAAAACGATGGCCTGCATATTAGGTACCCACAATAATATATCTCCTATCTTGGCTGCAAATTTCAAAAAAGTATTCAATTTTCCAGGGCAATCCAAAGTAGTTCTCAAACCAAAAAGTAGTCTGGAAGTATCACAAATTCTGAAATATTGCAATGAGAAATCCTTAGCAGTTTGCCCACAAGGCGGCAACACTGGTGTCTGTGGTGGGAGTGTGCCTATGTTCGATGAAATAATTTTACACTTGGGACTGATGAACAAGATCATTAGCTTGGATGATGTATCAGGTAAAATTATTTTCTGTATCAAAAGGATTAAACCATAGGATATAGGTAATGTTTGGTAAATGTTTAACTGCGTCCGCGGCCGACGGTTACCATGCTGGTCTGCCACGCAGAGGTCCGGGTTCGAATCCCTAGCCGAGAGAAATATTTGTATGGCCTACATTTATTTCTCTCGTGAGTTTAGGTGTAATTTGTGGTTGTCTATGTGAGTGTCCATGACACCTGCGACAAAGGGTTTCCCTAGTGGTGTCTGCGTTATTATTATATTAATGTAATAATATGCCAGACGACTAGACTAATTGGCATCAGGCAATTGGTGGACCCATATTCATGGAACTCACTGTAATATGAATACCTGAGCAACGGAATCCACTCTTCCCAGAATATTCAGACCAGTACCAATTTATAAAATTGCATTTATCAAATTGCTCCTACGAATCGAACCCGGAACCTACGTATCCAGCGCCCAGTGTAAACCGTTAAGCCACTTTCAAATATATGAAAGATTAAACGGCCAAAAGCACAAACAGGATCACCTAGTTTAGAAGGCAAGATAATCTTGTGATTGTATAACTTCGACTTATAAAAAATATTGTAACCAATTTATTAGTTGTGGTATATATACATATAAACAAAACATTATTATTGTTATTAATAAAGTACTTTCAAGGTACGCGGTAGAAAAACTGTTCGCGGTAGTATGGTTGAAAAATAAGGATGTAATTCTTGCACAATTTTCGAAGGTAGTAACGTGTAGGAATTTTTACGCGACAAAGAACTTTTCGACTGAATCTGCATACTCCTTTCCCCACAATAGGATCTCTAGTCTGTGAAGCGGGATGCATACTTGAAACACTAGAGAACCACGTCAAAGAGCACGGCCTGATTATGCCACTTGACTTGGGCAGTAAAGGCTCCTGCCACATAGGTGGTAATGTCAGTACCAACGCCGGAGGACAACGCCTTGTAAAATATGGGAACTTGCATGGATCTGTGCTTGGGCTGGAAGCTGTAAGTATAGACAGTTTATTCCCCATTTAAAATACTAAAACAATACTATTGGGTTTAAAATAACTTCTTTTATAGTGTTTGCTTTTAGGTAAAAGCGAATGGCATAATCGTAGATTGCCTTAAAACACTTAAGAAGGACAATACTGGATATCATCTGAAACACTTGTTTATTGGTTCGGAGGGTACTCTAGGAGTAGTTACGAAAGTTGCAATTCACTGCCCTGTGCTTCCCAAGGCAATTAACGTAGCTTACTTTGGTAAGCTCGATACTTACAATTTTTAATGGTTATATAATGTACGTTTCTGTTCTAAACAAAAACAATTTCTAATTACCGATGTAAATATTTTAGGTGTTAATACATTCGACGAAGTTCTTCAAGTATTTAAAAGAGCGAAGTCGTCACTAGGAGAAATCGTATCTGCATTCGAAATGATGGACAACTATTCTATAAAAACAGTGATTAAAAATATGAATTTAACGTAAGCATACTATAAATCAATTAAATTGGAAGAACACCTAATTTGCTTCAAAGAAAGGTGTAAAATTGTACAAGAAGTATTCATAGAATTTACTTACTGTGTAATTCCAGAAATCCTTTGCCAGATTATCCATTTTACGTGTTGTTAGAGACTCATGGCAGTGACATAGAACACGACACTGAGAAGTTGACGCGGTTCCTTTCCAAAGAAATTGATGAAGGCCAAGTATTAAACGGAATTATCGCTTCAGAAACTGCTAAAATTCAGGTACTTACATAAATATCCGATATCTTCTGAACTAGATGAGGGACTATTTTTAAAATTTTGCTTATATTAAATGTAATTAAATTAAATTAAATTTTTTCTAAAATTCCCACTCCCCCCCCACAAAACACCCTTATAACTTTGAAACGGTGGACCGACTAAGTCTAGTTTTTTGCGAGTAAATGATGGCTTTTAACCTGACTAATAAGATTTCTACAATTCGACCATGGTGACACTGGTATAAGTGACGCCATTTAAAAGTGGGTTACAAATTATAGGCAATATGGAACCTCCGTGAGAATATACCGGCGGCGGGTCTGCGAGATGCAGGCTACCTCTTCACCTCCGACATATCGCTGCCGGCTGCAAACTACTACCAGATAGTGCCAATGCTGCGTGAGAGATTAAGCTCGAAAGTCAAAAGTGTATATGGCTTTGGCCACTTGGGTACGTTGAAAAAATGAATATAAATCTTTCATGACAGATTTTAAACTATAATCCTGAACGAACAAGGGAAAAGTCTAAGGAAAAATTATGTTGACGCAGATTGGTTATTTTTGCCATTCATCGTCGATGGAAACGTTACTATATAGGTATGTGATTATTGATCGACTAGAACAGCTATACTAGAACAGGTACTCAACCTTTTTTTCTTTCGGGCCACATACATATGTTAACTATGTTACTCGGCTGGCAACAATTTTGGGTGATGACTTTTTTTACGACAGTGGGGACCTGGATTTACATTTAATCCCCATGTAATAAATAAAACACAAAACCTAAATATGTATAAAAAACTAAAAAACATACGATGTCAGTGCGTTGTGGCCAGTAATGGGCAAGCGCGTGACCCGGGGATTAAGAGCGGTTACAGCAGGCGGTGCAAACTCGCGTTCGCAACGCGCGATTGCATCGCGACACCATATTACCACCATATACTGCATCGATACAGTCACTTATCGTCGCCTTACTTTCTCAACCCTGTCTTATAAACAGTGATTATTCAGGAGATGGCAAAACTTTATATTTATTTCAAAATTTTTATCAAGGGTAATTTGGGTGCATTACTTTAAGAATAGGTAAAAGCAGTGTGCGAATATGAAAGAAATGCTTCGTTCCCACTAGTCCTATTGAGTACTTCTATTATAGAACTACTGTGACTTTTTTTCCTATTAGTTCTATTGCAATAAATAATAGAACTAGTGGGAAAAATTATTTCCCACTATATTGAGTTAGATCTATTTTTGCCCCGAAAATGATTTTATCCTGAATGTACAGTTGAAAAATGTATATAACTTATACATATAATATTTAGTGAGAGAAATCAGCCTGGAAAATTTGTATATACAATCCATTTTTTGCATTTCAGCGACTCTGTGCTTTAAGATATGAGTTTGAGAAAGTAAGGCGACGGCGACGTTATGTTAAAATCTTAGAAACTCAGTTTTGAAAAGCACTTTCCTAATAATAGTGTTTCGGGCCGCACTTAAATGCTTGGCGATCCGCAGGTTGAGTATGGCTGGAGTAGAATATGGGCAAACCAATTAATTTGAAGTTGTACAAGAGTATAAAATCTGCCGTGCGTATAATATAAACAGCTGGTAAGTTTGAAATACATACAGACTTACTGTCCTTATCGTAAGCACCAGAAATAGGTACCTTTCCCATTTCTTAACGTAATGTGATTACTGTTTCCTCTTAGGCCGGCCAAATACAGTCGGAATATCCCTGAAACAGATATGCCTTATACAGACTAGCCATTATGAGAAAATGTATTGTTTATAGGCGACGGTAACATTCATATAAATGTAGCACTATCAGAATTCAATGAAGAAATGCTATCCTTGATAGAAAACATCATGTATGAAGAAGTTGCTAAGCTCAACGGTTCTATAAGTGCAGAACACGGTGTTGGTTTTTACAAACCAAAATATATACACTACAGCCAAGATGATAGTGCTCTGCAAGTCATGAGGGAATTAAAACAACTTATGGACCCAAATGGAATATTAAACCCTTACAAAGTTCTACCGGAAACCAAGAATTAAGGATTTGAAATTAAAACACTAATATTTATTTAAATGACTTTTATTAAAATATCCATTTATTCTTATAACATTCATAATATCACTGCAACAAAAATACAATGGAATATTACAAAATTGCTTTAAAATAAATAAGTCCAGTATTGCAAATATTATTCAAAAAGTGGTGTTCTGTTAGCACTTACGGCATGTACGTGACTTATATAAATATTTTAGTTGTAGTAACTCTTTTTATTGCTATTTGTTACTCTAGGTATGCGAATATTATCTAGTTGAAACAACGCTATCAGCAATTAGGTTACTGATTAAAATTCCTCTCACACTCAAGGCAACTATCACTCACTTCGTGTGGGCAAATCACATAACAAAGTTTAACGTAAATGTAACAAATTTGGCATTTCAAAGATACAAACGCAAAGTTACTTCTCCTCCAAATGGGGAATTGTATCACAAAACAATTGACGACTTTATGAAATGTACACTGAAAATATATTTGTGCTATTTATTGATAAACAAGCAACTGAAGCATTCTTGATGCTTATTTCAAACTTTAATTATATATGAATAATAATTTCCGAAAACGGATCTAAATGTTAAATCATGTTGTATTGAAATAAAACTAAAAATTGGATAATGACTTCCTACGTGTGTAAAAAAAATGCCGTCGACATGATTGAGTTTTACATTTGCAATAAATACTTCTATGGATTCCACTAACTGTGATTTGCTATATTTTATTCCTATGGCAGTTGTAAAACCAATGCACGTTCGAGTCACGTACAAATTATAACAAAACATTACAGTTAAACATAGAATTGCATTAATAAAATCGATTATTATGTATTTGTAATGAGGATGGAAATATATAAATTTCAATAATAATTATTATAATATTCATAAATTGCATCCAACGTTTAAATTTTTATAACGAAGAAATGAAAATGGCATGTCCCGTTGTCATGACGTAGAGAAAAATAAATGGAGAAATTATGAGATCACTAAATATTATTTTATTTAAGATTATAGAATAGACGAAATGTAAACAAGAAACTAATGGCTCTTAAATATGGCCTTCAATTTCCATGGTGGGCGACAATTATTTACTACAAGTACACGCATAGAACACTAAACATCGCAATATTGCTTCGAATGAGATGGTTGCATAAATCATGGATAACTAAGAGTTAAAAGTCATAGTTATACGTTCTAGCTTATCCCATACTGTATCCTACCTTGTTTACATTTAGTCCACGAAATCTAATATTAACAGCTGTGCACCAGTCAGAAACGTAACTCACTCATGTTATGCGCAACTCTCCCAGATAAATTACAACTGATTTTTATTAAAAAAAATTAAATACTCATGGAACAATTTTCATGAATGATCCTTTACATTTCTGAAAACCACACTGTTTACGTATAA
Source organism: Hyposmocoma kahamanoa (assembly GCF_003589595.1). NCBI lineage: Eukaryota > Metazoa > Arthropoda > Insecta > Lepidoptera > Cosmopterigidae > Hyposmocoma > Hyposmocoma kahamanoa. The sequence continues at coordinate 7,494,287 of NW_020654748.1, forward strand.
GTAATTATAGCAAAAAAAACTGGGATTTTTTAAAACTTTCTCATGTTTTCGCTCAGATGTTATACGTAAACGCGCTTTATTATTCGTCCTCTTGGAGCAACAGACCAAATATTTAAAAATAAACAAAATATAAAGCGATGTACTAAACATATTTTGTATGGACCTCACTGGAGTCAGCAAGTAAATTATTATAACTAAAGGCTTACATACATACGTTTATAACATCCAAGAATTCAACCACTCTAAAAGAGCACCTTAATATCTAGGTACATTTGTTTCCTTAAGTTGATATAAGTCAGTATCGGAAGCGACTGTCGATAAATGGTAAGTAATACTGACCTGCAAACCTATCGGTCCCCGCTCGCCGTGTAAACTTCGGTCCAAATTTAGCTTGTTAACCTTTCTAGAGTGATTGCAAGTTGGCTGCTTCCCTTCAATAAATCTTTTTATAATTTTATAGAATTTTATACTTTTTTTGTATTTCATCATTGTCCTAAATATGTAATTATAGTAGAAGCAGGCTGGTCTGTCCCCCGCAAGGTGGCGCCGCGCGAGGTTATCGCTTGATCTGGTTCGACATGCGCAGGAACTCGAGGAAGCCAGCCTGCATCTCGGGGTCCATTTCCGTTTCCCACGCGTCGTTCTCCAGTTCGTCCCTATACGAAATTATAGAATTTAGGATAGTTTACTTTTTGACAACCCTAATTAATTTGTGCATACGATAAATCTTACAGAATGTCCTCGTCGAGCGAAGCATTCTTGCCGGTAGGCAAGTTGCTGCGCAGGAAGGCGTGCTCCTCGGCCGTCAGCTGGTTGCCGTCCGCCAGGTAACCTGCGTCGTTGTCCGGCTCACCGTTAGTCACTGTTCAGTTAACAAATTACAGGGGACAGATTAGGTTAGTTTATAGGAAACGATATAGAGGACCTACAAATTTACTCGATTTTTTGACGAGTGATACGTGTCGATCTACAAAAAATAGGAAATCGATCGTCTACTTACACATTTACTTGATTTTGTCATAAATGTCACACACATGCCAATCGTCGAAAAATCGAACAAATTTGTAGGCACCTTAATGCTCGTCGTACAGTCTGTCAGTACAATTGCAAGACGTCCAAGTCCAATCTCTTTTCTCACTCTCGTCGTGTTTCGTCCAGAAGAATGTCGTTTAGAATTTTTGTCAGTCTAGTCAGTTCGCTGGTGATGACAAAGTTTTACATAAGATGTTTAGCAGCAGTAGAGCTCCTCGTGAAAGAGTTTGTCCAGGGTAGTACGAGTACATATAGTAACGAGCATTACTGCGTTCCGGATTTGAAGGGTAAGTTGCTGATGAAGTTACAGGCACATGGGACTTGTCAACTTATGTTTCAGGGTGACGGGCGCAGCGGTAGTGCCCCTCAGATCTTTGCGATTTAAAGCTCTGAGCGGCACTGCACTGTTATGGACAGGCATGTAACTTACTTGACTTGTCCGTCCAGTCACTTGATGTTATAAAAAAATAAAATAAAATAAAAAGAATTACACCCAAACTCAGGAGAGGAATAGATGTAGGCCATACAAATATTTCTCCCGGCCCGGAAATCGAACCTGGGACCTCTGTATGGCAGTCCGGCATGGCAACCGTTCGGCCACGATGTATATATACCTGTGACAAGCTCACCGGTGACGACGCGGCGGCGAGGATCGGGATTCGGTTGCGCGCCGGCCGGCGCGTGCACGTCGTGCAGCGGCAGCGCCTCGGGCTCGGCCATGCCCCAGCGCGCGGCGCGCAGCGACACTACGTTGCGCACGCACGCCATGTGCCCGCGCCGCTTCAAGCGCTCGAACGCCGCGTGCATGCCCGCCGGGCAGTCCGCGTCCAGGGCGATGCCCGACAGCTGCCGGTCAAGGGTGTACGTTATTAGGAGTGACTTGTTTCTAGTACGAGTTCATTGTACTACTAGAATTATAGCTTACTTGTAAACACCGCTATCTTCATTAACTAGCTTAAAAGCTAAATCAATCATGGAGATAACTGAGATTATGTTTTACATGCAAATAGGGTAATGTAATTGTGCTTACAGGTTTTTTCGAAGTGCAGTTTATAATAAAGACACTACGCGCTTACAAAATTTTTCTTGTCGTAGATTTTCTTCCCGATCGAACAAAAATGACAAAAAAAGTCCGTTTTGAGCAAAATGGGACTTGGTGAATTGTACCTTTTAACCGACAATATGTCGTCAGGGTTTTGTAGACAGGGCGACATTTCGAAACATTTTTACGTGAATATGTTTTACATTAAATTCAATTTTAAAATTTAAATAAATATTTTCAAACAGTCATTAAAAACCTAAACATGCTCCATGCTCAAAACTTTTACGTAAAGTCGCTTTCGCCTTTTCAACAAAACTCCGACATTGATATTATATTAAATATAATTATTATTAAAAAAGATTGATCTACGTAATATGCAAATTGAGCTTTGAAGCACTTATGCAACGCATTCAGGTAACGCACACTAGAGTGTATTCTAGACTACCTTTGTATTAATTTCTAAAGCTAAATAATAAAAATAACTTACTTTCAGTAACTGACACACTGCTTTAATGTTGGTTTCGTTGTCCGTGTCAAGAAGGTGAAGTAACACTTTGCAAAGACTCTCACCTAAAGATCTGATACGACCCCCCTGCAAAAATTCAAATGAATGTTCAAATTCTAAGAATCACTAATTGGACACAAATAGTTTCCGATAATCCTGAATATATGTATACCTGATTGTCTTCAAGCTGGGTGTAGATCTCAGCGAGGAACATAGCGAATCCGCGCATGTTCTCCTCGGCGGTCTCGACACCACTGATGATCTTATTCTCTTCAGCGGAGCAGCGCTCCAGCAGGCATGCGCGGAACGTTGATTCTTCCGGCGATCCCACGGAGTCATACATCGAACACAGGCGCGCACCATTGTAACGGAAGTTCGGCTCACCAATGGACTGCCATATACAATCACATATATATATCACGTTAAAAGAATGTATCTCTGACACTTCCAGTTTTTCATATACCATCTGACAAAAGCATTTCTGGACTCAACTAACAAATTGTTGACAATGAGAGTTGTTATCTCCATGGTATGATGGAGTTATCATATATCACAAAAGAGATTTTCAGTCAAATTTGTGAAATTTGGCTAGAATCTACACAAAGAGGCTTGCTATTTTTAGACTTCCTATTTAAATGCTTGCTTTAGATAATATTTTTTACTTGTTTTTTATTACTATAAGCACGCATTTAATACATCCATAAAAGCTATCTGGTGTGTTTTCCATTTGTCATGTAAATACTGAAGTAAATATGAATAATTTCATAAAATGATTGTTTTGAATAACTATTGCTACACATGTTGTGTGTATTATGTTGAGCAAGTTATTTTTTGTAAGCCCATCAATTGCATTATTCATCAATTTTGGTGAAAGTGGGACAAGTGATAATATGTATTCTGTTGTCTATTTTTTTCTCACCTGGTTTACAATGGCTTCAACAAGTGGTCTCGTATAGTTGGCATCCTGTAGCGTGGGGGCAAATGAGTCCACCAATGGACCGCAAAGGGAGTCGAACTTGCCAGGGTCAAATGTTATCTCACACATCACAGTTATCAAGTTGCCGATGTTTTCCTACCAAACAATGAGTTCACATACAAGTTCAAGATTTGGCATATAAAATGTAAAATAAAACAAGAATAGTTACAGAAACTTGTTTAAATTATCACTGATTATGCTTGTGTTTCAGTCCAAATACCTGCTTAACAGAAATTTTAGTCAAAATGTATTTTCAGTTACCAAAAATTATAGATTTAGTCCTATTTAAAATATATTCGACTTCTGTTTAGGATTATTGAAAGCTAGCATTAGTTACTGGCATTTGATAAATGGCACTAATATTTACTTTATATTATTTCACACTTAGATACATACAAAAAAGACAATAATTATGACAAAAAACAAAATACAAATAATTATGGAAATAGTAACTATTTCCAACTTGATTTCCCATATTTGATATTCTGTACTTGTAGGTAACAGGTTAACAGTCATGTTTACTTGCATTGTGGAATTAATTACACACCAAATTATGCTATCCACAATAGAATAAATGAATTTATAATTATAATAAAACCACGAAGAATCTCATTATCAAAATTGTAAACATAACTACTTAACAACATTAAGTTTTTTTAATGTGACGTACCCGTAAGTCCATATTCTCGGCTTCTTCAAGTGCATATGACATGTTGTCAAAGTTATACGGATTTGGATTTTGTGCTTGTCTTAGCCGGTTCTGGACTGAGAACCGATGGGGCCTGTATGGGGCAGGTTCCTGATGGTAAGCTGGCACACTTTGCGGTGTATAATTCCGCGGGAACCACTCCTTAGCCTCAGCCGATAAGTTCGACTTAGGAGCTTCAACTGCAACATTGATAAAACACTAACTACTACATCTATACAAAATTCACAGTAAACTGTCAGGCACTTACTGATCTAAAAATGAAATATATATGTATCGCAAAATAAACGGGGCGTGTTTTATAGCAGACGGCTATATTCTGTCAATCTGCGCCGACGTCATTAGAAATGAAAATTCAAACTTTCACCTGAAGACTTAATAGGAACGCAATATAAAACTGGCCAAGTATGACGACGTCACAGCGTGCCCCGGATTGATACTGTGAAAGTGCAACATTAAGCATCGTGAAACGAACTCTACCTTGCGCATCCTCGGCAGCGATCTTCGGCCGGCGAAGTTCCCGTGGTGGATTTTCGGACTGCGGCCAACCGCGGCCTCTGCCCCTGGACCCCCCGACCTCTCCGTTATTCATTTCACACAGTTAGTCTTCGACAATAACTTCGTATATGGGTTTCTTTGAGAATATTCCATAAACCGCAATGAATTAACACCCGTTCAGGGATAAAACAGCACAATCGTAATTAATCGACACGTAAACAAAGAAAATTACACTTCGATGGCAATTTCACAGCACAACCTCCATGTTTTCGAGCAAACGAGACAGATGATGGCAATGGCAAAGGTGTTTGATAGGACACTTAAATTTTTGTAACATTTGTAACTAGTATAATATTAGCTACTTCCTATAACAGTATTTAATATTTCATACTTGAGTCTATGCACTGGGCGACACGGTGTATTTTATTTGCGCCGAGCGACGACGCGCAGATGATGTTAACGCAATTCGAACGCGATGCAGTCGCAGCCGCAGCGAGTAAACCTTTGCACACATTCACAAATCTAGTGGCGCTGTAAACGCCCGTAATCTGCGTGTATACGCACCGCAGAGGCGCGCGTTGTAGTCGCGCGACCCTAATAAGGGTCGTATTCTAGAACTCTACTCAATGCTAAAGTCAGGACTTGAGTATGATTTAAAGCACTATAAATCATACTCAAGTCCTTGCCATTAGAGTCGTATTTCAAGTGCTTGAAATCATACTCAAGTCCTGACTTGAGCATTGAGTAGAGTTCTGGAATACGACCCTGTTTTATAGTAAATTATAACCATTCGTTTTTGGGTGTTTATTTCGCATGCATTACAGTTCATTACACGAAACGAACGTGTGAAAGGAATTAAAAATCACAATGAAAGTTTGTTTTTTTTAGTGTTAATGGCTTTACCATCTTATTTAGCTGTCTTCAACGTGAAATTCTAAGGGTCGTATTCCAGAACTCTACTCAATGCTCAAGTCAGGATTGCACTGGAAATACGACCCTAATGGCAGGGACTTAAGTGTGATTTCGAGTGCTTTAAACCTTACTCAAATCCTGACTTGAGCATTGAATAGAGTTCTAGAATACGAGCCTCAGTGTAAACTCCAAGTGAAGAGCACGTCAAGCTTGATACTTTGTACTTTGGATCGTTCTTATTTTAAACGGTTGGATTGAATTCTTAAGTGTCAAGCTTGACGTGCTCTTGACCCTGTACATATGTACTACAATAAGCTTTTTGCTGGCAACGCGACGTTTGCGCGCGATTGAATCGATTATGTACTGATACAAACGCAATAATCTGCTTTATGAGGCTCTACGGGGCGCCGTAAACGCGTGTTCGTGAAACGCACGGCGCGTGTCGTCGTCGTCGACGCGTATAAAATACGCCGTGTGCATAGATTCCAAGCACATTATGCTCTAAATGTAATAGTGAATTGAATAAATTAAATTATCACCAAAGCACAATCACGACTTTTCAGTTTATTATATTATTTAATTAACTGTTAAAATAAAACTGAAATAATTTTTCAGTTAATTGATATTTATTTCAATAAAAAATAGCTTATCGATTTAACGATGTGAAATAGGCTTGAGCCGATTGAACTTTGTTACATGCAGTAGTTGCGGCAATGAATACCTATATCGATCGATATTCCCGAGTAGTACGGATGTGTTCCGTCGTTTGATTGTACCAACTTACGAGAGTATAGTGTTCTGTGCTTACGAGTTCCTTCTGTTATAGTTTCTTGGTCAAGATGGACGTCTTCGTGTGCGCTAAGCCGTCATTATAACTGTACGAACGTGATCGAAGTCATTTGGACGGTTCTGAGTGCGCCCGTACAGAAGCGATCGAATCTTTGACGGAGAGAATTCGTTGCCAGCTGGCCTATTTCGAGTCGTCATCCTAGCCGAAGCAAAACGCAGATCTTTCTCGCTCTTATAACCTGGATGTAAAGATTATCTGACAAGCTGCCTAGGGCGAACCACGTCGATAAGTGTGGTTATCTTTAAGGGTAGGACGCCCGCTTTTTAAATTTGAAATAGACGAACGATCACAATCTCACTAATTTAGATGTTAAGCTGATATTTGTGCTAATTTTGATGAAAAAACGAAGTTTTAAAATTTTTTGCTAAAAGTTCCCGATGTCACTCAGTAGCTGTTTGCTTTTCCAAGAAATAAGGTAGGTACCTTAATATTAAGAAGTTAAGTTATAGTTATAGTCCGCTAGGGCAGAAGTATGTCCACGTCAGGATGCGCCGAGCGGTTTTATAAGTCGTGCGCCTGATGTTAAGCGACTAGACATAAGCGCCGCGCCGGCGCGCCGCCGCCGCCGCCGCGTTTTTCCTCGCGCAAAAAAAGTAAAATTTCGATAAGCTGGCAACTTTACGGCGGTGTTCAAGGCTCTGCAGCTTCGCCTCCACTAATTCCGAGTCACCTATATAAGCTTCTTGGCACGGTTGTCAATTGAATCCAAGGTGGCCAGTTGGTATGTAGCAGAGCCATCCTAAAGGTGGCAGCAGTACTCCATGCACGACCGGATTTGTGCTTGGTACAGCTGAAGCAACTGGTCCGGTGTGTGTGTCCCTATCTACTGACCAGAGAGATAGGGTTTTCCGGAGAGACTACGGGCTCGACGTCTAGATCGGGGTACAGTGGGCGTCCAGACCAAGTCCTCCGCCATTGATACGTCTTTGCGGGCGTCTGGCGGACCCGGACTTGGGGTATGGACTTGCAGGACACTGCGACTGGCATGTCTAGCCCGGACTAGCCCGGAGAGCTAGTAGAGGATAAGCTAGATGTCCTCCGGTCCCGCTAGCCACTTAAGTTATTGGGAACTGGAGAGACGTCGTTTTTCAGCGTCGGGAAGTGAGCGTGCCTTACAGCTCCGCCACCAATGAGGAGATTTGGTAGTGGACTCAGAATCGACGGCTTAGCGGTGGCAACTGCGAGTTGTGCAATGCGCAACGGGAAGTGAGCGTGCCTACAGCTTCGGTACCTATCTGGAAAATAGGGAGGGTACTGTACGTGCACCCGGGGCGGCTCACCCGAGGCACTAGCCTCTCGAACAACTCGTATGCCCTAAGGGTAGGTACGATCAAAACTAACGTAGAAAAATATGGTGCTTGTCCCGGTGTGAAGTAACGCCTCACTCTGGAAAGGGTCCCAAGCTTCCTTGCTGCATGTTTGGTCATGGATTCAACGTATCTGCCGAAGTACAAATTGGACGACAGGTCCATTCCAAGTAGTTGGAGACAGTCGGTTATAGGTGTGGATATATCACGAAAAGTCGGAGGCAGCTCAAAGGCACTCCGTTTTGTAGAGAATAGACACGCCTGCGTTTAGTACCGTTCAATTTGACAAGATTGGCATCGCCCCAGTCGGACTGCCTTGAGTGTCAAATCCAAACGGTTAACCATAGACTCTCGACAAGACTACATTTCCTCTCCACTGACCCTTGCATTGGTCAAGTACTACAACTGTGTTGTATCTACAACTGTGTTGTCCTCAGCATACGCAAAGGTACCTGGAATTAACATATCGTTGATATGCAGTAGAAAGAGAGTTGCGGACAGTACGGAATCCTGAGGAATCTATCGCCATATGTTCGGAAGAGTAGCCTTCTAAGACCTCTCGAATCGAACGGTCGCTCAAGAAATTCGAGTTCCAATTGCAAAGTGGGAAGCCCATAAAAGGGAAGCTTACTTAAAAGGTTTGCGTGCCAAACCCTGGCAAAGGCTTTAGAAATATCCAAAGACACTGCAAGTGCTTCACCTTGCTTTTCTATAGCCTCGCTCCGTATGTGACAGGCATACAAAAGAAGATCCCCAGTAGGGATCTGTACTGGCGATCACTGAGGAGGTCGTTGTCTTCAAGGTACGACAAGAGACTGTTGTTGAGTACACGTTCCATAGTCTTGCAGACTATGGATGTGACTGACATAGGTCTATAGTCGTCAGCGTCAGCTCTGCTTCTCTTTTTCGGCATAGGTTGCACGTTTGCAAGCTTTCACGACCTGGGAACTACACCAGTCTCAAGTGAGAGGCGGTACCCGGCGTAGGTATGTGAGAACAGGAGACAACTCAGGCGCACAGTTACGTAGGACTAGTACTGGAATTCCATCTGGCCCGCTAGCTTTATTCACGTCTAGATTCCGCAGAGTTCTAAGTACCTCTTTTTGGCATATGCGAATTGGAAAAGATTAGATCCAGACGCGAACTCTTTGCAAAGAGTGAGGCAAAAAGATTTGCCTTGTCTTCTGCAATGTAGGCCAGCATGCCGTCCGGCCTCAGGAGAGGTGACATAGATAGGCGACTAAAGTTATTAGTGACTTTGTTTTTTATATTTTTATTTATAGACGTTTTGTTTAAAAAATTAATTTGTCAATTTCTGGCGTCGTCATTTTCATTACGCATACACAATATGGAAGCGTGCGCGTGCGTACGATTGGAGCACGTGATCGAACTGATAAAAATTTGATTACTATACAAAATACGTTATTTTGTTTTTTCCTTTGAAAAAGTATTTGTATAACGGTTTTTGTAAAAACAAACACCGATATACAAATTCGTTTTAGGGTCGCGCTCGCGCCGCTGAGTGGTCTATTATCTAGGCGCTCATGTCTATAAGCGACAGCGACACGCCTGTCAATAGCAGAAAGAAATGTACCTACTTATATTGAATTTTGCAACTGCGCAGCGCGGCACCGTTTCTGTTTTTGCTATAAAAAAAGTCATCTTCACTCCACTTTACTTTTTGTTCTAGAAAATGCTATAGGTACCTATTTATTTAGAATTTATGCGTTGACGACACTGAAAAATACTCTATAAAATTAAATTTAAATGGCTGATACGAGGTAGGGTACGCGCCTGATGTTGATGTCATTATTATATTTTACAAAACTGATTACATAGGGATCGTAACAATTGACCTCTTTTTGGCACTTATTGCGTGGTCATAAACATCATAAAGCTTCCTGACCGGCTCAAGTCGATTCTCCGTCGATAAGTGTAGCGAATACCTTATTGCCTTGGTTGTGCAAGCTCACTTTGGAGTAAAGATCGCATGCACAGGCGTGCCAAAACATAGTTACGCAGTGTGCGGTAACTCGTGTGGCCACAGATGCACGCCACTTGCCGTGGCGTCATTACTCAAGCGTGCTGACGATACTCCCCTATACACCATGTCCAGCCAGGATGCATTGTTAACTCGCACTAAGGGTTCCAATAATAAACCTAATCATCTTCCCCTCCTATCTACCTAACAAGCTGTTGCCCTCTTATTTCTTCTACTTTCACTACCTTGGGTTAGCTGGAAGTAGTGTCTTTTAGAGATAAGTCCTTTGTACACTTTCGGTATGATTTACATTTCTTTTGAGTCTCTTTGTTGCAATAAAAATATTCAATATAAATACACAAATTTTACAGGGCTATGTATTTTCGGTTCAGTACTTCTTCACACTTGAGCTGCTGAGCTGCAACTTGTGTCAATGAGTTATAATCATACAAAAAAGGTAGACACATAACAACTAGCGTAAAATGTTTGCTGTTGAAAACTGGACGATCACATTTGTCACTCAGTTTAAGAAAAATAATAGATATGGCAGTTGTGAGGAACACGGCAGTGGTTCATAGAACAGTACATTTAACGCTACTGTGATAAATTAAATTACTAAACAGGTATTATAAATATAACAAATAATTTTTCTGTTGCTATATTTTCAGTTTTCAGCATATGTATAAGAAGATTCTTGCATTGTTTACTAGTTTTATTTTGCTATTTACACAACTATTCTAAGTTACAGCCTAAAATAAAAATATCATACATAATTATATTCATACAATATACAAACATCTACAGTAAAAGCTATATTGTGTATTACAGGAGCTCTCGCAAAAGCTATGCTTTTGATAGTAAAGTCAAGAGCACACCAAGCTTGACACTTTAGATCATTTTGATTGCAAGTGTCATAGCTCTTGACTGGGAACAGTACAAAACAATTATTTATATTTCTGATAAATAAATTTTGCAAAGTTTTTCATTTTAAACTGTTATTTTTTAGTAGGCTTTGCAAGCAGTCAAGAATAAATATGTTTACTGACAGATTATTTATATTTCTGATAAATAAATTTTTGATACTCGCAAAGTTTTTCATTTTAAACTGTTATTTTTTAGTACGCTTTGCAAGCAGTCAAGAATAAATATGTTTACTGACACCTTCAAGTGCTTCAAGTTAAAATAGAACTAATTTAAAATAAAATTTGTTTATATACTAAAGGATTCTCCACATCCACAGGTTCCTTTAATATTCGGGTTATTGAATACAAATTCCGAAGACAGTTTGTTTTCTACATAATCCATTTCAGTACCTGTAACAGATAAACATTATTTTTAAAGATTTTTACATGATTATAGTTATTTTTATACCTTTAACATATACACTTACCTAATAATGTTAACTGAGCTTTCTTGTCAATTATTATTGTGACTCCATCCTGTTTAACTTCTTCATCCAATTTATCTTTAGCCTTTGCATAATCTAGAGTGTATGACAGACCATTGCAGCCTCTTTGCCGGACACCAACTTTCAGACCTACATATCCTTTAGCTTCTTCTTTTTCCATAATCTCTTTAACTTTGTTCACGGCAGCTTGAGTAAGTACGAGTGCGGCCCGGGAAGGCAGCATTCGTTTCTTAACAGCCCTCACAGTTGCACTTGCAACCATCTTCGTAGCCATCTAACAATCACAAAAATAATATGTATATTTATAACGTCATTCAACACGTACAATTTACTCCACATATTAGAGATTGGCCTCATCGACTGCAAAAATTTTAATTACGACGAATAATAAACACATTTGTTTGTTACGAAAGTTGACACGCCAAATATTTTTTGTACGACCTTGAGATATATTTTCAGCAAAAGGCAAAAAGTTCAGTTTTACGGAATTAAATTGTACACAGAAACAGGCAAATTTACCTTCTTTGATTATTTTTATTGTTATAACTATTTATTTTTCAATTTCATAACACAAATTTTGCAGGCAAGTTGTCAAATAAATGTCAAAATACGGTATGTATGGATGGAATAAAGTTTTTTATAGTGCAAAATTTGTAACTGTTACTTATTAAAAGAATCACGAGTACATTTCAATTCAATGTTCACAGTATAAATAGTAGCAGTAACATTTCAATGTTCACAGTATAAATAGTAGCAGTTGTCACAATCGAAGACGTCATCAGACCAAATCTGACAAGTAGAATATCCGAGGTCATTCATAGTCATCTGACCTCCCTGTGTGCGTACTGAGTATAGTGTTCTGTGTGTCTAACCTCTTAGTAGTATAGTGTTCTGTGGATGTGTGTATCCGATCACACCTTTTTGTCAGTCAATTTTTAATTGACACGTTTTCTGTTGTGCTCGTGTTGCGCGTAGCGATTTTCAATCAGTTTGGCAAATGTGAAAAATTTATAATGGGTGGTCAAAAATTTGAATATGATGAAAGCGGTTCCACATTCTTTTACTTCGTTCTTTCTTTTTTGGCATTAATATTAATACCGGCGACGTTTTACTATTGGCCGAAAAAAAGAAAAGAAGGTAAGTTAAATTGCACTGTTTAACCGTAATTTAATAAGAAACCGAAGATATATTATAGTTTATTTGTATCGTGCTAACAAAACATATTCGAACCCTTATGTGGTCATGAAATTATTAAAACTATTCTTATATTTACCGTTAGCTGGCTCACATCAAAATTACGTTGGTGTTGCGGTATGTGTGGTGACTCGCTTACACACCCAAAATTAATTTAGAGGAGTGCTTGAAACGGGCATGACGTTAAAATCTTACCTGGAAAATTTTCCGTTTTTGTTATGCTAAACAGAACATAAATTTACGTGAAATAACTCATAGTCAGTATATTGCTAAATTCTAACGTAATTCCCTTTTAGACCCGGTAAAGCAAGCAGAACGATGTCAATGTCCAGGTTGTATACAGAAACAGAAAATTATAGAACAATCACAGCCTTACAAAGGTGTGAAAAACTTCTTTATAAAGCTAGCAATCATCTCAGGATGGGTACTCCTTGGATTCCTCGCATACAAAGTGTCACAGTTCGACTATGAGATGTCGAACTTTGATCCATATGACATATTGGGTTTGCCCCCTGGTGCTACACAAGCTGAAATCAAGAAGTCATATCGTAAACAGTCTCTAATACTTCACCCTGACAAAGAGACTGGAGATGAAAAAGCCTTTATGAAACTAACTAAAGCCTATCAAGTAAGTCTTCTATTTATTGTTAAATTAATTGTGTGGTAGGCATTGCATGTTACTTAAACTTTGAGATGAAATCGAAGCCCAAAAATATAAACAAACAACCTGTCACTGACAAAGTGACATCTCATAGATCACAAACCTTTTTCGAGTTTTATTCTTCATAATATTACAATTACTAATTATAATGGAAAAAATACCCTTTTGGATTAAACAACTCAGAACTTTTTGAAAAAATTTTGTGTCATGAAATGTTTTTCATTGAGAAATTATGATAAAATGACAAGAGCCACGGCACATAGAAAATGAGTCACGGCACAAAAGAAACATATCCCAGAATTCTTTTAGATTAGGTATATAAATTCTATATACCTAGTTTTGATATAGTTTTGATAGTAGCTACCATGGCATTGACTTAAGTTTTTACTCAAGTAAAGCAATGTATTTTCATGTATAAATCAAAAGGCAACCAGTTTTTTTTTTTCACTATTCCAAAACTATTATAAGGCAATATTATAAAGCTTGCTACAACTCAACGCATGTACAGCAAGGAGCGTATTCGATAATGACAAGTGTCAGAAACTAAATGAAAAAAATTACAACTATGCAGTTCAGTCTGGTCAATCCCTGTCAATCAAAAGCTGAACTTTTATTTTTATTATGACTTCTAATTTATAATGAACACTATTTAATATTGAATCAATTTATCATTTTTATTTTATTATTATTTATAAAAACATTATTTTTAATAAAATATAAAAGTAATAGTATTAGAGCTACAAATTATTGTTGTAGTATAAAATTATAGTAAAAAAATCTTATTAATTCTTATTAAATAAAAATGATGATTGGATAATATTTTGTTCGTACATGCACACAATTTAAGAACAATATAAATCATGTGACATTATTTTTGGACTTATTCACATTTTTAAATTCTTTTTGTGTAATGGCAGTACTTTTATTTACATTTTTGGACTTCAATTCCAACTCAGAGTATAGTGTGTGGAGATTAGGACCTAACCATTATATGTTAGTGGCAACTAAATGGTCACAAGACTTGTGGGACAGTTTCAACAATTTCCCCTTGAGTTGCTAGGTTACTATAATCTCATAAGAATACCCCATATTCTTCATTTAGCTTTAATGATATATACCATGCCTTTTCCGTAGAAGGTGTCAGTATATAACTTATATACATTGTTTGTTCAGGTGCTAGAATGTCTGTTTCATCTGTTACTCTCAGATATTGTCAATTCCTGGGACTACTTATAGTTTGTATATAGTTTGAGAAATAAAATTAAAACATTATATAAAGTGTGAACTTATGATATTGAGATGGTTTTATGTAGTAATTATATAGCTGCTGTATTTTGTTGCACTAACATTTTTATATGAGAGCTAGAAATTCCCAAAAACTTTTTTGCTCTTCACCTAAGCTTTTTACTTATTTTATACTATTTTAGAAAGACTTTATGTAGTAATTAAAATTGTATTTTCAGGCTCTTACAGATGATGAAGCAAGACGTAATTGGGAAAAATATGGCAACCCTGATGGTCCTGGGGCAATGAGTTTTGGTATTGCATTGCCAAGCTGGATTGTAGAGAAAGAAAATAGTGTGTGGGTCTTAGGCCTATATGGTCTTGTATTTATGGTTGCTTTGCCTACTGCTGTAAGTATTATATAGTGAACTTGCCTAGTATTTTTGATAATAACTTCCAATTATTTGTTTTATGATTGAATGGCTTAATTTGAATAAGCTTAATATTTTAGGAACACCACAAATTTCACTCATACAAACAAATGTTTTTTTTTTAAATTTGTTCAATCTTTTCAAAACAAAACAGATGTTTTTAATTTTAGTCAAAACATTTCAGGTTGGGACATGGTGGTACCGTTCTATCCGTTTCTCTGGAGAACAAGTTCTGCTGTATACAACACAAACCTACTTCTACTTTTGCCACAAGACACCATCAATGCCTTTGAAAAGGGCCCTCATGATCCTTGCAGCCTCCTGTGAATTTGATAAAAGACATAACTCAGAAATTGTAGAGAGAATTACTGACAATGAAGAAGTACCTGCAGTGAGTAGTTGACATTATAACATTATGTTAATTGCCTAGAACAACATAGACTCATTTATTTTGTCACTTAGATCAACAATAATAAAACAGTATAACAAAACTTTGAAATTACAATAAATGCACATTGTGCGTGCACAGTGTAAACTCAGGACAATTCCAATATTTATTTATTTTATATCCTATTTTTACTATTATGAAAATGCTAGGTTGCCGTCCTAACGCCCCTCTTGACCATTTCACTGCTGAGAACCATGATATTTACATATTTTTTGTGAAAATACTCCACTAGTTTGCAATCACCACAAAAAAAAGTGAATATCATGGTAGTAAAAACATCATGATATTCAATAAAATAAATATTGTAATTAACAAAGCGACATCTCTTGTCTGCTGCTGGTAACTGTAAAAATACCTGACTGGCCGAGTGGAAAAAAACCATAAGAGTTTGCATGTGTTGCACAGTGGAACTGGGGAGGCGAGCGTTGGTATTTTGTATAATTTTTCCTTCCAATAAAAAACCGACCTCAAAAGTCATTCATCCCTTAGTGTGCCACCCTTAGAGGTGGAATAAAATTTAAATGGGACCACTACTGTGGTACCCTTTTTTCAATAAAAAAAGAATAATCAAAATCGGTTCACAAATGGAGTTATCGCGTAACAGAGGTTTCTCACAGGTGGCGCCACGGCAAAAAAACCGGTTAAACCAAACACAAAGGTTTACAACGAGCACTAGAGATATAGCATAAGGTCTGCCCTCGTTCCATAACTCAGTTGGGAAAGCGATGTGGCAAGGTGGCTGGTTCGAGTCCAGCTGGATTGTAGGAAGTTTTCTTTGTGTATGCACGATCTTTGTATCAATGGTAACAGTAATGTAACATTTTGTCTTTTGAGAGTTTATATAGTATGTAAGACCATTTTCTCACTGGTTTCTCGTTGTGAGTTCGGTGGGCATTGGATTCAAGTTTTTCTGCGTTTCGCAGTGCTCGATTTCCCAGTGCGCATAAACCTCTGAGGACTTTTTTATAACAACTAAGTGACGGGACGAACAAGTCGTGCGCCTGATGGTAAACTACACGCCTGCCCATAACAGTAGCAGTACCACTGAGAGCTTTAAATCACAAAGATCGGAGGGGCACCGCCACTGCGCCCGACACCCTGAGACATAAGTTGACAAGTCCTATGTGCCAGTAATTTCACCAGTACCCTTCCCTTCGAAACCGAAACGCAATAATGCTCACACTACTGCTTGGCGGCAGAAATGGGTGAGGTGGCAGTACTTCCCTGGACGAACACTTTCACAAGGAGCTCTACTGCTACTAATGGGTGATCAAGTTTTCACTCCTGTAAAACGGTTATTTCGAAAATATATTGTGAATACGTCATAGTCATCACCTGGTGTTTTTTAAAAAGATCTTATTTCGTGCATATTACGGGTCTCTGTGCACGTTTTTGGATAACAAACACACTTTTTAACCGACTTCAAAAAAGGAGGAGGTTCTCAATTCGTCTGTATGTTTTTTTTGTATATATGTTATGCGATAACTCCGCCCATTTGTGAACCAATTTTGATGATTCTTTTTTTGTTGGAAAGAAAGTACCTCAGATGCTGTCCCATTTAAATTTCAAGAAAATGCTCCACCTCTAAGGGTGGCAAACTAGGGGATGAATTGCTTTTGAGGTCGGTTTTTTTAACCGGAGGTTAGGTTAGGTTATTGCCTCAATCAGTTGCCCCAATGTGCGATATTGTAGGACACCATCGAGTAATGAAGTACGTCAACATCTCGCACTCCCCAGCGAATAATATGGTAACCGATAATTCTGAATTTTACAGGAAAAATAGAAAACTATTTTTTGTGTACATTCAGCTCGAGTGCATCGTTGGCTAGTTATTTCTATATCAAAACAAAGCAAATTTTGTACAGTTTATTTTCTTTCATGATATTTTTGTATTAGTTTTACTAAATAAAGTTATTGATGAAAATAATATTACTGAAATTGCAGGCCAAAAGTATAGCATGCAAAGCATCATTACCATATTATTCGCGATTAAACCCAACGATTTCGTAGTCAGTATTAATGCATTACCGTATTATTCATTGAAATATGGTGTCAAAAAAGGTAACGGTAATATTATATTACGACTTTATTCGGATGAAATCCAAGCGATAGTGTATACAGTAATAGTACAATTACAGTAATATTCGTTGATATATGGTATCAAAAAATGAATAATAATGTAATTATGCAAATACATTCTATATTAAAATAACACACAAATATAATTGTTTTAACTGCCTCCGTGGCCGAACGGTTACCATGCCGGACTGCCACGCAGAGGTCCCAGGTTCGATTCCCGGGCCGGGAGAAATGTTTGTATGGCCTACATTTATTTCTCTCGTGAGTTTGGGTGTAATTTGTGGTTGTCTATGTGTGTGTCCATGGCACCCGCGACACAGGGTTTCCCTAGTGCGGGGCTATGTTGAGTGTGTGCGTTATTTATTTTATTTTATTTAATGTGTTTCTTACGCGAATTTAATGGTTATCATCACTTACGGAAAAAAATAACGATTGCATAATCTGTACTAACTTGTTATGGTATTATTCGTGTAAAAAGGGTGTTTAGACATTAAGGGAATAATATTATTATGTTCATTACGGGGCCAATGAAATTAATGTACTTTTATAAATATCCATAGAAATATTACAAAAAAAATTACACGGTCTAATTAACGCTCTAAACATCGGATGTGCAATAAAATGAAAACTACCGCAACAGCATATTACCATATTATTCGGTGGGAAGGGCGATCTATACCGCATCAGACATTACTAAGTTTTTTACACAGAGGCTGTATGTGCTTTCCAGTTTACATTAATTGTGAAACCTAGGAATTTGCATGTGTTGCACAGTGGAACTGGGAAGGCGAGCGTTGGCTGTTTTATATAATATTTCCTTCTAATAGAAAACCGACCTCAAAAGTCATTCATCTCTTAGTGTGCCACCCTTAGAGATGGAATAAAATTTTAATGGGATCACTACTGAGATACTCTCTTTCCAATAAAAAAAGAATAATCAAAATCGGTTCACAAATGGAGTTATCGCGTAACATACATACAAAAAACATACAGTCGAATTGAGAACCACTAACGCAGCAATTTGTACGTAAACATTATTTATGCGTCCAACTCTGTATAGTTTTATGCACACACTACAGTTGTAGTCTGCAAAGGCCCTCAGGTGTAAAGTGTGCCAAATCGACAATATCGGATAGCGTTTTACGTAAGCCAGATTCTTGAGAGATATCAACGGTGTCAACGGTGAGAACGCAAAAAATCTCTTTAGTTTTGTACCTATCATTTATGCTAGTGATATAGAATCTACGACATTTTGTATCGTAACTGTGACGATCTACCTTTTCTAGAGGCATATAGTGTGTTTGATAACAAGACGTTCATTTCAAAGTATTTATATAATAGATTTTATTCATTTTTATTTATTTCGAACTATACCTGGGTTGCATCCCCTTTGTCCTAGAACACTAGACATATACCTTCTGTAAACATTTCGGTTACTAAAGTCACGAATATTCCCCAGATAACTGGCCATATAGACATAGTACATATGCTTATAAATATGCCGTACATTTCTAGTATTTTTGATCCATGACAGCCCTCGTATAACCATTACTAGTTGGTAGGTTAAACTGGAGAGCATTTGTCTACACATTTTCTTAAGATTGACATTGGTTTCTCTTTATTAGTTTGCATTGTTTTTATTTTGTTTGGCAGACGGTACAATGTATCTGTTATGAGATCGTACAAGATTCAAGTGATTCTTAGTGAAAAAATAATTACTAATAATTTGTCACATTATTCAAATTTATAGTCAATATAAGCTTGTATTTATTAATCACGCCGTGATCACACGGATTTTTTTATTACATTCTTCTGAGTAATAATGCACGCCGTTGTCAAATATTTTATTTATTATCTTTTATTCTTTCACTGTGGATCTCAGCCTTTTTGAGGACATCAGTGGTCTGGTCAATGTGAGCCCTTCTGAGACGTCCTCTTAAAACCCTTTCATCCACATTCGTATCATAAATCTATTTAGTAACACTTTTTACATCTATCCGCCCTACATGCCCATGCCCAAACCACCCCAACATTCCTTTCTAATAACTCACACTCAACATAACCCCGCACTAGGGACCCTTTGTCGCGGGTGCCATGGACACACACACATAGATAACTACAAATTACAGCTAAATTCACGAGAGAAATAAATGTAGGCCATACAAATATTTCTCCCGGCCCGAGAATCGAACCTGGGACCTCTGCGTGGCAGTCCGGTAACGGTTCGGCCGCGGAGGCAGTTAAAAAATTTTCTCTATTCTAGTCACCACATCCTCTTTCAAGCTACATCTTTCACGTATTACTGTATTCTTCACTCTATTCCACAAATTTTCCTCAAAGATCTCATCTTCACTGCATTAATTCTGCTTCCTTCTTCTGTCATACCCAAGTTTCACTACCAAACACCAGCAAAACATTATGTGTGGACATGTGTGCTTTTTGAGATAAGATGTTGCTCCCCATTAGATCCTTTATTTATGACTTTCGTACCCTTTTTTCAATATCCTCAATAAACTTTCAATCTCTTGTAAAAACACTACGCTGATATGCAAACACATTCACTTGATCAACATTCATTCCTTGTATTTTAATCTTACATACCTTCACGTTCTGACTATGTAACAATACCTAGTCAAATTTCATTTAAAATTATATAGTACGTACGTTTTGGTATAAAACCGTTGTTCAGTCAGTAACATAGAACAACCTTCGTTTCTTAAATGGCATTGTACATCTTGAGATTAGATTTCCGATATAAACATAATGCATTTCTTTCAGTGATTAATCTAATCAAAATGTGCTATGTTATATAATTGATTGAATTTACACAAGCAATTGTTTAGCTGTTTATTTGGCAAAGTCGCAGAATGTCCACTGTCATTTCTCAGAGTCTCTTTCGCAAAAAGGTCCCTTTCGCAAAAAAGGCTCACGAGGCTTAAATATAAATATATATTGTAGGCTCCCTGTTGAAGAGAAACTTTTACAGACTTGAGTAATTGTACTACACAAAATTAATTATGAAATGTGCATGATAATAAAATGTCTATGAAAACCGCGTAACGACACATCTATCATAATTCCGCATACGTATTTTTTGTGTTCCCATTTATGCCGCTGAATTTAGTAGGTGTGGTACTAGGTTAAACTTGGTTAATTCGACTGTAAAATAATTCCAGCTGTTGCGTGAGCTTCCAAACCTCGGCGAAAAAAACAAGGAGCAGCCCCTTTGCCGGCCGTACAGCATCAAGGCAAGAGCGCTGTTGCACGCACACTTGTCGCGCATGCGCCTTCCTCCCGAGACTCTCGAGCTCGACCGCCGTTACATCGTGTCCCGCTGCCCTGAACTCATTCTAGAAATGGTCAACTGTGTCAACCAACTTATTGCTTTAGCCTATGCTCGTAGAAGTAAGTTTCTTTTGATTTAGTAGAAAATTTTTATGTTTTTAAATCTACTAAAACATTGTCAACCCTATTAAATAAAACTAATACAAAAGCTTTCAACTGCCTCTGTGGCCGAACGGTTACCACGCCGGACCGCCACGCGGAGGTCCCAGGTTCGATTCCCGGGCCGGGAGAAATATTTGTACGGCCTACATTTATTTCTGTCGTGAGTTTGGGTGTAATTTGTAGTTGTCTATGTGTGTGTCCATGGCACCTGTGACGCACGGTTTCCCTAGTGCGGGGCTATGTTGAGTGTGTGTGTGCGTTATTAGAGCTTAATATAATTCTCTCTATACAAACAATACGGTCAATGTGGGTAAATTTAAATTACTATTATTAAAATTATATAAAAAAATTAAACTATTTTAAAACGAGGATGGATACTCCCATTGTCATATTGAGGTAGACGTACGATTTTTTACTCAGCTTTCAAAAGCTAAGTTAGAGATCGTACATTCGATGTCAATCTTGACAATATAATAAATAGTAAGTTCAAAAGTTAAAACTTTTATTGTGTAAATTATAGGTAATAATTTTGTTCTGTACGTTATGTGTTGTGGATATGAATTTATTGATAATACCAATGTTTTTTTTACAGTTCCCCGATTACCAACAATTGAGACAATAGAAAATTGTATGAAGCTCTCTCCAATGATAGTACAAGGCCTATGGGAGTACAAATCTCCATTGCTACAACTGCCTTACATAACAGAAGACCACCTCAAATACTTCACGAATCGTAAGAAACACGTCAAATCGCTATTACAACTGGCGCAACTACCTGGGGACGATAGGAGACAAGTACTAAGGTTCTTAAATGACAATCAATACGAAGACCTCATGAAGGTGTTGGGAACCATGCCTTATATTCATTTTCAAGTTAACACTGAAGGTAATTTTCTTGTAATATTTTATTGACACAATTATTTTCTTGATTATAAAATGCCGACATTTTAAGAAACTAATTTGTAGTATAACACGGAAATCGAACAGGGAGCCTACCACAACCTCTTAAAACAATATTACTTTAACCTTAGGGCACTTCCTCGCCGAGAACATTCGCCTGTAATGTAACATTCAAGATTCGTTTATTTGTTTTCGTACCATGACGCGTACGTCGTACTTACAGTAAGCTTATTACGAGTATAATGTTAAAACTATGGCGTTTTATTGGCAGCTTTGAGTCTATTCATTCTAAAGTAATATTGTTCTTATGTCAAATTTAGTTATATTTAGTTTATATTAAATAGTTACTCGGACCCAGTGGACACAGTATTATTTTCGCATTTCTTAACTAAATATATTATACAACATTTATTGCTGATGATTAAAAGTTACGTTTAACTTATTTATAAACATAAATCTCTTGAATAAGGGTACTGGTGAAATTACAGGCACATGGGACTTGTCAACTTATGTCTCAGGGTGACATAAGTTGACAGTGCCCCTCAAATCTTTGCGATTTAAAGTTCTGAATGGTACTGCAACTGTTATGGACAGGCGTGTAGCTTACCATCAGGCGCACGGCTTGTTCCTCCCGTCACTTGATATTATTAAAAAAACCCGCAATGGTTTATGCGCACTGGAAAATCGAGCATTGCGAAACGCAGAAAAACTTGAATCCAATGCCCACCGAACTCACAACGAGAAATAAGTGAGAAAATGGTCTCAAATACTATATAAACTCTCAAAAGACAAAATGTTACATTACTGTTACCATTGATACCAAGATCGTACATACACAAAGAAAACTTCCTTCAAAAAACATTTTTTTTTTTTTTTTATTTAATAGTACATACGAAATAATTTCTCGACAAATAAAAAGACTCGATGTTTATTTCGTACAATTAGGGCAGCGACACTAACAGTTGGCACTAGACTATAATTTCGAATTAATAACGTGACAATCAAGGCTCAGCTTGTTTTATTTATTTTTCTTCATGAAAATGAGGAAAAAATATTGAAAACAACGCAATTTCAATAAATTTGATTATTACATATCTTTTCTTTTTTTTGCAATTAATTCTGTGAATGTAAATAATATTATGACTATCAGTACTTTAACATTATACTATGATAGGAAGATTCGGATCATCAAAATAGAAAGAGATGGCATTATGCAGTATATAGCGATATTTCTTTCCTATTTTTAGCAACGAATAGACAATGTTGGGAAATCATTCGTTCTTTCCATCACTATAAAAATAATACATTACTTGGTTGATAGGTTTGTCATGGTACGAATATGAGTAATATTATAATAAGCTTACATTATGCTTACATTGAAATAAGATTGTTTTTTGAAATGTTATGGTTGGTAATGCCCCAAGTCTAATTTCCTCCAAGCTAATTTTTTTGAAACTACTGCTCATTGTAATTCCATTGAGACTCCACTGACATTATAATAAATATTGTAGTTATGACAATATTTGTTATTGTGCTAAAATTTAGTTACAATGACAGTTGAGTCTCGCTGGAGTGCATCGAGTATATAACCAGAAATAGAGACGAAATAAGAGCCATCCATCCCTGGCAACTCATCAGGCAAATGAGCCTTATATCGCTTTTAAATATCAACTCACGTTTACACTTAAATCACAAATTAGAAAGCTGAAATAGTACAGCGCCAACAACTGACCTTTGTGTATGTCTCCATACATTCCAAAAACATTCTGTATTTATTGTAATAAAGATAATATCTCTAAATATGGGGACTGTTCCATTCGGTGGTGTGGAAAAAATTGCAAAACATCTAATTACAAAACAAACGGAATCAAATTTCATCGGTAATTAAATATGTAAATTTTCAATTTTCGTTAATTACAGTAAAGCTCAAGTTAAACTGGTTGATTTGAAGTGATACAATCGACGACACGCGTGAATTGTTTCGAATTCGGGCTGGCCAATCGGAGCGCAGTTGTCACTGTAATGATATGGCAAAATAATTTTCAAACAAATTAAATGACATTTCGTTACTATTTCTATATACACTGGAGTGACAATGGAATGGCAATGATGGCATTCATTCATTCAACCACAAACGATCGATGTTGCCTTACTAAAACTATCATGGAAATTACTATGCATTTCTTAATTTCTATCTTGTTTAATCAGCAATTTTGTCTTCAAATGAAATGTATTTATTTGATGTCACATAATTAGTAGATTGCGCCATTGAAGAGCAGAATACCAAAAAATTGCAATGCCAAGCCACTGCTTTTGAATTTTATCGGATTACCAAACAAACAAAATTTTGTCATTGAAACTATCGACACACGACTGAAATGATTTAAATTAGTAGACTTGGAGCCCGGATAAAAATACAAAAACGTTGTCTTCTATAAAGAGAATGTGCTTAGTGCATTAATATCTTTCTATTTATGATATATTATTAATATTTGAGTTCTTAGGTTTTCGCGCTTGTCAAATTATAGGACTTGAAAAATTTTTTCGGATCTAAATAGCGTATTATTTGTTTTTTTTTTTTTCAAACTAACCAACATTTGACATCAGGATCGTTGGTTTGTTTGGAAAAATAAATATACGCGGTTTAGATTTAAAAAAATTGTTTCATTTCTTACATTAAAATTTAACTGCCTCCGTGGCCGAACGGTTACCATACCGGCCTGTCACGCAGAGGTCCCAGGTTCGATTCTCGGGCCGGGAGAAATATTTGTATGGCCTACATTTATTTCTCTCGTGAGTTTGGGTGTAATTTGTGGTTGTCTGTGTGTGTGTCCATGGCACCCGCGACACAGGGTTTTCCTAGTGCGGGGCTGTGTTGAGTGTGAGCGTTATTATTAAAAAGTTATTGAGACCCTAGTCTCAATAACTTTATCGAAGGGCGGAGAGTGTCCGTTCTCATTACTTATTTGCTCTCTAGCCTCATACCTATATGAGAATAGTATTTTATGCAATTGTTGCATAATGAGGGTTCTTGAAGTCGAGTACCGTCTATAGGCCACGAGGCTAGAGAGCAAATAAGTAATGAGAACGGACACTCTCCGCCCCTCCCTAGCTTTAGATATCGCACCACGCCCCGCACATTGACGGTCACATTGACTGAACGAGTACAAGTCGGTCGGCGAGCCGATTTCGCGCTAAGACGGCTTTGATGTTTGAATATAGTTTTCATTTATTCATTACGAAATTTGTACGTTAATATATAACATCATTTTACGTTACTATTTATAATGGTCGTGAATTGTGCTGTGTACGGCTGTTTATAATCATCTAAACGTGATAAAGAGAGGAGTTTCTTTCGTTTTTGAAAGATGAAACGAAGTAAGTAAAAAAACTTATGTCTGAGCGTCATTCAGTTATTGTTTTCTTTAGTGCAGAGTAATACATAATACAGATTTATTATATCAATATAATAAGACGTCAAAACTTCGTGAGCTAGACAAGGCTTCTAGAATTTTCAATTTGTATTGCCGATAAATATTACGTAGTGAAAATACCTAATTATTAACAAGGTAATGATAAAGTTGGACACGCAATTTCAAATACTTTGGTTACCTTATTTAAAGGTACCTGTCCAAAATATAAAATTTTAAGTGCTTTTAATATATTTTTGAAATAAATCTTCAATATTATTCTAGTTAGTGAATTAATAAAAAATATAATATTATATCGATGTAAATACATAATAAACATGTGCCATTATTAGGATTCTATAATAGAATTATAGATAACAGATTCGCGTTAGAATTTTCGCTATGTTGCCGCTCTGGCCACGTAACGTAATAGTATGAGCAAGTGACGGGTAGGTAACCCTGCCACTTCACACGCACACATTCGTGCGTGTGCAGATAGCGCCTTGTTGTATGTAGTAGTAGTAGGTGAATAATTTTCGACCGTTGTATGGAGTGTCCGGGGTGTGACGAGGCTTAGGCGAGGCTAGCGGCCTAAGTAATAGGTACGAGATTTTAAGACTTAATTATGTAATGCCATTCAATAACAATAACAGAATCTATATTTAATGTACATTTTGTTACGAATCCATCAACAAACACAATTTTTTAAAATAAATTTTACCCCTTTATTTTGGGTAGGCAAAGGTTCCACCATACAGCCTCTTCATATGTTTAGACGAAAGCCAAACAAACGTTATAAAACAAAAAAACCAAAGAGATAGAATAGCACTGACCAAGTACCACGTATATTTTAACCATTTTTTTTATAAAGATTTATGGCCCAGTTGCAAGACTTTTAGGCCAATTTAACCAATCAGGAGCCAGTATAGC
The DNA here is from genome assembly GCF_003589595.1 of Hyposmocoma kahamanoa. Lineage (NCBI taxonomy): Eukaryota > Metazoa > Arthropoda > Insecta > Lepidoptera > Cosmopterigidae > Hyposmocoma > Hyposmocoma kahamanoa. The sequence continues at coordinate 7,520,228 of NW_020654748.1, forward strand.
GTTTGAGTAGCGTCCTTATTGATATTTTAATTAGCAAAATTACGACATTCTTTTTTTGAAACTCATAGTTCAGTGTACAGTACGTTAATACTCACTAAGTTCTGTGTACAGAACTTTAATGAAATTTTCCAGCTCATTGGCGAGTACCATAGTCAATAGAATTTTGATTCAGAACAAAAGAGCACCATTGTGACATGGTTTATGAAATTATATAAATTGACAGGTTAAATTGCAGTACTATTAAATAAAACTATTATATATATATTCTTTATTGCACCAAAAAAATACAAAAGAAGTATTAATTACGCAAAAGGTGTGCAAAGGTGGGCTTATCTCTAAAAGAGGTCTCTTACAGCCAACCCAAGGTGTTAGTGAGCAACAGCGTGCAAGAGAGAAATACAATAAAGTAACAGATAAATAAATATAAACTGATACTAACATAAGTATTATAAACACATATAAAATATATAACGTATAATAATAATAATAATAATAATGTGTATGTATTTTCAGTAATTGACGATGAGAACTCGACAGTGGTGACAGCAGGCGCCATTGTCACGGTGACGGTTTTTCTTAGACGGACCAATATGAAGGAACTTTTCGGCGACACCACCATTAAAGAGAAAGAAAGCATCAAGTAAGATTTGAGTTATTTTTGTTTCTTGACTTATTTGTTCGTCCTTATTTTGAAAAATCGAGGGATGTTAGCGCGCAAAGATTTGTCAGCATTGGAGAAAAATATTTTAAGAAGTATGAGTGGAAGTTTATATAATTATGTAGAACAGTTTATTAGTCATTATAATTTCGCACTGCTGGGCACAGACCGCCTCGACTTCTTTCATAACATTATTTACAGTCACCGTGCTTATTATGAACTTTTAAAAAACCATGCAAGTTCCAGGCAATTCTTTTTACTCCCAAAAACTGACTGGATAAAATTCGTATTACGACATACGTATTTTTCGCTATCTTCTCGCTGGTTATTTTGTCTATGACTAGCTCGTGCTTTTTAGTGTAACGTTCAAAAACATGGATGAATATTTACCGGTAAGTTACGGTGTTATATTTGTCACTTAGTTTAAGAGAAAAATAATAGATACGTATTATTCATGTACGAAAATAAATAAAGACACTATATTATAACAAAATCAATACACTATATTTTAATTTTTGTAAATAAGAGAAAAGCGCAAATTAAGTTTCCGAACGACGTCAAACGTCGACGAAATTCCGCGGGTAAATGTTTACTTTGTAGTTTGTTGAAAACATGTCAATAATATTTTAAGAATATTTGACTATAAATTAAATTGTAAGAAATTATACTTGGCTTTAGTGAAAAATAACCTTAGTCTCAACCAATTAATCGGTGGACTTTGTAGGCCTCGACATGTGCGGTTTAAGTTCATCACAAAGATTGTGGATCATATCTTTGCTGAGCCAGTATCTTTTCATAAATTGTTGTGCATCCATTTCAAACGGCTCACTACGATCTCGCAGTTGTCTTCTTTGGATTTTTTCCATATTATTATCGTGTGAAGCATCACTTTCGAGATACTCAAACATTTCGTATTCATCACACATGATGAATTGATTGCCTAAAAATATATAAACTAAAAATTATAATAATTATTATACAATTATACACAAAACAATTCAATAAAAGCTACACCAAGACACTGTAAACTGAATGGTTTATTGCTGTTACTTTTTGACAGATCAACCGTGAACTAAATGTCAAAATAACGTTTGTAATACGATAGTGCCATATGATCGATGACTGGCTGGTATTACCAGTTCATAATATGAAATTACAATGCAGTTTACTTTAACTGCGTGGAAATAAGAGTTTATATTAGGCCCCCTGGAGTAAGTAAAGCTATTTTACGAGTTACGTCATGCGGTTATAATATCATGTTATCGTATCGATAGCATACACGATAGTGCTTGCCATCGTGGTGAAAGGATTTGCCAATCTGCGTAAGGTACTCGTCGATTGTTGCCCAGGGTGCGCCAGATATACAGGAAAGGAGTGGTATGTCGTACGTGGGGCTTCTTTCGTACACCGCGTAAGCGTTATAATGTGGAAAAGGCATATGGCTTTTTTGACAAATCATTTAGTTTTCCCGGAATTTTCGGGAATGGGAACAAATAGGTGATAATGATTTATGTGTTTTAGTTTGAATATGATATTTGTAGGTATGTAAATATTTCAAAAAAACATTATATATAAATACATTCAAAATAGGTAATTTTTTCTTAAAAAAAATGTAGCAAGTATATAGCAAATCTATATATTTCCGACTGAAAACGTCCGGTCTGTACCAAAGGCAAAGGGCAACAGAATAAAACCTGACGACAACCGAAACACGAAGTTTGCCAAAGGACATTGAGAAAATAGCACTGTAATTATTTTATATTTCGAAACTATTATCACGTATAAAAATATTTTTTTTATACACGAAAATAGCATGTAGTTTCAAACATGTTAAATCCGTCAGTAATAGCAATAAACCAAAATCTAAACAACTTTACACAAATACAACACAACACAATAGCAGAACTAGAAGGAGTTCTACCAGTAAAAGAGTTCGTCCAGGGAAGTACTGCCACTTTACTTACTTCTGCCGTCAAGCAGTAATGCCAAGCAGTAATGTGAGCATTACTGCGTTTCGGTTTGGATGGGTAAGGGTGCTGGTGAAATTACAGCGACATGGCACTTGTGAAGTTACGCCTCAAGGTGACAGGTGCAGTGTTGCCTCTAAGATATTTGCGATTTAAAACTGAATGGCACTGCAACTGTTATGGATAGGCGTGTCGCTTACCACCAGAAGTACGACTTGTTCGTCATGTCACTTTTTTATTTATTTTTATTTTATTTATAACATACATAGCTTATAATAAGTTAAAAATACATAAAACGGTGTCGCCTATTAAAGATTTTTCTGTAAACCCCTGCCTGCATATCATGTTGCCAATAATAAACACAAAATAGGGTAGGTAAGAAGATATTTCGCTCCCACCGACCCGACTGACCGGTCACATTCGTCGCTAGCATGATTCATATTTTGTGGAAGTGTGTGTGATGAAGCCATTCTTTCTGTCGTTAATGTTATACGGTGTGTTTCATGTTCAAAATAGTAAATTAGTCTGTTTATAAGATAGTTAGCTAATGTAAAAAAAGTTAGGATTAGGATACTTATTCTCAAACTTTAGTCTATTGTTCCATTAAAAAATAACCACCTCTAGCATCTTGCATGCAATAAAAAACGGTCAACTTGATATTCCTTTGCAATAGTTTTATTACAAAATTGATGATATACCTTCCTAAAAAATCTATCTACCAGAGACTAGAGAGATAGATATGGAGAGAGAGATATTTTGATTATTTTTAGTAATTGATTTTGTAAACAAATTGTACAAATATACTATTCGTAACGAATTAGTAACGACTCGCTACGCTTTTAATTTGCCACACAGAAAGGACATGTTTCGATTTGCCACAATTTTAATTATTTTTTGTTAAGCTAATTTCGATTTGCCACACTTTTATAGGACTTTTATTACTTTATTTCGGTACAATTACATTTAAATTTTTTTGATTGGTCAAATATAAAATATTTTCTTACTAAATGTACCTTCAATAGTTTTCATTCTATGGTAAAATTAAACTCGTTATATGGACTAAAAATTCGATTTGCCGCATTAATTTTAACAGATGTAGCATTAAGAAAAACGTTTGGCTAGTGTGTAACGTTGTTAATTTCCAATGATCTGATAACATTATGAATTATTCTAGTCTTGAATTCCGGAGTCCTAACCATATTAAACGTAACGTTCGAGGTAATTGACCCGAAATAGCTCTACCCACTCTTGTCACTGATGAGTATGGATGATGATTTAAAGCTGCACTTTGAATTGTTTATCGAAATCCAGCGGCGAATCTGGCGAAATCCAGTTTCAATCGAAAGAGATTGCCACCTTTGAGATTATGATTGTTCAATATTCAGATATATTTCGAGAATTTGTACGCGCCAATAATTTTTATTAAATTAAAACAATATCGAGAATATGGATTGGGATTTTTGTTTGTTAGAGTTCCGTATTCAATTTGGTCTCCTTATCGAATCGATGGCATACACTATAATGCTTGCCATCGTGGTAAGAGGAGTGCAATTACGATTATGAGTTTCGATTTCAGTAATTTCAGTGTCCAAATCAAATCCGCGTAAATGTCGTGACAACCAAATTAGCGTGATTTATGGAAATCTATTGTTATCAGTCAGCAGACACCATAATAATGCTTACTGTACAAAAATGAAAGTCATAGCTATAGAAGTAATAATAATGTTAAAGCCCTCTCATGTGAAATTTGGTTTAGTGCAGATACGCGCCTTGTACCAATACTACATACGCGGATTTGCACCTTCCCCGACGATATTGCATTTTATTAATACATATATTTTCATACATTTATTTTAAATAGGGATAACGAAGAAGAAGGCGGTACCGTCGAAACAACCGAAAAGGGCGAAAAAGATGAAAAGGGCGAAAAGGCTGAGAACGATAAAAATGACAAGAAAGAAGCTTTTAAGCGACCAGTATGGATGAAGCAGCCAAGGCGACAGGCCGGCAAGAAGGGGAAGAAACACGCGCCGGCAAAGCAGGCAGCTAAGCCTGCGCCCGTAGCCAACTCGACGCCTCCGCCAACGGCTAATGACGTTAAGAAAACCAAGGAACCAAAGAAAAAAGACTACGAAGGTGTGTTCATTTTTATTACTTCGAATCGCTAGTTTGCCATAACGTCTAGGACGTGACATAGTCAAACAAGTGTTTGTATTATATTGTATTGTATATATCAGCATCATGCATCACGAATGAGTTGAAAAGCTGGCAGTTGGAATCGACTGCATAGATCAAGTTTTGGTATCGTAAGTGTGTTAGTCACCATGTTAGTCTATGTTATCCCTGTGAGTTTTTTAGTTAATAGTATACATATTTGTCATAAAAAAGCTAATTTACTAGAATTTTTGCTATGATTCAAACTGTGCAACTTTTAGATATGTTAACAGCTTTTAAATATATAATAATAATCTTCAACCAGTGACCGCAGTCTAACCGGGGCTTCCGTTCTTCCAACTGAGCTACAGACCGAGTTAGTCTGACCCAGTCAGATCGAATGAGTTTTCCTTTGTGTTTGTTCGGTCTTCGTATGAATAATAATTACAAACTAGTGGAGTAGTTTCACAAAAATACATGAATATCAAGGTAGTAAAAACATCACGATATTCATTACAAATAAATAATAATAATCTTTCCATTGACCTACCAATAAATGGAAGACGGGTTCGCGCTAAAAAGTGTCCGCACCTATAGAGCGTTAAAATCACATACAGAGCGTTAATCGCGCAACAGTCTTCGTTTGTTCGACTGACAGTGCGGTTGTCAATCATGCAGTACTATATAATAATAATAACTTGTAAAAATTACTGCAGTCAAGTGTGAAGACAGGATTTTGTATTATATTTTTACTAAATAAATATATTATGTTATCATAGTTATCATTTAAAAGTGTTATTTTGAACAGTTGTATATTATTTAATTTATTTAAAAATGAATCGTAAATATAAATTACAAAAGCAAACAAAATAATCAAATTGCTAACAGTCCTTTTTCTACACATTGCATGCGCAAAAGATAGAAAGAGACCCATTACGTCAATTTCAAAAAGCTTATTAATATAAAAACTTCTTGGTTATTTTCAATTGCTCGAATTTTTAAAATGATTTTTTTATAAACGTTACCAATAACTACCAAAATGTTGTTGTACTCGTTTTACGGCTTGAAATTACCTATCAGAATTCAGAAAATTCATTTGCTCGAAATAACGTTAGCTCGAATTTTCATAATGTCCAATGTATTTTTTTAGGAATATTACAATACAAAAGCTAATTTTGTCTTTGTGAAAAGCATCAAAATTACTGACTTGAAAGCGCAAACGGTTTTATTATAAAACCGTAATTGGGTAAAAAAAAAATTTTTCGCAATTACAAAAATTTCAGTTTACGTTTAGTTGGAATATCGGTACATTTCTTAGTACACGCTTATTTTCACATTTATAATATTTGTATGTATGTATCTGCCCAACTCTTTATTTCTTTAAGTGAATTTGTACAAAATTCGACATAATAATATGTAAAAAAATTAATTAATATTTACAATAAAGGCTGCTCTCTCATTACTCTTGTGTTCAAGTAATTTGCAGTCGAAGCTAAATATGGTGTTTTTGGGCCCTTAAATTGTTGCAAGCAGAATTAGGCAGTACTGCAATGACGTTACAATTTAAATTAAATGTTTTAGTTTTTGTTTTATATTTCGTTACATGTCACATTTGTTGTGACTTTGGACTTTTTTTCTTGGTTTTCGTATTAGACCCGACGTCCATTTGTTGGTAGGCCAATGAATCTTACCAATAAAATCTATAACTTTTCGGTCAGATTGTCAACTCTAATAGAATACATAATTATTTGTAAGAATATTCACAAACAAGAAGTAATCGAATCATCTTCCTGGCTCAAGTATTTATCAATTTTCGTAGAACCTTTTAGAAAAGTGGGAAATGTTTGATTTTTATTTTTCTTAACCCAAGTTTTGTTCATAACTAGGTGAAGACTCGGACGTAGGCAGTTCGGATGAGTCGGTCTCGCACTCGTCAGGGTCCGAGGACGAATCTCGCGACAAGTCGTCGGCTCCAGAAGATGACGACGACCAATGGGACAAGTTCCAGAAGCGGCTGCAGAAGCGAGAGCGCCTTGAAGGACGCTCGAAATGCTCGCATCCGGTTCACTGTCCCTTCTTCCCCAGGGTAAGGATTCTATATTTTAGGTACTGAATAAATTAATATTCTAATTATGTTGATCACAGAAAGTCATGATGGTACTCATGTACGGGGATCTCCTACAAAGCGAGAAATATCAGGAACGTATACCATTATTTTTTTATATTATTATTTCTTAAATTTTGTCTAGTATTTAAAATTCAAACAGTTCATCGCGCAAAAGTGTTGCCCGCTTACAAGCAGCTAGTGATTACAGTCGATAAATATTTTATTGATTGTCGACTGAATGTTGGTCACGCTTATGCAATAAATAGCCGACTTTGTTATGTTGAATCTTAATCCCATTATATATCCAACAGCTGGGCACAGGTTATTTGAATTGTCAGTGTTGGTAAGTTCGTACATACATATTGCATTTAGAACTTTCTATTAAAAATACAAAGTGGAGACATATTTTAAAGTTTTTCATTTTAATACATTTTATACGCCAACCTTGCTCAGTGCTACAGCTTTGTGCCTTTTGCGGTTGAAAGACTGGGTCCCTGGGGCCCCAGGCGAAACTTCTAGCGAATGAGCTGTCGGATCGCCTCGTAGAAGCCTCCGGTGACCACAAGACTGACAGTTATTTCCGCCAAAGAATAAATTTAGCAATTCAAAGGGGAAATGTTGCTAGGCACGATGTCCCAGGGTACGGCGCACGATGAAATTTTCTTTTTGTAAACTTTTTTATTTTTTTTATGCATTTACCTGCTACTTTTTACTTTACTGCTATATTTAGGAAAATAAACAATTCATACCATAATAATTATGAATAATTCTATTCAATATAGATAATCGAATCCACCTGTTCTTATTCAAATGTATATGAATAAATATTGATTTCGTTGCAAGTGGGCCAACTGTCAAAATGAGAATAAAGATGGCGATAACGCAATTATTACTAATTGCGCGACAGTCCAATTGGAACTCATTGGAACGTCGCGTCGTAACATTCACAATCTAGTTTTTTTTTCACAATCTACCTTCTTTCATGATCTATCGAAAAAATTGTCCACAACCATTAAAAGACTATTTAAAATTTCACGAAAACTGGCAACCCCCTTTTTTTTTTAAACCCTGCAAATGTCATATTACTCCGTCTCCAAAAAAGACGCACTATAGGTATATCGAAAATGAACTGTTCTATGCAAGGTTAAGTAAGTTTCGATATATTGAAGAATAACACAGGAACAGCCAGGTGAATATTAAGTTTAACAAAGTTTCAGACAGCCTTTGCATCAGATCTGGAGTAAATAAGACAAGACATATTTTGTTCCATCGAATTGGTTTATATTGTAAGGTGCTGCCTCCAACCAAGTGCCCTATTTTGAACAAAATTTCAGACAGCCTTTGCATCAGATCTGGAGTAAATAAGACAAGTCATATTTTGTTCCATCGAATTGGTTTACATTGTAAGATGCTGCTTCCATCCAAGTGCCCTATCTTGTGATGGCTAGTTGGGGATCTTTGAATTTTTTTTTAATTAAAATATTGCTGTGTTGAAACATCATTTAGTCAGATGCGCGATGAAGAGCGAAACTAGTAGGTATCGTGTGCAAATTGTGGCAAATAAAGTGCAGATCTCGGACCTCAGACGATAACGTAATGCTAACATGCGCAAACTGTCGGTATATGGTATAAAATTATTATAATGAAGTTAATATTAAAGGATTTCTATAGATTCCAGTGGCGTCCATATAACTCGATTCCTACCGGCTTGCCTAAAATTTCCCCCGTACCTATTATAGTACCTATTAAAAAACATTTATGCAAAATATTCGCTATTAGACGCGTAATAACTTGTCCCGATGCATCTCAACCAATCAGCGCGAGGTAAGCCGGCGGATCGGCGAGTTCTGTTTCATTCATGAAATTTACACGCTCCCATCAAAATATACGCACACGTTCGCAAAAATCCGCTTTAAAACATATAAAGAAATGGCGGTCGAGAAACCGCAATAATTCGAGTTATTGTCAAATAGTGTACACTTAAATTTAAACCTTATTCCAACACATTATAGTTTAATTTGTTTTAATGTCAGAATCGTTGCCAGATGGTAAAACTTTCTTAAAATAATGTAACAAAATTATTATAATAGCAAATTACAATAATTTATATATATCTTAACGATAAATAGTGTTACATATGTATCTATATTTAACGGAGTGTTTCTTTCTAATAGGACTGCGTAACGAATGTATAGAAGATCATGGTAATTCGTAGGTAATTAAAATAGGAACACTTAGCATTCATGTGTTTGTTTACATACTTTCGTATCGCGACGGGCAGCATAAAATGTAAAATTACTTTAAAAGCTATGGTTAGTTTATGTGTAGAATAAGTTATCCTGTGAAATGAAGTGAACTACTATCTTGTGTCCTAATATGTGTTGTGTTCAAATGTCGCCAAGCGCCTTTTTAACGGGAAAATAAATTTTTGTTAAAGTGTTTTTTGTTTTTTGAAAAAGTTATAGCTTCGGCTTTAGCAACGAAAATTTTCACGCCTCGCCACTGATAGATTCTTAAAAAAAAATATTACGAATTGTGTGATTGTCTATTATCTACGTCTAGCAACTTGCTTGCTATCAAATAAGGTCGACTTGAGATATTCTTGTGCAGTTATTTTATTACAAAATGGATTATATACTTTTCTAAAAAAAATCAGTAGATTTTCAACCAAAACGTAAGTTATGGTAAGTCAAAATAACATTTTTTGCTTTTTGACTTAAATATATCCTTTTTGGGTATATTATAGGTACCATATTTTGAAAGTCAACAGCGATTTCTTTAATTTTAAATGTGGGATTTATAATATGCATAAAAAGTATAATATATTTGACTAAAAAAGAAAATTTTTGGTATTTTGATTTACAACAACTTGGGAGGTATAGACTATCGCTTTTCATCTTCATTATTTTAATAATAGTAATGATTTTTTTGCGAAAATATTAAATATATTTACTTACTAAACGAGTTAGTAACGATGTGCTACAGTTTCGATTTGCGTTATAGAAAGAACATGTTTTGATTTGCCATAATTCTAAATATTCGATTCGCCACATTTTAGCGAGACTACCCAATTCGATTTAATTGTATTTTTATATTAATTTTATTGATCATACATAAATAGAAATAGAAACACTTTTCTTATTTAACGAAAAACATAAAATAAACAACTAAACATTATTCCTTAGAAATTTATACATTTTCAAAAGGTAGCAAATTGACACTCGTTGTTGGCATATAAATATTGTTCACCGTAAACGATAATGTTTAATAATGACATTTTTATAAAACAACCCCTAAGAGAGAATGAATGGTGATTGTATAAATGTCTTTTTACAAAGAGCAACTCCTACAGCTCCTTACTCAAGCCTCTCAGGAATCTGCCTTGCATTTGAATAGTAGGAGTATAATCAATGTGACGACTTCATGTGACATTGAGATATATTTGAATTTGAATTAAATTGATATTAAACAAAACGTTTCAGGTTTTTGAGCGAAACAGTTTTACGTACTCGGATCACTGGCCATGACATGAGCGTCTGGCATGGTTTGCTGGGAGACGTCTCACAGTGGGCCCAAATTGATAATTCTTGGACATAGGAATAACTTGTGGAGTATCGAGCAAATTTTTTTTTATATGATAAATAATAACATTCCTAACAACTTTTATTCTTGTATAATCTCTTGAAAACTTGATAGTTGCGGAGAAAAAAAAATTTTTTGTATGGAGAAATATATATTTTTTTTATTTCAAAATATACGTAAATGTAATGTGCGTGGGTTACTTACAGTCCAGTTCCAATAATTTTCAAGGAATACAGAGCTGATTTTTTTCATATGATAAATAATAACATTCCTGATAACTTTTACTCTTATGTAATTTCTTGAAAAGCTGATTGTTTCAGTGAAAAAAATTATTCGTTTTTTTTTTGTTTGGAGAAATAGACATTTAATTTTTTATCTCGAAATGTAGGAAAATGTAATGTGTGTGGTTTATTATCAGTATAGGTTCAGTCATTCTCTATCAAGAAAAAAATAATCTATCTGCAGCCGTACGGCTTTACGAGTAAAAAGGTGTCAAAATTTTAAATTTGTTATTTATTTTTTAACGCAATATACTAGTGATACGTTCTTAGTGATCATCACTAATATCAGGTTTCTTACCACGGTATGACTTTTTTTTATTTTCCCGATATTTCGGAACGGTTGCACGCTCCATGGTCACGGGTTGACTGGACGTCGGCAGATGACAGCTTTAAGAGCAGACATATCTGTCTACCCTCTTGCGCTGTCGACGACTACCTTTACATTTTCGTACGCACGCACATTACATTTTCGTAATTTTGAGATAAAAAATAAAATGTATATTTCTCAATATAAAAAAAAAAATTTTCTCCGAAACTATCAACTTTTCAAGAAATTATACAAGAATAAAAGTTATTAGGAATGTTATTATAAATCACATAAAAAAAAATTTGCTCGATACTCCACAAGTTATTCCTATGTCCAAATATTATCAATTTGTGCCCATTGTGCGACGTCTCCCAGCAAACCGTGCCAGACGCTATGCCAATTAAGCCACGGAACGAACCAGCGTACCTCACAAATTTTTCTTGTGCTTGTTGTTGAATATTTGTATTGGGTTTTCAACGACTTTTTAGCCGTAGCGCCATCTATGAGAAATCTATGATTACTATGTTTTGTAAAAAGTAATGTAACAAAAGTTATTGTTTATGATGTTAGTGATATAGACCTGGGAGGGTGTTAGTATTTTACAAATAACCCTATTGACTGTAAAAGTAGTTACACAAGCCGACTTTTAGCGACTAAATGCGCGACTGCATCGATGCAAAATCCCTTATAAATGGCAAGTGTAGCGATTGCACATGTGTGTAAAGGTAGACGATTGGCGACTGCATCGATACTGTGTCGCGTTTGCATCGCTTCTAACAGTCGCCGTGTGTAACCGCTTTAAGATGTAAGAAGGTCTTCTGGTACTTAGTATGAGAGGGTTGTTCATATTGCAATGCCTGTATTAGATGAAAGGTTTTGTGTGGTAGGACAAACAGGAGTACTGGTGGTGCTACATTTGCGACCGCAAGTCGCACACGCTACTTACCGCACCGGCGCACGTGACGGCGTTGGTGGACACGCACGAGCTGCAGTTGCGATTCACAGCGCCACGCTGGCCCGGCGTCTACACGCTGGCTTGCTGTCTGCGGTCCGGTTAGTACCACCGCTCTGCGTTCGAATCTACCACAAATATCTGGCCATTTAACTGAAATTAACCTTGTGTCGTAGTGAATTTACAATACACTTTTCAGATTTTAGTTTCAATGAAAATGGCATCTGACGTTCGT
>NW_020654748.1:7532870-7651236 GCF_003589595.1 Hyposmocoma kahamanoa
TTCGAAATAGGCGGTTTCGCTCGCGGGGATTTTGTGCGGCGGATATATGTTGGGGGGTAATGCGTCGGCGGCGTTCGCGCGAGCCGCGGGCGCCGGCGGGCGGCGGCGGGGCGAGCCGCGGCGACGGCGCGCGCCGGCCGCACTCGCGCGCCGCGCTTCGCATCAAACCCACGATCGAACGACCGACGCCGACGCCTGCGCCGGTGTCGTATTACCGCTCTATAAATATCCCGCGAGCGCGATCGCCTATTTCGAAACGGTCCCGCGGCGTGTTTTGAACCAGTGATTGACAGTGCCGAGTGAAGAAAACCTTTCCGATCGCCCCTACCGCCCCCGACGTGAGTATCCCGCCGATGTAATTCGCGGGGCGCGAATCGAGCCCCGCGGATTTTGTTACCGCATCGCGGTTTTAAAATAAACAGCTGTTTCGTGGAATCAATAGCGCCGGTTACGTGCTAAATTAGGACTACGCTTACTGTTAAAGTTTTACGAAACACGAGATCAAATCTCGTAAGAATGAACCTGATATGTATGCACTAGACAAACTTGAAATTTTTTTTTAAGTTTGACTGATGTTATGACCCGAAGGACATTATAAATTTTAAATGTTTTCCTCATTCCGATCAAATAATTTTAACCGCTTACGTCGTGGTGATCGAAACAATCAATTTTTAATTTAATCATGGCTGGTATCGAATTTCGCAAACAATGCAGTACGAATGTGCATGCCTAAAACAATGCCAAATACTTTAGCACGAATATATACTATATTTATGACAATAAAGATGTTTTGTGTATGAAATAGTAAATTCAGTCAACAAACTAACATTAGAAGTAAGTTTTCAGCAACATGCTACTGCTCGAATTACTATATAAGTAAACGTATAACGCGAAAATATATTTATCTAAGTAACAAAATCTAAGTTTGTTAATTTTGCGAATATTCCATTAAGTACTTTGTCACTAATGTAATACCATAGAGTGATATACATTTTCCTAATGAATGAATGAGCGACACAATATTGTAATCTAGACAGCTTTAGAGCCATTAAACCTAGTCAGATTGCATAAGCGCAGAATGTAGGGCCAGTGTCGCTGAGTCAGTATTACTCGATCACATTCTTATATTTTGGCACTAACACCACGTAACTATTGGCAATTAGGGTTACTAATAACTAGGGCTATGCTAGGATTATGAAAACCTGAAAGTCCTTGACAAAACTGTACACGAACCTTATTATCGTGTCCTTATCAAACTTTTGCTGTCATTTGGCTTATAATACATAAATATTGGACAACATACCGCAACGTACGTTGTTCTGATCACAAAGTAAGTAACTAAAGCACTTGTGTTATGAAAATCGGAAACAACGACGGTACCACAAATATCCATTAGTTTATCTACATTGACTCGGACGGAAATCGAACCCGGGACCTCAGAGTTGGCGACACCACGGACATGATGACCACGGAGGTCATCATGCATTCTAATTGAGGGAAAAACAATTGCAATGATCCAAGACAGAAAAGTGATGATGATGTGTTGATAACATTAAACAAGAAGAGAACTTTGCAAATATATTTATTTGCAGCAACACTAATTATATTGCACAAAACTTCTGAGAAATATTTCAACACTTAATTAAATAATACAGGAGGGATGGAAACTGAGTAATTAGTTTCTTAGCCACCTGTAGTATCAACAGAATCGTACCAAACCTAAATTCTTAACATCACGACTACAGCAGCTGCTGTGTTTTAACCTTGAATAGGTATTTTTATAATACCACCGCAGCAGCTGTAGGCAGGCACACATTTTACCGAGCATATGAGTACGGCTTTGAATTCTGCATTTAGGGAGTAGGTACAATATTGTTGTAAACTTTGAGTTTGCTCATGTAGACCGTACTAAGCGTGTAATGTTAGCCCTCGACGTTATCAAGCTTATAAATAGATGGAGCACAGGGCAGGCACTTTCTATGCTATGGTTTTGAATTTGGCCTGAAGTTACGATTGGTGATACTCGCGCCGTCGGGCTCTGGAGGGCGCGAAGCGATGAATCGAACCGCGGACTGATAGCGGGCCGGTTAGACGAGTCCACAGCCAGAGTGCAACGGCCCAAACTAATGGAAATTTTAAAACGTTCATACTTGCAAGCCCTTTGATTTTATAATGTGATGTTATGCCTCTGCCTCAGCAGAGGTTCGCGAGCTCTTTCTTAAAACCTGTTTATTTTGCAATATTTCTTATTGTTATTTTTTTAGTTTGTAACAAAGAATATAATTATACATATGGATGGTAACAGAGAAATCAATACATAGATGTGAATATTGTCTTGATATGAAAGAAAATTCAACATTGTATTTTATGTGACAAAATAAATGCCTCATCAGGATACAACAAACAATGAACAAGGAAAGAAGATATGCAAATTTTAAGACATTTTACATGGCCGCTAAGGAGGTGCGTCCTTTGTAGCAGGCTCTTATGATTAGACTAATAAAGGTCGAGTCTGGTTTATTTACGTTTCAGATAAAATATAAACTTGAAACGTTATTTACTGAATATTATTATTTCGACTCAAAGTAAACCGGGTAGGTCTACAAATAGAAGAACTATTTAACACAATTAAATGTAACGCGCCATGTAAATCTTAAAAATGAAAATATTGATAAATAATAAAATAATATAATGTATACTTACATTGACTGACAATTATAATGTATATGTTGTTGTTCAAACATAAGTACTTAAGTTCCTTTTAGCTAACGATAATGACGTTTTAGTGCATTGGATATTGTTATAAGATAACACAGTAAGTAAAACAAGTGTCCCAATTGTAACTAAAAAAACTACGGCAGCGTTTAGTTATGCATAATTAAGTTATAGTATCTGCTTTTACATTTTACAGTCGACCTACTGGAATGTTTACATTGAATTTATCCTCTATGATATTAGAGTAAACGATGAAATCATCAACAGAATAAAATATGACTGTTATTAGAAACAAAAACATTTGTTAAGTAAATTTGTGTGAGCGATTCAGCTAGGAAACTAATTGTTACTGAGTAAAGGACATCAACGGCATCACGTCGCAGAATCTGTTCACATTTTTTTCTTATGAACGACATTTTGTTTGTCATGTAATTATTTATTTAAGTGTCTTTGTTCGGCTAATTTTAAAAACAAAAATAGCAAAGAATTGAACGTCAAGTGATGTCTAATTACATGTTAATGTTATTACAATTCGTCGTACAAATTAATGAGTCACACAGAGCTACGATTTAAATTTACATATGTATATTAGTTTCACCTCGCTTCTCGTTATTCTGTTTAGGGTTAACCTCTACCCTACCTTAAAGAGGTGAGTCAGTTGACCGTCTGCCGACTACGGCTAAGTCACTTCTTCGATTACTCATGAGTGGTCCAATTGACAGTCTTTGTGGTACATTGTTGTATTGGCTCACAATACAGTTTTAATATAAAGCGTTTTAAAGATTTTACTATGGGGGCTGGTTTATCTACGGCCCCCCATGCTTTAGCAAATGAGAAGGCTTGGTCTACATAATTTAATGTAATGTGTGTGTGTGTATATATATATATGATATACAAGCTATACAAGATGATATCATTATGGTTGTGCTATCTACATAGATTAATTTAAGACTCATAAATGTCTATTTATTTTCCCCTCTCTCTGACATTGAAGAACAATTAAAACAAATTTACTGACGGCACTTGTACATACACACATATTAACGTGTAAAATGTTTTATAGCTTATATTTTGGAAACGTCAACTGAAGGATTTTATCATATAAGCATATAACATTATTTACGTAGGTTTAATACGCTGTCTACCTTCGTTTTCAAAATGATTTCTTTTTTCAAAATGACAGACTAAGCCATAGTTAAATTTAAATATTGAAACCTCGTACGTTGTACATACAAAAATGGGGCTGAATTCGTCATGTGTTTGGGATCAATGCATTAAAATTGCATCACATAGACGGTCAAACAAACCACTCAAGAGAGTAATCGAGTCGTGTCATTGCAGGTGTCATACTACTTACTCACCTCTAGAGGGTGAGGGGTTCGGTTTAGACAGATTCATTCGATTACAGATTGAAAGCGATGCCCTGTGCAGAAACAGTTCATATTTCTAAAAGCTTGTTGCTAGGAAATATAAAAGTGAATCGGTCACTGTTAGTTGTTCTCTGACAAAAGTTGGCCGATAAAACACATCAGACTAAACCTAAACGATGACTAAATGTAATGTTTTTCTTATATCGAATTCTTACACAAGAGTAATAAATAAATAAATAAAATCATTAGTAAATAAATAATCAAAGAGTAACCGTTATCGAACTTCTGGTGGATTACGTTTTTCTACTTGATTGAAAAAACAAACACGCGACTTAGATCCGAAAAAATAGTTTCGCGTTTTTGTTTTCTTATGACGAGTTCAACTAAGAAAATGTACAATTGTTAATATATCAAATACAAAACCTTCATTCACCAGAAGTTTGATAACGATGAATTACTGTTTGTGTTCATTATGTAGCACTTATTTGCACTCATTTACAGCAGTGTTTATTGTGATATCGATAGCTAATCGTGCGTCATTTCCTTTTCGATTCCCTTTCAATCACATACGAATTTTGAGAAGTTAAGATACTTGGTTTTACATCGATGAATCAACGTCTGCAATAGCCAATGGTTTTATATGACGTCGCGACGTTTGGCTAATACATGCAAATTGAAATCGTAACACTTTTATGACTCATAGACCGTAAGACAAATTATTGTAGTATACAATGAAAGGCAATAATAGACTTTACGTCATTTTTTTATTATTTTTTTCATTATTTGTCTATAAAAAAAATGCCATAAGTACATTTTGTTCTTAAAACTCTGCCTTATATTACTTAAATGTGATTTGATTCTGAGATGGGTTGCCATTGGTGTCTTTTGCGGTAATAAATAGAATTAGGTATAAGCAGTGATGGCTGTGATCCATAGCGCAAGTTTACCCACAAGTGTTTGTGTTTAAAAAAAACGTTTATTACAGGAATTTTATTTACATGATGATTTCATCGTTTAGGTATTCGGTTATTGTCGGTGATAAATTCAATTTTAGTGTTCCAGGAGGTTGTCCGTAAAATGTAAGTGCAGAAACAGTATTTAATAAGTTAGAAATGTATCTTTCTGCTTGCGCCGTCTTGTAAATAGGTTATGTGACTTATGTGTCTTTTTATCTACCTATCACTGTGTGTGTAAATATTTTCCTGGGTGTTTGTGGATTACAAATGCCTCTGCTCAGGTCACACTCACACTTTACTAGGCATTTTATGAAAAATGTTACCTATTTTAAAAAGTTTTGAGTGAGTTGCAATCACCACTTCCCGCTCATTGGCGTGAAACGTAGTCATACGAAGTCCAGATAAAACGTCATGCCATTGACCTACCAACAAGGGTTTTCGTTTAACATCTAAAATCTACTAATTCGCACCGCTACCTGTAGGTATACCTTTATATCTTGATAACCGGACACTTTTTGTTGCATATTTTTTTTTGTTTTTATTGATGTTTTGCCACTTACAAATCAAATTAAAAAGGCGCATAATAAGTTAAGTTAAAAGCGTATAGTTGTAACTATTTGAGTTAAAATTTTTGTATTATTCCTATATATGTATAGTACACGTACACTAGGGGTTTTGAGATCATCAACAATTTTCATGTTTACATTTACCCTAGCGCCTAGTACAGTAGGTATTACGAAATGGTTGTGGCCTAGAGTTTAAAACTAATTTTGATTGCCTCATGCCTTTTTTTCGTGATAGGAGAAATGTACATTGTTCTGCGTCATCAGTGTCATCACATGACAGGTTTCGGGAAAATAGCTCTTGGCAGATCTTTAAAGTATGTAGTTGCCTAGTTTAGTTTTCTATAGACAGGGTGTGTCTGTTTTTTATCTGAATCTTAAGTCAGTGGGTGGATGAAACAGACACGGTTCAGTGTGCCATTCATAAACATGCCAATATGGCACCGCGATCAATCGTGTACATCCGTTTCATTTATGTCACAGACAATTTTAAGAAGAGCCGTCGCGTCGTCGTCTTTTTGCCAATGATCGCACTTGTAGGTACTATTGAAAGCCGATATTGGTGAAGTCAAAGTTTATCATATATACGTACAAAGGTATGTTCTTCCTCTGAACAGTAACGTATTTATAAGATACATACTTAATCATATGATTTTAATTAATATGATGCAGTAGCGGACTAGGCAACTTCTAGGAATTAAAGTCCTGGATGCTGTCTCGTTGTACATAAACCTCATGTAGGTAGTAGTTTTTTTCTTGACCTACATAATCATTACATTCTGTTATATAAATAAATTTATATTCCTTCACGGCCCCGATTCTAATTTCGCAAGAATTTCGTATGGTGATAGAGATTGGTATTTTGCCAATTTTTTTGGTATCAAAATTTTCTTATATTTTTGCTGGCTGGCATGCGGAAAAATAATTTTCTAGATAGTTGTTCATAGATATATGGGCTGACTGAGATTTTTAATGGATACATGTCTTTGGGGAACTTGGCCGAAAGTTAACGTCAAAAAACGAAAAAAAAAAGACACAGGATCTTGAATGGTAATTACATTATCATTTGTTTAATTATTACTAGGTACATTTGCTTAGTATGAATATGATGGAGAACATTTCTGAAACTCGAAACTTTTGCAAAGTATCTGAAACAATTCTTAGCTTTTGATGATTGTATTCGTTTAAAATCCGCCTTATCAGTGGGACACCAGAGCGTCGCGGTGGACGCCTGCCAACTCTTTCGCAACCGTTTTATATTTACACATCCAAGGTTCTTACATTGCATTTTGGGGGTTATTGACATTACCCGAGAGTTATACAATTTGTTATCCAACATTGAGTGGAGTCACGACAAACAGGAGTGTTTTCTGGAGCGACAGTGACAGCGGCAATGAAAGGTGTCAAGCAAGTGCCAAGTTTACGCCTTGCGCACGCGACCGACTAGGACGGTTCACAGAAATAACGTGGTTTATATTTAATTTTCACAAGGAAAACAGTATTTACATTTACGTTCATTAATATTAATGAAATTATTTGAAATTGGTACTGAGTGCAAACATTCACCCATGATGTAAAGTTGGGTCAACAACCTTTGCGTATTAGGAAGCTTCACCAATATTTACGGAGAGTCCTGCGAAATGCTAAAAATTATGCTGAGATAAGAAATCGAAAGTGGTGGTCTTATTTGTGGATTCCAATATTTATTCGCTAAAACGAAGTAATTATTTGAGATATGTATTTTTTAAGGAAATATTGGCCGAACGCGTGTTTACAGTTTA
The DNA here is from genome assembly GCF_003589595.1 of Hyposmocoma kahamanoa. NCBI lineage: Eukaryota > Metazoa > Arthropoda > Insecta > Lepidoptera > Cosmopterigidae > Hyposmocoma > Hyposmocoma kahamanoa. Next base: position 7,540,256 of record NW_020654748.1, read on the forward strand.
GGTATTTATACGCAGAAGGTTTAATATAAGTATGCGATAATTATTTGTACAGTTGTTTTGTTTTGTTCAAGTAGATGTGGATTTGCTCTGATACTTACAGTCGATACTTATCACTGCTAGGTTAAATTCCATAGTGGAATGATTTATTCTGGACAAGTTTTGGTTGCGGGCATAAGATTAATGACAGTGAGATTATCAAGTATTCAATTTTATATCCACGCATTAAAATGATCGATAGAGATTTTTAAATCACCACTATCCTTGACGACCAACATTTCAGCTCTATCCTATCCATTACATATACTAGAAGTACATAGTCTGTAGCTAAGATGGGTCTAATTCTTTTAAAAGTAGCTAATAAACTAGAGCAATCCTAATTGTAAATATAGAAATGCAAAACATAATGAGTAAAAATAAATAATTGAAAAATAAATGAAACTGGTAAATATAAACTTTCAAACACACGCTTATTAAGTCATATTATTATAATATAATAAATAATACATTACTACAATAGTACATTTTTAAAAAGATTCATTCCCGTTGTAGAGTTATCATGAAACTATAAAATTCATCAGCAACTTTTTAAGGCGGCTTTACCGACAATAACTAAGTACAGTTAACATAGCACTTTGACAGTTGATGGTTTAAAAACGTTTGTAATAATTCGTAAGTATTTTAGTGAACTAGTTAAACATTGATTAGTTGTCGTGATTATTCAGATGGCGCTATGTCATAGTATAGATTATTCAAACATCCGAGTGCAATAAAGCAAACGCCAACGCTTGCGACATCTCGACTGTGCCCGCGCCGCTGGCCTCTGGCATGCAACGTGTGTTTGTCTTGTATATACAAAAATGTAACAAGCTCACTGACTAAATAACATTTAACGAAGGACTATAGTGAAAGTCTTGAAGTGGAATTTGCAGTACGGTAAATAATAAAAAGTTTGTCGATACGAACAGGCGATAGCACGACCTCAGAAGGCCGCAGCTGGACAAATAGACATATCGTACATAATGTATATGTTTACTACAATTACATACTATAAACTGCCAATGACATCATTTTGGCTTGATATCATTACGCTCATCACCAATAAACATTTTGAAACTAACTCTCCTTAATAAACCTCGCATCGTCTTCAAGTTAGTCCGACTATAAACAAATTAAAGAAATACGTTTAAACTATCAACTGTGATTTTAACCGTTATTATATTCTATTTAGATTGTGGAATTAATCTCCCACGCCTCCCAAGTTCCCGCTATCCCACAGTATGCAGGTGTGAATGTTTAGTTTTTCACCTACTCGTAACGACTTTTATGTCTAGATGTGAACTCTGGCACTGCCAAAAGTCTAAATTGGGAACAACCAGTGATGCTAATAGCCTGCGTTTGGTGTTTGCCAAGACCAAAACTAATATCCCAAACTATATTTTTACTTAATAATTTTTTAATTAATAATAGCTAAAGTGGGTAGAAAACTTTTTCGAAGTCTTATTTATATGAAAATTTATATAGGTTCATGATTTACAAAATCATCATCGTAATCATATAAGTCAATGATCGTAATCGTAATTCCCACTGGCCTAAACCAGGTCCATATCTGCCGACCCGAGAGATAGGGAGTTTCGAGGATACTACGGGGTCCCCGGTAATCCCGGGACCAGAGTAAGGCTGGCGTCCAGGCCAAGCCCTCCGCCAGTGATACGCTTTCACGGCGTCCCGTTGGGTATGGACTCACCGAGGTTTGTGGTTAGCTGTAGGGATGAACACGTTCGTCTGCCCCGGTAACATTTGGCCGGAGTGATCAACTAGCGCGTCTTAGTAGCGGTCTAGACTAGGGCCTAAGGCGCGGGACACGTGAGTTAAGTCGGAAGCTATGTCCGGGCAATGTCGCATTACACTGCGATGGGTACTTATCTCCAACGCTAGCCCGGAGAGCTAGTAGAGGTTGAGCTAGATATCATCCGGTCTCTTCAGTTCCCAGACACCTACGCGGGTCTGGGAACTGAAGAGACGCTTCGGCATCGGGAGGTGAGCGTGCCTACAGCTCCGCCACCAAAGGGAGATTTGAATAGATTAGACTTTAGAGTCGATACTTAGCGGTGGCAACCGTTAGTTGCGCAATGCGCGACGGGAAGTGAGTGTGCCTGGTACCTATCTGGAAAATAGGGAGGGTGCTGTACGTGCACCCGAGGCTCACGTAGTCGTGAGCCTCGGGTGCACGAACTAGCCTTTAGAGAACCGGATGAAGTCTGTGCAAACAGGCTGATCTGGGGTCAGGACCTGACTGAGAAGGTCCATGTGCGGCCTTGCTTGCACAGGTTATAGTAGCCTCTCCGTATAATCAAGAGGTCGATAGGGAGGGTAACTATAAACAAAACTTATGTAGAACGATATGGGACTGGCCTAAAGAAGAAAGGGGAATAAACATTCCGTCTACATCACATGGTTTTGTAGCATGAATCATTTTTCGTCTTCCAGTGCTGGTAATGTAACTTGGTTATGTACGGGTAACAAGGATTAAATTCACATATTTTGTAGAGTTAGTAGTTATTGTGAAATGAAACATCTGTAAACAATAACTACAAAAATGTTTTCAATAAATTTTTGATCGCCCGACCTGGAGTTTGATTATCTAAGTACCTACATACTAAGCTCTGTCGCTCTATATCATATTTTTAAAATTTATCTTAAATCTATATCTAGTAATAGTAATAATCTTTGACCAATCTAATCTAATCTTAGACCAATTTTGATAGTGTATACTGCACTTTTACTATTTATTTATAATACTTACATTTTAATTTCAATTAGTGTCATTGCAAAAAATAGTTGCGATTATTTTAATCACAGCGATTTGGTACCTACTATTAAGTACTCAGCTGCGAATCAAAGTTAAATAAGAACTGGTCGTGTTACTTAGTCGACGAAAATGATTAATTCGTTGTGATTATAGCACTCTGCTTTCTTTTCCCCCCGTGATGCTTTTAAACTTAATTAAAACTCATTTATATTTTCAAACGATGCATAATTTAAAAGTGCTAACGGTGTTCCAATGGGTGCTATTTAATATCTTAGAAGTATAGTAAGAAAGATGTTTAATTGTTTGTGTACAAATTATATATTATGCACATGCATTAAGCTATGTGGCTCTCGTCTCTAAAAGAACCTCCGTCTTACCCAAATTCCGGGCCAGGTAATCAGTTCTGTGACCGACAGCCGCGATCTCTCGTGGTTACTCATACACGTGACGTCACCGATTAACGCGTGAGTCAATAAGGTAAAAAAAAAACGATCGAATGTGTAAATATACACAATATCTCAGACGACCGGACACTTCGCGGAACTCTTCGAGGTGTTCTTGAGGCAAGAAGCGATTGTCCAATATTCTGATTGGAAAAAGTGATAGGCGTAGACCGGGTAGGACCGGGGCCGGCCGACTCAATATTCATCATGTTTACCACTCCGTTTTACTTTCATCTGGCATTCAACAATTAGATGAGACGTGTTCTAACTGCGCAGTTACTTCACGTTTGTTTACTACGCAATGGAAAGTGTTGCTTGGTGTTGCTACGTAAATAGGTGCGCTGTAAATGGAGTTAAGGCTGTTATGTTAAGGTTACTCGGTATTTGTGTTAATGCACGATGCATCTACAGGTTTAACTCGTTCTGTGAATATTTAATGACAATAAAAGAAATAATTTATATGTTGGCATTTCCGAGAATTATGCGTGGACTGGAGAAATCAAGAGGAAATCTGAAAGTGTTTTGAGTATCAGGTTTAAAGGATTGTGTTGATGATTGTGCGAGTTCAAAAAGGAGCGGTGGGCCGCCTACCGTATCGTAATTACACTCATCTCAATGTGTAAACATTGGGTATGTAAAAATACATTAGGACGGGCGTGGTGAAGAGACTGACTAGCAATTATCATACATTACATTCCTGAGATAAGACTGTCCTACGTGTAAACGGAGTTCGATCACAAACAATGGCCGAAATAAATCCGTGTAAACGCTCTTTGAGAAGTGTGTACTTAAATAGTATGTACCTACATATTATGAAAATACCTACATATTATGGCAATGTCTATGGGTTAGTAAACATACTACTTACTAATCTATTTATTTAATTACGATAATTGGATAGTAAGAGACGTAACACGATATGACAAAAATCGAAGATTAAAATTAAATACTTTTGATTAGCACAAAGTTCATAGACAAATACGACTATCAGCGCAAAAGTGGTGTAACCCACACAAATCTTTTTCTGCAAGATTCACAATTATTTTGTATTATATGGATGCTTTTTCCATGTACATAAATGTTTAATGATTACTATTTTTTATATATGAAAATGGCAAGCAGTAATGTCAGCATTATTATGTTCCGGTTTTAAAGTGCCGGGCGCAGTGGCAGTGCCCGTCAGATCTTTGCGATTTAAAGCTCTGAGTGGTACTGCAACTGTTATAGCCAGGCGAGTAGCTTACCATCAGGCGCACGTCTACTTGTTCGTCCCGTCACTTGATATTATAATTATTAATTAATAATTTAAAGTAATATTGTAGGAAAAAAATCAATATGAGTTAGTTACACCACTTTTGAGCTGATAACCTCAAATATACAAAATGGAAATTTGTTGAAAACTAAAATAGTCATGGGCATTCAGAAAACAGGAGTTTGAAAGATACAACATTTCCCGTTTGTGACGTCATAATTTTTATAGCGCCATACAACACAAGTCATTTTCTAAAAAGGAACCGACCATCCTCTCTCCATTTTATTTAAAAAAAACAATATATCCGAAAACAATATATAGGCCGATATCTCTGGTGTTACTATAAAAAAACACAGATTCATTTTCAGCATGTTCGCGGCAGTCAAATTGGTCTACAATCAACAAACATTATTATTTTATAAATACATATTGATTGCCATTGTGTGTTGAAAGTTCGTGGAAGGTATTAAACTTTACCAGTAAATACACACATCAAAAAAAGTTTGCGATCACTTTTAAAACTTGAAATATTTTTTAATTTCTAAAAATATTTCAAAAACCTCTTTAGTGATACTATTATTTGTTTTTAATTTTAATTATTTATTTAATGTTGTACTTTTAACAAAAAAACTATTTATTACATATTTCTTAATAATATTTCCACATATTAAAAATATGTTAAGTTTTCAAACTGATCGCAAACTTTTTTTGATGTGTGTAAGTATATAAACTGAATTTTAACGAACTGGTTAGCTAAATTTAAAAAATCGTCCGTAAAGGTATTCGATATTATACACTCCACTTAATAAAGAGGATTATGGTTAATTAACACTACGTTAATTTATTTGACTCTAATAACAACGGCGTGCGGTTTAATTAACGTTAACATACATTCATATTATGTGGGTACTTAAGTATTACCTACGTGCATTTTATCGGATACTGTCGATTTAAATTCAAATATTAAAATCATGGCATTAGTAGGTTGTATCTTTTCTTTCAATAAATAATGTAATGGGCCGTACTTCAGTACAAACCAACGGCATGCAATGATTAATTATATTAAAAATAAAGAGTACTAAAAAACTGACCTCAAAAGTTCGTGGAATAACATCTATTTGCCAAGTTTTATTGAAATCGGTTACCAGAAAGACTTCCGGCTTACCGGGTTCATCCCCTAGTTCCACCCTTAGAGGTGGAATATTTTCATCAAATTTAAATGGGACCATTACTGAGGTACCCTTTTTCCAACAAAAAAGAGACATCAACACAATCGGTTCCCAAATATCGCGGAGTTATCGCGTAACATACATACAAAAAAAACATACAGATGAATTGAGAACCTCTTCCTTTTTTTTTGAAGTCGGTTAAGAAGGATAATCGACGTGCGAGATGTACGAGAGGGAATGAAACAAAGTAAACATACATATCAATACGTCTGTCTGTCAGAGAATGGCGTACTTCTATTCGCTTCGCTTGACTGGTGGACTTTCTGAAAAAAAAAACAAAAAACTACTACGAAATAATTAGGAAATACAAACAAGGTTCGAATACACATAATGTTCGAAGATTAAAAGCGTTGGTAATTTGTGCACGGAATGCGATGACGTTGATGTCTTTTGTTCATACCAAATGAAATGGCACGTGACACGGATTGTATTTTTAAATTGCTAGTTTGAGCGCTATATATAGATGGTATAAAAAAAATGCGATTTTCAACACAGAATTTTGGCTCACTTTTAGGCGAAATCTTAGACTATGGGCGAAATCCACTATTATTAAAAACTTAACGCAAGGCTTTTTCGTGATAACACAGTTGACATTATGAATACTGGTTGTTTTCAATGTCAATGGTCATAAAGTATTTAAAAAATGGAATAAAAGAAATATTTATTTTGCAACAGCCAGTGTCAGAGACGACTTAAAAAAGGTTCTGTTGCACAAAATAGAATTCGTGCTTCGATGCAATGTATAGTGAGCATTAAACGAGTTGTTTAGCTCGTTATTTTTGTATTGAATTGAAGAGAATTGATGAAGATGTGAAGAGTCTGTTTAAAAGTGTCGCGACCTCTTTGATTGGCGACGATGCAGAGCACAAGGTCGTGGAATGTCAGAGCGATGCAAATGCAAGAAGGAAAAAAAATGCAAGACGCTATATATAAATAGGTAGTGTTTGTTGTTTCAGAAATTAAAATTTTTAAATTTTAAATTGAAAAGATGCAAGTTATATATTTATTTAAAACTTATCTAATGTAGATATGTTTGTTGATTTTTACTCGCCTTCAACGTTGCTTAGTTAAAATATTTTTCTATTTATGCAGTAATATAGTACGTAATAAATAATACCGCAATAAAACACAACAATGGTTCAACTTTTTTGTGCCATACCCAAAGCTTATATTGAAATAATAAAAAATGTTTGTACTATCTTCTATATTAACATTGTTTATACTTCTGTGTTGTATGGAGAAGTAGTAGGCGGACAACTAAACAGAAATCACTTGGAAATCGCACTATAAAGTCCGTACTTAGTTGGTTTTTTGAAGTCCATGTAGTAAAACGAGGTACCCCGTACTTTCCATGTACGCCGTTACTGTCCATGAACAGCTTAATTAACCCTTAACATACTTTATGAAAATATCTATAATATATTTTTCGTGACAATCGTTAGGGCAAAAAAAGGTACAGATACACAACATTTTGTCATCAGTCACGTATACAATGAGGAAGCAATGATTTATTTTTCAAAGAAAAAAGCCGCGGATATTAATTAGTCCTTTATGTAAATATGACTCGTAAACACTTAGTTTGTTAGCAAAATGATGACTCAAAAAAGTCATCAGCACTTCAAGTGCATTGTATTTAAGTAGTAATTAACTAACTCGTCAACTTATGTCTCAGGGTGACGGGCACAGTGGCAGCGCACCTCAAATTTTTGCTATTTAAATCCCCGAGTGGCACTGCAACTGTCACAGACAGGCGTGTCGCTTACCAGCAGGCGCACGACTTGTTCGTCTCGTCACTTGGTATCATAAAAAAAGGATCTCTCCTTTTTATGTATGCATCTCGTCGTATCTACAATATGATTTAGTAGGTACGTACAATCTATTTGAATTAGAAAGCATGTTAGTACAGATAACAAAGAGTAATTAAAACAGCTATTGCAAACATGTCATCATGTTTGGATATTACACACATTTCAGGTGACACATAATGCATGAACACATGCGACTTGTATGCTATCAACGAGCTTTCGTATACATTACTGTAAAACGCGCACAAAGGCACAACAGGGTCGTATTCTAGAACTCTACTCAATACTCAAGTCAGGACTTGAATATTGCAGTGAGCACTGAAAATCATACTCAAGCCCTTGCCATTAGAGTCGTATTTCCAGTGCTTGAAATCATACTCAAGTGTGCTCAAATCCTGACTTGAGCATTGAGTAGAGTTCTGGAATACGACCCTAAGTCAAATGAGGTTTAATATTTAATAAGCACCCTTTTTACTTTAGACTTACTCATTTGTTGCAATCCCTACCACCAATCAAATGTTCTATTGAAAAGAATATTGCGTCTGCGATCGTATCAGTAAATTACTTGCTTAATCAAATTTAAACTATCTCTGAGCGGAATCTCGACACACGAAAATTGATTAATGATTTTGGTTATTGTTTATTCCTTGTATAAATAAAGGAAAGTTTTGCTCTCAGCCTCCTTTCACTAATGTCTTTCGGTTCGCACTTAGATCTTGATCTAAGATAAAATAGATCGGACGATGTCTGAATGCTTACCGCGGTCAGTGAGGCTGCCGAGAGAAAATAAATCTTCAATTGGGTCGATCAAATGCCAGGCTTAATGTTCTGGCGTAATACATAATCGCGCTTTTATTCGGTCCTACTTTCCATTTTAATTCGTCAGAGATGATAATTACTTTTATCTGCAACTTAAATCTTCGAGAGTCTAAAATTTACGCCTTACTAAAAATAAATTAAGAAATTTAAATAATCCCGGACATGAAGAAAATAAATGAGATACTGACTTGTATATCTATGGTACTGAGTAGTTATATACCCTTAAAACCGATAAAATTCTTCTGTAAGCATTGACTTACAATTACATCTGTAAGTAATAAATATTTTTATGATAAAATTGTGACACATGTTATATTAGAATTTTTTCTTAAAAATTAATTTAGTGAAACGTCCCGGACCGCTTACACGTGTCTAGTTCCATTTGTTGTTACCACGGAAGTATGGTCTGTGGTTGTTATTTTATCAGTTTGGCTGTATGTAATTATTGTACGAATTTAAAAGGTATTTTCATAGTCAATGGGTATTTTGATTAAATTGTACACTCGACGATTTGTAAAGATATTTATATTTGTCAAGAATTTATATATAACTTAGTAGATACGTACTTGTAGGTAGGTAGTCGCGTCAAGTTCTGTTGGCCGACGATGATACTGGATCCATACGTAGAATATTCTAGGTTATGTGACACATTCAGATGATTGATTAAGTCTCAGTTATTTTGTTGCGATTAGAATGTAATTGTATATTTGTTGGCAGATGGCACAGTTGATAACTGTGCGGCTGAATAAGTCCGACCACCAGCCTCTGGGTTTCCGGCTGCAGGGCGGCAAGGACTTCGGCACTCCTCTAGTCGTTCAAAAGGTTTGTATGAAACTGTCTATCAGAGTTACTATTTGCACAAAATGTCTACCTAACAATGACCTTTCGTTTAAAATCTGTGTAACGGTAAAAAACGGTAAATTTAAATTTTTGTAGGTATCTGCCTGAATTCTTGTAACAGTTCAATACTAATAAAGAAAAAATATTTACATTGGAAATAGTGCCGGGCTCAATGATATACTCGTTTTAACATTAATAAAGTGAGCCTAAGTACAGTCCACGCTTAACTTCGCGGTCGCCAGCAACTACAAGATGCGACAAAAAGCAGATATCTGGAATTTATAAGGGAATAAAACTACATACTTTGGTTTGATTATTGTCAATATCCCTCACTCTAGGGGAGCTCTGTCCCTGGCACTGTGCGTAAATGGGTTGTTAGAGATTTAGATTACTACGTTTTAGTGATTTCTGTTCTGCATAGATTACTTAGAGCTCAATTATAGGTACCTACCTAGGTACGATAATAACAATGTGGGTTGACTTTGGGGTTGTATAATAAATAACGTATAATACTGTGGTTACTAACGTTTTCAACTCATTAGGATAAACAGGTATCTGATATAGGTTCATTATAATCTCTGTTCTCTTTTTGTCAGCACTGTGACAAGCGTTAAATGTAAGTATGCAATTACTAGTTATTGAAAGAAGCTTTTGCCTCTCATTAACTGTTATTTGTCCTCGTTAATGTAGCTTTGACATAAGTACCAAAAAAATGATGATCCGACAAGCACCACTTATCAATCATCAAGTCGAGAGACATTCTTTTAATGACGCATCCTTCTGCCATCTTTCGCGAGCGTATAGTAAATATGTGTACCTAATTAAGTTTTATTTTAACAAGACAGATATTATACAGGCGCTTACCTACCTAAAATGCCGTATCAAGTAAGGTATTAAGTAATAATGACATCTCATTACAGCTAAATATAATTTGTGTCGTAGTCGTAGTTCAACTACGGAACAATTCATTCGACCTTGTACTAGAGTGTTGTCTTGATCATGATTTGGCGTTAGTATATCTCTAATTGAAACATTTTTGAGTGAACAGATCTCACGGCGTCGCTTGATTAAACTTAATCGTTTATGCATATACTTAATTTAGTGTGACGTTACAATGTCAATAGCAACAATAATTATCATAATGATGACGAGCTCTCGGCTTTAACGGTACTTTTGCAAGAGTTATTGTTGATGGGTTACTTATGATTCGTAATTGAACTAGATAGATATGAAGCTAAATCGTTTTGGCAGTTCATTGGACCGGAAAATCCCGGATCTATGCATGAGTGTAATCGATCACAGCAATTTACATTTTGCGAAGCTTTTTATGAAGGTAATTTTCGTGTAAGTAAGTATTATGTTTTTGCTTGTGAGCTATTGGTGTTAGACAAGATTATATCGGCGAAACCATGGTTCGTGCCGCTTGTATCCATAGACGGTACAAGAAACGTCTGTCCGTAAGACTACCTACCTATCTCTTAAACCCAAAAACTTTATTCCGAAAACTTCAAACGTCCAGCAATTTATTTAGGTTACTTTAATCTTGGTCTTTACTCGGGGGAAATGCACTATGACTGTTTTATACCAGTATTTCCTTAGATGATCCATAATTGTAAACCTTTTTACGATCGTGTAATTTAGTAGCAAAAAGCAAAATTATTTCGTGGGCACGGACGTGCTGTAATAGCGGTGTGTGCTTACGCTCAGATAAATTATAGTTTGACCTTATTCCTTTTGCGTCGCACAGTTATAAACACGATTCCTTGTTAACGTTCTTTGGAAGTTTCATTTTGAAAAGGAAAGGAGTATTTTTTACTTCTTCTCCATAACAGTCTTGGTTGGATTTGAAAAACCTGTAAGTTCGAATACTCAAAGTGTATTCATAGTAGGTAATTTAAAAGATACATCGATACTTTGTAACTGTAGGATGTAATCAAGAAATATCTATAAACTATTATTTACATACACCATCTACGCATGCATTTGTTTAACTTATAGAGTAGTTATTATCTTATTAATATTATGGTTTCTCATGGCATGAGGTAATAAAATTGCAAAGTAACGTTAATGCACTGCATTGGAGCACGGGGACGATCCACTAATCGGGACAGGTTTTAGTTCCAACTGCATTCCTGGAGTGAACGCGTCACCAATACTTTCACTCCCCTCTTATAAACATGGACCAGTTGTGACAGTCTCCCATAAAAAGTAGAATTTTTATTTAGGACAAATCTGACACAAGACTCACGTTGCAGTGTCAATTAGCGAGCCTTAAATTGGCGAGACAATGTGACTATTAAGTGCGAACGTAAATAGTGGCCATTTTTTTTTATTGCAGTCCCTAAGAACTTGATAGCCTTTGTAAACAATAGCGCAGAAAATGTACAATGCTATTATTTACTTTTATACATTTTAGTGGTATATAAAATAAGTTCTTAATGTCCAAGTAGCGCCAGATTCTCTTATAGCAGAATGGATCGTGCCGGGTGCCGGTGGTCGTTACGCAAGTGTTCGGGTTGTCGTTCCAAACTCGAACACAATCTGAGTCACGTACTGGCAGGGATTTGTTTTGAAATTAGAACGCCAAGCGGCGACAACAACGCCTTCTGTGGATTATCGCTGGTGGTATTTTCTAATAACCATGCCCAACTGTCACCAGCACAGTTCACGTCTAAAACTGATATCATATATAACACGAAATTTTTTTAAATATTTAATAAATTGCCAGACTTTATTATAATCTAACAAATGGCGTAGCCAACGTACACGCCTAACAAATTTTGTGATTAGTGTCAACGGCCTAGTTGATTTATCAATTATGTCACATCAGTAATTAAAATGTCGTTACATGTGATGCCAGTGTGTTGTTAGCATTTTATCAATTTAATAATAATAAATAGCAATACCACCGCGTGATAATGTTCATTATCCCTTGATAGTTGTATTCAAGGCAACAAAAAAGCTATACTAATAAGAAATACCAGTTTTTCCAGTACCAATTGCAATCGCGTGGTAAAAAAGGATAATTCCGCTCGTGCTCTTCGTTGGGACCATATTTTTCAGAGAATAATAGTAAACAATAAAGAAAACATAATATGGCTTGGCCTCGCGCGGCGGGCTTGCATTACTATCTCGTTTTTGTAGTTCTGAAGCCGTATATGGCATGCGCGTGCGGCGCCGCAAGTCCCATAGAATACCATAGCAGACAAGAACATCTTTCCGGGAAATAACACAACTGAACTTGAACAAGACTCATATTTTCAAATAATTTAAACTCTATCTAAGGATAAGAAAGTAACAAAGACATCCCTATATTTAATAGTGTACCTAATAAAAGTAATAAAGATAAAGAGGTTGGATAGTTTTGTCCACTAGCGATAATTGCGTTGTTGAAACTTGAAAATTGTGTAATTATTATTTCCTTAATGGCGGACACTAGACTTGGGCCAGTGTCAGTTTCGAGGAATGCGGTCAGTTAAATGTTGATCAACAGTTTTGAAGAGTGTAGTCAGATAATATTGGTCAAAAACGCCAACGCTAAGGCAGCAGCAATAATATTAATTGATACTAACTTCGCGTAATGTTATTGTCAAGTTATTTTTAATTTACACAAAATAATTAAATAAGTGGTGCATTCGAGAATTCTGCCAAATGGAACATCTGGCTGTTTCAATTCTTTGGCAACAGGGTTGTCGTTGTCGGCAAGTCGAGGTCATTGCCAACCACTATGGGCCGGAAGGAGGCTGCGCGAGCGCAGGACCATTCAGTCCTGACGGCTGACAGATTAGGGGGGAGAAAACTATAAAAGCCCGCATTGACTACGTGCGCGTTTTAAACGATATGACACGTAAGACACGGTGACAGCGTGGTCTTGAGTAGTTATAGCTTACGTGTTATTGTATATTGAAGTGTTGTTACTTTACTCGTGTCGGTGAAATTAACCGTGAGTTTTAACTTGTGCTCTTGTTTATCGACAGTTAAATATGGTCATAATACATTACCTGACATCCTTTTAAGGGCATGTACTTACACAAAACTATAGGAAATTTAATACGGGGTCTCGTCTGAAGACGCGAAAAAAGAACCAGCTGTTTCATATGTGTGAGTAGAACGTTTATATGGAAACCTTACAATAAATAAGTAACTCTTACTCGTTTGGTTTTAAGTACTGAATATGAATTTTAAAAGGATGTCATAAAAACGATGTAAACAGAAAGATGTCTCCGTTCTCTTGTTGTTATGTTATTTTAGAAGATTTGCGGACAATGAAATTAAATAAAAAATTACACGGTTATTTTAAATTAACCAGAAAACTTTTAATACGACATTCCTATAATTAAAACAAATTAGTTTTAGCTCTGTCCTTAATCTGACTCAACTTTTCTCTCATAAAAAAATAAACATCTCGCACTCGGCAACTAACAATATATAATATTATCTCAAAAATTGCGTTATATTATGTTTTATCTCAAAATTGCGTTATATTAATAATCTGTTAATCGTATACGATTTAATTTCAAAGTAACAGGACAACACTGTCGCTTTGAAATTAAATTAAATATGTAATATTAATATAACTTAAAGCAATTTTATGATATAGGTATTTTATGTTTTATTTATTTATGATATAGGTACATATAGCTTATAATAATTGAACATACATAAAACAGTGTCGCATAAACCTATTATAGATATTTCTATACATTGCTGCTTATCATAATACAGTTTATTGTGTAAATTTGTAATAATAAAAATAAGTCACGTAGACAATAAAATTGAAATTAAATCTTTTGAACAGTCAGTATAAAAACCGATAAAACATAAGTTCCTATAAACATATTATGTATTATAGTTATTAGCCCTTTTAGGGCCATGTTCAGTACCAAGGTACATTTTTTTACGTAAACCAAACAAAAAGCTCAGCCACAGCCTCACGTGATGTATGATGGCAGCGAAATGAAACCAAACCACTTTTATTATGGTCTCTATTCAAATAGCGTATTAATTGACTGTAATGATTATGAAACAGCTGTTTTATAGCTCTTTGGATTTTATTTTGATTCATGCTGGTACTGATCATGTCCTTAAAATAATGTCTGTTAGTAAATTAGGACCCTACCTATAGTTAGCATTACATCGTCGTCTTAGAGTGAATACCTCGTATGTGATTTCTATGTTTTTGTAGTGTGTATTTGACGTATGCGTACATAAAAATGTCAGTGACTCGTGTGTGGCGTTTGTTTGGCGCGCCTGAGACGCGCTCCATGGGCTCCACATTATACCAGCGCCGTGGCTCACACACACACACTCAACATAGCCCCGCACTAGGGAGACCCTGTGTCGCGGGTACCATGGACACACACATAGACAACCACAAATTACACCCAAACTCACGAGAGAAATAAATGTAGGCCATACAAATATTTCTCCGGGCCCGGGAATCGAACCTGGGACCTCGGCGTGGCAGTGCAGCATAATAACTGTTCGGCCACGGAGGCAGTTTTCTTTCTTTCCATGTAATTTTTCAGGACGAAGATAAAAATGTGGTGTAAAATGTAGTAAACGCAATAATGTTTGTAGTTCGCATTTTGATTAGTTACATTATAACCCTATCATATATTATAATACTTTAATAATATATTTGAGCAAGTTTATAAGTTTTTCTTTAAGAAAAATCAATAAAAACGAATTATGTGAAAACGCGTATGCGAGGTTTTCACTTTAAGGTGACGATTATACTATCTTAAGTTCAATGTATGGAACTCGTAAATTTTTATCTAATTAGTATGTGGGCACTGGGCACAAAATGGTCGCACGCAAACTTATCCAGAGCGAGAATCGGTGATCTCATGCTGACGTCAGTCTTCCTTCCGCTCCTCCCTGCCCTCGGCCTGCATTCCGCGATAAATTCGCAACCGCTACCCACTAGGAATCTGGGACATACACCATTCATAATCGCAAGACTAGCCTCGATCATAATAAAGTTCCATAAAAAAAAATATTATGTAGGTACCTAACGAATATATGTACGGACAACGGCACACCAGACTACACATTTTTGTTCCAAAATCGCCTCCAGTGCAACGGAACAAGATACGTCAATATGTAGCTTGATGTGCTGGCGTGTGTACAAGATGTATTCTTATGTGTTTGCTTTACAAGGCACGTTAGAAGTGTATTCTGTGCAGTTGTAACAGTGTGCACTATAAACTAGGTAATGTTTGCGGTTTATGACAATGGTTATGTTTACCTACAAACAAGGATAATATGCAAAATAGTAATTATAAATAACCATAATTATGACTATACCAAACAATGTTCACGCTTGACGTGTCTGAAAGATATGTAACGTATATGGAATATACACATTTTAATATTTTTTGTGTTTGCTACATTTCAAATAAATAAAGTTTTATTAGGTTGGTATTATAAACATCGAAAGATATTTTGTCTCACGTCTATTCGATGAAGTGTAATTTTGTTATATAACTTTGTATTAAAATACATGTTATTTGCGCAGGTGAACGGCGGCAGTGCGGCAGAGCGCGCGGGACTACAGGCTGGCGATGCGCTGATCCGTGTCAACAACAGCGACGTCTATAACCTCCGCCACCAGGAGGCTCAGGACACCATCCGCGCTGCGGGTACCACACTTGAACTCACCGTACAACGGTGAGACCTACATTGCTCGACACGGTGGAATTTAATGGCGATTACAATAGATCTTAAAGATTGCAGTGTACCTCGATCTCCACCACAGCAAAGCCATCACTACGGAAAAGATGGTTAGCCATGAGTACAGTGCTCTGAAAAAAATTATTTAGATCTTAGTTTTCACAGTTTTTGTTTCGACGGTGAAAAATTTTTTACACTTTGGAGGCATGGCAGATTACTCTTTATAGTTACATATTTTCTAACAGTGGTGGTAGTACGTGGCGTCCATCAGTCACTCCAACTGGCAGCCTACCCAGGCCTGGTTCTCGTGCTTTAGGCGCTACCCCGATTCCCGTCACCAACACGTCTCTTAAGGCGACATCTCAGCCTTCGCGTGCTTTTGGCTCCGGCCACAACAACGTCGCCAAACCTTTTGGCTATGTAAGTACCTGCTATTGTGAATCTTCGGAATTTTGTTACTAGTACATAGTTCAAAAAAGTCCTCAAGTCCAATATTAATACATTCAATAAGTCGTATTTCATAAAACCGGAATTCTCTCAAAACTAGACGATTAATGATCAAGTGGACCCTGCCCTTGGCCGCGTTAACCTTGCTGCGAATAAATAACAGTCATAACATGCGCCAAGAAAATTTCCTCGTAAACTTTCTTATGTAAAATCATGAATAATAAATGCTCGAATTTGAATTTTCCATGTTTCTAATAACTCATGAATGTTGTTTAGATGAATGGCAGCGATAATGTAAAGAGCATTGTTAACAAGCAGTACAACACACCCGTCAAAATGTACAGCGACCAAACTATCGCTGAAACTCTTTCCGCGCAAACAGAAGTCCTGGCTGGAGGTGTTCTGGGGTGAGTAGACGGAATATCGCAATCATAGACGTTTAAGATGTGGTATGATGCAATATGTGCTTGGATGTTGTGATATAAAACTATGAATGCGTTAATTCGAAATAGTTCGCTAAATCTTTTAAATGCCATCAAACCCATGCATTTAGAATCCTCATTCAAAGCAGAAATAAAATTTAACAATACTCACACTTGTGGCTGTCGCATTGTGTTAAATCGTTCAAAATTACGAATACTAAACATGCTATCTGTTTGGCAGAGTGAATTTCAAGAAAAATGAGAAAACATACGACGCAGAAAAGAGTGCCGTTTTCAAGGTGCTTCAAGAAGAGCAAAACGACCCTGAGCCAGGTATGTACTGCAAGCATTCCATGCACTTCCTGAATATTCTCAAGAACATGTTATAATATCTATACGTTTATAAGGTATCCGTAACTTAAACCATACCTCTCTCACACAATATCTCATGCTCTACTGTAAATATTTCATTATATTCTACCGTTTTTTAAATGCGCACTTTTCCTCCTATCTGGATGATGTTGTATTGTCTAAGTGGCAAATCATGTCGAGCTTTTTGAATATGCATCGAAAATATCGGAAATGCTTTTAAGTATCGCTTTCATGTTTTGACTACATCTGCTCATACGTTCAAATGTTGTATAAATCTTAACAATTACAATAAATGGTATCCGAATTGGCACATAGTAGAAGTCGGAGCTCCGGGTGCGGCCCCGCTGATGAGCGGGCTGCGACACGTGCAGGCGCCAGTCACTCGGCCTGATGCGCCAATCAACAACACAGGCGGCTTGCCTCCCGGACAGAATATATGCGAGGAGTGCGAACGACTCATCACGTAAGTCGGACGACTCGCGCGGGCCGACACGGTAGCAAACCTCGTTACAGGCTATTTGGGAAACAAAATTCGATTCTTATCGATATCCATTCGGTTCGATGTTTTAATTTGTACAAATGGCGCAATTCTTTGGTGTTTATGTTTTGTGTATCCTCTCATTTCCCTTCCCCTCCTCCAATCTTCATAGGATGGCTGCTTCGTTTTCAATTTAGGTAGTCCCCGAGTGAGACTTAGCTGGTGACTGTTCACCACGCAAAGTAACCGAATGTTGCGGGCCTCCAGAACCGTCTCACTTTTACTCGCGGGCGAGCGTGGCGCGTGCGGGTACACCGTGCAGCCTTCATCGCACGCATCGTTCCCGCTCGCGTACACCGCGTGTGATGAGCACGCCGCAGCCGGGCACAACGCCTCAGCCGCCACCAATGGCGCCGCGTGCCTCCACTGGAACGCAAACACCTGCACCGCCGGCAGAGCAGTTGGCGCCCGAACCGATGCACCGACCCAGCCTCCCGGTGGGCTGTCACCAGGCGCTGCCTGACGGTCGCGTGGCCCTTGGTGCACCCGCGCAGCCGCAGCCCGACGTTGGTGCGCTGCCCGTTGTCAACGACACCCCTTACTGCTCCGAGTGTAACCGCTACATTATGTAAGGCGCCTCCGGAATGCCTTGACGTGTTTGCGACCGTGTCGACCTGTGCACTAGTTATTGTATAGTAGATTAAAAAGTTGTTCGATGTCTTTTTTCTAGCTGCGGTTTCTTTGCACGCACCATTGTAAAACTATGAAAATGTTACCAGCGAAGGTACCGCAGCCTTATAAATACGTGCATATATCGTGTAAACGCGCTCAACTTTATACTTTAAAAAAAATACAGTATTAATGAATTCACGATATATGTGACTATTTACTTGACTATTTCATACGCATTCGTTGTATCATTTCATTGTATATTGTAATCATGGTCTTCACTGCACATTGTATATGGTAGTAGCTGAAGTATTTGTGCATATTGTACCAGCCAAAGCAGATATTACACACACCGCCAGCATGTCCGTTTCGCTGCATTACATATACCTACGCGCACCTTGTTGTCTTTGCCTGGCACACGTTCGGTTAGCACGAGCAATTTGGTGAGCATGCTTGTATATTTTAGAAAAATGAATGATACTGAAGCAAGTGATTCATCAGAAATTTTCGAATTTTATACTATGATGTTTATGTTTATTATCCATCTCTATAGTCATATCACTTCGACATTAAATTGAAGACAAAACAATGTTTGTTTACTTAATTCTCGTTTTTTTTCTATAGCGGTGTGTTCGTGCGCATTAAAGACAAAAACTTGCACGTGGAGTGCTTTAAGTGCTCGACGTGCGGTACGTCCCTCAAGAACCAGGGCTACTACAACATCAACGCCAAGCTGTACTGCGACATTCACGCTAAGCTGGTTGCACGCCAAAACCCGCCTGCGCCCAACCTCGAGCCGGTCACCGTGCCTCCGTATGTATTCATCTAAATTTGTGATCTATCATACGACTTTCGCATCTCTGTATAGGTATATCTATAGTAAATCAGATGAACCTAAATCGACTGTTTTTTGCAGTGGTAGTCGCGTTCCGAGCAACACTTATTCTACTCCGTTGCCACCCCTTGCCACAAACAACTACACAAATGGTTCGTCCTCTCTCTTCAGCGTAAGTACCTTTTAGAAAACTAGAATCCACTAGTGAAGTATTTGATTGTGCTATAGTGCCGACTTACAGCAAATGTTTCTTTCTGTTAGCCGTCAAGTAATTTGTCGGGGCCGAAACCATTTGGTTCGTCAATTGGATCAGCGTACTCGCCCTCGCTGTCGCCGCGGTCGGCGCCGTTGTCGCCGGCGCGTCCGGTGACAGCGCCAGCGCCCTACAATCCATCGGCGCTTGCGCCCGCTCCCGCGGCGCCCTACATGCCCGCAGCCGCACCTGCGGCACCTTATGCGCCCAGTAAGCGAGTCACTTTTGCTGTCTAGTTTTGTAGAGCAAACGTGAATGACATCAAAAAAGATCATACTTCCCGAAATTTTCTGTACACCTAAATATGATATTACAATTTTTTCGAGCAAAATCACACGGGCTGCACTTTCACAATATCGCGACTGCGAAGCAGTAGTTAGAATACAAATGGAAAACAGTTTGAATGCGGTCCGCTGTTTCGATGCAGTCACGACGCCTTCACAACTTCAGTTACCATGCACGAAAATGTAGCCAATCGACTAGGCATCTAAGCGTGAAGTACAAAGCTAGTATATAATTATTAATAAAACGCATTTACTTATTGCATTACATATAAAGAGCATATACCTCTACATTGCGTAATGAGTTTTTGATGTCATTTTAATTATTTAATTAGTAAGACAATAATTTTTATTCTAAAACGTGTAATGTCTTTCTATACATATTTCAGAGACTAAAGATGATTCTCTTTACTAGGTACTATTGTAAGAAAACTAAGCACTTAATCACTTAATAATAACTACTTCGCGTGCAATGGGACTTCTGAAGAATAATCACGAATTTAATCACTAGTTACTATAAAATTACTACTGGGTTAATGTATTCTGAATGGTAATTAACTTATTGTGAATTGTGTATTTAACAATTTTATTGTTGTAAGATGCCTGTTGAGGTCAGATTTCTTTCAACTTATTTTAAAATTACATAATTGGCTGTTTCAATATGCAAATTGAAATTATTTATTTTCGACAGACTGGGCAGGTTCCATTTTTAAAGGTAATAAAAAATGAACAGGATTATTTATAATAAGCGCTGTTGAGCTTATAGCTACTATAAGTTAGGTGTAAATGAATTTAGTGAACTATCAACATAACGTGAGTGCGCTACGCGAGCAGCCATTGTCAGTCGCAGCATTAAAATAACTATTTTCCTGGCACCAAATATCACGAGTATCATGCGTCATTTACTATGTAGGATATCCACAATTTCGTTTCGGATATTTAACATGCTTTTTAAACAATTCTTCGCAAATACGCTTACATTATTTTGTGTAGCTTTTTTCAAACTCACTAATGTTTTCTTTCATCTATTCTCTCCTCTCCCGTTGACTGATAACCCGTTAATTAATAAACTAACAGCAAAGAATGTCAAAAGCATCGTGTGGCCCCCACCGAATCCCCCGGAAGACGAACTCCCAAAGAGTGATTTAATCTCCGAAACTATTAGTGAAATACCCAAGGACATAGTACCGGCAAAAATAGCTTCTCGAATGGTCGCTGAATTTAATTCAAAGAGTGCTCCGCAGCAAACATCTGACGTGCAGCCAAAAATGATGCAGCAGTCAGTTTCCTCTATGGAACAAAGGCAAGAATTTTCATCAAGTGTTTCATACGCATCTGCAAGCATTTCTACAGCTACAGCAACATCTTCTAAATCCGAGTCAATAATGCAAAGTAAGCAATCTCAAGCAGTGCAAGAGATAAGAAGTTGCACTGTTCAATCTTTCTCTGAACAATCATCAGTTGAAAGTCAAAGTACAAAAATGTATCAATCTCAAACAAGTCCCCCTGTTCAAAAATCATACGATAATCCTATGGACGAAATCAAAACCGTTCAAATAAAGGAAAATATAAAACAAGAAGCAGATGTGCAAGTTATTCAACGAAGTCAGGATTTCAAGGCTGATCACGTAAAAGCAGTTGAAACACCCGAAACTACTGATGAGACCAAAGAAAACACTACAAAAGAAAATGTTTGCACAAAAACAGAAGAGCGACGTGAAAGCATCATAGATGATGTAAAGGAATCACTAAGTGGAAAATATGACATTACTAGTAAAGCAGAAAGTAACCTCGATACTGTTGAGCAACATACTGTCAGTGTTACTCAGACAGAAATAATAAATACTAAATTAGATCAACAAATTAATTTGCCCGATGCAGAAAGTACTGAATTGAAAGTTGCACAATGTGACGCGAAAAGCAAATCAATAACTGATCTAGTGGCATTAAATCACGAAGATGAGAGAAAGCCTTTGCCTGAACAACAAAACGAAATACCTCAAAATGTTTGTGCCTTAAAACAAGTTTTTGAGTCATCTAAAACACTGGTAGAAATAGATAGATCAGATATTCCGCCAATAAAACCATTGCCCCCAACTTCTATCCCTAATTCAATTCCTCGTGGTTTTGTCAGATCAATGGTAGATGCATTAACGACAGCTCCAGATAGGCCTTTTTCGCCTCTACCTACACCACCTCAGCCAATTAGTCTTCCACCACAATCTATTGCCGCAGCCGAGGCTGAAGTAATAGAAACACTTGTATTACCTGTGTCTTCACAAAGTATTCAATTGCCGCCTCAACCATCTCCAATATTTGCGCAGCAACCTAACCGAGGTATAACACCCATACCACCGATCAAAGCTTACAATCCACCTGAAAAACTAGTACCACCGATACCTATGCCCGAGGAAACTAAGCCTTATATACCACCAGATTTCAAAATAACCATAGAACCTAAGGTTCCACGAGATGAGGCAGCTTCACCTTTGGTCGAGGCTTTAAGGACTGTTCCCGATAGACCTTTCACGCCGGTAAGCACAGCCTTCATTGAGCGAGGTTCTTTAAAAGAGGCTCTTACTATTGCTCCTGATCGACCTTATAGTCCATTGCCTTTGAATATAACCAATGAGTCAAGTCAGTCTAGTCACTATACCGCGACGTCAACAGTGCAAATGCAGACTGCATTGTCAGAAATTGTGCGTCCTATTGCAACACAGACATCAACACAGATGACTGATGTCGTTTCCGAATTTTCTGCAATGCAAAACACATGCAAACTTCAATCTTCGTCTGAAGTATCTGCATTTAGGCCAGTCGCAAGGCAGGTCTTCCCACCTCCACAACCGGAAGAGTTCAGTATGCTTGCTAACCTTCCCCCAATAAGTGATGATATGAAAACCAGTTTTGAAAAGTTCCGATCACAACACGAAACAATGGTGTCTGAAACAAAAACAATGCAACAATCCACTGTAACGACTAGTAGTATAAATACTCAAGGATACTCTTCTGTTAAAATGGCACAAAGCTATTTTGAACAGTTGGATCAAAAAGAATCGTTATCCTCAACTTCCGTAAGATCGAAATCTGGTTTGAACAAACCAGACAAAATTCCACCTTACCAAAAGAATTTTGATAAGTTGCCTTCACAAAGAGGTATCACGCCAGAAATATGTAATGCTCCAGCCATACCGCAACGTCCCGTCACTCCGAGTACCGATGCCCCTAAACTAAGAGGCAAATCTCAAGAACCGAAATGTGAACCCGGATATACTATGTCGCAAGAAAAACAAACCTCTAAAATTCCACAAATCAAAACTGCGGTGCAGCAGCCTGCAGTACAGTTTCATAAAGATTCTACACCAATTACTATGACTTTCCAACCTGTAACAGATGAAAATATTTTAAGAATGTCCCCTGCTCGAAGTCGACCTACCACTCCAAGCTTAATTAATAAGCCTGCGCCTATAATACCATATTATCAAATGAATCTAGTTTCAGTAGAACACACAGCTCCCGAAACAAACTTGTATGATGTATCAAGTCGTGAAGCTAGCCGGTCCCCAACACCAAAGCCTAGGTCACGTTCACCAGCCCAAGGACCTCCACCGAATCCATTAAAAGCTCAAGCACCTAGAATTAAAGAAGCTACACCGCAACGCCAAGTCGCGCATTCACTTTTGACAAAAGCAACAGAGAATCTGAGAAAAGAACACGAAATGGGCCAAAAGGTATTTCAAACTGATTCTGACGCTTGCGGCATAAAAAATTGGTCGCACAATCAATTTCCAATGATACAGGAACAGAGACATTCTAATGTAGGATTCAAAAGTGAAACTCATAACAAGGGAGACATGAGATTACAAGAAGATTCAATGATTAATCAAAATTATGGCCAAAGGCAAATGCAATCACAGAGTATGTCAGAGTATGGAAATACCGTAGTACAAACCACAAGAAAGACTTTTGAAGAATTTGAATCAACTCAATCAGCTAAAGTTATAGAAATTAGAAAAGGGGGTTCGTTGTCATCAACTGCATTTCACCAGAATGAATCTAATAATATTCAAACTCACGTCAATGCTAAGCAAGTTTTTCCACCTCCTATCATGAGTATGCCAACTTCCCAGCAGAGCTCTATTAACGTAGCTAATGACAACATTGCCTCCGCTAGTAGATTAGTAGACAACCCTTCGACTTCTGGTGCTAACCAAGTTCCAGTGTGTGATCCTACCCCATCAACAGGTTCCGGTGTAGGGGCTGCCGGTCGTGGCAAAACATTTGGTGTGTCCTCGGCTCCAAAACGCGGAAGGGGTATTTTGAATAAAGCTGCACTGCCGGGCTCTCGTGTGCCTCTTTGCGCTTCCTGCAATGGAAATATTAGGTGATTCGATAACAAAATAGAGTTTACGATGTTGATTTGTTTGTGCGTGTGGCATGTACAAAATAAACTAGAGACAAAATAAAATATAGGCGAAATTTGTGGAAAGAGACGTAAATAACCCCTTAAACATTTGTAACATCTTTCCCAGGTACAGCTTTACAGGTATGATGACTGTCGAACATATTAACATGCTTTTAACTTGTGTTCATTTGAGTGTTTTGATTTTCTAACAGCTAACGAAACTCAGCTCTCGAGCAGTTCGAATAAACCAAAATTCAAGAGTCCAGCTGAAGAGAGATTAATCCGAAAAATGGCGAAGACAGCTTTAAACGGATATGAGATAGGCATACAAAGGAAAATCAAACCGGCGGACAACATACAGTCGATGGCGGAAAAAATTCAAGATACGGTCGTCACGAAGCATCCCTTGAATTCTGATAGTTTGTCGTCTGGTGAGAGCAGTCGAGAAAATACTTTAAGACGACCGCTACACAAAAACTTCGAGAGAGGTTACAATGCCATGGACAGCATTCAAAGTATTGGAGACAAAATCAAAGACACAATAATAAGCAAACATCCTGCCGGTGTTAACTTTACAAACGGGAATTCGTCTATACCACTTCCACCGCCGTTACCCACTTCTCCAATACCAACGTACGACGTTCACAGCACACCGATCGTAACCACGTCTATAAATGCTAACACAATGAAACAAACTGACTTTGCACCCAATAATCTGAATCATAATTTAGTACCTGACATGCAAATACACTCGACGATAAATAAAGAAAAACCCTATAATAGTAGCGGTTATTCAAGCAGCGATGATTCGAATAGAGAAAAAAATGATGACAGTTACACTAATACATTCCGAAAGGAAAATGGATTAGAAAAGGCTTCCTCAGACGGTATGAATATCCATTATATCCCGGATTATAAGCCCGATAAAAAAATCGATATAAATTGCTCAAATACACTGAAAAAAAGAAATTTTTTTGAAAAAATAGAAGCAAATAACGGTTCTAATGCACAAACAAAAAACGTTAACAAGGCAAATGATTCCCGTAATAATATGTTATCAAAAACAAATACGTTGAAAAAGCCAAGCATGTTTGAAAAAGATATTAAAATAGAAAATGGGAACAATATCTCAAAAGATGAAGAAGACGGAAACAAACAAGGACCACCTGCCAACTTACTTGACAATTCATTATACACTTTTAGAAGCAATGGTACTTCAAATTTGATCCAAGAACGAGATAAGGGTTTTGGAAAAGATATACAAAATGAGAAAGAAGTCCATAACGATTCCGAGTCAGAAGTAGCTGTCAAACATCGCCAGAAAAAAGTGGACAAAAATGATGATGGCCGAAGAGATTCATGCCTTATCGCTCGTCCTAAATCAACAATGACATTTGTCGATGTAGCGGAAGGAAACTATCCCATTTGCCACAAATGTGACAAAGCTATAACGAGGTAACATATTAGTATTTGATATTACAAATCAATTAAATGTAAGTTCAAAGTTTTAAGCATGAATCTGTAGAGTTTGCACGAGTGTTTTCAGTTTATTTCATTAACATAATAACAAAGATTTGATTTTCTATACATTTTTCTACAGAAATCTATTGCGAATTAGTTCAAATAATAAAAAATATTTCTTAATCGATTTTGTGATGAACAGGGGCCCCTTCATAACGGCTCTTGGCCGTATCTGGTGCCCGGAGCACTTCATCTGTACCACTCCATCGTGCAGGCGTCCCCTACAAGACATCGGATTCGTTGAAGAAAACGGACTACTCTACTGCGAGTACTGCTTCGAACAATATATCGCCCCAGGTTGCGATAAATGCCATGCCAAGATTAAAGGCGTTAGTATCAATTTCCGTCATTTGACCTCATAAATTAGAGGAATTTTGACAGATTAGATTACTAAAGGAGCACTTTTGAATTTCAGGATTGTTTAAATGCTATCGGAAAGCACTTCCATCCAGAGTGTTTCAACTGCGTATATTGTGGAAAGCTGTTTGGTAACAATCCCTTCTTCTTAGAAGATGGTCTGCCTTATTGTGAAGCAGGTAATTATCACAACTTTATACTCTTTTGTCTACAAGGCCTTCAGTCGCCTCGCCTTTAATTATCATCAATTTCAGTTTTAAGTGACGAAAAAAATAAATATGACTCATGACAAATAATTTGTACAATGTAGGTCAATGGTACAATGCAATAAATATTTTCAGACTGGAATGAGCTGTTTACAACGAAATGTTTCGCCTGCGGGTTCCCCGTGGAGGCGGGCGACAGGTGGGTCGAGGCGCTCAACAATAACTACCACAGTCAGTGCTTCAACTGCACGGTGCGTATGATGCGAGCCCTACTAAATACACACATACACATTCATATATTTGAAAATAACTGTAACATTATCAAAATTATCATATATAAAAGATACAAAGAAAAATCTAGCAATTTGTTTGTCTTTATTAATATTGAAAAAGTAGATAATAATTGGTTAATATTTGTACGGTATAAAATGGTCAAAACAAATCGAATAGGATGATTGATTAAACGGCTTGATATCTTTATACATTTTACGATTACATATGTCTTGTCATTGTCCCTTATAACATAACCACAATTTGAGACTACACAAATTCGATTTGCATTGGTAACGTCTTCCTTAACATTTTTTCATCGTATAACCGACTTGCAAAATAATGTTCTTTCAGTTAATTCATCAGCATCATGTTTTTTCCAGTGTCGCTTTAAGTTCTCAATTGGCCACACATATAAAAATATAATGTTTATTATTTTATGGAGTAGGTAAGGTGTTACCTACTCACGTATTAGGTAGTACAAAGCTCCTCATACGCTGCCACACTGTGTTAAATTTCCCTTTATTAACAATATGTTGTGTGTGTGTCCCTCAGAAAGTGTGACTCTTAAGTTATTAACATTTCGTAATACGTTTAATATTATATTCCAAATGAAACTCCCTAAGATACAGGAAGTTTTTGTACATGATTGTCCCAAACCGCTGCTGTTTGAAATGCTTTATTTTTATGTAAGACATAATGTAAGACTGAATTTATGTTTGCGTGATTGATTATTTATTATATAATGATAAACATTTTGAGTAGACATGTTTTGGCTATTTTATCTGTGATATTATTATATTTATTGTAAGTACGTATATGCAATAACAGCAATAAAGGTTTGTGTGTTTTGGTTAATGGCTGTCTTTTTTGGAAGATATCCAGTGTTTAAGCTCATTAATGTTAATATTTTTTTCTTCCAAAACGGTCAGCCCGGAAACGTTGAGACTTGAAAAAATTTTAAAGTAGAATCTAGTTTAAAACACGTTTAAAATAACTTATATTTAAATTCGACAAAAGAGCTAACCAGCATCAAAGATCATTGAATTTAATTTTCAGGTGTGCAAGAAAAACCTCGAAGGACAGAGCTTCTTCGCAAAGGGAGGTCGACCTTTCTGCAAGTCTCACGCCCGCTAGTTGTCCCCACCATCAGATAATATACAACTCTGACACTGTTTATTCGACTTCTACTTTCCGCCCGGTTTCTCCATTTCTCAACATGCCTCCAACCGGGCCCACACATTCCTCACCACAAAGAACGAGGAAATTGGAAACGCCTCTCCACTTAGATGGAGGGTTGTTTTCCGATATTAGAAGCGCTGACGGTAAACTATTGAGCAAAGTGACCATAGACAGAGTTCACAGCTCCACACGCCACGACGTTACTGACGAACCTAGCGTGTACGAGAGCACGGGCTTGAACGGAAACAAGGACTTCGTAGATGATCTTGTGAAAACCGAAACCATAACAAATGAGGACGTCATTAAAGTCAAGTTTACTCCGATTCCCCCTGAGTTAGACACTCCGCGTTTATTAACCCCATCGCAGTTCGTGCAAGTTCAGACTAACGTAGTAAAACCTACTGTTGAGTACATCAAAGATAATTTCGAAGATTTACAAAGTTATAAAATTGTAAGCTCTTTATATAAAGAAAACAAATTTGAATCTGGTCAACAGAATATAAGGGAGAGAAGTTTCGACACTCTGAGTATTAGCGAGCCCGGCAAAAGAGCTCCTAGTCCACTAGCTAACGTCTTTGTTTCCGAACAATTGACTAAGATAGACAATTACTTGCAAGAGAGTTTGAATGCTTGTTCCACGGGGGATAATAAAGGGCGATTCACACCAGTCTTGGGTGCTGGGGAGACTAAATTGGAAACTGCAGGAACCCAAAGAAGCGAATTGTTTGAGGAGAAAAGGTATTTTTACGAAACAAGTTCCACAAATACTCCGATTGATTTGGCAAGTCAACAAATTGGTGAAAGAACCAGTGTTAACCGCACTAAACCTGTTATTACAAATTCGGGAACTTCTCTTCAAGAAGATGTAATCAGAAGGAAATCCACAATAAACAGTGTCAAAGAAAAACAACCGGGAGTTATTAGTGCTATTTATAATATGCCAATTCATTACCACGCCGCGATTTTATGTTTCTTATTAATTGTATATAATCTTGTGTATCAGTACATTAAGCACAACTGTCATGGTAATAAGAAATGAATAAAATGTTATTTAATCAAAATTATAAAAATTATTTTATAGTAAATGTGTATACATATAAAACTAGTCAATGAATTTATAAAAATAAATATGAAATAAAATATAATCTTTTTTTGGAAATTTTTAATCAGTGTTGACTTCGTTTCTTTGTACCATGTAAGAAGATGTAAATAATTAGTTTCAGGGTCACGTAATTAATTAATCTGCTGTCTGTGTACCGATAATAATTTCTGATTAACAATTTGGTGCTTAACATTACCAACTACAAGCTGCTCGCAATATTGTGATATTTCACATTTTCCTCTAATTTTAATGCAAGGCTTTGTATACAGCTTCCGGAATGTTGCCGTACACTATTACTAACAAAAACAGTAGTTAGTAATGATTACAAGTTATTATGGGGCTGAAATTAAAAAGAAATGTTTGGTGCACCAACTGGGTACATTAAAAGTATTTTTGTCTATTTGGAATTTTTATCAAACACTTGTATTGTGTTATGTAAACTGAAATGAAATGAATGATTATGATACGATTTGTAATTTTTCAACACTTTTTATTTACTGTTCATAACTTTTACATTAAAATAATAACTTTTATGTTAAGACCTATTTATTTAGAGTTACTTTATTGCGATTAGCATATATAACGTATAGGAATATGTCGGCTTAAATAAAATATTTTATTTTATTATATTGTTTTATTCTTAAAGGTAAGTATGTACAACAAGAGTTGAATAATTATATAAAAAAATCTAATAACTTGTTTAAACAAATAAGTGTCAAGTTGGTGTCAAGTGACAAAACCTCGACTTTCTAGTACCGTGAAATAAATTAAGAAAACTTGCTCAGGGCGGCGAAATTATGTCGGTGAACTCGGCAATCCCCGAAAACTACTGTGACATATTTGAATACAACAACGTTGTGTATTGGTCTCCAAGAGCGATGCCGCACGGGCGTTGCGTCGTTGTTGCGTCGTCGCACCGCAACACCCCTCCTCGCTTCGTCTCTGGCCCCTTGTACGTTGCGCTCGCATTCCGTCACTGCGCGCTGCTTCAACGCACTTTGTGGTATACCGTTCTCATCTAAATGTAGTGCAACGCCGTTGCGACGACGTACAGTGGGCTCAAATTGACAATTCTTGGATATAGGAATAACTTGTGGAGTACCGAGATAATTTTTTTATGTGAAAGATAATGACCTTCCTAACAACTTTTATTCTTGTATAATTTCTAGAAAAGTTGATAAGTTTCAGAGAAACAAAATAACCATTTTTTTGTATGGAGAAATATACATTTTATTTTTTATCTCAAAATAACTTCGACTAAAGAAAAATTAATTTTAGTGTAATTTAGAGAGTGTTATAACAATAACACAAAAGTTAAGTAGAAACACAATATACTAGTATATTGTGTTAAAAAATTTTGACACCTTTTTACTCGTAAAGCCGCAAGTACCTGCAGTTGGATTATTTTTTTTCTTTATAGAAAATGATTGGGCCTATACAATAAATAAACCACACTCATTAAATTTTCCTACATTAAGAGATAAAAAATAAAATGAAATTAAATAAGAATAAAAATTATTAGAAATGTTATTAACTATCACATAAAAAAAAATTAGCTAGCACAAGTTATTCCTATGTCCAAGAATTATCAATTATTATTTAATCTTGGGAACAATTTTAGGAATACGGAGCTGATTTTTTTCATATGATAAATAATAACATTCCTGATAACTTTTATGCTTATGTAATTTCTTGAAAAGTTGATTGTTTCAGAGAAAAAACTTTTAGTTTTTTTGTTTGGAGAAATAAACATTTTATTTTTTATCTCAAAATGTAGAAAAATGTAATGTGTGTGGTTTATTTGTATAGGTCCAATCATTCTCTATCAAGAAAAAAAGAATCCATCTGCAGGTACTTACGGCTTTACGAGTGAAGAGGAGTCAACATTTTAGATTTGTTATTTATTTATTAACACAATATACTAGTTTCTACTTAACTTTCATATTATTGGTATAACACTCTAAATTACACTAAAAATATTTTTTTCTTTAGTCTTTTCTTTAGTTTAGTTAGCTCATGTATTTTGTTAAAAAAGTACATAAAACAGTTAGCAATTTTGTTGCACCTTTACTTATAACGCCGCAAGTATATGCAAACTTATTATTTTTTTCTATATAGAAAATGATTGGAACTATACTGTAAGTAACCCACGCACATTACATTTTCGTATTTTTTGAGATAAAAAATAAAATGTATATTTCTCCATATTGAAAAAAAAAAATTCTCCGAAACTATCAACTTTTCAAGAAATTCAGAATCATATAAAAAAAATTAGCTAGATACTCCATAAGTTATTACTACATCCAAGTTTTATCCATTTGGGCCCACTCTGTGCGACGCAACGCCCGTGTGGCATCTACCTAAATAAGACACTGAATAGGGAGTGTGAGTAGCTTAACTTACATTACCGCGGAAAGAAATGGGAGCTATTTTTTAGTACATAGTTTAATATTCTATGTCAATTACGTTACATACGTACAAATTAGATAGGTACGACAAGGGATGCGAGAATTCTCGAGAATGCGCCAAAATACTCTGAAAGATGCGCGACCTTTTTCTTGGCTCATATCTAGTTTGTACGTAAAGGCGAGTACTCATTAGCGAGTTGTAAACGTGTCTTGTGTGGGATACAAGCAACCGGCAAGTATACCTAAGAAGCGAATATTATATATATAATTGAGACGAAATCGACACATCGCCGGTTGCTGCAACCGCAATTTGTAGTCGTAATTTATGTTCGCTTTTAATTGCCGGTTGATTGTAACCAACACAAAACACATGTTTACGCGGCGCCTTACACAATTAACATAAATTTGATTATTTTCAAAACTTTCATGGTTATTCACTAAAAGATTATCACATCAGTAATTACAGGTTTCTTACATCAGGAAAATAAAATGAAATTATACCGTATTGTAAGAAACCTGTAATTAGTGATAATTATTTATTACAGTTCATTACGCTATGTAATATCTCATTACAACATACCCACCATGACCATAATGGGGTATATGAAATGTGACGACTCAAATTAAAAATTAAGTCCGTCTGCTGTTAAAATTGAATTACTGTCTACACTGGAATAAACTCGTTATGATGGCACCATTCTTCAAACTCAAGTATCATTAGCACCTATTAGCTTAGATCTGATTACACCGACAGAATTAGTAAGATCCAGTTGCTCAATAATTAATTTCATTGCTCCTTTGTTTATATGTCAACAAACAGCCTTTATTAAAAAAAATATTGTGACACATAAAGACTCTAATAACATTCAGTTTATAATACAAGCAAATTAGCAAAGAATATAATGTTACTTTTGCCTAATGAAGGATTTCTCTTTCTTCTCTGATTTTTGATCAACTGACATATCAGTCGCATTGGGCTCCTGGCCTACCTAAAGCAAGTATTAAACAATTCAACAATTACCATTCTATGTGACTACCACAACTTTAATACACAATGCATTTCAAACCTGTTGGGTACTATTCTCTACAGAACCAGGATTTGTTTTTACAGGATCAGGGCTGTTCTTTGTAGGGGCGGGAATTTCCGCATCCCAGGGTCCTTGTTCCACCCCATGCTCATCACCGAAAAATATCTTTGCAATCCTTAAACAAAAGTTTTAAATTTAATATGTATCAGGGATTTAAAGTAATTATGATAGAACAAAATTGATTAAATATTTTCTAGAATAGTATTTATGATGAATAATAGGAATGAAATGAAGAGAACAGAATAAATGATTTAATTCTATTCTAATGAAATTAACTAATAATAATAATAACGCGCACACACTGATAGCCTCACACTAAGGAAATCCTGTATTGCGGGTCCCATGGACACATACATAGACAACCACAAACTACACCCAAACTCACGACGTGGTACACTTTTACATTTTTGCCAGGTTTCCCACTTAGTGCTATTACAGATTTTTGTGGGTTAGTATTGTGGGAGTACTGGATCAGAGAGTGCTTATGTATTAAATTTTGAATTTTGATGTTGCAGAACAGATGGCTTATCTTATGGAGAACATATACAATGCATATAGGTCTTTATATGAGATACCGAAAAACAGACCGAACAAGTGATGTGGCTAGTGTTAAGCAACACGCATGTCCATAGCATTTGCATTGCTACTCAGAGCCTTAAATCACAAAGATCTGAGGGATATTTGCTACTGACACTTGCTAGTGAGAGATCAGTGGTTAAATTAAAAATTAATTAGTTAAATAAGATACCTGCAAATTATAATATTGTCACCTTACTTTTTTAATCTCGTATCTAAAAGCAGAACGTTACTGAAATGCAAAAAATGGATTGTATATACAAATTTTGCAGTAGATTTCATATCACATTTCCTTCATATTTACACACTAACTTTAACCTATTCTTAAAGTAAAGCATCCAAATTAACACCCTTGGTAATAAATTTAAAATAAATAGAAAGTTTGCCATCTCCTGATCAATCACTCTTTGTTAGATACGAGTTTGAGAAAGTAAGGCATCAATATGTTATTGCTAGTTATATGTATAATCACAAATTTTGATGATAAAAGGGAATTGATATAAGAAACTTGTTGTATTGTAACAATAATTTTTATTGACAAATTGACAAGTAACTTTACACTTTAGAAAGGAAAATACAAAGATTGCAGGTTTGGTAAAATTAGCCAATTGCTACCATTTTGTCCAAATAAAATGTAACAGGAAAATTAAACGAGGATAGCACTTTGAAGAGTTATTGAAAAATTTGTTTTGAAAAATTAAACATTAGACAACAAAATCACATATGTTGCTCTAATCCCTAATTAACTAAAGCACTTGTGTTATGGAAATCGGAAACAAGGACGGTATCACAAGCACCCAGACCCAACAATATAGAAAAGTTAGTTTTTTCCGCATTGATCCCGCCGGGAATCGAACCCGAGACCTCAGAGTGTGAGTGTGTGTAAGTTACTTGACCACGGCGATCGTAAGGTATTAACTTACCTTTTCCATTCAATTCCTATTCCGATAAAGGTAAATGTAAGAAAACCCTGCCACAATACTGTTACTAAAGCTTCTGGTTGCCTCTTGTGTCCAAAATTTTTGTATGTTCTAGTGTTAATAGCTGCCATTGGTTTTAATACACGTGATAGCATTATAAAACTAAATTCGTTTCAGGAAATTAACAAAATTAATCACATATATTTAATTTGGGAATCGCATTGAGGTTAGGAAGTTGTTTTGGTAGTTTGCTTTGACATAAAACCTGGTTTTTTTTAAATTTATTGCTGGCCATGGAAACAAAGAACTTCAGCCGAAAACATAAACGTTTAATTATATTTCTGTAAATATGGCCACCACAAAGAGGATAGGCAATTTGAGGCGGCGTGTTTGGATTGACTCGGGATTCCTTAGAACGGGCCGATACGGGTATTTTAGTTCGAGATTCGTATAATTTCGCGTTTTAATCTTCGATTAAGGCACAATAGCACTATCCTATTCCACTTTAAACTACATTTCACAAAATAATTGAAAGTCAAAATAAAAACAACAATTTTCCCTCCAAAAGGCCCAGAGCGAATCCCACATAAAACCTGCAACCTGCAATGTTACCACATAAAATGTTTAAAAAAATTCGTTTTTGTGTTTCGCGGCAACCGTTCGGCCACGTACAGGGTCAAGAGCACGTTAAGCTTTACACTTAAGACTTAAAGACTCTCGATCTCCGTTCGACATCCGTCCGAAACAATTAATCGACACTTTTCGCGAAATACATAACATATCGAGATGTACAACCCCTTATAAGCGGTTTTATAGTATCTTATTTAGTTTCAGTTTTATTGTTAAGCATAATCAAGGTTATAGACATTTCTTTCTGGTTTTACTAACAATAAACATCGCAAAATCTATTGTGATACTTATGTTTAGGAACCACGACGTAACTAAAATAAAATACTAAGCATAACTAACGTATTTATCACTTACGATGATTATAACTAGTGACATCAAATTTTTGTAGCAATACGTACGCAACATTAATTAGGTACCAAAAAATCAAATACGATGGTTACGCTTTGGAACACATCGGTAGTATAAAAGAAAATACTAAGTACAATTAACGTATTTGCCACTTATGATGGTTATAGCTAGTGACATCAAATACTTTTAGCTTTGCGTACGCAACAATAAACAAAAACGTACGTTTAGATTTATTCAAAATTGTAACCTATCAAAACTAAAACAATCAGTACATAAAGATTTTTTTGTCATCCCGCAAAATCCTAACGTAGGTACTTTTTTGTGATGAAATATTAGTTTCCGATAGTGAAAATGGTGATTCAAAGAAATTTGATGCGTTCAATGATTCAGATGGCAGTGTTAAAGGTCAAAATTATATTCCTGATGCCGATTATAACGAAAGTAGCAGTTCTGATGGTGAAAATGTGAAACCTACGTCGCTGAGCGGTAGTAAAACAAAACAACAAATAACTAAATAAGAGGCCAAAACAGCACATACGAATTTAGCATAATGCAAAAAGGGGTAAAAAGAAAACAATTTACGGAATAGAAGAATAGAAACGCGAAAAATACGTGGCAAATAATTGAACCGGAAAAAATTACAAATAACTACAAAAATACGAAGACAAAAAAATATATAGAACGCTAAAAACTTGAACTAGGAGAAACAACAAAAGTCTTAACTAATTAGAACAACGACATTGAAAGGACATAAGATAAAACAAACAATATAAATTATTAGCGCAACGAATATATTAGACATGCTCCCTGCATGTACCTTTTGCGGCCATTTGGAATGAAACTATATCCGGTAGGAACCAGGAAGACATAGTTTCTGCTTTTCGGGCCTTCTTTGTAAATAAAAGAGATTCTGAAAATGTCACTTTGTGACTGGATAACTGCGCGGCGCAAAATAAGAACTGGACATTGTTTACATTTTTAGTTCAGATTGTTAATAGTAATTTAATTGCAACCCAATCAATTACCCTTAAGTATTTTGAACCAGGTCACACCTTTATTTCCGCCGACTCTTTCCACCACCAGGCAGAACTGGCTTTGAAGACTTAGTTTGAAGAAGATGGACAAGGTGTACGACTTTTTTAATTTCGTGGAGTGTGCTCGGTCTACGAATACAAAAAAATTTCGTGAAAGTCGTGGATGTATCACATTTCTTTTACTTTCATGATTATGCATTACAACACAAGCTACGAAAATAGGTACGAGTCGCGAATATATTTAAAGGATATAGTGGTAGTACGGGTTGTGAGAGGACATTACTAATTAAAATAGTATAAAAGTAGTTATTATAACCAAGAATTCCAAACTCTAGATTTCTTGCAGACTAAGATAATAAAGTTACAAGAATTCCCAGAAGTTGCCGTTAAATTAGAACCAAGGGATATTAGTGTAGAAAGAAAGGAATCCATTACTTCAAAGCTCTTGCCTCTAATGCCCGAATATAGAAAATCATCAATCATCATGTCAATAACTTCCGGCAAACAAATGGTCGTGTACCAATCACTATTCACGGTACAACGATTCTCCAAAGCAACAGTAGCCACCTGTCAGTTTTAATAAAAAAGAAGCAATCATCCAATTAGTGGCACTTTGCACGCGCGCCACTTTGGTTGTTTTTGGCTCATCTCGAAAGACCCATACGCTCGATTGCTGCTTTGTTTTGGGATCGTAACTATAAATCCATGTTTCTTCACCTGTTACTATGTCCCACACCAAATTTGACGTTTGTGTAGTATTGATTGTATATGACTCATGCTTGTGCCTAAAGATGCCCGAATCTCATAATATGTCACATGCCTGTCTGTTTTGATCATACGTACGTACAGAATCGATGTTTTTGTTGTTCACAGCAGTGGACGGGCGACCATCACGAAATTCGTCACTGAGATTCACACGATCGCGTTTGAATTCTGCAAACCAGCTATCAATAGTCATCTTGCATAGTGCTTCATCACCAAAGCAGTTTGAAGCCGAGCGAAACTCCGTTGAGCTGTTACATTACACTTAAAGTCGTAGAAAATCATACTACAAAAATTTTCACGAGTTAAATTTTCAAATGTTGTAATTACTTTTTAAATATTGTTTATGTAAGTGGCTAGTTCCCGAAACTCATAGTGCGCCCTATGTAAGCATATATATATATATATATCATACTACGATGTTACTAGTCATAAATATCACATTTGCTTCATTTATGTTAGTTATGCGTAGTAAAGGCTTCTCCAGGTTCACTAGTCATAAGTTTTTGGAGATTTTAAGTACCTACTTACTAAAATATAATTTACAAATGCATTGTCATAGAAATAAAAATTATGATCATAGGTACCCAACAAAACTAAAATAATAAAAATATGACTTTTCGAAAGTATAAGAGGAGACAAGGAGGGCAGAGTAGTTGAGTCAACATAACCTTTTCGAATATTGTACTTAAAGTTGGTAGAATTGAAATGGGTCCATAGTTACAAGGATCAATTACTACCGCTTTTGAATAAAGGAATAACCTTACTGTAGTTCATCAAATTGGGAAAAATATATATGCCCTAGAGATCTTCAGTTTTTTTAACATGTATACATTTAATCAATGATGTCTTTTGACTTAACGCGACGAAAATTAAATACACTGCCACAAACTTTAACATTTTTCTTTAGGAGATCAGTAGCAAGAGATATATAACAAGCCCTCTCCGTGTCCTATAATTGCAGGCGACATAAATATTAACATCCTTTCTGACAGTGGCAATGCACATCTGGAAGCAAGCAGTAGATACCTGTGTTTACTTGCCGAACTAGACTTAATTCCCACTATCAACAAACCCACTAGAGCAAATTCTTGTCTGGATCATGTGCACGTTACGTCAGGGCATCCCGCTATTGGAGTTGTATGTCGATCTGATGTCACGTGTACGGACCATCTTCTAGTTGCAACAGGTATCTCTCTTAAAAGACGCAACACAAGAAATATAAAGCGTTTTGTAAATAATGTTGACTACGACGAAATCGTCAAAGAATTAAGCAGTACCGAATGGACGACGGTTTTAAACAAATATTCTGTAGAGGATGCGGTTTCAAACTTTTATGGGTATTGTTTTAGACATTACAAAACGAAACACCTCCCAGATCTTTGAAAGTCGTTCTAAATTCGCATTAAAACCGTGGATGACCCCCGGCCTTATCAGATGCTCCAAGCAGAGACAATATGATAAAAGAATGTTACAAAGCTTTCAAACAAAAAGCTTTGGAACACTTACAACTGAATCCGAAGTATTTCTGGAAGTTTTCTAAATATCGTAAGTCCAATGCGTCCACCATACCTCACAAAATGTTTCTGGGTAACTCTTCTGCCACGGGTGGTCAAAGTATATGTAACCTTTTTTCAAAACATTTTCAATCTATTTATGGCATTCACAATCCACCAGATTTAAGTAAATATAAAATCAGTGCCTACCAACACAGTTTTTCTCTCGGTAATGTAATAGTTTCTGAAGATGAAGTACTCAAGTGTCTTAATTGTCTTGATGGTGACAAAGGGCCAGGACCTGATATGATACCGCCACGCTTTCTTTGAAGCTGTGCTGAAGTTCTGTACAGACCACTTTGCATAATCTACGATAAGTCCTTGCAACTTGGTGTTTTCCGTGGTAGATGGAAAATAGCACACATTACGCCTATACACAAAACGGGTCGT
The DNA here is from genome assembly GCF_003589595.1 of Hyposmocoma kahamanoa. Lineage (NCBI taxonomy): Eukaryota > Metazoa > Arthropoda > Insecta > Lepidoptera > Cosmopterigidae > Hyposmocoma > Hyposmocoma kahamanoa. Next base: position 7,578,640 of record NW_020654748.1, read on the forward strand.
TTGGAAGATATAGCCAACTACAGACCAATCTTAATTTTATCAACAGTTGGCAAAATTCTAGAATCGCTCATACAAAAAAAAATTACTCTCATGTTAAAACCATGATTGATGCCAACCAGCACGGATTTTTGCCACATAAATCAACTTCATCAAACTTGGTGTCATTTGTATCGGATATATCGAATGTTTTGGATGGGGGCGGTGAGGTGCATTCGATTGACACCGATTTCAGAAAGGCGTTTGATCTGGTGCATCATGATATTCTTCTGTACAAGATGGAACCGATGGGAATTCACGGATCGCTACTAAGATGGTGCGAATCTTACATACACAGTAGATCTCAGTTGGTGGCAGTTTCTGATTTTAAATCTGAACTGCGTTTGGTGCCATCCGGTGTGCCACAGGGCTCTAATCTGGGTCCACTATTTTTCCTAATGTTCGTTAACAATATTGCTTTTTCATTGAGTTCGAAATTTAAAATGTATGCTGACGATTTAAAGCTATACAGAGCTGTCAACTCACCCAATGACGCCCAGCTGCTTCAAGATGATCTTAACAGAGTGCATTGATGGTGTTGTGATAACGGAATGGTCCTAAATACAAATAAATGTTACCACATCAAATTTACAAGGCGTCAAAAACCATCAATTGTCACTTATTTTATCGACCATACGCCCTTAACGGAGGTTACCAGTGTTCGGGATTTGGGTGTTGTCCTAGATGCCACCCTAAGATTTAGAAATCATTATGACTCTATTATCGGTAAAGCTTCATGGTTAACGGGTTTTGTGTCTAGACAAATGAAAATTTTTAAAGAACCAGCAATATCTATTTTAATTTATAACAGTTTAATACGTAGCATATTAGAATACTATTCCACTGTCTGGAACCCAGGTTACCAGGTTCATTCATATAGGATTGAACGTGTACAAAAACGTTTCCTCTATCATCTAACGTATAATAATTTTAAATGTAAGCAGTTATTTTCACATGAGTCACGTCTCTCTTATTTTAATATTTCCTCATTGCAAAAGCGCCGAAAATTCAAGATTATTCATGGTTTCATCGACGCTCCTGATATACTCGAGTGCTTGTATCTATCTGTACCTCGTCCCGGAAGTCGCCTAATCAATCGTAAAACTTTCGCACTCCCTACTTGCAGAACCAACCTTGGTCAACACAGTCCAGTGTATCGCACGTGTTCTTATTATAATGCTATCAGATATGATTTTGACATATTCTCTTGTTCTGTGGTCTCAGCTAGAAACTCAACAAGAAAATGTATTATATAGTGACTGCGCGATGAATTTTAGTTGTTTGTTTCCTATTATTCATGAATAGCAGATATGTAAATCTTAATTTACTATATTTTGTTTAAGCACTTTGTTTTAAATACGAAACGCTGTGTTCACATCTAGAAGGACACACTCTTCTCGCCTTATAATGTTAACCAATCTGTTGTATTTGATTTAAGAGTTGTATCCAGTTTTGTGAACCGAATAAAAAAAAAAAAGAAAAAAAGAAACGATTAGACTTTTCTGTTGTCGTGTTTTCTAGTTAAAATGTTGGTTAGTAATAAGTATACTGTTGTTGTTAAAATCCTTAAGAACTTATTGATGTCAAAACAAAATATAACGTAACTATGACGGCATGTCAAATAAATTGTAAATTTACATTATATGTATACATTCTCATTATGACAAGTGCCTAGATTGGAGCAGTACGGGAATGCACTTAGCAGGAATAAAGTTCATTATGCTTTGTATAAATAATACTGTTACAAAAATTCGTTTCCATTCCGTTCTGCCGCAATATAAATTGAGCCTAAGGATTCTAGAATTGTGAACGCAGTCTATGTTATTTATCGTCAAAATTAAAACACCAACCTTCGTTACTTAATATCACTAAATATAATAATTAAAAGGCGGTCTTATATAACTAAACAAAAACAAATTACTTATATTCCGAAAGAACAAAAATACATCATTCACTTATCGGGGCTTATTTACAAACGAGGGCGACATAAATCACATTACATTTTAAACTAATTAATGACTTATCAATTATTTACATAATAAGTAAAAATTTAAAAAGCTAAATAATTGGAGTCACTGAAAAATTAAATCAAAAGTGCAGAGGTAATACCTAAATAAAATTGAGTTACTAAACTTAAATAATATTTATCTATAGAAAAATCTAAGTTAAACCCAATACATTTGAGTTGAGGTGAAACAAAAAATGGGCGGGATATTCAAACAGTAGTAGTGCAATATTAAGAGGAGATTAAAACGTATACCACAACATAAGTCCTTACTTTGGAGTGACACATTAAGAAATGCGATTAATAAATGCATCGGGTTTAACTGTTTAACATATAAGTAAACGTCGTTATTTTACTCCAAAACGTATGTATATATAATATGCGTGACAGTTAACTTCAATCCTCGAACTTGATGGAGTGGACGCCAGTGTCGATGGCGCCACCGCGATACGAGCCTCTCTTCTTCTTCGTTTTCTCATGTTTGAATGACTTGCCACGAGTGTGTCTTAAGTCTTGATTCGCTCGCTCTCCCCAAGACCCGCGGGCTCCGCTCTAAAGAATATAATTTCAATAAATATATGCAATGAAACATTTACATTCAGTGTATTTATTTAACTATGATCTTAAGCTGGTTTTCTACCGGCGAGGCGAGACGAGAATCTCGCCGGCCTATTTCCACCAAAAATTACCATTAATAGATCGCCCGAGCCATCAAGTCTTCGCGCTGTGGTTGTAACATTCAGAGCTGTTCAGTTTGTCCAGCGATAAACACACGGCTGTAGTAACATGTCCCGATTATTATTATTATTAATATGTTAAGGGCAGAAGAATCAGATCAGCCATCTTACTTTAAATCTCAATTTCTCAAATTCTCAATCTCGCGATTAACATTAAAAATGATGAAATGAAATTGTGGTTCCGTTGTACAGTATAAGGGTGCGTTCAACTTAGTCGCTGTCAGAAAGAAGCGCTGCAACTGCGCGGCGGCCGCGCAACTGTGGCGCTGCTGAAGTGCGACCAAATTTTTAGTGATGTTTTATCTTTCGACTCAGTTACGCGATGGATTATGACGAAGAAACATTACTTTTACCTAGTTCTTGGGGCACACACTTTATATATAGGTATTAAAAATTACTCACTTACTATGTTTTATTCAGTTGTAGTTTCAGTTTCAAAATTGTTAATAAATTTTAGACATAAATTTTCCAATGGACTTTTTTTATTCAGTCGATTGAAATCGGAACTGCTGTCCCATATTGCAGGCTGTTGTTTTACATTCTCTATAAATTCTTCAATTCGATTTTTATCCATCGTGGTTAACTACACCTCATTAACCGTGACTGCAACCGAGCGTGAGCGTGAGCGTGCGGTTGCAGCGCTTCAACAAAAAGTATGAAAGTAGCAACGCAAACAAAGCAACTAATTTGGACGCGCCCTAAGGGCGCAGGTCGATTGTAGTCACTGTTAGTGAGGTGTATAATTATGTTAATTTTTCAAATTAACCACGATGGATGAAAATTGAATGAAAGAATTTGTAGAACGCAATAAGGGACAGCAGTTCCTGCAGTTACTCCAATCGACTGGTTTAAAAAAGGCACGGGAAAATTTATGTCTAAAATTTATTGACAATTTTGAAACTGGAACTACAACTGGAAAAAACATAGTAGGTGAATAATTTTTAATACCCTATGTGTGAAGTGTGTGTCCAAAGAAATAAGTAAAAGTAATGTTTCTTCGTCAGAATCCATCGTGTAACTGAGTCGAAAAATAAAACATCACTAAAAATTTGGTCGCACTTCAGCATCGCGATTTTCGCGCAGTCGCCGCACGGATGCAGCGCTTTTAACCGCCGCTAATTTGAACGCGCCCTTATACTCTAAATAGGCAACACGACGGTTCAATTTTACATCAACAAATATTTCAATTCTTGCCTCGCCCATTCTCGTCAATACATCGAAGGTGAGCCAGAAGAGAATTGAAATTTTGCCATGCAAATTTCAATCCTCGTGTCGCCTAGCCGGTGGAAAAGTACCTTTACTGTGATTTAAGTTGTTTTTTCACCCTAGTGCCAATACAAAACTTACCTATTTAATCAAATACTATTTTCTTGTTTTGAGAATTATCTCCTCCCTCAAAACTTTTTCGGTCATTAAATCCTCCTCTTTTGTTGAACCCTCCCCGGTCTCCGCCCCACGAGTGCCTGTCACCATGTCCACCCCGGTTGCCCCCTCTACCGCCACGGCCTCGGTCGAAGCCCCCTCGTCCACCACGTCCTCCCCTTTCGCCCCCGAATCCTCCGCGGCCTCCCCTTTCGCCCCCGAATCCTCCGCGGCCTCCCCTTCCCCCGCGCCCTCCCCTATCATTGAACCCCCCACGCCCTCTGAATCCACCACGGCCTCTATCATTGAATCCACCACGTCTATCATTGAAACCACCCCTCCCCCTGAAACCACCTCCTTGCCAGTTGCCAGACCTATTGCCATCAGTCTCGTCTTCCCCATCATCATCGGCATTTTGGCCCTCCTAAGTAAAGAAAGGAAGAGCTTAATAAAAACCAAGACAACCCTATGTAAGGACTGTAAGTAAAATAGTAAATGCCCAAAATTTTACTAAGGCACCAGGCATATCAGTTCTGATTGAAAATAGATTTTGTTACTAGTCATGACATGGAGTCGCCTTGGTTTCTCAAACTTTGGGGCATTTACCTTTGCGTCAAAAGAATTATCCTTTAGCCTAGGATCAACATCCACTTTATTGGGGTCAACTCTCTTGAATGGGACTGCTTTATTGTTTGGTTCATTTTTCTCATTTGGTGTTGATGAATGGTTTGTCTCCTAGAATTCATTGGACATTGTGAACTTTTCAGTATAAATATGGTAATTTAAATGACTAAAACATGCTAAATAATGATATACTAAGAATAAAAGATTGAAAAATGTCGTAAATTCATCAAATAGGTAACAAAATATTAATATGTATAGTAACCTTTACAAAATTGCTGTAAGGTTTCTTAGCTTGAGGAGTTCCATCAGATTCCGAAGCTTTCCTTTTCTTCCCAGCTTTAAATCCATTCTGAAACAATACACACAATAAGTAAATAATAATTTCTCACAATGAACCTCTTACACCAACATGGTAGTTGTAATAAGATTTGTGAATTCACCTGTTGGAATGAATTATCTTGGGGTTTCTTAGCAATTTTAGCTGCAGGTGGGCCATCATCATCATCGTCACTGTCTTCAGAAGAGTCGGCCGTTTTGGCAGGAGTTGGTTTTACTGGTGTCTTCTTTGGTCCATCATCTTCAGAGTCACTGTCTTCATCTGAAGAATCCTGTTTCCGAGCTTTAGGTTGTGGTTTAGCAGGTATAGCTTTTTGAGCTGGTTTAGGATCTGCATCACTACTGTCACTCTCATCAGAAGAGTCAGCTTTCTTAGCTGCAGGTTTTGGTTGCGGTTTAGCAGGTGTCTTCTGAGTTACTTTTGGCTTTTCGTCTTCACTGCTATCATCTGATGATGATGAATCCTTCTTTACAGGAGGCTTAGTGAGTGGTTTTGAAGGTGTCACAGTTTTCTGAACAGGTTTTTTAGGAGCATCCTCTTCTGACGAATCACTGTCATCAGAGGATTCTTGTTTTTTTGGGGTAAGTTTGGGAGCTGCTTTAGCTGCAGGTTTGGGAGTTGGTTTCTGCACAGGTTTAGTTTGTTCCTCATCACTGCTATCAGAGTCTGATGAGGATTCCTGCTTTTTAGGAGTTGATTTAGGAGCAGCCTTAGCAGGTTGAGGTTTGGCTGGGAGTTTAGGCTTTTCATCTTCAGAATCATCACTGTCATCTGAAGACTCTTGCTTCTTTTGAACTTTTGGCTTGGCAATAGCTTTAGCAGGAGTAGGTATCAGTTTAGCATTTTTCATTTTAGCTCCATCATCACTACTTTCATCATCAGTTGATGATTCTTGTTTCTTTGTCAGAGGTTGGGTTTTTGGAGCAGGTTTTGCAGATTTGGCAGCAACTTTTGGTTTTTGTTGTTCATCACTATCACTTTCATCTGATGACTCTTGCTTCTTGCCTGCCATTGGCTTAACTGGTGTAGTCTTTGTGGGTGTAGGTTTAGCACCTACCTTGGGCTCCTCATCACTACTGTCATCATCTGTTGAAGTGTCCCGTTTTTTCAGTGTTGGTTTAGCTGCAGGTTTCTGTTGAGGTTTAGGCGTTGCTTTTTTAGGCTCATTGTCGCTGCTGTCAGAATCACTTGAAGATTCCTGCTTTCTGGCTGGTGTTGGCTTTTGAATAGATTTTGGTGGTTGTTTTTGCGCTGGTTTTGCATCTTCATCGCTGCTGTCCTCCTCACTATCAGAGGATTCTTGTTTCTTTGCTATTACTTTTGGTGCCACTTTGGCAGATTGTGGTTTCACTGGCTGTTTTGTAGGTTTTGAAGTTGCATTATCTTCACTGTCACTACTGTCATCCGAGGATTCTGCTGCTTTTTTCACAGGTGTAGGTCTAGTAATTGGCTTTGGAGCCGCCTGCAATATTTAGTGAATCCATTTTATTTATTTTATAGAGTACATAAACTATAGAAATAAAATCTATGGCTTGTTCAGAGGTAGTGACGAAAGATATTTTTAATATCACAGAAAGTCAATAACACATTTTACATCATTTTATAAGTACACGGTTTATTATATTCAATATATATACACACACGTCATGCATCGCATCAGGTTAAGCACAGACCAAAAAAACAGAAAAAAAGTAATACCTTTGTTGGCTTTTTATCATCTTCTGAAGAGCTGTCATCAGAGGAGTCTTGCTTCTTTTTGGCTGCTGTTAGCTTGCCGTTCAGCTGTGGTGCAGCCTTTTTTGGTGCTTCATTCTCACTAGAGTCATCAGAGCTATTTAAAAATGGTAAAATACCTTTTTTAAATTTATATATTAAATTATAATCATATATATTGTATATATTTCACATAATTTATATATTATATTAAATTTATACAATAGAAAAAGTGCACATTCGACCTCCCATCTCACCTGATGGAAAGTGACAATGAGGTTGACGATGGAGCATGCACCCTCACCTTAAAAAGGCTCATGTTAGTAATGTTCAGGGAATAAAAGTAGGTTAGAGAGTAAAATCTAAATGAAATTATACCCTGTAAAGGTACAATAAACTTAATGATAATGAATGGAAGTTGCTCCCTTTGTTGATACCTTTCACAAGCCTTCTGTGCAGGCTTACTCAGTTTCTTGACTTGCTGGATGATATCCACGAGAGAAGGCAGATTTTTTGGACGAGGTTTCTGAAAATACGTGTACATGTTTAACATAAATAACCAACTTATTTCGTGACTTTCTTATAATTAACTCCGAGGTAGTGATCAAATAAATGTATGTAAAATTACGGCGAACCGTCGAATTTGTAGTTGCTTTCGTTCTGATTCAAAATTTATTTATTTCTGATAAAAAATTATCACCGAAACATTAGCAATTGAAGCCAGCTAGTTTCGCAGATCATAGGCTTTTGTATTTCATCAACATAAACTTACAGAAATCATCACATTGCCGCAGTAAAAACCAACACGTGTTATCCCAACCCACACGTGGTCTTTGGTTAGCGAAGATGTTACTTACCGCTTTTGTTTTCTTTAAAAACTCTTGTGCTAGCGACTTATCAACGTTTAAGAGAAACTGGTGCACTAAAGAAGTAGCTTCTGCTTGAATTTCAGGTTGCACACCCATTTTTGTGTTAAATTTTATAAAATTAGAGCAGATAAAAGTGCGCAGGCAAGAGTCCCGCTTGTCCACAGATTAAAAAAGACAGCGATTGCTTTTGCAATTGACTTTGACATTTCTAGAAATGTTGCCCTAAAAAATATTTTGTCATCTATCTGACTTGGTTTGGTCGGTCAGGATAACTTGAGTTACACCAACGATATTTAAGAATATTTACAGGTATTTGTAATAGCTATTATACTAGTTTTTAACAAAAGTAGCAGAATTGCAATACTATACAAGTGCACAGTTTGACAGCGAGCGACTATTGATATTTTTGTGAATTCCGTGTTGTTGAGTGAGAAGTGAGCTTGTCGTGGTTAACCGATGATCACGTTACGTTTATCTTTATCGCAAATCCATTGCGAAGTAGTTGAAACGTAAATTAAATAGTAGTGGTTGGATAACATGTTGGATCGCTTTGTCGATGTTATATGCGTTCACATTTGCATTACATTCGAGTAAATGTGAGATGTTACGTAGGCTCTTTTGAGCGTTAGATAGGAAGGCAGGGGTCAAAATGCCAGTGCAGCAAATAAACGTGAAGAATTCGTCTGATATAGAGAGTTGGGAATGGGGCGGAGGATGTGGAAGAGAGGCGGTGCGCGCAGGCTCGGGCAGCAGCCGCACGTCCTGCAGCAACTCCAGCGGCGACATCTGCCGCATCTGCCACTGCGAGAGCGAGGTCCACAACCCGCTCTTAGCTCCTTGCTACTGCTCAGGTAAACCTCCCTTTACTCTCATTCTACACAGGTCAATCCCTTTCCCAAGTCATATCTTCAACACTGTTGCACCCTACTTTGTTTTTAGGAATTCCCTTTGCCATCTTACAGCCCTTGATCTAACTTTGATTCTAGACAATCCATACACTAATGGAAAGGTACATAAATATTTGTAGAATGTGACAAAAATGTTATTGTATGGAGAAGTTTTGTGGGTGTTATTTGTTTACATTAGGTTGTGTAAGTATATTCACGATGTGGGCATTAATACAACTACATTAATGTTACTTAGTAAAACTGGTTAATTTATGATTTTTTAATTAGTGCAATATTTTTTCTGTATTTATGTAGGTATATTGGAATGTAATGACATTTTAAAATTCAGAATTAAAAGTTATCTCTTATGGCACATTCACTGTCCTCTATATTTTGTGTATTGATGGTTGTATATGATTTTTAAAAATGTTTTCATGAATGTGAAATTATAGAATAGTAGTGCAATAATAAAGTATTTATTTGCATATACACTTAAATAGTTTTTATTAAGTGGGATGATTGTTTATTATGTTTATAAAGCACAAACTGATACATTTTTTTATTTAACCCCTCACTTGTTCTAGAGACATGAGATGCCCCTAACAATGTTGGTACTGTACCTAGTGTCCCAGAGTCACACAGTATCTCTAACTTGCAGCTGTGTTTCATCCACCAATAAAAAAAAATCGCCAAAGATGTTAGGGTCACCACATTTGTGTCTGTAGGATGCACGACAGGTTAAAGACTGTATGACTATGATGTGCAAGTACCTATTACTAGTAAATTATGAAATTAGTTTATATTCTGAGACTCTTGATGTGACTAAGTCAATATAATGATACTGTATCAAGTCATTATAACTCTGTTTAGTTTGTTACCCCTAAAATATATTTTATATATATATATATATAAACTTAAAAACTTAGCTAAGGTCTTATAGTAGTAAATATTCCAACCTAGGTAAAATAGAGCATTATTAAATGTTGATTGGTATATTGTTTTATATTATATCATCATTAATGTTTATAGTAGGTGTAATACTCAAAACAAGAACTCACACCTTAAAAATGCTGAACAATTAACAATACAAATGAGGATATTTTGAACAGAAAATTTCACAGAGAAATGCATTTAACTGTGATAATGTACATGTACAATAAATGTGCAAAAAAGTTAGAAAAAAAAATAACATCAGTTTTAATTATTTATAGATGGGTGATGGTTTTTAAATTTGTTATATATATTTTTTTTTAAATAGGATTATCCTGTAGAGTGCTTATTTAATATTGTGAATATTTAATATGAGCAGTTTTAATAAAAACATTTTCACTGCATCATATCCCAAATTTTGTTACATAAAGCTTAGATGTTTTAACCAGAACACATTTTATGAAATAAAATTTGTTTTGATGGATTTGAAGATTTCTTTTCAAATGACTCCTTTTTGAAGATCAAAATTGTCCTATACATGACAATGGATGTCATGTCATGTGCCCTATAAAAATAAAATACCTTAATTACAAAGGTTTGGACTTAAAAATATCATTGTTGTGAATGCAGGTGAGTTGAAAAGTACAGTTTACTTCTTTAATTAATATGGTTGTTGTGTCAAGTAAATTCTCACTCAGTACAATGCCAATTTTTTTATGTGCAAACCTTAGTATTGTACTTACAGGGTTTGTGCAATATTGTTATTGTATGTCAATTAGTGACACAGATGACAGCTGTACTTCAAATTGCTATATGATACATTTACTTCCAGATTAACTTAAAATAACTAGATGTCTAGATCTAGTCTAGATGTTCTCTAGACTACAAGTAAATAAAGATGTGGGTAAAGTGCATAAATAAAGATGTAGGTAAAATGTTTCAAGTTAATTTTATTGACATTGTTAATAAAAAAAAGTTGTTTGGCAGAATTGAGACAATATATTAGTCTCACAAGCCATTCATTAAGAAAAAAATTTTGTATGATTGTCCTGTACTCATAATGGAATGGCCTAGAATAGATTTGTAGAATTAATATACTGCCGCGTTTAGTTGTAAGGGTGCATGTGACATTTTTAAAAAAAAAAATTGTTGTGTATACTGCCTTGATCAGGTTTTTTTACTGATGAGGCAGATTTCACTATTTTTATATTTTCCTAGATGAATAAGGTATGAAGTTACCACAAGAGAAAAGAAGATATTTTTTAAATTTAATTTCTTTACACACTATTTTTCCGGTTTTGAGTTTTTGTTACAAGCTTCCTTTCAACTAACAGTGGCAGACTGGGATATATCTATAATAATAATATAGTAATTCAATTAATGTAACTTTTGTAATTTGCAACAGTAATAATTTTAACTTTTCTAAATTGATCCCAGGCAGTGCACTAGACTTAATTTCCTTGCTCTGGTGACACAAGGAATTCTCTAGTTAAAGAACGGGTATGGTTTCATTTTTACTAATTTATATTTCATTCATTTAGCGCTACTAAATTACTTTAGTGTGCTTGGAGTCCTTCTGTTCAAGGTTGACTTGTAAATCTTCATTGATGTGATCTGAGATGACATTGAGATGCCATTATTGCATTGGTTTGCAATATTTGCATGTTGACGTTCTTTGTTTACGTAATAAAATCACGTTTTAGCATTACTGGAAAGTGCGCCTTAAGACTGATTTTATTTAACGTGGTTGAATCATATCGAGTTCTTAGGTTTGCGATGTTTCGAAATTCGAAATGAAATATTTTGTGGGAATGTAAACTGGTTTACTTCATCCAGTTCCCTATACGACACTGGGTCACGGGTGTCTCCCCAACTGCTGCTCGTCAATCCTTCCTAACACTTTACATTAACTTAACATGAATGAAGTCAGAAAAATTTCAGGAATGAAACTTGCAAGTATAAATACAGTCAACATGTTATCATTTTGTCCATACAGCAAAACATATATAATTGTACTTTTTAATTGTTATCTGTTCCCAAGTTCTCATATTAACGTTACATCACTCATATGTCAAAGGATAATTACTCTGCAATAGTTAATTGTGTTATAATAGGTATATAATTTACCTAAACCTACAACAGAGTAGGTATGTAATTTCAATAGATTATATGTTCAAAAAATATTTCCAGTACTTGTTTATACTGACTTAGATCTCTTTTCTAAATTCTAATCTATATCATTTATAAGACGAGCAAAAGTCCTTATTGGAATGGCAATTGTGCTTTTAAGTACTTATAGAACATTAGCAAACTGGTTATTTAAGACAATCAATACATGTACGGACAACGGCACATTAGACAACACATTTTTGTTCGAAAATCGCCTCCATTGCAACGGATCAAGATACGTCAATGTGTAGCTTGATATGCTGGCGTGTGTACAACTTAACATAGTGTCAAAATATGAACATGTATACATATGTATGATATAAAATACATATGCACATCATTTTAGATCCGGGCACTAAAATTATGAGGGATGTACTTGTTCTATGTACCATCTGAACTCCACATTGATTGTCCATGGGGTCACGGTCAGTCTCTAGTAAACTAAATTCCGTCATGAAATACGCTAATGGATTGGTCTAATTGTGTTTTATAAATTAAATTGATGTACTACATGCACACACACACTATTCACATTGTGTAATGATTATCAGGGTCAAGGGCATATTTGACGACGAAATATTGGTACGAGAGGTTTTAGTATTTTACGATACACACGGCTCCTGCATTAAATATTATAGGCGAGAATTGCGTGCATAACGCGAGGACCCACTGCCGGCTCAATTGATGGTGTAAAGCCTTAGTTCCCAGTCTTCCAGCTCGTGGTCCTCTGTCATGTGTAGAAGTGTAATCCAGGTAAAATATGATGTAGAATCATGTAGAATTTAAAACGTTCACCTTCGCAGGAAGCCTGAAATATGTGCACCAGAGTTGCCTGCAACAATGGTTGACCGCATCGGAGACGAGATCGTGTGAACTCTGCAAATTCAATTTCATCATGCACACAAAAATAAAACCGTTCAATGAGGTAAGCATTATTCTTTAAACTTTTATTCGTTATTTAATGTCTTATGTAGCCTCGATCATTTACACCACAATAGTAGCATATGAATGACCTTTATTTTGATTTGTTACATTTGCAAGTAGACTTTTTCTTATCGTATCGATGGCATACGCTGTATTGCATGCTATCGTGAAAGAGTGTCATACTTAGTTGCGACAAACGCTATTTCGACTCGACAGTATTTCGACTACACATTCATTCGACGGAACACTACTTCGACAGGTCACTAGGCCGACAGATCACTATTCTGACTGAACATGAAATTGACAAATAACTGCTTAACTAGGTATTAATTATTTCTTAGGTATATTTATGGTTATGAGATATTCCGCTCAAGAATGAAGTGGTCCCTAAGTAGTCTCTCAGTACAACAAATATTTCTATTAAATATTTCATGTTCTGTCGGAATAGTGACCTGTCGAATATATGTGTTATCGAAGTAGTTTTCTGTCAGTGTGTTTTTCCCGATAAATATCCGTTTTTACTGAGTATTTATCCTAAAATATGGATAATTTCTTTTTTGTAACTTTTTATTTTTATAGGAAATGAAACTATTTTTCCGGATTTAAATCGCGTATATTTGTTTTTACAAATAAACCGACATTGCGGGCCCTTTACAGGTCCCATGGTCGCGGGTGATTGAGGTGGTACAATCTTCAACCAGTTATGTCTAATAATAATGCAAACCACCCTGTTTTTTCACTATAGTTACAATAGTTATTAATTAAATACCTTATTTTTAATTTTACAAAGAAAACATTCCAATTTATCTACATTAAGTTTTACAAATTATTTTATTGAATGAATTTTTATTAAGTTCAGTTTATTTTTAATTAATAATAGAAATTAGAATAAACTAAAACATATTAATTAGTACTGCAGTCTTATGTTTGTTTGGGATTTTTCATCAGAGAAAATACTGGATCCCAAACCGGTGGTACGGAGAAACCATCTTCCCTGTTGAAATTAGGATGTTTTTTAATTTCAATGGCCTCTCGCAGCATCCTGGGTAGATAACGGACTTCTTTTGCAAGGACCTGGGGTTTGCCAAACTTCATTGAATGTGTAGGTTTATCCATGACATGGTCGCAGACTGCAGACTTGTTTACGCGACGGTGTTTGACATCAACTGTATGTTCTTTGACGCGGGTACAAATACTTCGCTTTGTATGTCCAATATAAGAGAGACCGCACTCACAGTCAAGCTTGTAAACTCCTGCATCCTGTATTTTTATTTTTATGTAACAATACTGTTCTGCCTACGTTTTTCGAGTCGAGCGGTATAAAAAATTCGGTTGACAGAAAGTTATTAAATTAACTGTAACCCTTGAGCTGACCTATCCTGCGTTAATAAAGTGCAACCCAACTTTATGGTCTTGAAATAGCCTAAGAATTCTCTTTCACATGTCACACACAAAATCTATTAATTAAAACACATGATATAAAAAATAAATATTTATATTTATGTAGTTACCTACACAAAGTGTTTTTAAAATATACTTTGTTTTACCAAACATAAATAATAAACCACGATTGAAAATATTTATCCACGTTTTGGGATAAATATCGGGTAAAAATGGATATTTATCTTGAGTATTTAACCCAACCCAATGATATTTATCCATGACCCATCTCTAGTAGTGACCTATCGAATGTCTGTGTTGTCGAAGCAGTGTTCTGTCGGATTAGTGACCTGTCGAACATGTGTTTGGTCGAAGTAGTGTTCTGTCGAATTAATGTGTAGTCGAAGTGCTTTCGAGTCGAAATTAAGTATGACACTCGTTGTGAAAGGATTTTGCCAATCGACGTGAGGTACTCATTGTTTGTTGCCCAGGATGCGCCAGACGAACAGGAAAGGAATGGTACATACATTCCAATTAGCAATTAGTATGAAGTATACATACCATATTGCGTGCAGTATCTTGTCTGTAGGTAAGTGTCAAATTATTGCAGAAACGGAACGCTGGATTTAACTCGTATCGAACTGGAATATATTAAATTTAGTGCATTCTGACGATACGACGACTTCTAAGTTTAAAATGTTTATACTGGTTTATAGTTGTGGCGCTAAACATTTAACGCGCGAGCCAATATTTGCACTGTTCGAGACATAAATCAGATTGCTTTGTGATAATTTAATGATTTTTTTAAAACAATTATGATACTGAGTACTCTGCCCAATTTGGTTTCAAGATACAATGCGCAAGCATATAACTAAACTTCGATTTCATAAGTTAAACAGCGCTCAGAAAGTCCAAGGCAGTATAAATTTGCAACATAATTTACCAATTTATGTAAACAGTAAATGAAATGCTCAAGCGATGAAACATAGGCCTTGTCACCTTGACATTTGGAGATACATATTTTGCTTACCGAGCATTCGTCGTTATCACAGCTGGGTTTGTGTTTACAGTTTGCACCGCGCAATGCAAACTGGTGAAAAATTGTCACGTCTGAACGTATCCTATGGCATTGTAGTTTACTTTAGTTATAAGAAAAATTTAATAATGTTGTGTATTTCCTAGTTAGGTGCTGTACGCGATTTGGTTTGCATTTATGCTTAAGTGCACCCAAAACTATATTGTGTTTGAATAAAGTAACAAATATCTTAGAAAATATTCAAACATTCGCATTTATTTTATTGGTAGGTAAATGACTTTTTAAAGGTCGTGTTTCATTATCTTGCTAAGGATAATATTTTACTTTTATCTCTTTCTCAAATTTGCAATAATGACAAAAAATAAATTCATTATCATTAATGGTCATTAGGTAGTTCAATATTTCTGGTAGTCGGCAGCTTCTCAGGTATACAGGGTTATTAAACTAGACTATATTGCAACATCATAAACAACAAACATGATTTTTAATATATCATTAGATTTTACTTTGGTACAAAAATATAAATATTTAAATTGATCGCTCTAGACATTGATAACACATTTGAACTTACAACATTACCAAATATAAATCTAAAAAGTGTCAGACAGTACAACAAAAACGTAATAGTTTTGTTTTGTTAAATTTATTATGTTTTTTAAAAAATCATGGAACAAAAGTGGTTGTTTATGATGTTAGTAATAAAGTCCTGGGAGGTTGTTGGTATTTTACAAATGACTCTGTATACAGCACAGATAGGGAATAGCATGCGATTGTGTGGACTTATATCAATCGACGGTTTTGCCGTTGAGTTCCAAGATATATCGGATTAATGTAGAGGTCTGTTTCCAGTGGCGTCTCCTGGAGATGTCAGGCGTAGAGCGACGACGACTATGCTGCGCTGTTCTTTTCCACTGCGTGGCCGCCCTCTGCGTCATGTGGTCTCTTTTCGTGCTCATAGAGCGCGCCGTTGAAGAAGTCAACCGAGGCCTTATCGGTAACGTTACTTCTTTTGTTTTACTCAAAGCTTATTCATATATTGTTCGATACCGACATTGTCCACTGATTGTTCTTTATTTACCGATTGTACTTTATTTACCGTGCAAATATAAATATTTCCGATATTGTTGTAATGATTGATAATGCTTTAACTATATTATAATGTAAATTAAATTAAACTGCTTAACTATAGCTGTGATATTATATTTTTTAAATTCTTATACATTTATTTCTGTTATAGTACAGAAACTATCCTTTAAATTTGGTTGCCCGAGGTGAATCATTTGTTTTTGAAAACGCATTCGCTAATTTTAATAATTTTGTTTACATATCGATACTTTGGGGAAGAAAGGGCGTAAATGACAAAATGGTGAATTTTCGTAATATTCTGACAAGTAACGTTTTATAAGATTAATAATATAAGTTTATTTAACATAATTAATACCTTTACAACGCCATTATAACCTTTGGAATGATAGAAATTGTGTAATAATTTGTTTGAATTTTTGCATACTTTCTGGCGATTATCCCTGTTGTTAATATAACATTCATAACTTACTTGGTACTTGGTGTAACGGGCTGATGTCCGCAACTCGACGTCAAGGCGCCTATTTTTTTTATTTATTTTTTATTCATAACTTATTAACTAGATATGCACATCGTATTAGCACAGAAGAAAGTACATAGAGATTTTCCATTTTTTCTATCCTCTTTTACATTTAAATAGGGTTACATGGATTTTCTTGCTTTGCTTTTTGTTCTCCTTTGTGTCTCCCTTCTTTATATCATAAGCTTTTCCATCGTCTTTAATTTCTGATTATTTTTTAGTTTATTTATTGATTTCGTTTATTCATCGAGTATATAACTAGAAATAGAGACGAAATAAGGGCCATATATTCCTGGTAACACATTAGCGATACCGCTCTTATAAATATCAACTCTCGTTTGCACTGAAATATAGACAGGCCAACTACTGACCTGTGTGTATGTCTCCGTATATTCCAAAAAATATTCTGAATTTATTGTAATAACGATAATATCTCTAAAAATGCCGTGCTGTTCTACTCGGTGGTGTGGGAAAAACAGCAAAACATCTAATTACAAAACAAACGGAATCACATTTCATCGGTAATTAAATATGTAATTTTGCACTTTTGGTCCATCGTAGCAAAGCTCAAGTTTACTGGTCGATTTGAAGTGAAACAGTTGACGACACCCGTCAATTGTTTCGAACTCGGGCTAGCCAATCGGAGCGCAGTTGTCACAGTAATGATATGGCAGAATAGTTTTGAAACAAATTAAATAACATTTTGTCTCTATTTCTGGTTATATACTCGATGCGTTTATTTATTCTTCCGAATTTTAAGTTTTTTACTTTATTTTCTCTTTTTTTGTGCGAAAGAACTATTTGAACCTAATTAGTAGGTGCAGTCATCAGAACTCACTCCAGAAAAATCAATTGAGAATCATCTGATAAAAAAAACTATGTATAAACTCGTTCAAAGTTGACGGTATACATTCGTAGTTTGTTAATATATTAAGGTCTTCGATTTCTTTGATTGGATTGTTGAAAGATTCAACTAACTATAGGTTAAAAGGCTCAGTTTCGACACAGGTGGCGGACCAATATCACTGACCATTCAACAAGTTAAATTTCAACGGTCTTCAGCATAGAAACTTCCAAGTTGAAGTATGTTCGACTTGTGGCGGAGAGCGCTGGGTCTTAGTTGATGTGGCGTAGGTTCCAATGGTTGACGGTTTAAAAGCTTCAGGCTAGAGTATCGAAATGTGATGCAGAGTGCGAAGTTAAGGCATTGTCGCGTAGATTTTAATTAGTGACTGGTTTAAGGTTTCTGGACTCGGGGTTATAGTCGTACGACGTAGATTTTGGTGGGCGACAGTTTAATGACTTGAGCTTGAGTATAGACAGACAGTAAGTAAGAAGCCTCTGGATATGTCGATTTGTGTGACATAGAGTGCAATTTAAGGGTGAGCGGCATTAGAATCCATAGGTTTGTTGGCTGGTTAATTAAGTGGAAGGCATGATGCTGCAGGCAAAATTGTAATTTGGGGAACGTTTTCCTGCTGCGGGAAGAATATAGGTTACGGTCTGATCGGAACTATTTTCGAGGAACAACGGGTTGATATGCTGATGGCATCTATCATAAAAAGTCACAAGTGTCATAAGTCGTAAGTCATAAGAGTGTCAGCGTATTTATTACGTCCATGGAAATAATGTGGATCTTATTTCTCGCAGTTATTAAGATTTTTTGAGGTGTAATTGATTCAGCAATAATAACCGCAATTGTGTACGTTTATTTATTTGTAAAAAAACTATGTTTATGTTTTATTGGTCGTATTTCGGGATCACCACTATCCTCAATGATGCCGCTCCTGTTATTTGAACTGTATTTTGAACAAAGCTAATGTGATATTTACACGGGGCTGTTTGCAAAATGTTTTAATTTGTTCTCGTCCAGCTTTTCACTTGTCATTCATGTTATATCATTTAAAAGTCTTATTGTCAACTTTGTTTACGTTTGAACAAGTAAACACTTTTTTTTTATACGAGCTTGCGCCGACGATCGCAAGCCTGCGGCAGATCAAAGCGTGCGAATAGCCACGCCAGTCTCCTTTTTGTCTATTGCTTTTAATAAGGAGTGCAGAAATCATCTCTCTAACACGTGTGTTCCCATATTAGAGTTTTAAAACAGATTTATACATTATTACCACCGTATTAAAGCCGAAAATAGTTTGTCATATAAGGTCAAAATTAATGTAAGGCCTTCAAATTAAGATATCGTTTTACACACATACTTTGTTAGTCACAGTTTAGTCTTGATTATAAAATAATGCTCCTGATTCCAAGGCAGTAAAAGACATTGTAATAATAACACTCATATTTACGACCCTTACGTTGCCGAATATCCTGGTTATAACTTGGCGTATACGTCAATTAAAATTTGAAATTAGTAATTATTTACGCCGTTAATTTCATAAATATTTGGTTTAGGAAAGTGAAAAAACATGGCAGTGAAATACATTTATTTGCGAATTACAAAACTTTGAGTAGACAGATCGAAAGAGCATGAAAATTGAAATCGAACTGCATTCATCTCATTTTTGAGAAAAGTGGTTTTTACGACCTTTTTTTCCCGAAGTATCGATATGTGTAAATTTTGTCCTTGTATTTTAATATTCGGATCAATCAGATTAATAAATATTATATTAAATTCATGATATGACAAACTTGGAAACTTCTGTAAAAAACGTTGACCAAAATAAATATTGGTTTCAAATTAATAGCATAAGTGATAATCGATAATATGAACCGATACTGCTATCAGTTGTATAAAAAAAATCAATACTTCCGTAAGCGTGAATAAACATACATTGATAACATTGCAAGGTACCTACTTAAAAAGTATAAATAAGAATATATTGGAGTGAATGTTATGTTACTACAAATAGATAAAATGTGTCCCGAATAAATGTTATAGTGGTATTATTGCGCACGATGTATATATACTATACACCCGTAGACATATTCAGAGAACCGCTAAAAAGGTTGAATTGTGATAACAATGTTCTTATGAATCACGGACCATATATACCAGAACATTTAATTTGAAAAAAATTACTTCAATCGTTTTTTGAATTCAATTGAACGCTCTGGTATATGTGGCCAGTGAAATAACACATGATTAACATGAACATTATTATCATAATTCAACATTTTTTTAGCGGTCCTCTAAACTGCCGTGCTTACAAATAGGTTTACTGTTCTTATCGTAAGTATGGCAGTAAATATGTCCATGAGTGTATATATATATATATATTTTCCCTCTTTTTTTGTTACGAAAATTTCGAAAGTGTCGGCCATGCCTAATTATCAATTTGCAGCATTTGTGCGGGAAAGCACTTTACAAGTTGGAAATAATAACAGCGTTTTTTCCTTAATTAATGTAGCACTTTTTACACATTCTTATCCCTAAAGCTGTTTATTATTATTAGAGTGGCTTCAGGGCCTGCGTAGCCTTTCATCGTAGCGACTTCTTTCGTCTTTTCAGATTAAAACTGTCAAATGGGATAACCATGAGTTATATTGATATTTTAATAATTATAATTTTTTAATAAAAAAATTGACCTCAATTGTTAACTTGCCCGTGTTAGTACCGCGGTCTCCTCAACTACATATCACACGTGACAACTAACATAGTATTATCTCAAAAATGGCGTCATTTTATATTTTATCTCAAAATTGCGTAATATTAATAATTTTTCTCCAAAATTTCGCTATACTGATGTGTCATTCATATACGATTTAATTTCAAAGTGACGGGACAATACTGTCGCTTTGAAACTAAATAGGTAATATTAATATAAATTAAAGCCATTTTGAGATAATATTATGTTAGTTGTCATGTGCGATATGTATAACTAAAAACGTGTAAGGCAATCTTCGTCAAAACGAATCATTTGAGCCCAAACACAAGGTAGCTGCTGTACCCTATTAAGAATTACCTCTCATCTGTCCGCCATTACCATCTAGGTCACAATAATATATTTTTTTATTGGAATTACATAAATTCGTCAACTTTTATTGAAATCGGTTGACGGAAAGTGGGTGAAATCCAATAAACCAGATTCATTCCTTAGTTTGCTACTCTTGGAATATTTTCTACAAATTTGAATGGGACCACTGCTAAGGTACCATCTTGCGTACAAAAAAAAAAGAATCATCAAAATCGGTTCACAAGTGTCGAAATAATGGCTTAAAATGCACACGGACACCCTTTATACACGCAATAACGGATTTTACAAATCACAAGCGGCCATTTGTTTTCAAGAATATTTGACAATAGACTTCCAGTGTCATTTATCTTAAGTTTTGTAAATAACACCAATCGACCTCTGACAGTGATTGTAAACAATTCTGCTCGTTTCACCGTCAAGAAAAGCTAATTAAGAAAGTAAATCTCGCTATTGTGCATGTGATTTCTTCTAATACTGTACGCATAGTCGTGTTGTTCATAATAGCATATGGCCTCTACGTACATACATACATAGGTTAGGTACATACCTAATTTCTATGTCGACTGTGAACTGGCAATCGGTCCTATCCCAATTTTGACAACTTTACCATAGCACCTGGTTTATTAAATAAAAATACGTAGTTTTTAAATATTTTTGTTACACATGTATGTACACTACGTATTTTTAGTTAATAAACCACATGCTATATAAATGATTTTTTCTTCAGTGTTCTTCCTTCCTGTAAAATTGTCAAAATTGAGATAGTACCGGTTGCCAGTTCACAGTCGATATGTTATCACAGCGCATTAGGTCTGCGGTAACAGTTTTTTGTTTTTGGTAATGGGTTTTTGTGTGTAAAAACTGTTTTGCCATGTACCTTCTCCCAAATGAAATACACTCATAAGAACATTACCAAAAACAATTTTGATAACAATGTTCTTATGAATACTTGCCACATACATTAATTCGCAAAAAGAATAACTTTAATAATGTCTTTTTATTTCGATAAAACGATGGCCTTTATATTGTTAACGAATCGTGACATTAACGTGGGGTGCACTATAAGTTTCCGGAATTAATAAGAAAAAAATACTATAAATTGTCAGAAATGAACTTATTGTTTCTCGAAATATTCTCCGTTAGCGTTAATGCACTTTATCATACGAATGAACCAATTTTGAAAACATTTATGTCACTCCTCCGTGTCAATCTCTGAAACATATTTAAAAATCGTTGACCGCGTAACTGGTTCTTAATTTTTGGAAATAAATAAAAGTCTCAAGGTGCCAGGTCGGGACTGTACGCGGGATGGCTCATAAGGTCAACGTTGTTCACCTTCAATAATTCATTTGTCTGTCTGGCCGTGTGAGAACTGGCATTATCGTGGTGCAAGGTGATGCGGCGTTTACGGTTATTTTTACGGAGTTTGTCAATAACTTCCGGCAAACAAATGGTCGTATACCTATCACTATCCATGGTACAACGATTCTCCAAAGCAACAGTAGCCACGTGTCCAGTTTTATTAAAAAAGAAGCAATCATCCGCTTAGACGCACTTTGCACACGCGCCACTTTGGTTGGTTTCGGCTCATCTTGAAAGACCCATACGCTCGATTGGTGCTGCTTTGTTTTGGGATCGTAACTATAAACCCGTATTTCCTCACCTGTTACTATGTCCCACACCAAATTTGACGCCCCTTCGTTGAATCTGGTATGCATGGCATTGCACCAAGTGACGCGATCCGTTTTTTGAGCCTCAGTCAAATTGTGTGGGATCCACCGAGAGCACAGCTTTTTCACACCTAAATGTTTGTATAGTATTGATTATATTTGACTCATGCCTATGCCTAAAGATGCTCGAATCTCATGGTATGTCACATGCCTGTCTGTTTTGATTATACGTCGCACCGATACTGTGCGACCATGTTTTTGTTGTTCACAGCAGTGGACGGGCGACCATCACGAAATTCGTCACTTAGATTCACACTACCGCGTTTGAATTCTGCAAACATGTTATAAATAGTCGTCTTGCAAGATGCTTCATCGCCAAAAGCAGTTTGAAGTCGAGTGAACCTCCGCTGAGCTGTTAAATTACGATTACGATACGATAAAGTCGTAGAAAAGCATACTACGAAAATTTTCACGAGTTAAATCATGGTGATGTAGACAACCAATTTCTAAAATGACGCCACAGTGTAAAAACAAGTGGCAGTCAGATAAAACAAACTGTATTCTACAGCCAAAAAGTTTCATTTTCCAAACAACAAACCAATTTTAACAAACTAATTCCATGTCGGAATGTAGAAACCACGTTTTTCCTAGCTGAGTACAAAGATTTTTTAAAGAAATATCTCGTCTGTATTGTCGAAGTAGATGTCTGAGAAAAATCATGTCGATGTAACATATTGTCGGAGTAGCGTGTGTCGAAGTTCAATTTTAGAGTCTTTATGTTTATAAAAGTCAATGGAGACTCATTTCTACGTTTACTATGAAGATCTCAATCAATATGTATATCTGGTATATACAACATTCAATGGTTCATATGAACGCTGTGATTATGAATACAAAAAAAAGAAGAACACAGAAAAACTGGACCCGAGGCTCAGATGGTTAGAGCAATGCTACGGTGCAGCGTGGACGTGGGTTCAAGTACTACCGGGTCGACGAAAATTTTTCTGTGTGTTGGATCTTGGTATTCATAATTGAATTTATTTCACAAAAAATCTCAATAAATCCTATGAACGTTGTTATCATCTTTTCTTTGGCGTTTCTGGAAATATATCCATGAGAATATTTTTACTGCTAAACAGCACTGCCTGTTCTGGATTAGAGAGCAGGGAAAACGACTGCGGTAACAGTAGATGCCCAAGGCTTATAATAAGGATACGTCATTAGATCGATCATGACTGTCGGTTTGAACACAATGAAAAAAATCTTTATTGTTTACACTAAAAAGTCTTTATATTTTTCCAAATACGCACAAAACTCGATTACAAGTAATGACAATCTAATTTAAACGGAAAAAACGTCAACTGCAGTTGTGACCAACAAACTTGTGAAATTAAA
The DNA here is from genome assembly GCF_003589595.1 of Hyposmocoma kahamanoa. Lineage (NCBI taxonomy): Eukaryota > Metazoa > Arthropoda > Insecta > Lepidoptera > Cosmopterigidae > Hyposmocoma > Hyposmocoma kahamanoa. Next base: position 7,602,246 of record NW_020654748.1, read on the forward strand.
CAAGTAAAGTGTAAGAGGTGGGCAAGCAATAAAACTTGTACATACGTTGGTCTAAGTAATATTAACATTGAATACATACGACTATGTGTATATATTTCAGTGTATTCTCTAGACTAGGGGTCGTATTCTAGAACTCTACTCAATGCTCAAGTCAGGATTTCAGCAGACTTGAGTATGATTTCAAGCACTGGAAATACGACCCTAATAGTAAGGACTTGAGTATGATTTTCAGTGCTCACTGCAATACTCAAGTCCTGACTTGAGTATTGAGTAGAGTTCTGGAATACGACCCTTAGACAACTAGGAAAATAAAACTTATTTTGTTAATACCAACACCACTACGAGCAGTGGTGGGATAATCAGATGCTTATTTACCTACATTTCAGTTGCTCGCTAACATGGAATGTGCTTTTGATAAAAAAAACTAGCGATAGATTGACTTATGGAAAATAAATTTTAAAATGTAATTTGTAAGTTTGTATAACACTTATACGACGACCTCAGTGGTCGAGTGGCTTGCACACCGGTTTTCATGGTGTTGCCATCTTTGAGGTCTCGGTTTATATATATTATCTTGTTTTTTGTACGATCGTCGTTGTTTCCGAGTTCCATAACACAAGTACTTTAGTTACTTTGGGGTGTGAGCAACATTTGTAATGTTGTCTAATGTTTATTTATATTATTTTTATCATATAAGTAGAAAGTGAAAATTATAAAACTTCTGACATGAGGACTTTTTTGCAGTTTTAATATTTTTTTACCGAAACCATTTTACCATCGTTTATGTTTCAAATTGACTATTCTAGCTGTTCACTGTATTTCTTTTTTTTATTGTACAATAATAAGAAGAAGAAGTGCATTATTTGTACTTATTATACAAAAATTTTAACACGTAACGCTATTCCGGCATTCCGGAATTTATGACAAGAAAGAATATATTTTAAGAATCCGCTTCCACATTTCTACAGAATTTACGGGGAAAAGTGAACTTTAGGTATAAAAGCATCCGAATATCCGACCACAAACCATGACTTCACAGCCACAGTTGTTGCTAGCGAGCATGTAAAATGTGTGTATGCAAAATATTATGTATACCGAATGTTAATAGCGACAACTGCAACTGTAAACTAATGGTAGAAGCACAGAACACGAAATTAATAATAGTGTACTGTAGATTTCGTTTTAAATTGGACGTAGTTAAACAAAAAGGATCCAACGCACATCCAGTCACTTTCGAGATAATTGGCAATTTGAAGTTTTGAAAGTGCTTCTCACTCTTGTTTTATTTTCAAAAACTATAATGTCATGTAACTCCAGAGAAATTTATTTCTTATTATATTATATTATAATATATTATTCATTTGTTGGTTTTTTGCTGATCTAAGAGGTTAGAATTTAGGAACCGTTTGGTACATATAACTCATGTTTTGATAATTTGTGTTGTTGAAAAATTTTGTGGATTGGATCCTTTTTGCTTAACTACATCCAATAGTAGTCCTGTGTTACTACACATTGTACAGGCATAAGATTAATTTCGTGATACAATATTATCGCATCGCTTCACCGATCGAAACATCCCGCATTCATTCTAGCACATGACACATTCTACAAACATTATTGTTTGTTGCACAACTACGGACAGTTATACACGGTGCATAGTAATTGGCCATTATTTTTACGTCATCACATAGTAGTATTTTAGTAGCAGTAGAGCTCCTTGTGAAAGAGTTCGTCCAAGGATGTACTGCCGTCTTACCTATTTCTACCGCCAAGCAGTAATCCGAACATGACTGCGTTCCGGTTTTGAATGGTAAAGGGCGCTGGTGAAACGGCAGGCACGTGGGATAGGTCAACTTGTGCGCGGTGGTAGTGCCTTTAGAGTTTTGCGATTTTTAAGTTCTGAATGACACTGCAACTGCTATGGACAGGCGTGTCCCTTACCATCAGATGCACGAGTTGTTCGTCCCGTCACTTGGTATCATAAAGTAATAATAACAATTTGATTCGAAATTAAGGAAGCGTGTAGCGAATATTACACGATAGTATCACTATTCATTTACCTGGCCATGGAAAAATTGTTTAACGAGCATCACTGTCGTAAGTTTATTGTTTCTTGATTTATCTCGTTATCTAGGACGCATGGGTCGACCGGTTTTTTTATTACCTCCGTGCGCCAGCTCGTGGTAGCGTTGCTGCAATCGTGTCTAAACTTGGCTCAGCCTTGATCTTAAATACATCTATTAGAAATTTGCTTTCTATTTAGTGCGTAATGCTAGTAAATTACACGGCCTGAGCATAGGTTATGACTATAACATGTTTTATTTGTTTCAGCGTGGCCGTTTTGGACAAAACTGGTGGTAGTTGCAGTGGGGTTCACGGGCGGCGCGGTCTTTATGTACATACAATGTCGGCAGTATCTGCATCTTTGCAATCGCTGGCGGGCTCATAATAGGTCAGTATAGAAGAGTATGACGTAGATATGCGAAAGTAATACTCCACACCTTAGCTTCAGCAGAAGGCTGTAGCGATGAACCATTAACCTGGCAAACAAGAACACGCTGCAGGTGCCTTTTAACTGGACTTATCCCTTTGTCGATTTCGGAACCCAAACAACAGTTAACAGTCTTTAATGGAATTGTAATGTTATTTCTGGTTTTCCAGAATATTACTAATTCAAAATGCGCCTGAGAAGGTGCCAATGGGTGGCGGGTCGCCCCCCGTACGTCACAAACGACGCGAGCGCAGTGCGCGTGGACAGGTGAGATTACTATTCCGTTATGTAAACTATAGTGCGGCTGTTATACAAACTGACATCGGATATGATTTTACGCAAGAGTGCCTAAAAAAATTGATTTTTGCTTAATTTATTGTCTTTATGGCACACAAGAACAAAATACGGAGACAAACTAAGCATAAGACAAATTGCAACACGCGACCTTATTGTTCGGTAGCCATCTACTTCAGGCAAGTTTGGAGTAACAAGAGATATGTAACTAAATGTTACGGCCGTTGTGTTATAGAATGTTATTTGTTGTTAAATATTTATTTGATCTGTTACACACTGTTTACAGTTATATAATTTCCATTGGCGGACACGGATATTTTCTTGGATATTAGTTTATAGACAAAAGAAATGAAACTATTTTCCGGATCTAAATCGCGTATATTTGTTTTTTTGTCATACAAACCAACGTTTCGGGCCCTTTAAAAGGCCCCATGGTCACATCGATCAACTGAAAAATACGCAAGTTGATACGAAAAAATACTTTCATCGACTGTATGTTTAATGGTGATTTGTTGTAAATCTTTAGGTAGTAGCGAATATTGAGCCGCCGCCGCCGCCCGCGGCATTTCACGAAGAGGACGAGAGTGGTGGGTTCGAGACGTACCGCGGGAACCCCAACCGGCGGCTTTCCGCACTAGCTGACGATCGGCTGCGGCCAGAGCCGCATGAGGACACGAGGCGTTTCTCGGACACGCGGTTAGCCCAGCCCGTCAGCGTCTCTATTGAGGACACTGCCACTGCGCCTGCACGACCCGAAGCCACTTTTGTCGTAAGATTCAATTTGATTACATTTTCTTTATACGCCGACTCATTTTTTGTATGATATCAAGCGACGCGACGAACAAGTCGTGCGTCTGATGGCAAGCGACACGCCTATCTGTGAGGCCACAAATTCCCGACAGTGATGCGTTCAGGATGGCGTTCAAGTATCCAACACAAGACATACGTTTGCGTGTAATGTGTCGTAAACCTTGATCGCCCGCTTGCATCGTTCCAATTTTACGGCCTGACAGTTGCAGTGACGCTTATGTGTAACAGTACAGTGCCACTCAGAGATTAAAATCGCTAAGATCTGAGGGGCATTGCCACTGCATCCTTCAACACCGAAACGCAGTAACGCTCACATTTATTGCTTGATGGCAGAAATAGGTAAGGTGGCAGTACTTTCCTGGACGAACTCTTTTACAAAGAGCTCTACTTCCCTTTTGATGTTTCTAAAAAAAAACTATGATCACATATCAGAGGATCAACTCTCCTTCTGCGTCCGACATCCGTTCGAAACATTTACTGCCAAATGTGTGATACTCGACCAAAACTACAAGTAAATGTCAAGTATGATACTTTATTCGCCTCATGCGTTTTAATGTAGTAAATACATAATAATAATAAATAACGCACACACTCAACATAGCCCCGCACTATGGAAACCCTGTGTCGCGGGTGCCATGGACACACACATAGACAACCACAAATTACAACCAAACTCACGAGAGAAATAAATGTAGGCCATACAAACATTTCTCCCGACCCGGGAATCGAACCTGGAACCTCTGCGTGGCAGTCCGGCATGGTAACCGGTCGGCGACGGAGGCAGTTGAGTGGTCGAGTTATACTTATTTGATAGCAATTGTTTCATACAGATTTTGGACTGAGAACGAGAGTACAGGGCCAGACGCCCAAACATCTTTCCCTTTTAGTTCTCCATTGTCTTTAATAACTTACTTTTACTTAACTTATATTTTCTTGAATTATTTTATTATTAACACTGCCTTATTCCATTATTCTTTGCACTGACGACAACACTCTAAAATAACATTTTGGTACTAATTGATGAAAAAATCGTGTAGTAATAAGTATTATGGTGACTTCAAAATTGAAGTTGTTTTGTGTTGTCATGTTATCATATGTTTTTATCACGTAGCGCTCACGATACACGTACTAGCAGCAATATCTATCGTAGTATTAAAATGTTACACATGTGCGAGACTATAATGTCTAAAGCTGTTGTTTTCTATAGCGTCGGTGAGGTCATGCGGCGAACATAATTATAGTTAAGGATGACATCACATAAACTTTGCACATATTATGGCGTAGTTTCCATGTGCATGATAGCTATTGTTATGTATTACAAATCAAAGCTTTCCTTACATGTCATCAGAGTGACCAAAGTGATTGATCCTACACTTATCGTTATGCGGAATCAACCAAAGCCATTTGAGGTATACACTCTTAAGAACGTGTCCAAAGTAGTTTATTCCGACGTTTGATACGAGCGTATGTTATTATTGTTATTGATAAAAAAGATCGAATACAAAGAAAAATTCCTTCGATCTGCCCAATGTTTAAACCCAATACAGAGATCTGATAAAGTCCCTAGAGATTTGCTCGATTTTCTAAAGATCGCCAAGTGTGATCAAACAAAACGATTCAATTTGTAAGCAACATACAATCGAAATCGTATTTTTTGTCGATAAACTCGTGTGACTCGTTTTGTAGACACTGGTTCGAGTCCAGTCAGGTCCATGGAATTTTTCATTTTGTTCGATCTTTGTAGCAATAATAATAATAATTTTAAAAATAAACAATGTGTGCGTTATTAAAATTTTATTTTTAATTTATTTATTTAGTACAGGCCAAATGACCCATATAATATATACCTTAATTACTAACATACATACAGTATAATAAATTAGTGGAGTAAAACATACTGAAAAAAAGCCGCAGGCCTGTCAAGCATAGACCGTGGTTTTCGAATGTCTCAGTGGGAGTTAATTTGAAATTTACTATGAGCTTTTTCGGTGAAGGAAAACATTGTGATGATACGTGCACGTCAAAGAAGTGTTCACAATCCTCGGAAAACGTGTGAAGACCTAATGTAGTGGCCTAAGGTCTAACCCTCGCCTGAGAGGAGACCCGTGCCCAGCAGTGGGGCGTATATACAAAGTAATAATAATAACGCACAGATTCATAGCCCCGCACTAGGGAAACCACACAAACAAGCATAAATTACACTCCAACTCACGAGAGCAGTAAATGTAGGTCATACAAATATGTCTCCCGGGAATAGAATCCGGGACCTCTGCCACGAAGGCAGTTAAATGATGATTCCTCATATGTTGATGATGAAAACATAATGATACTCAATAAGTAACAACGAGAGTACGTGTTCTCCGCAGGGAGGGGTGTACCATATCAGCGTGGACCCCCTGGAGGCGGACATCCGGTCTCTGCTCGCTTTGGAGGCTCGTCGCGAGGCGCGCGCGGCTCGGTCGCTGCCGAACCTGCGCGCCAGCCGCGAGAGCCTCCTCCCACTGCCCCCCGCCGCCGAGGCCGCCCCGCGCGCTTCCTGAGACCCGCCCCCGCCCCCCACGCTAGCGCCGCGCCTGCTGCTCTACCCCGACGACACCGTCTATTAGCGATGGCCCCCCGCCCTCGTCCGGCCTTCATCCCCTCGAAGCGATCTGGAGATGTCCACTGTCTTTTGATTGTCTAGTCTAAACGTCGTCGATGCGAAGTTAGTTTGCAAATTTTACCGTTTAGAGCGTCGCATAGACGCAGCGGCATTATAAAAAAAAAAAAAAACTAAACCGAAAATAAAACTGGCCATATAATTGGACTACTGGACATCCTTCATGTCGTTTCTTTGTGATGCAGTTGAATAAATAAATAAAAAACTGTTGACGGTGGGCGGTACATTTGATGGAAAAAAGGTCGTATGTTTTGAATAACAAAAAATCGTTTTATTTAGTAGCTCGTCGCTATGAACTAGTGCGCTCGCACTTTCACCAATGGTGACACTTCTATTCCTCGGGGTGACTTGGTACCCGTCGTATATAAATTTACATACTCTAGTGTAACATAGATAATAATAAATGTCACATAATTATGGTAGTCTTAAACGGGACTGACATATATTATACAACGTGAAATTGAATTCACCAATGCAAATTTAAGGGTACATACAATCAGCCCTTGTTGTTTTTTTTATTTCATTGTGAAACCCCTATACTAAAACTTATACATGTATATTAACGGTATGTCTTGAATTTTCTCTGATGATTTAAATTTCACCGTGTATTCGGTTAATTATGGCCTTATATTGTTAAACAAAAGTTTTGAAACTGCCAAATACAATTGTAATCCATTTTCATTGTCATGTATATTGTAAATTCGTTCCCTATAACACTAATGAAAATAAGTTTAAATTTTGACGAAACTGATCTTGTAAATAGATCACCAAAGTAGAACATATATTTTGCATCGAACTTGTAAATGACAATTTTCACTTAAAATTGTAAGTTACGTTGTCGTAGGGGACGAATAGTTCATTTCTCTCTCTTGAAATTCCATCGCCCCGTGGAATTGATAAACCATGTTCTAACGATTATGATGATACTCGATGTGCTGTGCATTGTGCGATCAAGTCTTTGTATATAGTAGTATGGAATGTGTAAATAGTAAACATGAAATTGTAATGGTAATGACTGCTGGGGTCGGAATGACCGTAATGTCGTATCTCTCGTCCGTTACGTTGCTCAAAGTAGAGCTGGAAGAACGGGAGAAGATTGTCCATCGAACCTTATTGTATAGTGCTCTGTAACTTCAAACATTATTCATTTACTTTGAACAGTATAATAATACAAATTTCTATTATATTATGGGGCAATTTTCTTTATTGCTTTATACTCGTGAAAACGATTTGTTTCCTACAAGTGTAGCGGAAAAAAACTTAAATTATGTTTTGAAGTAAACCAATTATTTATATTGAATATGAATCGCACTATATATAAACTTAATTTTTTTTATGGATTTGTTACTTATATACTTAGGCGCTGATGAAGTCAAATTGATTTTGGTAAATTTCATTAAATTTTTATTTATCGATTTCTTAGGTTTTTGCGATTGTTACACAATTGGAAAAGAAACAATTTTTTTTCGGATGTCAATCGCGGATATTTGTTTTTTCAAACAAACCAATTTTTCGGGTTATTTACTGGGTCCATGGTCACTTCTGACTGACACAAACACGTGTGACCATGGGACCTGTAAAGGACCCGAAACGTCGGTTTGTTTAAAAAAAAAAAACAAATATACGCGATTGAGATCCGAAAAAAATAGTTTCATTTCCAAATATCTTTATTTTTTTCACGGGTGTAATTAGAATATGGCTCGCTTAATATAATAGAATTTTTCATATCCGCATACAAGCGTTTAATGACAAAATTTACGTCTTTCTCTAACCTGAAAAATTCCTTACTGGTTCCATTTTAGTAACATATGGTTATGAAAGATGCATGTGTGCTTTCATGTGTATTCGAGCCGGGGCATGTTTATTTTAATATTTATTTCTATTTGAGAATTTGCATGGTTTTGTGCGAACTCCAGTTTTGAAGCCACATTTCACTCGTGTCAGCGCAACTACTTAACGTAGACGACGGTATAAGTATTATTTATTATAAAAATGATGCTGACAAGATTGCTTTTGTAATCTTCGTCAAATCGCGAAATTTTTAAGAAACAATTTCTTGTACGGCCCATACAAATTTTTATGTTAAAGTCAATAATAGTGCCATCATTTTAGAGTACATACAAAATTACGCTTTAATGGTGCTCAAATAAGGGTTATGCAACAATTGTGAGCACCATGTCCACACAACGAACTTAGATAAGGATGACATTCATATTGGCACTGCCAGAGCCTGTTTGTTTCACGCGGGTTTTGCTCACGTAAAAGTGCCTGCCGTGTCGGTCCGTTCGGCAGCCGTGCGCTCACAGTATGCACGCGTTGCGCTTGTAGTAACGGCTTATAGATCGAAACGTTGTCTTCGCGGTTACAAATACTTAGTAGTATAGATCTACTAGAATCTCTTGACAAATGGGAAAATTTATATTAGCAACACTGAGATGATGATGATGATTATTATTATAATTGTATTTAAAGTCGTGTATTTTGTTTTGAAAATTACTTATCAATAATTAAATTAAAATTATCAAAAAATGTTTATTGAAGTTACCTGTTAAATCAGAGATGTCATTGAACTCGCCATATATATTTCTTTTTGTTTCATGTCATGGGATGCTAGAGGATCTGTATTTTGCATTATTCTGTGATAATAGTCATATTTCTGTTGATTGACCGGAAGCAGAATTCACAATTTGACTCGCATTTTGTATCTTCTGTACTTGTAATATTACAAGGTGACAGGCCATATTGCCGAGCGATATTATGGATGTCCATAAAACGCTTAGTATAGTCCATAGGCGTGCGGACCAAAATCCGCGTGACCATTCTTAGCTCTATGTTAACACAAACCCAAGGCATTTTTATTTAGAATAATCTTGTTACCGAAGCGTGTTCATTAACAAAGCTTAATAATATAAAGACATGCCCTGGTCCGACAGTCAATTGTCGCTTCACGCTTATGATGACTTAAGGAATTTCACGCCAACATATACTCTAGTGCACTAAGAGTCAGACCGAACAAGAACACACTTCTTTATACTGTAATTGGTGAACAACAAAATTATTCTTCACACGTATGAGATGTATTTCACTGTCACAAATTCCGTAACAACACTTGTTTCTTGCAAGGGAATGAAATATTAAGCAGCGCTGATTGATTTTTATCTGCAACGGTGCTGAATAATATTTAGCTGCCTGTTATATAAAATGATACTGTCTACGGGTCTGGCAGTCGAAGCTACGCTTTAAAATGATTAAAAATTAAAAAAAACATGATCATAATATGTTTTTTTTTGGTGAAATAAAAAATTCGATACGAAATTCTTGTTCGCCAAGTTTCAAATTATAGATGTTGTGGGATCGAATCTCTATTGTAACCCTTTACCTTCTGTAGGCTCTCTTTAGTGTTTAAAATATATATTTTTCGAGTTTTGTTCAAAAAATCCTTTAGGTCATACATACATCCGCTATTAGGGTTATGCTATACTTATCTAGTTTTAGTATCGTTGCATACTCAATTTAAGAATTTTTAATTTGAAGTATTTCCTACGCATTTCACATTCACATGGATACGAAGAATCTATGTTTTAGCGTGCATATAAGTGTAGTATAACCCTAATGGTTGAACTTGACATGTCAGCGCGCTACAGCTCTCCATTCATATTAAAAATATCAAACACACGTTTAGTATGATCGCAGTGCTGACAAATGCGATTTAATCCTTAATCGGCATTCGAACTCAATTAAATATTTATTTTTGTAGCTTTAAATTGGACCAATCATTTTATTTGATTTTATAATTGGTCAATATTTTCAAATTAATTGAAAGTTCAACTATAATAACAAGTTCTGAAAAATTTGAAAATTCATTTTCCATCCATTTGACAAAACCTTTATGTTTAAGAAAATCTAAGCAGAAACACCAATTAGTGTTTATATAAAAGTGCAATTTTATTTTTTGTGTAATTGTTCACATCATTGTGCATTTAGTAGGTGTTTAGTGTGCATCTTTAAAATTGGCACCTTTGCTCGGCGTATGATCATTCTATTAATGTTTTTCTAAATTTAGTTTATCTCACTAATCAAACGGTGAAATTTACTCCTGGCTAAAATTAACATTTAATTTTACTGCGATTTAATCTGGGGCCAAAGCAATGTTTTAATCATATTAAAACATATATTTTAGCTTTTCTGAATTGCTCTTATTTAAAATTGACACACATTGTGTCAATTGATTGATTAAAACAGTTCTGAAACTGCCCTTTTTTAGTACTTACGAGTACCTTTTACGACTGATTTTAAAAATTTAAGAACACACCTAAAAGCAAAGAAATTTAGGCCAGGAGAAATCAAAGATGCTAATATGTTTTACCTTATATAACTTTATTATTTCGTTAATAATTTACTGAAACACGTCAAAAATTGTGTTTGTACATAGATAGTTTAAATCGATCGGATATTATATTTGGTGCTAATGGTTGAAAAAATAATTCAGTCCAAATTAGGTATTCTTTATTGTGAGCCCTGAACCGAAAACAAAATGCTACGTTTTCAAATACACGATTATAAATATCAGGAATTATGTTCATGTGCAGATAAAAAATCCTTTAAGGTAACACTCGCTAGTATTGAGCGTGTTAAGGGTCCTGTTCTTGGTCAAGAGTTTTAAGTTTAATTGTTTGTAAATATAATTTACTAGCTATTTTCTGAAAGGATTGATGAAGGAAACTTAAGTTTTGCTGCTATGGTTCCCTATATTATCATTCACTACATTTGCAAGCATTCTTTTCCGTGCAGGCCCCTTACCACACTGCAGTGAATTTAAAATCGTGACGTCATTCATATCGTTTTGTCAGTTATTTCTTCCACAATCAAATACATAGTCACATACTAGTCAAACATGTGTTTGATTGCATAGTAAATTTTAAGGTTTTTGTAACAAATCATCTACTATCATTGTTACGGTCTCGGTCTGCTGTTTTTATTCACTCATCACATGTTTCATTCTGGTTTTCCTTGAGGACTTTATGTTGTTGTATTGTGTAATATAATAACATGATAATACCTGGTCAGTTCACAATTATACTGAATAATATTAATTGATCTAAATTACTTGGGTGCTCAGGTGATGTTTTATATATTACACGCACTTGAGGCACTTACTTTTATGTACTTACTATGTATATTACATATCACGTTTTCGTCGATTTTAAAACTGTAAATAGTCAATTTAATATTTATTGAAAGTGCTCGTAATATCAACACATCTCCTGTGTCGTGTGCTAAGGGAAATAATCCAAAATTGTTTGTTTGTCGTATGTTGAAGAGACGTAGTGCCTTATTTGGATATTCTTTGAATTTTGGGTAACGTTTTTGTGCAGGTTATTGAAAAAATTTCAGTCTAAAATGTCTCTGAGATGGGCGGAGTGTGTGAGTCTCTGTCAGACATACAAACATCGTGTAAATCTTATTGAGGCGTAAACGTAGTTATCCGTAACGCAACTTTCCTAAAGTAACACAGCACCCACAGCTGTATATTGTGATATATACGTTGTTAAGCGTTTTTTTTTTGCTCAAAATTATTTTTCATCCTTGACCTGTGTACTTATCATTCATGAAATTTTAAGACTGTATTTTATTTTGTTGTGTAACATTGTTAATTAGCTCCAGGTTATAAATATAGTTATTTTGAGATTTATGAAATTTTTATTACTAACCATCACGTTTTAGTAAAATCAGGAGTCAGGTGCATTATTTCTTTTTTATTAAAAAAATAAACGTGCATGTGATCTCCATTTCACCGATGGAAAGTTAAATCGAAGATGGAGCATGCATACCTACATTTTGCCTATTCACTTTCGCCTTGAAGGGCAAGGCGGAATGAAATCGTACTCAATGATATACCCCGTAGAATACCGGTAAGCACGCTTTTCAATTGAATCAAATTATATACGTTTTGGCTCAATTTTCGAAGGAAGTCTCCGTTTAAATAACATAACATCTAAAATAATAATAAAGGTTAGCAATTTTCCCTACTTGTATTACACATGAGACAACATGAAATAAAACAATGCGTTAGATAAAAATAAATAATTTATTTAAAGTTGATCGAATTTCATACTCGTGGGTACGACCAGAGCTCGGGTCGATGTGACTAGACTGTACACTCAACATTTCACATAATACATAAACAATATATTTCTGTACAAACAGAAAATCAACACTTAGTAATAATAGTTACATTTCTACTTAAAGTATAAATATAAATTATATCACTAATACTCGAGTATTAGAATAATTAAATCCACCGAAAAATAATATTACACACTGCCAGGAGCATTATAATAAATAGCCTCCTAAAATTAATGGTGTTAGTCTTATACCGTTACTAAATCAACAAGTCAATGTCTATCGGCGCCTTCGTCTAACCGCCATAAAACCATTCTCAACATCAGTCCTTGACATATGCGTGGCAAACTTTGGGGCATCGGCTTAGTGCACTTAGGGGCGTTAAGCGACTGTGTGCATTGTTGAAAATATAATACTTTGAGTATTATTTTGACAGATAAAGTAGCTAGTAGTCTATAAAGGGGTTACCTACGTCAAGTTTGCCGCATCTATCGATACATTAGTATGACGTTAATACTGTGTTGGCCTGCTAAAACTCGGTATCGCCGAGCACGTTGTACATGAGACGTTTAAACGAGTTCGATTGCTGGATGTGCTCTTCGTGTAGTGAGTTCACCTAAAACAAACATTCATTTAAAAACTTGCTATTTTAAAAGAAAGTTCCGTATTTAATTGATTTTGTCTTATTAATTTTAGAGGTGACACAGGGTCGATCTTGGCGAATGACCTGAAAATTGAACCACGAGAACATGACACGGTAGTCTAGAAGAATCTCGTTACCGTAACGTAAAAAGCGCCTACATTTCCCGAAACTTATTTACCAAGATGGCAAACGGAACGGACAGCCAGTATTTAATTCGAATTCAAAATCGTGTAAAATTAGGGAGGCACTGGTCAGAAAAGGCTTTATGTCTATGTAATAAGAGCGAAAAAGACGTTACGCGTTGGCGCGGCGGCGGTCCAAGCGGAAGCTTTCTTTATGATACCAAGTGACGAGATGAACATATGGTGCGCCTGGTGATAAGCGACACGCCTGTCCATAACAGTTGCAGTGCCGCTCAGAGCTTTAAACCACAAAGATCTGAGGGGCATTTTCACTGCCACCCTGAGACATACGTTGAAAAATCCCATGTGCCTGTAGTTTCACCAGCAGCTTTACCCTTCAAAACCGAAACGCAGTAATGCTCACATTATTTAGCTTAACGCGTGAACGTGTTTTTTGCTCTTAATACATGGAAATAAAGCTTTTTCGGAGCGGCTCAAGCCGATTCCACTTTCATTAGTATGGTGACTCCTTTACTTAAAAATCCCACACCGAAGCTAGACGGAATGTTAAAGAATTTTTAAGTGGCTCTCATTTAAATGAGACACAGATCCGATACATTAAAGACTAAAGATTAAAGGTATACTTACGAAGGTCGTTTGTTTTCCCTTCGGTTTCCCCTCGGGCTGTTTCATTGGTCTCGGAGTGGGCGCCTGCCTCTGCCAATGAACATGTAACTTTATTAAAACGTCACGAATGTTAATTCAAGTATAGTGACCATTTAATTAGTAATGTTTTATTACGCAACAAAGTTTGACAACCTCGGTGGCCACGGAGACAGAACTCTGTGAGCGCTGAACGAGGAGGTCTGGAGTTCGATTCCCGACAGGACCAATTTGAGAAACGACCTTTTTTAAATAGGTTTTAGTCTGGGTGTTATGGGTAGTGCCCTGGAGTGAATTTCAAAACTCTGGTACTCATAGTTCAGGGAATATATAGTTTGAGACCAGGTAATCGGTGTGGGTGTGTGGTACTTTATTATTATTATTAACAGCAATACATAACTAAAGAAAAACATTTAAAGCCTGCACAATGTGCAATTTATTGTTATTTGTTGACGCATATCGCGTAAAGTCACAATTCAATGCTAAGTTATGCATAGTTTAGTACTAAGATCCAATTTACTATGAAACAAGAGAATTGTGGTATTTTAGCTTTCTTAGATGTTTTAATTAAAAGAAATCCTAATAACACCTTAGGCCATACTGTATTACGAAAGAAAACCCATACAGATAGGTATCTCAATGGTAATTCCCATCACCATCCTAGCCAGTTAGCTACCGTGGGCAAATCTTTGTTTCAGAGAGCACATGGTGTCTGCGACAGTAATCATCTGGCAGGGGAACTTCAGCATATAAAGCAAGTCCTACATGCGAATAAGTTGAAGATTCCACGCCAATGCCGCAGGCCCCGTGCGAAACCACCAACAGTCGAGAGAAGACCTGCCATATTACCTTACGTGATTGGTGTTACATACAAGATCGGAAGAGTCCTCAGGCGTGCATCTATCAAGACCTATTTCAAGCCCCTGAGGAAGATTTCTCAGTTCCTGAGACCCGTAAAATGTAACATCCCCTTACAGGATGCAGGAGTTTATAAGCTTGACTGTGAGTGCGGTCTCTCATTTGGACAAACAAAGCGAAGTATTTGTACCCGCGTCAAAGAACATATAGCTGATGCCAAACACCGTCGCGTAAACAAGTCTGCAGTCTGCGAGCATGTCATGGATAAACCTACACATTCAATGAAGTTTGACAAACCCCAGGTCCTTGCAAAAGAAGTCCGTTATATACCCAGGATGCTGCGAGAGGCCATTGAAATTAAAAAAAAACATCCTAATTTCAACAGGGAAGATGGTTTCTCCGTACCACCAGTTTGGGATCCAGTATTTCCTCTAATGAAAAATCCCAAACAGACATAAGACTGCAGTACTAATTAATATGTTTTAGTTTATTCTAATTTATATTAATAATTAATAATAAATTGAACTTAATAAAAATTCATTTAATAAAATAATTTGTAAAACTTAATGTAGCGTAAATTGGAATGTTTTCTTTGTAAAATTAAAAATAAGGTATTTTTAATTTAATTTAATTAATAACTATTGTAACTATAGTGAAAAAAATAAGGTGGTTTGCATCAATATTAGACATAACTGGTTGAAGACTGTACCACCGCAGTCAACCGTGACCATGAGATCTGTAAAGGGCCCGAAACGTCGGTTTGTTTGAAAAAACAAATATACGCGATTTAAATCCGGAAAAATAGTTTCATTTCCAACAGTACAATATAAATATGCTTTGTACTCCATATTCATGTATGTAGTTGCTTTTCTGCAAGAATGGACTTTTGATCGAAAATTATAAAACACATCAATCCATATCTATAGCTATAAATCCATTGACCAGACGAGACAAGAAATTGAAATTATTTGGTTTATAAAAGTGAACTCGACATTATGTCTTCGACCGGCTAAAGTAGTAGTTAATGTGCACCTACTGCCAAGTTCTTGCGATGTACAGCACTATACAGATATATAACACTACACGTGCGGAGAAAAGGTTAAATTTTTACAGAAAAGAATTTAACATTATGGTCTTTCTGGTGGTAGCCTTATCACATAGAGATAAATAGAAGAAGAGGTAATAGAGTAACACCATAGTATACGAGCAAGTAGGGCCGCTCTCGTTGTTTGGCGCGTAAATGCCTACACTTCGCTCGGAGTAGGGTTGTTACATTGTTATTTTAGTTGTGCCGGTTGTAAACATAATTTGCAAACATTACGGTTTAATTATTAATACAAAGATCGAACACGCACCGAAAGATCGAACCGACGTCTTCTAGCATACCGTGCCAGATCCGTTCTGCAACGGTATGCTAGAAGACGTCGGTTCGAATCCGGCCGGATAAAAGAATTTTTTCTGAGTGTTCGATCTTTGTATTAATAATTATAGCAAACCAGTGGAATAATTTCACAAAAAATAATTGCATATCAATTCTATAAAAATTTAAAATTAAGGTTTATTTTATAATTCAATGCAGTACGTACTGGTACTACTACATACTTCGTTTCAATCCATTTTGAACAAAAAGTAAACAAACAAGTCACTGACCCGACCATAGACGGTTTAGTTATGGCCAATTGTAGCGCTAACTACAAATTGATTAATTAATTGAATGAATCGATTTGTTAAACTGAGTCATACTAGCGGTTTCTTTACATAACCTATATAAGCATATTTAAAATTTCAATTGAAATCCTCGTTCAAATCCTTACACTTGCACATACTTGTGCGATTGCGATTGAAATGTTCGATTTAATAATCGATTACTAAACTTTAATTGAATGAACCGAATGTTTTTTTCGAACAGCACTATGCAACCATAGGCAAGTCTTAGATAAAAAAGTCATGTATAAAAAAAAGTATAGATGAATAATAACCTCACTTTTGGACAACCATTTTTCAAATACGATTTTACGATGCTATTGAAATGAATATTGTTGGAGAAAGCGATGATATATCAAGTCGAAATCTTCGAAATATACGTGAAAGTGTTACTTATTCAATTTATTGAGTCATTGCTTTAGAATTTAACCGTTTTACCGAGGTTTGTTTACTTTTTGTTAAAAATGGATTGGAACAGACTATAGTACAAAATTGGTATCTTGATTATGAAGTATGATTATGAAATAGAAATGAAATGTTGAACTTTTCTGAATTTGAGATACTATTGTTCAAATTACCAAAACCACAACAATAAACACGTGTACTATGTGATATCATTATACGCTTCAATTTTGTAATGAATGGCGCAAGGGACGATCCGCACTATGTAACGTGATGGCACGGCGAGATTAAAATGCAATTGTGTGCGTCTTTACACACATACAACCCGCGGTGCTAAGTTTGTATGGAGTTACCCTACTTGTTTTACTATTATACTATGGTAATACTTTACTGTCTCAGTTAACGTAATATACCTTGTTTGGTGGCGCGGTGAAAACCTTGGTCTGCACGGGTGTGGGCACCTCCTGGACTACGTCGCCCAGGCCCTCCTCCTGCAGCGCGCGGAACGTCTCCGACTTGGCCGGGTCGTACAGCATCGTGGGCTTGTGACTGTTGGGCGGACGGCCGTGGACGGCGTGTGGACGGGGCGTTAGTTTTTAGTCGGTTAGCGGGCGCAACACAATAGTAGAGAAACACATTAGACTCGACAAGGTTCGTTAAGGGAACGCGGAAGCGGTTAGTACACGTCGGTATTTAGTTTTGTTTGTGTTTCAGGAAGGACAGGTCGATAAAAATACTAAAATTAATTATGTAGAATAAGTTCTTTATCTTAACATAAACAGGATGTAAACTTAACATCTAGTGTAAATTTCTGCCGCACCGATTCACACATAATGTTGTCGCGTGATCGTGAGGCGAATGAAGTGTCAAATGATTGCTGAACACTTCTAAGACCGACTTTGCGGGCGTCTCTACGTATGTGGGTAGACAGACCGAAGTCATTGTGTAGCGTGAAGAGACAAAGTCCGTAAAGAGTCGAAAGATAGCAAAATAAAAAATAAATAAGCATTAATGCGTCATGAGAGATGGGCGTCGACGTTGATTGGCGGCGTTTCTAGTAAAACACTTGCCTCTTGACAACGTGCGGGCGCCCGTAATGGCCGTTAGCGCTATTGATCAGAGAAATACTCCATTATTACACCATACTCTCTAACAAATAAACACAATATTAACAGTGAGTTCGAATTTAAATAACTGTGTATTTCTAAAAATTCAGTGTGATGCACATAAAGCCAGGGGATGTCTAATTTTATAATCCATTCTAAAATTAGATTCACTAAATTTTGCACACCGCTACTTAATATGACTCAGTATGTCTAAATTAATAATATGAAAACTGAATCTAAATATCACATATGCATATATATAATTTTGTACGTGATTCGAGTAGCTAAATGTGTGAGAATTGCGTCAAGTATTTTCTTACCTAACATTTAGCGTGTTAAGTTTGGCTTTGGGCCATGCTCCTGAAATTCAGTGCCAAGATATGCGTCGGCCACGAATGGTGACATTCAAATTTTTTAAATTTCCCACACAATATTACGACAATGCGTGTAAACACTTGTTTTCGAATTATCATTTCAGCAGCGATTTGCACGTTTTGTTTTAAAATTAACTTTGGAATACACGATCATTTTTATTTTTGCATTATGGTCGATTGAACGGTTATGTTCACTGACTTAAATTATGTAAGACAGAGCTCGACAACCTACTTCAGTGCGAGTAAGTTTTATATTTTCATCGCGGCATCTACAGCAGCATTTTACTACTATTGAAATTTATAAGTACTAATTAAATTTCACTTTAATATAAAGCATTTGTACTCACGGCAATGGCGAGGATTGTTGCCTTATCGAGTTAGCGATGTTCTGGTCCGAGTACAGATTAATCGGCGAGTTGAATTGCTTGTGCACCATCTGAAGAGATCCATTATATCAATATTAAACATTTTGTTGGTTACATTTTAAAAGGAGTTACAAAATTGTGCAGAACGTATTTAAAACAGTGTTCTCGAGATGTATACAATTTTGGTACAAGCTGGGTGTTGCTAGGTGTATCTACAGCCAACTCTACCAACAAAACACTGCAAGTCCCAGTACAGTATTTTGTAATTTCGTTACAATAAGAATCTTTCGGCAAGGCAAAACAAATTAATTAGTTTTTCAATAGAAATAGTTTATTTTGCAAAGTATAATGGCTAAATAGAATTCTTTAATATCTAATATTCAAAGTAAATTAAATGTATCTTTTATGTTATTGTTATTAACTAGAAAAAATACCAAAAAAAAACAAACAAAAAGTGTTGTGCGCAGCTTTACAAATTGCTGTTTTTGTTAAGTAATACAATGTATTGACAAAACATGGTGGAACTCTGCTTCACCTTCAGATGGCGTTATTCAGAAGCGGATTACAAAGGAGGAGAGGACAATATTTATTATTATACGAACACACCCTAAGAATGTACCAAACTACTATTAAAATATACACATTTTTGTAACTCTCTTAATATATTTTGTCAATGAAGATGGTAAAGGTCAACTTAAGAGTAAGGTTTTGGAAAGAGGTCGTTTTAACAGATATAATAAGTTAAAGAAACTGAAAGGTGATGACACCGATCAAATAGATGCTAAAAAGAAAATTAAAACGAAGATATCGACGCAAACTAGAAGCTCAAACAATGACGTATGAACAGATGAGAATGAGAGAGATGCCGATGATTTTTGCAAGTTTCATTCAAGTCTGATTATCTAGTCAATACAGTAGTTAAAGAATTTTGGAATTGGAAAACTATTTATCAAACATAAAACATATCTATCAAATACATAGTCGTCGCAAATTCAAAAATGAAAGTGGACATTGAATTTATTAAATAAAAAAAGATTTGAGACAAAATGGCCGAAAAGTGAATAAGTTATTCTGCTTTTTTAAACGATTACCCGCGAAAAAATGTATGAAAATTAAATAATTGAAGGAAAATTTAAATCTGGCAGTATGGTTAAAGACGCCTTAGCCAGTCCCTAACGACGAAAAATTATACTACTAATTATTGAATAAATAAAAAACAGAGGTGAAAGGGTTGGCATGGACTATTACTCGATGAGTAGGTACAATGTATTTATGATCTCGCAATAAATCATCAGCAAGAAAATTCTTCGTCCTAGAAGTTTGTTTCAAGTCATGCGTAAGCAGCACGCGAGTTAACCACCTTATTTCCATCCTCGCCCACCACTCGCTGCAGCACCGACTCGGCAACCTGAGTTCCCAGTAAAACAATCTAAATGTAATGTCAGCCAATTCGTGCGCTACACTGTTATTTCAATACTTCTGAAGGCACGTGAAATTAGCAAGAGGATTCTTTATTAACCCATCACGTGTCCTAAAATGTTGGATTAAAACACAGCTGCGCGTTCCTCGTAAGACGACGCAGTCAGTCACTTTAAATTTTTTAAATATGGTAGGCTAGTAGAATCGTCTAGCCGCTTGTCGTTTTTTCAAAACAATTTTTAAGTGTCTTGCTAGTTTCTCGTTACTTCAGTTAAATAACAATTTTGATCTATAGAAATTCTACAAATTAATTCGGTGCCTTATACAGCGTCTACAGGTGTTGATTCCACACATATCTACCCCTAATTTTGGGTGTTTGTGTTAATTGGCTGTACGTGGGTGTAGGTATTTTGAGTGTGTTAAATAAATGAATTGTTTTGTGCGGTGCAGTGTGTGCGGCAAAGTATCTAGATAGCTGCTGTAGATAATCATGCTCCTAACCCATCTACTATTTAAAAAATAAACATAAGTTATCGTTTGAAAATAGAAGGACAGGCAACGGAATCTTATTTTAGAGCTTTATTACGTATCTATATATTATCTATAAGAAATTCATATAAATTCATAGAAAGAAAAATACCTTTCAGTTTTCATTGAGTCATATTTTTTATGAACTCGTAATTACGCGTTTATCTGCCATTTGACTAAGCTAACGTACAATTAAATACGAAATTGAAACTTATTTAAAAAGGGTTAGATTCAAAATTAAAATTCTGTAATAGCTCACCTAATAATTACTGTCAATGTGAATATTTATTTTATGCTTTTTGGGATTTCGCATTTAAACTAGGAATCCTTAGTGGAGTCATGGCGGTCCGTCTTTTGGTATCGTATATCAAATATTAACAAAATTGCATACAAGGTTGAGACATTCTTTTAAGTAAGAAAATACTTGTATCAGGAGGTCTCAAAACGAGGTTTTCAGCTCAAGGTCCTATACAACGAAGAAAAAAGCTACGTCTACTTCTTTGTTGGATTATCGTAAGATAGGTTTTGTAAAATGCAGCAATATAATGCGTTATATTAGGTACTCATATACGTTGAACGGTTAAGTTTCGAGATCGTAAGTCTCAACTTCGAAAGTCAAAAATATAACAATTTACTTAGGTAAATTAGGTTATACCTACTATTAATAAAAATGATACCCGACTTTGTAATAAGAATAACAGATAATTAAGGTTTTCGAAATAGCATATTTATGAATTTCACCAAATTCCACCAATTAATGGGGCATATTTTTAAAGTTGGAACAGAATGTGGTTGAATTGAGTTACAGAACGGGTACGGAACTCTATCAGACGCGTACCCGACACGCCGTGGTCAGTTTTTACTGCATTGCAATGATATCTTTAAAATATTTGTAATATCAGAGTAATTAGTGTTTTTGGTAATGCACTTACCCTCTGTTTCATGACAGTATCACGGTAGTCGTGGTGTGGGGGTGCACGGATGGCGGGGTTGGGGTGGTGACGCAGGTAGCTTTCTGTGGGGCCAGGCTCACGGCGGACCTTGGCGCCGGGCAACACTAGAGGTGTTGTGCGGTATGGCTGAAACGACGAAATCAGTCATCAACATTATCTTGAGTTAATTCGCATTAACAGCAGTAGGTTATTGTATTAAGGCCTACTAAGAAATTCCTGTTGCAATCTTAACGCGAACAAAATATAGTTAGTATAGGAGTCCCCCTACTCCCCCTAGGCTTACCACCTAGCCCTCAATTGCTTTACCAGAATAGATTTCATACTAAGTAAACTATGTACGTCTTACCATCTATTTGAGGTATTGGCGACCTCGGCGGCTTAGCGGTTTGTATTATGACGCTGGATGAGGAGGTCTCAGGTTCGAATCTCGGTAGGGCCAATTTGGGGAAATGTATTTTTGTAAATTGGTTCTGGTCTGGGTTGTCTGGCACATTATATTATCTAACAATAACTGCCATACATCAAATATCGTAATCATAATAAGAAATTCAAAAAGAACAATGGGAAAAGTTGACAAAAAAAAATTACGTATGAAATAATACTATTTTTTTTATGATATCAAGTGACGGGATGAACAAGTCGTGCGCCTGATGTTAAGTTATACGCTTGTCCATAACAGTTGCAGTGCCACTCAGAACTTTAAATTGCAAAGATCTGAGGGGCACTGCCACTGCGCCCGTCACCCTGAGACATAAGTGGACAAGTCTCATGTGCTTGTAATTTCACCAGCACCCTTAACCTTCCGGTTCCGGTTTTTTTTAAACCGAAACACAGTAATGCTGACATTACTGCTTGGTAGTAGAAATAGGTAAGGTGGAAGTACTTCCCTGGACGAGCTCTATTGCTACTAAAACGAATAGTGCACCAGTCCGTTACACCATGTACCAAGTAATACTAATTATATAGATATATCGGTTTTCCAATCAAACACAGTTTTGTGATATTTGGTACCAGCCAAAAGAAGTACATCGCAGTCATTTTTTAAACTAAATTGCAGGTTATCATAAATTACTTCGTGAATTTCTTCACTTAAGTATTAAGGGCTACGATTTCAAGATTCTCTAAATAAACATGGAAATACGTACATTACTTTCCTATCCCGCGAACCGAGAAGGTTAAATTTGTGCAAAATAGTTGCGCTCGTTTGGAGTTTTTTTCACGTAAAAGCAAAGTCATTTAGTCCCATTTTTATTAACATGGGTTTTCGCAAGAGAATGCCTGAATGTATAAATTGTTTCTTTATTTTATTTGAAGTTGTAAGAAACCAGGAGTCACATAATGAAATTAAATTCTACTTTAGAATAAAACAAAATTATGCTACATTTTAACAATAAAGGTATGGAATAATGTTAAATTATAACTTATGAATGGTTTAAATTTTCGAACGTTAATTTGAAATTTCGTCTTACTACAAAACGTGGAATTTTATTGATATGTATCCTTCATCCCGGTATTAAAGCAATCTTAATATAAAACGAGGTTGTACAAGGGCGATACAAATCATGACATACTTTCTGGCTTCTAATTTACTCTGGTGTGCAATTTAATTGAGGTCAGGTTGTGATACATTACTAAATAAAGGCCAGGGATACTATAAAATTTGAAACACAATTGTCTTTTTATTTGCAAATGAAACAGTACCATTTAGTTCTTTATACAAGAACTTTAACGACAACGCCACTTAAGCGAAGATAAAAGAGTAGAGAAGCACAGAAGATTAGTTTGAAGAGTCAATAGAATTAGAAGTTTTATTAATGGAATGTTGTAACAGGATAACGGCTTATCTTTTATTTAAAGAGTAACGTGAAGGCACTTTTAATGGAGTAAGTGTGAGTAAACGCCGGCAGCTAGCCAGTTAAATTTATCAGATTCTTTTCGGTTCTGAAGGTCAAAAACGTCGAAATTGTCATCACAGAGGCGATGGCAATTTTGCCATCAAAGAAAATCGTGATAACAGAGGCGTCACTCACGCCAATAACCACAAAACCTAACGACTATTTCAATGTCATAACGAAACCTGTATGACTAAATATAAATAACACGTAGAGTCGAGAGAGATTAAAGTCATCTAATTGTGAAGTCACACTTCGAATAATCAATAACAAAATAATAACAACAAGCTTTATCTTGTGAAGATAAATATAAGTATTTTCTAATTTCGAAATGAACAGTAACAACGTAAAGCACTAAATGCTTATGTATATTTTCTACTGAAGTAAGTAGACACTATAGGATAAGTATTCAATGTGCGTCGTAAACAACAAGGTATGACAACAAAAGCTTGTAACGAGCATAAAATTTGCCAATCGTACAAGCTTCAAGTTTATTTCGGTCGTGTTTACAAAATCGCGCTTTCGACACTGACGCAATGCTCTATTTCGTCGTTCTGCAAAGACGGTCGAATGTTTCTTATATTTGATGTTTGTAAGTACTCGTTCGTTACGGAAAATGACGAAAAACAGGTTTTAAGAATTCAATAAGCGAATAATAACGGCAAAAGGTATAAATACAAAACATTTGCTTCGCAATAATAAATGTGCATCTTCCATCATGAGCAACTACGTCGAGTTCCTGAAGACGCGATTTGGATAAATACTAACAGGATTTCCAAAAGTAATCTTATTAATGGAACGCTGTAACAGATGGCGGCTTTTCTCTTATTGAAAGAGTAACGTGAAGGAACTTTTAATGGAGTACGTATGAGTAAACGCCGGCAGCTAGCCAATTATCTTAATCAGATTTTTTGACGGTTTTGAAGGCCACTACAGAGGCGATGGCAATTTTGGCATCAAAGATAATCGTGATAACAGAGGCGTCACTCAGAAAGTTCAAGTGGGTGTTAAAATATTCGAGCGACGTGACATTGGTATCAAAATAACTATTACGTCTGGCGATATTATGTCAACTCGAGGTCAGTAAATTTATTAATTTTAAATTAATTTCGAGAAGAAAGTGACAAGATGATGTTGAAATCAGAACGAACTGGAACGATTGGCGTTTTTAAGAATCGGAAAATTTAACATGGCATGTTGAAAGATTTAAAGTTGTCGTCCTAGTTAGCAGAAATTAACTTTTATTAAATATATTACGACAGAAGTGAAAAAGTAGATGTTTTCGGAAAATTTGATGATAGAACGTTCACTATTATACTAAGAATCACTGAAGCAGAAGTGTGTCAATATAATTAATTAATACGGAACAAATTCGTAATACATCTCGCGAATTATAATTTCAATTTTAAGTGGAAAGTTTCGGGAATATAACAGACACAACTACGCGTCCTGAACATATCAGATGAGAATAATTGAGTAATTTAGGGTTTTAGGAAAAAAGCTGTTCTTAGCACAAAATTTTTGACATACCGGAACGACAAATGTTTACATTCTCGGAAAGTTCGATATGACAAGCTTAGAGATGGGAATCTGAGTTCGCAGAAATTAGTTTTGTTAACTTCTCACTAAATATCTCAAAACAAGGTAAAAAGTCAAATGTTTCCGAAATATTTGGTGATAGTACATTCACTAACTATACTAAAAATGGCTGCAGTGGAAGTGTGTCGAAATAATTTATATTTAAAAAATTTACAACATTCAAAACATTTCGCGAATTACAATTTCGATGAAACAGAAACTTTCGGAGGTATAATAGCTACAAAACAAATTCACATGAGTATAATTTTGTAGTTTATGGTTTTATGAAGAAATACATTTTTAGCACACCATCGACAGTTCTTACATATTCAAATAGAACAGACCACTCTTCATTTCCAAACGGAAAATTTGCGTCGTAAACTCGAAGCTCGAAAGTTATTACATCACATATTTTGTAACACTACGCGCTGGCTTCAAGTGTTCCAAAAATAGATTGCGCTTGAACATTTGGGATAACGAAATGTAACACCCAAATTGTACCACCAGATTGAAGATGCACAACATCTGGAATGGATTCGCAGCCACGAAAACGAAAACGTAATTGATACGATTACATTGTGAAGATTACAGGGTAGCACGAACGAATGTTTAGTAAGCGGTGAGACGCACCCAGTTGGTGACCACTTCCTCCTCAGGATGCATGGGGTCCTGATATCCGTTGGGAAAAAAGTTGGGGTTGACCGCCATTGTTGTAGCACTCGGTAGCGCGGACGTGTTTCGTACAGCGTGCGATCGCGAACTGCCCGCTCCAGCGGCCCTCTCCCGAGGAAACAAGGCGATTTCTATGCAGTCTATTTTAGAAATATAGTGGGAAAATGGGTGACGTGGGCGACAGCCTCCGCACTACCAAAACCTTGCGATACACGTATATTAAAACTATTATTTATTATTTCAAAGTAAAATAATAAAATGGTTCAAACAAATTTATTGAATACTTACACCGATTCGACAAATAAATTAATCTTCAAAGAGACTTTTCATAGAGACGTTTCCAATCCAGCTTTACAGGATGTTATTTGTAAACAATTACAAATGAACACGTAAGGTGCGTAAAGTTTACTTAAATAAGTGTCTATGATTCTACTAATTTATCAGAAATTTCTTTCTACTCTGAAAGCGATTGTCATGCTTGTATCCTGTTTTATTTTCCACGTTTATGCAACGAAAATAGATCACGAATTCCCAATGTATATTTGATGTAACGTAACGTTTGGATGGCTGGGCGTATAATCGCGAAACATTACTCATGTTCATTGCTAAGTAGTAGAAATGCCGCCAGCGTGGCTATTATTGCCGAACGTGAATCAGATGGCGAATTTAGCCAGACTCCAGAATATTCCAACGACCGATGTATAAAGTTGTATGGAAAGAGGGCATATTCAGACGCTCTGTGTGTCCTATAGGGCCCCCAGTTTATCTCTGCCGTAGTGTCACCGGCCTGAGAGTAGCCAATTAATAACACATCATTAGATATTAACAGTATCTTGGCCAAGTTCCAAAATGTGTCAGGAGTCGATATAAGCGGGGATTCGTTAACCTATATTGGTTAAAACATCAAGGACGATCCCAAGATATACATTCAATGTACAAGCGTAGCTAAGACCATAAGTTACAAAAGATACATTCCCAACGGTTTAGGAGGTGATACTATTTAACTAAATGGAATAATATAAAGGAAGATACTCTATAGAATTTTCATTGAACCTCTGTGCCAAAATTAGGCCTCTTCAAATAAGTGAACATAGAAATGACATGACAAACGATATGACAGCAGAAGCAACTCAACTAAATCATTTGGCAGGGCACCAGGATCAAAAATTACATACTACGATTGCGGAGGGCAAATTACATAAATTGATATCGACACTGCCAACGGATATATACCAGAGATCAAAATTATACGGCAAATTTAATATAGTAAACTATATATAAAAAATAATTTAGTAAACGGCATCATCCAGTTTACGTATCTAAAATTTAAATTAGGAATTCCAGACCATCAACATCAAAAAAATTAAACAGCTTCATAGTACTCTAACAGGAAAAACAAATTTACATAATGTAAACAAAAGTAAAGTTGATAGAATACAATGTATGTTTATTTATTATACAGTACCAAGACAGAGACAGACAGATGGAGGAAATTCTGAAAATATGTCAGTCATTAATATCATGCACACTTCATCTATCATTCGGCATTTTAATAAAAGCCGCAAGATGTCTACTGAGCTGAATATATAGCGTGAGTCATAAAAACAACAAAAAAAAAGCTCATTATATTAAGAAAAAATTTATACGGAAAATACGCGCAATGTGTTATTTCGGAAACAAGCTCGATCATACAAAAGTATGTAGGTAGGCAAGAATTCTTTATTCTTTGTTCAGCATCTGGAATACAACTAATTCAAGATTGTGGACGATACTTTCATTCAATATTATGTCACAAGAATCTAGTAGAATTTTAAGGGGCGTCGGTCTCAACTCGCAACCT
Source organism: Hyposmocoma kahamanoa (assembly GCF_003589595.1). Lineage (NCBI taxonomy): Eukaryota > Metazoa > Arthropoda > Insecta > Lepidoptera > Cosmopterigidae > Hyposmocoma > Hyposmocoma kahamanoa. The sequence goes on from NW_020654748.1 coordinate 7,629,742, forward strand.
GTGAGGTACCGCGTCCAAACCGTATCTTAGCAGGACTCTAGTAGAATGTTTATTGAAAGGAGTCCTAGGAGCCTCCTGCTGGAAGGGCGACAAATCGGTAACAGCACCATTATATTAGTATCGCAATTGAAAAATATTCTTAAGATAAAAGCGTAGAAGAACAATTGTATTGATACTAGCACTTGTTAACCTCTTAACGCAGAAAATTAAAAAAAATACCCATAGAGCTATAGGAGCATTTAGGAAATGGACTCACCTGGCTTGTAATAGATTCATCAAATGTTTCGTCAGTGCGCGTCGACGAGGGCGACAGCAAGTATGTCCTGTAATCCCCTTCGTACTGGACGGGGAACTGGCCATAGGGAGGAACTGGGGTTCTTGGTAGAGATTCGGGGCCTTTGCCGGTCCATGGAGCAGGTGATGGTGGCAGTGGGCTAGGCGTCCTGTCCACAACACATTAAAGAAATAATCCTTTTAGATGCGTGTCTGTAGCGTTTCGTATTATTTAACGAAATCATTATCAACTCAGCATATGTCCGCTGTTGGGCACGGATCTCCTCTAAGGAAAGGCTGAACCAATGAAGATTGGTGACTGCACGCGTTTGCTAAGGATTGTGAACCGAAAAATGTATATGAATAGAATGCGAATAGAATGACACGTAAGTTTCACAAGTAAATTGATGGAGGTACGTTTACATAGTGGTCTCTATATTGGGATCTATATTATCTGTATTAGAATATTGTTTCACAAATTTACAATGATGTTTGAAAAGTCAGACACTGATCTGAAATTTACTGTAAGTTATCTCTTGTTAATCATTGACTATTACCATTTGAAAACATATAAATGTAATTTTAATAGTAACAAATCCGAAGATCTCTGTAAACTTGTCAATCAATGAACAACATCGCATCATACAAAATGAATGAACAACCATCTTCTACTCATACCTGTAAGGTGGCGCAACAGCATTCGGGATAGGCGACCGTGGCGCGTGCGACGCACCTCTGGGCCCTTCCCGGTCCACGTCCCTACATACAACACACCATGCTCAATGAATGGAGTAGATTTGTTCAGTGCATATATGTACATATAACGTATAAAACGTCAACAAAACTTTTATGAGTAATTCAGTCGAAAATAAAATATCAATGTAATAAAAAAATTTGAATATCTTAATAGTAAATAGAATATTAATTAATTTATTGTCAGTTTAAAATTGAAAACCTTTCTTCATTTTGTATTTTTTTTAAGATATCAAATGACGCGAAGAACAAGTCGCGCACCTGGTGATAAGCGACACGCCTGTGCTTAACATTTACAGTTCCACTCAGAGCTTTAAATCACAACGATCTGGGCAGCACTGGCACTGTGGCCATCAACTGAGACACAAGTTAACAAGTCTCAGCTACTAATTTCATAAGTACCCTTCCCTTCAAAACCGGAACGCAGTAATGCTCTCACTATTGCGTAGCGGGAGAAATAGGTAAGGTGGCAGTACTTCCCTGGACAAGGTTTGTCACAAGGAGCTGTACTGCTACTAAATGTGTCTTGATATTCTATTAAACCACATAATAATTGAATAGGATGTTACAAAATTATAGTTAGAATTGGTCCAATAAACATAGATTTACCCAACATTACGTCAAAACGCTGAGCCTTAGTTCTTTCATTATCGAAATGAGCCTCAATAAAATTAAACTTTGCGGTTATAATAATAAAATCCATATGTATATTAAATCCCTAATTTTGTGTAACGGAATATAAGCAGGTTGTGTTGACGTTTAAAAAAAATTGTAAATGTAAACAAGATTGAGTACAAGGGTAACATACGTAAACATACGTGCTACGTGATTCAAGTAAGGTATACAAATCCTTTCAAGAATAGTGGCAAAAAGCAGAGTAGTCTTTTTAAACTTATTACACAGCTGTATTTAGTGTGCCTTAATTTTGCTTTTGTGAACAAAACTTTGGCATACAATTCGTCGACTTTGGGCCCCAGATAGGTCTCAGGTTTTTTAGACCATATTACTAGGTGTGTTGTAGGCCGCTATTCTAGAAAGGGGAGATACCTAAAGCAACATTTTATCACAGTTTTTGAAATTACTTTACAACACATGAAAGGTAAAATCATAACTACAGAAATACAATCAGTTTGCTTGAATATAACAAAATAGATAGTTGTATTTTATGTAAGTATTATTATAATTTTTATGGCAACATATAAAACGATTGGCATTCCTGCAATTTCGTTAGGATTACGGATTTACGGAATCTCATGCACAGGGTTGCATGTGGAAAAGAACTGTTGGTAAAAGAAATAAGTTCATTTTTAGTAGTTGTAGTAGGTTTGACTAGCTAGGCATTCATTATGCCGCACAGAGTAACACATAACAAATACAATTAAACTTTCAAAACCGGAATCTCCCCGTGTAGCTGATACAACCGCACAACTCTCGAAGCAGAATTGCTTAATTTTCTTTATAGCATAGGCATAGCACGCATTGTTATAACTACACATCATGTCTATTTTGCACGTATTTTATCATACTTTTGATTTTCTCTGTATGATGTGTGACCACTTGACCAGCCCTATATAAACTTATTTCTTTATGTGTATGTAAGTCTTAGGAATAAATACGTACAATAATGGGAAGTTTATAAAGTACTAATCTATAAATTACGACAACAATATAACATGCCGTTTTTCTCATACAACATGAACAGGCGAATATGCAGACTTGAGGTGCGAGCTATATTTAATGATACTGCATCTGTATCATGGGGATTTATGTGAACTCTATATTTTACAAGTGAAACTATTTTATAACGCAAATAGTGTCGTAAATAATAATGTGCCAATATTAATGAATTATAACGTTTTTTGTCGATAAATTGAAATGATACCTTTATAAAAATTTTGTATAATAAATATGAGATTGGTAAAATATTGAATTCTTAAAAAAAATAATTGAAATAAGTACAGTTAAATTTGTTGTATAACATCCCCCTCCGTTGAGAATAACCTAATAATCAAATCAAAACCAAATAATTTCCTCAATAATATTTATTACACCTGAAACAAGCGTATAAGAAATCGAAGAAGTTACACGTTATACAGATTCAGTATCATGTAAGATAGTAGGTATGGAAATTAGCACCTTGGTTGCGCCTAAGAGTAACTAACGCACGAAACAAAAACTTTTTTTAATTCACATAATAGGTACGCACGGCTACCATAATCTAAAGCATGCAGACTGTTATTGTTTGGACATTGCAATTTGAATTTTATACATGATCAAGAACACGATGAAGAAGAGAATATATTTAATTTAAAAAAAATTACAGCGTACATATAATAAGGATTATTACGGAACTTTCTCCTGAACGTAGGGATTTCGGGAACATTTTTCTCGAAATTCCATCTACCCAAAGCTAGTTAATTCGGATATTACAAATACTGGAAAAACAACTAGGTACTCAAAGTGTCAAAATTATATCTAATGCCAAAATTTTTGTCGATTCTTTTCTGTTTCGGATAGCGTAATCAGGGGGGACTACGGAAGTAACCCCAGCATAGTAGCCTTGCGTACCTAACAAATATCTTTTAGAGATAGTTCTCCGAAATATTGGACGATATAAAAGAACATTAGTTACTCTCAGGTAGGAACAGACACCTAAAATGCATTGTTCTTACTCAGCGAATTCATGATAGAATGTGGGTGTAGGCACACGCCCTACAAAGCTGCCGGATGCACGCGGTACTGAGTATAGGTGAGGACCCGATCCGCCCCTGTGGTTACACTTTACCTTCATTCCTTATTAACACTTTATGAAACTGTTTTTTTAAATTTATCAACTATTTTGAGTAAAACTGGACATTTCGAATCCTTTCACGTCGCCGTAACAGCCAAAAGTGGTATAGTTAAGGCAAAAGGCTGAAAAACCATCGATTAGTGGAATGCATTCCTTAAGCGATATTTTAAAAAATCGTTCATCATCAATAGAGCCAAACTGCATAGTTTCAAAAAGTGTACATTCAAATATTGCAATAAAGTAAACAAAGATTGAGGCCAGCAGATGTAAAGCATAAACTATCAGGATCATAACAGCTTAACAGTGCCAATATTTATGCCAGTTTAACAGTTGCTTTATAATTTAATAAATATCTTCCAAAATATTAAGCGAGATTGGGAATTTGATGTAATTTAAATTCAATATGAATTTATTACTCTTACTGTCGAAAGTGATCGTTCAATTTACATGAAACTATAAATAGTTCCGATTTTACTTTCTAACAAGCATTTATAATAACGTTTAACAGAAACACTTCTAGTTTCTCCTCACTCGCTCTCGTCAAAGCCTTGTCATTGAGCAGTAAAGTTCGACGTTGGAAAAATTGACCTACTGGAAAGTTAAAACGTGTAACGTGCATTTGGAAAATATTACAATAGAGCGAATTAATGTATTTTTTTAAGAAAAGAAAAAATATAACTCTAATTTGATTTGTTATATCGTAGTGTTAATGCGAATTACTCGCATGTGATTTCTATGTAATTTTTCAGGACGAAGATAGAAATGTTTGTAGTTAGCATTTTAACTAATTCAATTATACCTCTTTTAGATACTATATTACTTTCATAATATATTTGAGCAAGAAGTTTATAAGTTTTTCTTCAACAAAAATCAGTAAAAATGAATTATGTGGAAACGCGTATGCGAGATATGGAAAAGCTGAAATTTTGTAGCTTTCCAAGTAGCTCTCGTGTAATATTTTCCAAATGCACTTTAGACGTTTTATGTTTCCTGCGTCGAGTTAAAGATGACGATTTTATGTGTAATTTGCATAGAGATGATATAGAGATCTTAAGTTTCAGTTTTATGTTTCTTTACCTTTGTACAACAATTCTGATTTGGTTGCCAGCGTTCTTGAATAGATTCTGTGCGTCCTCGTGTCGTAGATCTCTCGCGTCGTAATCGTCGATCTTTGCGATTATGTCTCCGCGGACCAATTCGCGTCCAGCGGGGGTGCCCGGGGTCACCTGGAAATGTTTGAATACAATCTTTTTATTTTTTTGTACTATACACTAAATAGCAGTGGCATGTTTGAAGATAAGCCAACGTAGCAAATGCAGTAATTTTGTTTTTTTAACTTTTAATCATGCTATATGGGCTCTTCACTGTTGTTAAAACATTGTGAAGAATTTAATTACATATCTGTATACTAATACTGATGCTTTCTTTTTAATCAGACAGGTTTTAAGTAAATAAAGAACTTTCTCTTCTTCTTTTTTCAAATGTTATGGCTCCATCGAAGTAATCGATAAAAAAAATCGTTTTGATATCCGTCAGTCAATGTCACATGAGACCTTTGTTTGGGAGCCATCATCGCGTCTCTGCCCTAAATACGTGGAGCCAGAGTCTTTTGGGTTTTCGCGAGGTGGGCAATATTTTACCTACGTTTGTTTGCGTTGTTCTTATTTCAAAAGACCATTATGTTGTTTAAATTGTCCGTGAAATGTTAATTTGTGTAAATTATGGTTTACATCTGTGACATTTCGCACATTAAACCAAATACTGTTATAACTTAAAATTGTGGATTTGAGAAAACACGATTTGAAAGTTCAAAAAATTACTGAATGAAACCAACAAATTTATTTTTTCGTTTATACATGGATAACTAAATATTATGTACAAATCAAAGCAATCAAATTATTCAGAATAAGATCCATTCAGTATGTTTTTTAAACTTCCAAATAGTGTCTTCTCAATTACAGCATTTTTTAGTAATGACAGTATTTTGTTTCAAATGCGATCAATTGTGACATCTATTGCAACAAACATCGTTCGTGTAGGTGCAATGCGACCATCAAACAGGATTAGGTCTACAACTTTATTAACATTAGTAAAGACAAGAAAATCGCAGAAGAAATCTCGAAGCCTATTATCAAAACATGCAAAGAATAAAAGTCACCCAAGCAGAATAAACCAAAATGGCTGAATTAGGACACAGAATCGTAATCAGAAGAGTGCACAAGGGCGAACTTTGAGTCACATAACAGCCAAGATTCTCCTTATATTTATTTAGGCTGGTGGTTCTCCGTGAAACGGAACAAAGTACGTCAGTCAACGTTGTTAAAGTAAGGACGTTTATAGGCGTAGATCCCTTCAAATATTTCTTGTGGACTCATCAAATAATGTCTATCGTATGTTATTTCCTCACACGCCAAATCCAACCTATCATAGTCGTAACTGTCTAGTCCTGTCGCCGACAACTGGGATTTGTTTGCACTAAGTTAGCCGATTGCGAGTGCGCGATTAGGTAAAACGCAAACAGGTGTTTGAATTTTTTGTGCTAACGTTCTTTCGCGCGCGATTGGGCGTGTTCGCTTTTGTTACAACGAAAAGAGCGTCCATGCAAAGACTAATAGCGCAGGATAGACCGCATGAAATTAGCGCGTGTTGAAGTGCGCGATTGATGAGCGCAATCGCGTGGTCTTTCCCTTTTCCTTCGAACGCCTTTACACGTGCGCTCAATCGCGCACGATTGCTGTATCGCGCGCGATAGTGTCTGTGTAAAGCCCGCTAGTCATTAAGTACCATTATCATAGATATTAGTGCATTGTTGTAGGTACCCGTAACTGCTATAGAAGAGGAATTGAATAACACAATGCTTTCTTCTTTTACAAACAGAATAATTACTCAAACTCTGTGAACAACGTCAACCAAAATACATTGACATTTTTCTTATATAGGTGCTGCTCAACGTGCTAAAATGGGTCATGAAATTCGAAACTCCTAGCCTAGATCCTTAACCCCAATCTTTAAATAAACAAAAATAATGAAATTGCTTTGGTCTTTGCAATGCTAAACGTCAATATTGATTCAGGCTTCCAAGAAGATGTTACTTCAAAGCATATTAACTCCCATTAGTTTAATGTATCTCCGAATTAAGGTTCGCGCTCATGTTTTCACAATTTATTATTTGATATATTAATAAAATAAATATGTAGGCAATATGAAGTAACTACAGCGTAGTGGGTATTTTAAAGCTAGCAAATGACCTATGTGTAAACAGCCAAATGTTATAACTATCATACGTAATGTCGCGCAACTCTCGAAGGTGAGTGAAACCGTGACATTCTCACTGTTATATAGTCATCCGAAATGACCATGATTTGGCTTAGGAAGGTACATATAGGTGTATAACACAGGACGCGATATTTCTGTTTAATTCTTACATTACGTTTTATAACTACAATAAAATCAGGATTTAATTTGGCTAGAGAAAATATATGTATAGAGAAGGGATTTTTTATTTGAGATTGTAGGCTAAGTAGACCCATAGATTAAGTTAGACGAACGATGCATCGATAGCTATGTTGACCTTGATATAGACGGCAGGGGTAGGTGGCGCGTATGCACCCAGTTTGGCCTACGGCCAGGCTAAATGCGTCCACCGGCGTCGGCGCGCCAACGACGGCCGAGATTTTTATTGAAAACAACCGCCGGATTCGATGGAGGCCGCGTCGCATTGACGGCTCGACCTGCGCAAATTCATCACACACTTCCTAGAGTCAATGGCGAGGACATATGACTATATTTACACTTGTCCATCAGCATCTAGCGCGTGTCACGTCGGCGATGCGAAATTCTCGCGACGTCAATTCGTTGCGCTCACAGCTAGCAAGGCGCTGATGTATGAAATTAGTACGTTTTACATTGTTGCTGGCGAAAGTCCATGTTCTCAGATTGTATGAAGTACGTGGGTGAAGGGTGACATGTATGTATTATTTCAGTCGAAATTACACAGAGTAACATCAAATTATGTCATCTTTTAGCTAATGATAAGTGCTGAAAGCCCCCATTCATTTAAGACAAGTTACTAGAAGTGTTCAAGTGACGCAGTTCTCATTTGCTCTATTGTGTAACAGATCGATTGGTTCTTAAAACGAAAGGAATGTAAACAGCATAATTAATTATCTTCAAACAGCGTTGCATCTACAGCTGAAGTGACACATAAATCAACAGTTTGAAAATCGCTGCCAAAAAGTGATATTAGCTCACGAATACGCTAATTGTCAAGTATGCTGATGAATATGTTGTTTTCGTCCCTATTACCCAATTCCACTGAAGTATTTTTATCAGAGGTATTTTAAAAACAAACTTCAATCGAAAAGTATCGAACGAATTTCCTCACCGAAGACCACATGTAAAGGAAGCAATAAGTATTTTATTGCGCACCTTAAATAAAAACGAGATCAAGGTTAGACCGACAGATTTATAGCAATCAAGGTCAACCGGAAGATAGCTCTAAGTGCATTCTATACCTATATAGCTTAATCGAATTAAACATACAACAGACGTAGGTAATACGTTAGCCATAACATTACGACTGTCTACAACAAAAATCATACATACATGGTTTAAACCACAATACAAATATGCACAAGCGAAGGAAATGTGGGAAATCCACGTTGGATGATCGATCATAAAGTCCATTTGCCCTTTGAAGCACATAAATAAAAATCAAAATAAAAGCACATAAATAACTATAGTTGACACAGGATCAGTTATAGTTATTGCAGGTCCGTTACTCGTTTGTATTGCTAGAATTCAGAAAATAAGTTTAGTAATAATGAAACAGGCCATATAATGAATTATGCAATTTTTCTCTAATTCTATGTTATGCGAGTTTCACTGGGAGTAATTACCCCACAGATATGATTATGATATGCATAGCTACAGATGAAACCTTTGAGTTTCCCGATGTGGGTTTGTAGCAAAACGTTTAATAAAAATTCATTTTTATGTAGTAGAATGCATAGGTACACGTATTTTCAGAGTAGAAAATTCGAGCTCGATAAAAATAAACATAACTTTTATTGCGTAGGTTAATTACAGTCATTCTATGGGTTCATAGAGCTTAAGAATAGGGGTTCAAATACGAATGCCAGTTATTGCTTTTCTGCAACTTTGGGCCGACATTTAGTGTCGCAATACAACACTCATTTTTCCAAAAAAAAAAGCGTTTGTTTATGCTGATTGCGTATCATAAAATGTTTTTATGATGTTGTTTACCAAAGTGTCCTAAATTATTGTTCAGGAAGTTTCATATGGAGTGAAACAATACGACTATTGAAATTTGCACAGGCGGGCTACGTTGGAAAGCATGTCACAAACAATAAACAGATTTTTTTTAAATAAGTGCCGGCGTCGTCAGGGTGTTAGTAATATTGAGGTCAGATGTCTTCGCCGGCAGCTGTCGAAGTCCGGTGACCGATACTATCCCAGAATAAATAGGATATAAAGAGACACGCCGTCGGTCGTTCTGGATTTAATAATGTGGAATTTATCTACAAACAATACTTTGATGTTTTTTCGACCGCGCTTTTGTAGTGTTTCTCAGTATGTGATTAGATTCAAACCACACAAGAAAATATAACGAATTATGTTGATTTTAATGGAGTATAAACTGGTTACGAAAACATTTATGTTTTCCATATACGAAATAAATAATTTATTTATTTTGTCACCACTATTTAGGTGTTTAATAAATCGAGAGCTTATTTTATGCCTACGCGCGATTACAGTAGAGTCGTTTAATCATCCGCTTTTTGATTAATGAACACACTGTAACGCCGGGTTAACCAATATTATTGCTGGAGTGTGGTTTGTTTACACCGGCGTCCAATGTTTTCTTGCTCCGCGTTTCGATGGACTGGTGATAATGGGCGTACCCTGGTGACGATGAGCGGGGTGGCGAGGTCTGACCCGCCGACGAGCCGCAGCCCCCAGTTGGTGTCGCGGCTCTCCCGGCGCAGTGTCACCACGAACGTATGCAACCGCCCCATGACGAGGGGAGAGGGGTTCGATGCACTGGCGCGAGAACGCGCGCTCGTTGCGCGGACGGTGCGAGTTCGACGGGAAGACGCGGAGTTGTGCGCGCAAAATTAGCCTCAACGCAAACTCCTCACCCTGCCCCTCCCCCCGTGGGTCTGCACCGTCTGCATGTACCACTAGTCCACTATCACATACAACCCTGCGTCGCATTCGACCTACTTTGATTTACGGAAACTAGAGGAAATGGCGCAAATTAACTTTCTGATGACGTAATGTATGAACATCGTGTTTATTTACTGAATTAATTTTTGGATCGTGTTAGAGGACGTGCTCTACATTACGGGACGCGGGTTGATTTATTTTGTTGCGATACTAATTACTTTACAGGCAGCTGCATCTGTGCATATAATATCGTGTGTGTTTATTAATCATTAGACAATAATAAAACTTATCAAAACACATACAATGAAAGTTATAAATCAACCTAGGATGTAAATATTTAATACAGCAACTTCATGTTTGTTTATTACAGGACACAACAACAAAACAGCAACCGCAATAAAAATGAGACGAAAGTAACTAGTGCAACTAAGTTGGCGCAAAAGTATGCAACGAATGAAAATAGTTATGATCAAGTTTTAATTCTTTTTATATTGGAGTTCATACTCATTTCTATTACTTACGTCATTAAACCACAACGTTTCAGTTATAATTTTTCCAAAAAAGAACGAACGAAAAATAGATTAAAGATAGGTATACAGCGTCTAGATGTATCGAGTGAAAATATGGACAAGTAGCCACAAAAAGTTTTTTTTTATATAATATCAGGAGACGGGACGAACAAGTCGTGCGTCTGACGGTAAGCTACACGCCTGTCCATAACAGTTGCAGTGCCACTCAGAGCTTTAAATCACCACCTGAGACGTAGGTTGACAAGTCCCATGTGCCTGTAATTTCACCAGCATCCTTACCCTTCTAAACCGGAACGCAGTAATATGCTAACATTACTGCTTGGCGACAGAAATGGGTACAGTGGCAGTACTTCCCTGGACGAACTCTTTCATAAGGAGCTCTACTGCTGAAATGTATCCACTTTTGCTGAAAGCCGGAAATGTTTAAAACGTTTTACAATTCCATTATCTAGGTTAATACGGATTTTGATCTTTGATCGTTTCATTTTAACTATAGGCTGGAAGCGTACTGTTTTATTTGCTTCTAGGCAGTAATATCGATAAATAGTGTATAAGTGTGTGGTATAAATAGACCATTAATCATGAGGCATAACGATCGAACTCGCTACGTTTTGGCAGCAATCGGCCGTTCAGATTTACATCTATCAGTTTTACATTTCCGTATAGAGAAACATTTGACGTTTACTAATTTTCAAATATCAGTTTCAATAACAAGGCGCGCACAATTGTGCAAGTTTACTACTGGTATCATTAAGATAGTAATGTGGACTTGGCATGCGAGCAAATGAGATTAGAGCCGAATACTTTCAATGCTACAATGCTCGGTAAAATTAATTTGTCATCGCATCATTCCAACTCTAAAAAGAGATGTACAAATGTATTGAGGTTACAAGGGTTTTTGTGTAACGCTGTAACATACCACATTTTACACTTTATTTATATAATGTTTTGGGAAGATAATTTATGTAATATGCTGGTCGAACGAAATTTTAAAAATGCGCTTTCTTTAGCGTAGATACCGTTTTAATGACGAATTAATCAAATAGCAACAATGAAAAGAAGACATTTGGAATATTATTTGTAATAATTTTTTTTCCGAATCTAGTAATTTCATACGCATGTCGAGTTATACTCAAATTGCTGAATGGAGAACTAGTTAAATCGCAACACTGTTTTATTATAGCCGCAGCATCTTGGCCCTTTACGGGATATAATAACCTGCGCTGGTATTAGATTCACTGTGTGTAACTTATACCCACTTTTATTTGTATGACAGAGAGCGTAACGGCCCAAGCTATCAGTCTTACCTGGTTAGGTGGTCCCCTTCTTCTAAGTCCATAGAACCTGGTCTCGTCTGCTCTTGGTTTCTGGTGGGGCACTCGCCAGAACGGAGGCCTCTCGTACATCGGCATTTTAACTAAACTTTGGTTTCTACGATGTTAACTGGAGGGAAACAAAAGTTGAGACAAAGATTTTACGAAAACTTTAAAAGCTGAGTTCGTATTTTGTTAAAACTTTTGCACATCTCTACAAAACCTCTTAATACTTTCTTTCGTTACGTAGAATTTCAAACTCTACATAAATTTCATAAAAGCATCAATGATAAATAACAAAATCATTTGTTACAGTGACTTGTTAAACATCACGGAACACTTGCACACGCTTAAGACATATCATTTCATACGTAGGTGGTTGGCAAACGAATTTATGAAATAAATAAATCGCGTTTTGATAAACAGACGACGCCATGGAGGATGACGTTGTAAAGTGGGGGCGACTGGGAGGGCCCTATACGCTTGGACTCACCAGAGGGCGGGGTGTAGCGTCGTTTCTTGCCCAGCGTCGCTCGGCCAGTGCCGGTTTGTATTATCTCGAATTATTCCGGGCAACATCAAACTATAGTCTATTTTTTGCTATGAGGATCGCGCGAGCCGTCGAATCGACGACGGGTTGTGCTTCAAATGATTTACAAGCCTGGCTTCGTCTGCGTCGCGCTGTTTCTGGGGCAATCAGAGATTTGCGACGACGCCGGTCAAGTACGCTGTCCGCATGGTGGATGTAGTTCATTGCTCTTCTATTCCACACGTACAAAACATGACACAGTATTGAGTATCATAGACACTTAGTTGTAGCTATATATATAATCGGGAATATTTTCGAGTTCAACGAACTTATCTTCCCACTTTTATGTATAATTGAGGAAATGTGAATGACACAGGAATTATTTTACATTTACAAACGGCCAATCATATTGCTGCATCGAAGTAATCGTTACAACACAATATAGATTTCCGTACAATTACGATCAGACCGATCGTAATTGTACTGTCATCGATATCTAACGACATATTACCAAATGATCGTATTATAAACTAATGAAAAAAATATTGTGTAATACGGTAACTTATATTTCCCATCTATTGAATGGGAAATAATAAAAGATTATATAAAAAAAAAACTTTATTACGGAAGTAAAAATATAATAAATCTGTACAAGAGTATACAGGGTGACTCCTGAAAATCAGCTGTTCTATAAATTTGAGTAGAGTTACAACATTATTATGGAACGGCTAGGTTATTATGCCAATCCAGAGGCGTCCTCTTAGTAAGTAGTATACTCATAGGTAGAATCAGGTCCCTAGTCTCGCAGACTTTTGGAGTCCTAATGTATATGAAATATCCTTATATTACACACATCGAGTACATAACCAGAAATAGAGACGAAATAAGAGCCATCCATCCCTGGCAACTCATCAGGCTAATGGCAACTCATCAGGCGTTTGCGCTGAAATCACAAATTACAAAGCTCAAATAGTCCAGCGCCAACAACTGACCCCTGTACGGAGACATACCCGTATATTCCAGAAATATTCTGTATTTATTGTAATAAAAATAATATAACTAATAACGGGGGGCTGTTCCATCCGGTGGTATCGAAAAAAAACAGAAAACATCTAATTACAAAACAGTGTATTGACGACACCCGTCAATTGTTTCGAATTGGGGCTGGCCAATCGGAGCGCAGTTGTCACCGTAATGATTTGGCAGAATAGTTTTCAAACAAATTAAATGACATTTCGTCTCTACTTCTGGTTCTATACTCGATGATTACACATTACACAATATAGACAAACTGCTCTGAAATGATACACCTTGTTCGTAGGATTATTTTTGCTAAATGATGGGCTTATAAGGCGCTACCTCGAAAACATACCTAGTATAAAAGAGGAAAAGGGAAAATAGTTTCTTAACGCGAATAAGCGAATTAACAATAGTTCCTACTAGTTTGGAATAAGTTCGAAACTACAATTTTTTAGAAAAACTCGAATTAAAACTTAAACAAGCACAAAAAAGTTTGTGGATAAATTAATTTGATTAATTTTTTTTTTAATTACATACACACGCAACATATATATTACTCAACATATATTACATACAAATGAGAAATGGCTAATAATCAGATTATATTTCAGGACTTAATTATATTGTTTTATTTGTTACTTTTATTTTATTGTTTTTGTGTCCTAATATATTTGTAATTTGTTAATTTATTATGGGTACCTATGAATAAAGAACTATTATTGTTGTGAAAATGTAGTACGTACAATCGTGTTTTTTTAAATACAGTTACCAGATCGAATAGTCTACAAACGCTTCAATGGCAATCTATGTTTATAGATATAATAAATACTATTCAAAAGGGGAAAATTCGTCGAGGCGTCGCCTTAAAATGGGTAACTATATCGTAGTTGAAATTTAATACATTAAATAGACTATAATATGTAGTTCAAGTAATAAGTAATATTGCATTTTAAACGATATACGACAAAAATATTACAAAAAAAAACATTAATATTATTTAACTATTTTCATAAACAAACGCAAGTTGATTAAACTTAAAAATCGCAACGCTTAATAATAATTATTTTAATTAATATAACCGGAAAAGCCGTAGGTTAATAAAATTTAGATTCTTTTAATAACGGGCGTACAAAGCCATTCAAATCGAACAATTCTAAGGCTAATGCAAGTAGTTATAGCAGACAAGTTACTTTTGCTGAAACTGTGGCGCTAGTTGCGAATTTTGATTTCAATGTTTATGTTGTGTGATGAGCAAATTAGTTCTTAAACAAATCGCAAAATGTAGGACATGCTTATCCAACTTGTCAACCTTTACAATGTATGATATATTACTATAAAATAAACGTGTAATAGGCTATAATAATATATATAATAAAATAAAATAAAAAATAAATAAAATGAAACATAAATAACCGAACGAAGACATATAAAAATTTTATGAATCTTAGAAAGTTTATTACAATACTTTATAATTTTATTACAATTTTCTACATTACAGCGTTTCGTATTAGCTTAATTTGAGACGATTCTTCAATTCAGTCTAATATATTCATAAAAAAAATAGAGAGAGCTTACATAAGATCCGTGGTTACTTGCACAGTCCATTAAGTAAGGTAAGTTTACAGAGAACAACATTGAATACACTCCCCGTGAGAAAGTGTTTCACTATAACATGACATATTTGAGTATATAAACAAATGTTACAGCATAGGGCGCCACTAGACCTTCGAGTAATTGCGTGGGAAAGATTTTTTTTTGTATCGCCCGCGCAATTATTCCTGGCGTTGACTTTTGGCTGCATTCTTTCGACTGTTGTTGTACGAGTTTTTTTAGCTGCCTGTCCAATTAATAAAGCGCAGCAGTATGATGTTTCTGTCGTCAAAGGATGTCGTCATTGTTTCTCTTGTTTTTACGAGTGTCTTTGATGCAATAATACGGAATTTAAAAAGGTTTTTGTAAAAATGTGATTGACTATCTATTATGATAAAAGTAGCAATAACAAAAGTGTCATGCTGTCGGAAAGACCGGCCAAGAGCATGTCGGAAGCGCCCATGACATGTTTTTATGGCTGTTACGTAATTCGACTGAATAATTTTCTGTTTCTGCTTTATTCAGTACGCAATGTTTATAAAGTACGTACTTTTGTTAAGAGGCCGTTATAATACTCATTAAAAGTACTAATCAAGGTTAATCCCAAATATTTTTCATCTTTCCTGATAAATACTTGGACTTCAAATACTTCCACTTACTTGTTAAAATCGGGAGCACTTTTCCTCGCGCTTTCACTCAAGGTTCAACTTTAATGCAATGTGCAATGTTGCGTGTACGAACTCCTATGGCAACCACGCATCGCAGCAATATAATATTTTTTGTAATTAGGCAGTGATAACAAATAAATTAATATTATTTACATTTGTGCCATTCACCTATCTATCGCAGTCCATAATCAACTGCTGTGTAGAATAAGCCTTTAATTTTGCAACCTTTTAATACCGGTTTCTTGACGCCTTGAGTTTTCTCGATGTAACCGCGATGTAGTCTAACCAAAGGGTTACTGTATAAATTATAATTCACTGCTATGTTGTCATTTATCTAATTTTAATTTTCTTTGCAATTTCTTAAATCGCACTCACGGCCACGGCGTCGGTTATAAATATCCTGCGTAAGCTGACACATGGCGCTTAAAACTAGATTTGACAAGACCCGTTTGTGCTGGTAGTTTATAACGCATCGCGTGGTTGTTCGTACAAAGAAAATTATATATGTATGTTAAAAATCCAATATCGCGGGTTTGGTGTCCCGAGCGCATTTGATAAGGGAGTACATAAGTTTGACGAAACCTGTGTCTTTTGGCTTTTCTAGTCCGCGAAGAAGCCTATTCTTCATTACCGCTACGAACTCACGGTTGCTCAGTTGTCCATCCACTGTAGAAGAAAATGTTATTGAGTATATAGATTTTAATAATACCACTACTATGTATAGTTTTCAACCATATCAGCAGGATCGGGACCAGGCTTGCATCCTACCCTCCTGGTAGCAAGCAGTTCTGGTCCCTGTCCAAAGCAGTTGAATCCAACTTCTGCCGTCCCACCTTGCCTCCCATGCAGAAACCTGACGGATCACTGGCTCACTCTGCAACGGATAAAGCAAACTTATTTGCTGCAATGTTTGCAAGCAATTCGCATTTAGATGCAGGCTCAAAACATCCACCAAATTTACCTCGTTGTGACACTTCAATGCCGGAGGTCACAATCCACGCAAAAGAGGTTCGTAGAGCTCTGCGAAGTCTAGATGTGAATAAGGCCAGTGGTCCTGATGGTATACCAGCACGGGTACTGAGGCTTTGCGCGCCTGAGCTAACTCCTGTACTGACGTGTCTGTACCGCCTCTCACTAAAAACGAGAATAGTGCCTAAATCATGGAAGCTTGCAAATGTGCAACCAGTCCCTAAAAAGGGAAGCCGCGCCGACCCCTGTAATTACAGACCAATCGCCATAACTTCCATACTCTGCAAGGTTATGGAAAGAGTTCTGAACGGTAAGCTGCTATCATACCTTGAAATAAATGACCTACTCAGTGATCGTCAATATGGCTTCCGCCGGGGACGATCAACTGGGGATCTTCTCGTGTATGTTACGCATTGCTGGGGCGAGGCCATCGAGAAACACGGTGAGGCACTGGCCGTATCGCTCGATATCTCAAAGGCCTTCGACAGGGTTTGGCATGCAAGTTTGCTGAGCAAGCTTCCTGCTTACGGCATCCCTGCCGACTTTTGCAGCTGGATATCAGATTTCCTTGGGGAACGGTCGATTCGAGTAGTCATTGAAGGCTGCTCATCTGACTTGATGGCTATTGATGCTGGAGTTCCTCAAGGGTCTGTTCTCTCGGCGACTCTTTTCCTGCTACACATCAATGACCTATTGGTCCCGGGTATAGTTGGGTATGCAGATGACAGTACAGTTACCGAGAGATATCTGTCTAGCGCAAGAGACGGCAGGGAAGATATTCGTTCGCTGAGAGAGGCTATGGTAGAGCGAACGAACCTGACCTTAAGTCTTGTTGCCCAGTGGGGTGACAACAATCTGGTCAGCTTCAACGCCACCAAAACGCAGGCCTGTCTTTTTTCCGCAAAAAGGAGTCCATTTGATCTGACTCCTACTTTTCGGGGTGTATCTGTCCCAGTTACCGACCGCCTAGAGCTTCTTGGCATGACATTAAGCGCAAACCTCAACTTTGGCGCTTCTATAGAGTCTAAAGCACAAACTGCAGCCAAGAAGCTGGGTATCCTTAACAAGGTGAAGCGATACTTCTCGCCTGGACAGCTTTTAACCTTATATAAAGCGCAGGTCCGGTCTTGCATGGAGTATTGCAGTCACCTGTGGGATGGCTCAGCGAAATACCAACTAGAGGCTCTTGACTCGATTGATCGCAGAGCCAGGAGGCTTATTGGCGACGATGAGCTCGAATATAAACTTCATAGTTTAGCCCATCGGCGAAAGGTCGCGGGTCTGTCGGTTTTTTACAGATTATACTTCGGAGAGTGTGCCCATGAGCTCCACCAGCTCATTCCATCCGCCCCCTTTTACCATCGGACATCTAGACGAACGGCGGGATATCACCCTCACCTGGTTGATATTCCTTTAAGTCGTACTAAGCGCTTTTCGTCATCTTTTATAATGCGCACAGCCCGTGACTGGAATTCCCTGCCTGCGTCTATTTTTCCGAGTACATACAACCCGAATATTTTCAAGGTGCGATTGAATAGGCATCTTCTGGGCGAGCTCGTACCAACGTAGACCTCATCTTTGCTCTAGGGCTAGGTAGTGGTCAAGAGTTCGTCCATTTTTAATAAAAAAAAAAAAAAAAGTTTGGATGTTTAAATGTTTTGTCATACAACGCCGAAATGGCAATTAGGGACAACTACAGCTTCTTATTGCTATGTTACATTTCGACTGTGATGAAGAAAAAAATTGTTTGCGTCATTTGTATAGCATCTGGTTTATTAAATAAAAATATATACACACTATGTGTAATAAAAATATTTCAAATTTACGTATTTTTATTTAATACAAATGACGTAAACAATTTTTTTCTTCATCCTGTCAAGTACCCACAATTGAGATGGTACCGATTGCCAGTTCACAGTCAATTTGGAATAATTAACACAGAATAAAGCGAATCAAGTCAGCCTCCGATTATATATACTTAAAACGCGAAACTCTGTGTCGCGGGTGCTATGGACACACATAAACAATCACAAATTACACCCAAACTCACGAGAGAAATAAATGTGGGCCATACTAATATTTCTCCCGGTTCGGGAACCTTACCCGAGACCTCTGTGTGGCAGACCAGCATGGTCACCGGTCGGCTATGGAGACAGTTTAATTTAAATAATGATATCATTTATCTAAATTGAAATGTAGGGTACTTATTTTATTCCGGACGTAAACAAATATTGTATAAAAAGTATAAATTGTGGAAAGGGTTAAACTATTATACTCATTATGGTTTTGTTAAATCAAATTACTTATTAAGATAATTAAAATCATTCAGAAGGGATACCATGAAAACGCTCACTACCTTTTTTATATTTTTGGCGTCAACGAATATTACATAAGAAGTATTTCACATAAAGATTTTAATTGACAATAGAAAGACATTAAAAAACCAGTCAGAAAGATTACGTTAAATACTTTAACTAAAATCGATAAGAGGTAGTAATTCAACAGTCCGAAATGACTAAATCTGTCTCTCCATTTAAATAATGCCTACTTGTTCTTAGGCTGGTTCGTCAGCACAAAGTAGCTTTATTCATTTTATTGAATATCAACTACGGAAGAAAAAATGCAATGGAAGTGCCTCGATTACTTTCAGAACCGCTGTCGCCAAAACTCACACATTCATAATTTGAAACACCGTGAAATGTTGATAATGATTGGTCGTAGTTTCTTATTTAAAAGAAATAAATTCTGGACTGTTCATATAATTTAAACTTTACCCTGTTGGGGTGTCAGTTACGACGTTTTGACTTTATATTGAAATTTCAATCAATGTGCTGCCATCTAGCGGTCAATCGATAGACGACGACGACGAATTCGAGATGTTTACTTAGATTCCCAAAAAGAAGAGACCGTATTGTAGTGGTATATAAAATTATTTAGATGAACAGAAAATTGACATACCTCCATAAACCGATATGGTACCGATAGGGTTGTACCATTATACAGTAGAAGTATCGCACATAGTCTTTGTTACTCGACATTGGCGAAATCATCGTTTGTTTCTATGGAGCCATAGCATTTAAAAGAAGAAGAAGAAGAAGAAACCTCCATAAAATGATATTACAAGTGCGGCTATCATTTTTGCACTCCAAAGTAGCAAAATAAGCGTTTTTCTACGATTTTCGAGGTTTCACGCTAGATACGAGCGAAAATGGCAGATACGTGGAACTTTGCGTACTGTTGGCACGTGGCACGCAAACTAAGCACTTCTACTATATTTATTGTTCTGTGCACGATGCGATGTTTTGAGTTCCATGATATTCATATATTGTTTTGTGAAAATACTCCGCTAATTTGTTAATATTATTGATACAAAGATCAAACAAAAAAAAAATTAATTCGATTCGACGGGACTCGGAACCAGCGTCTGTTATCACATCGTGGCTACGTAGCCACGTAGTAGCTTACGCAGCTACGACGTAGACACGTAGTACCTTACTTAACCACGTATCACTATATAGTGGTCAGTATATGAAAAAGTACTTACTGTTTTCATCGAATATCGTAAATACGACATTAATAACATGGGGGTCTAATTCAATATGGGCTACAGTTCGAGCCACGTGCCTCAAAGTTGGCTGGTCAATGGACGCACCGGCAATATGATAGAAAGTCAGTGCCGTATCTACGTCATTTATGTTGTTTAGCAGGTGGAAGAACTTAAGGTAGTCCTCCTTAGTTATACCAACGCCGTGGTCTCTGAAACTGATAGAAAAATGTTCTATTACAATGTGAGATAGTAAATTAATAGACAGGTACATTTAACGGAACAAAAAATGAGAATATAAAATGGCAATGGTTATATTTATATAAATTAGAATATATTCAACGCGCATAGCCTGCGGGACACGTTCTATTATTATTTGCCATGGAGTGTTCAGACGGAACCTATCAGGGTGCGCAAATTGCACAGGGTGGTTTTGGTATATTTAATGTTGGGTGATTTTAATACGTTTTGTCTGAGTCAGTAAGTAATATGCCGCGAAGATTTTAACACGTATTAATTAATCACACATGTTTCACACCACCACCACCACCACCACAAAATATACACATGCATGTTTCATCATCAACCCATTTATACGTTCCACTTCTAGGCACGGGTCTTCTTACAGACAATGGTTTAGGCCGTAGTCCGCCACGCTGGCCCAATGCGTGTTGGGGAGTTCACACGTTTTCCGAGGGTTGTGAACGATCTTCAACGTGCAGGTTTCGTCACGATGTTTTCCTTCACCGAAAAGCTCATGATAAATTTCAAATTAAATTTCGCACATAAATTCCGAGGAATTCAGAGGTGCGAGCCCGGATTTGAACGCACGACTCTTTTCTTGAGAGGCAGTAGGTTAAACCATTAGGCTACCACGGCTTCACACATGCATGTTTGGTTCGGTAATATTTTGATTTATCTGTTCGGATTCTATTAAGTGTTTTTTGATGAATTGCTTTTGTAATGGGCCTTACACAACCTTTATTGAAAAAATGGAAATAAAAGAAAATAATTTTTTTTGTTTTTGTCACGAAGCAGAAATAGCTGAAAATTTAAAAATTGCAACAGTTTAACATTGATTAAATCAAACTTTAACAAAAAAAAACTCCAACCACTCGACAAACCAGTACTAGTAGGAAGTTGAAACAAATGAACGAAAGAAATGACAGTCGACTAATGTTTTAGTATCAAATTAGATCTAAAATTAAAAAATTAAAATATCCAGTCAGACTTTTGAAAGCACACTGCATTTTTTGGGGATTCTACCGTGTTCCTATAAATGTGCCGGTGAGTGTAGTTTTAGAAGAACAGGTCATGGCTTTATAT
>NW_020654748.1:7656236-7677796 GCF_003589595.1 Hyposmocoma kahamanoa
GCTGACTAGAGATGTCGCTTTAATAATTGCAATTTTAAGTTTTTTGGTGATTGTCTGGTGAATGTGAAATTACTGCACTAATTTGTAATAATAATTATTAACACAAAGATCGAACACTAAGAAAAAATTCCTTCGATCCGGCAGAATTCGAACCAACATCTTCCAGCAAACCGTGGCAGACGCTATGCCGCTATTTTGAACCAGTTTACGTTAAATAATAAAGAGCGTATAATTAATAACTGATACAAACAAAAAAATAGATCAATTATTTAATTAATTACCTGGCTGCTTTCTCTGGAACTCGAGGGACAAAATTTCCTTCTGAAGCTGTTGTTGGAAGTCTAAGAATTTCTCAATTGTCAATTTCTGGTTGAGTTTTTGTCCGAAAAAGTATGTTGTCAGAGCTGAGTTAATGCCCTGAAAACGACGAATGATAAAACCATGAATTATTTGAACTCCTTGCCATGAATTATTTTCTAAGTGTCACTTACTTTAACAGTGAAGAAAACAATGTAAAACATATTATAGAGTTCCTGTTTGGAGTTCGTCACGTCATGACTCTTTGTTTGCTATTAGTCGTGTAAGTTTTCAAGTTATATGAATTCTGAAAATTCTATTTTAGTCTGCAATCTGCTTGTGAAATTAGATAGATAATGGTCTCATCACCAACATCAAGGAGAGGTCCTTAGACGAGGTCTATGTCTAGCTGAAGTGCCATTAGCCACCAATGTAAAGAGGAGATTAAACAACCAATAGTATTTCGTTATCTGACATATTTCCGCTTAGTAAAAATACCAATTTCCTATTGAGCATTCAACATCAGATATCAACAAAGATATGACAAGAATGTATTTTGAATCACTGTGATCTACCTCTCTCTCTGGCATGCAAAATATTCACAATTTTTATACATACATGTAAATATATATTAAAATTTATTTAATTATTTATAATATAAAACATAGTAAGTACACAACGTTTCTAGTCAAATTTTAAACCACTAAAGTTCATGATAATGCGAACTGTATCCACACACTATAGAAATAGTACAATAATAATCTATAGAAAACCATGTATGTAATCAACCCATTTGGTCCACAATATACTCACGCAGTTCAATAAAAACCACGCAAAAAACTCTATTAAGAACAAAGTTACTGCTTTAAAAAATGCCGATCCGTTCCTGGCGTTGGATTTCCCGTTCCACGCTATCGTCGAAGATACACGTTTATTTAGTACACCCTACCACTCAAATAATTATGGACAAAACGCAGTTCTTGCAACGTTATGTCATGTGGCATGTGCCAGTGGCGAAGCGTGCATATAACTCGATACCCACCGGCTAGCCTAAAATATTCCGCGTACCTATTTACCAGTGGCAGCGCGCGTACCCCACCACTTAAAAAACATTTATTCAAAATATTCATTATTAAACTCACAATAACTTGTCCCGACATATAAACTTGTCCCGGTGTATCTCGACCAATCAGCACGAGGTAAACCGGTGGACCTGCGAGTTCTATTTCACTCATGAAATCTACGCGCTCCCATCAAAATATACGCACACATTCGCAAAAATCAGCTTTATAACATCTAAAGAAATGCCGCAATCGTTCGATGGTCGAATAGCGTTCACTTTTAAATTTAAGTCATCTTAAAATGTAAATTACTATAAAAGCTATGGTTATTTTATGTGTAGACTAAGCATACCTGTGAATTGAAGTGACCTAGTATCTTGCGTGCTTATTGACCTATCAATAAATGAACATCGGGTTCGCGTTAAAAAGTGTCCGCACCTATAGGGCGTTAAAATCGCATACAGAGCGTCAATCGCGCAACAGTCTTCGTTTGTTCGACTGACAGCGCGGTTGTCACTCATGCAGTGCCATATAATAATAACTTGTGAAAATTACTGCAGTAAACTGTAAAAACAGGATTTTGTATCATATTTTCACTAAACAAATATATTGTGTTATCATAGTTCTCATATGAAAGTGTTATTTTCTAGCTTTATAGTATTTAATTTATATATAAATGAATCGTAAATATAAATTACAAAAGCTCACAAAATAATTAAATAGCTAACTGTCCTTTTTCTTCACATTGCATGCGCAAAAGATGGAAGATGGAATTGTTCGAACCTCAAGCGATTGAAATATTTAGAACAAAGAAACCATAGAGTCGCTTTGATTTTAATCTTATTTTTAAAATGATTTTTTATTAAACGTTTAGCAATAACTAACAAATTATTGTTGTACTCGTTTTACGGCTTGGGATTACCTATCAGAAGTCAGAAAATACATATGGCCGAAATAACGTTATCTCAAATTTTCACAATGTCAAATGCATTTTTTAGGAAGATTACAAAACAAAAGCTAATTTTGTCTTTGTGAAAAGCATAAAAATTACTGGAAAGCGTAACGGTTTTATTATAAATCGGTTTTCGGAATTACAGATATTTGAGTTTACGTTTCGTTGGAATATCGGTACATTTCTTATAGTACACGCTTATTTTCACATTTGTAGTAATATTTGTATGCATGGATCTGCCCAAATCTTTATTATTTTTTTAAGGGAATTTGTACAAAATTCGACATAATAATATATATGAAAATTAATTAATATTTACGATAAAGGCTACTCCATTACTCTTGTGTTCAAGTAATTTTTAGTCGAAGCTAAATATGGTGCATTTTGTTAAATTTTCAGTAGAAGCTGAATATGGTGTTTTTGGGCCCTTAAATTGTTGCAAGCAAAATTAGGCAGTACTGCAATGACGTTACAATTTAACTGTTTTATTTTTTTATATTTCGTTACATGTCACTACGTTTGTATAGGTTAACTTCAGACATTTTTTTCTTGTGTGGTTTTTTCGTGGTCTTTGTATTAGACCCGATGTCCATTTGTGACGTGTGTGTTGATAGGTCAATGTGTGTGCTAATAGTGTTGCGTTTAAATGTTGCCAAGGCGCATTTTTTACGGAAAAAACCAAGGAAAATTACCAAGGAAAATTTTCACGCCTCGCCACTGGTACATACAATAATGTTTTTAATGACATAGATATG
Source organism: Hyposmocoma kahamanoa (assembly GCF_003589595.1). Taxonomy (NCBI): domain Eukaryota; kingdom Metazoa; phylum Arthropoda; class Insecta; order Lepidoptera; family Cosmopterigidae; genus Hyposmocoma; species Hyposmocoma kahamanoa. The sequence goes on from NW_020654748.1 coordinate 7,659,302, forward strand.
TTCGCTGAGTTTACACGAACTTAGGATTTGATCAACAAAAAAAAGACACTAGGAAATGTATCATGTATTGTATAATGTATGAAGTCAGTGACGTTGTGTGTATTATTTTATATAAATACTGTAATGTTTTTTTTAAATTGCTTTAAGTATTTCGTATTTAAATATATTGAACTGAAGTACATTATCGCCTACCTGAAGGTAGACGAATAGTATTTAATGTCACAACAATTCGCCTACCTGAAGGTAGACGAATAGTATTTAATATCATAAGTAACTTAATTTTATTACGTATGGAATATTATGTTGGGTTTACTTCTTATTATTATTTTCTTTTTTCTTTTTTGTTCTTTCTCTGTCTAAAAACTGCTATTGTTTTTAATGAACGTTTCTTATATATATTCTGTTAATTTCAAAGTATATTCTAGAAAATTTGTTACTGGCCTTAGTATGGACTTATAGTACATATATTTTAATTGCAATAGACTGTTGATTTACTTTAATAAATCTAATTACCTTAAAAGTGTTGCCAGTATTCGCATGGTCCCGGTGCCTGGAGCCAATGCTGCTCTGCTGCCGGATCAAGGCGGCTACCTTCTCGAACTCCTCGCAATCCACATCGCCATCACCGTTCAAGTCAAACATGCGGAACGCGATTTCGAAGTGGCGTCGAGACGCTGCAATTTTAAAATAATATATGTCAGTGTAGTACGACACTTTTTTTATTTTCTTTTTAAATGTCGACATGTCGATAACTAGCAAAATGATCAATATCGTTTTTTTTATAATACCAAGAGTCGTGCGCATGGTGGCAAGCGACACGCCTATCCCGTTGCAAACAATTGCAGTGCCACTTAGAGCTTTGAATCGTAAAGATTTTAGGGGCATTGCCTCTGCGCCCGTCACCCTGTGACGTAAGTTGACAAGTCCCATGTGCCTGTGATTTAACCAGCACCGTTACCCTTCCAAACCAGAATGCTGTAATGTTCACATTACTGTTTGGCGGCAGAAATAGGAAATAAAATATTCTTTCACAAGGAGCTCTACTGCTGAAATGTATCCACTTTTGCTGAAAGCCGAAAATGTTTAAAACGCTTTACAATTCCATTATTTATGTTAATACAGATTTTGGTCGTTGATCGTTTCATTTTAACTATAGGCTGGAATATACTGTTTTATTTGCTTTTTATATGATAAATAGTGTATAAAGTCTCTCAAAGAGATGCATACGGGCTATTTGTGGTCTGAAGAAAAAAGACAGTTGTCAACCACATTTTAGAAAGCCGAAAATTCTTACTCTCACATCCATCCTTGTATATGTATATTTGAATTATCACTTTTCGTACAGCGCCATCCTGAATTATTTCAACATGTCAGAAGTGCACGCCGTTCTGATCGACTACAAATCAGACCGTGCAAAACTGCTCTACTTAGAGAAAGCGTGGTTGTAATGGCTTCGAAGGTCTATAACAAACTTCCGATTAAAATAAGGATTTGCAATAATGCTACAGAGTTTAAAACAATGTTATTTAATTACCTCAATGAAATGGCATTCTACAATATTAGAGACTTCATTTAAAATTGACATTGTATATGTTCTTTTTAATTTTTGACATTATGTTTATTTTAGTATTGTGACTGATATTATTTTATTGGACGGGATGAATACAATATACAAATTATTGCATTAGTGTGTTTATACAAAAAAATTAAACTTTGTATGCTGAAATGCGGATCATAGTGATCATAGTTCACATATATGAACTTTTTGTAACACCTTTTGTAACCTGTGTATCATAAAGAAATGAATGAATTGAATTGAATTTAATATAAATAGACCATTAATCATGAGGCATAACGACCGAACTCGCTACGGCCAACGATACGGCATAACGTTTTGGCAGTAATCGGCCGTTTCGATTTACATCTATCAGGTTAATTTCTCGTTTAGATTTAAATCTATCTATTTAAAAAAATAATACTTTGCATAAGTTCATTATTCTTGTCTATTGCGTAGGTGGCACGAGAGCTAGATCAAACGCGCAATTTTAACAGTCCAGCACACGCCATCGAAATAAATAAATAGGCTTAAATAAGAACGTCGCGCTAGAGATATCATTTACCAATAGTACCGCCACGTGTAAATTTACCTTCCAAGTAGAAGGATGACAGGTCGAGCTGCGGTATGGACATTAATCACGTATCTTTTTCAAATATATGCAGTTAAGTAGTAACTAACTTATTTTGTGTGTGCACGGATGTGTGTTACGGAGCGCTGGCTGGATCACTGCATTGTCACTCAAGCTACTTACAGTACTATTACTGATGTAAGTGTAGTGTCCGACGTATTTTGGTCTGATCACTTTCCCATCACTCTTACGTGTAACCTAAATATTATTAAATCTACGTTGCCTATAAATAGCGAGAGTCTCAATAAAACAATGTGGGGGGAGAGGGATGAAGATCAGATCGAGGAGTATTGTCGATTATGTAGTGATAAGCTGGGGCAGATTGTGTGCCCACAGAATTTTGTCTTGTGTACCGATTCACACTATAACAACATAGAGCATCATAGGACGCTTGATACCATGTATGATATACCATGGATGAGTCACCTATAGGGGCATCGTGTGGGATGATCGACGATGGGATTTGTAGTGACACTGACCTCAAAGCAAGCAAGTCAAAGCAAGTTTTTAATGGTATGAAAAAAATGACATGAGGAAAGTCTCCGTGTCACGACGGCCTCAGCGTTGAGCATCTGCAGCATGCCGGACCTCACTTGCCAAGAGTTCTAGCTATGTTTTTCTCTCTATGCATGTGCCACTCATACCTTCCTGATGATCTCATGCGTACAATTGTAGTGCCCATAATTAAAAACAAAACGGGTGATGTAACTGACAGGGCCAATTATCGACCCATCTCACTGGCCACGATTATGGCACAGGTGCTTGACAGTCTGCAGGACGATCGTCTCGAAAGTTATTTGCACTTGCACGACGCACAGTTCGGGTTTCGTCCCAAACTTTCAACTGAGAGTGTGGTTCTGGCTCTAAAACATACGATTCGGTACTACACTGAAAGACGAACGCCAGTGAACGCTTATTTTCTCGACCTCTCCCGTGCTTTCGACCTGGTGTCGTATGATGTGTTGTGGGACAAGCTTCGAGATAGAGAAGTGCCAGCGGAGTTGTTGCATATATTTCAATACTGATATCATAATCAAGTGAGCTACGTGAGGTGGGCTAATAAGCTCTCAGAGTCATTCAAATTAGAGTGTGGAGTGAGGCAGGGGGGTCTGACCTCGCCAAAGCTTTTTAACTTATAGGTTAACGACTTGATCGTTGAGCTCAGCAGCATGAGGGACGGCTATCGCGTGGATGACGTCAGCGTCAATAACATCAGTTACGCGGACGACATCAGTGAGTCCAACGGTTAGAGCGCTTAGGTGTCTAGAACAGGTTTTTGAACGTTATGCACTGTCACATGGTATCCTGTATAACGTTAAAAAAAGCGAGTTTCTGGTGTTTAGAGCCGTCGGTGGTAAGTGTCCATCTCATGTACCCAAAATTACACTCAACGGTGCAGAACTTTAGCGAGTTAACCAATTTAAATATCTCGGGCATTTTGTAACTGATGACATTAAGGACGAGGTAGACATTGAGAGGGAACTCAGGGCGCTGACGGTCCGCTGTAATATGTTGGCCCGCAGATTTGCGCGCTGTAGTGTCCCTGTAAAACAAACTAACATTGTTTAGAGCCTACTGTCAGGTGTTCTACACGTGCGCCCTGCGGGTCAACGGACTCTCGGCGCGCTGCGGATATAGTACAACAATGCCTTTAGGATGTTGCTGGGGCCGCCCTGATTCTACAGCGCGTCAGGCACGTTTGCGCAGGCTAATTGTCAGCGACATACAATTTCTTTTTTGTTAAATACTTCTTTATTCCTTTGCAATTTATTTATTTTTGTTTCTTTTGTTTATTCACAATTGTTTTTCATTTTGGCATTTTCAGTACATTTTATATTTACAATACATTTTTTTATTTATAATTCAATATAAATCCTGCAGTCATTAAATAACGCGGATTCTTACATATTTATGGTGCCGAAACCCTTTTTTCTAAAATGGAAGGATATGAAACCTGCTCCAGCGACTCAAGCACGGTAAAGCACGCAGGCAAAGATCTTACAACCTTGACGTCCTTGCGAATAACGCGAGGACAACATAAGAGGACGTTAACAAATTTGGAGAAATTTTTGGAATCTGCTGAGGTAGACGACGCCATGCTCGAAGTTCAGAGAAAGGTATTGGAAAAACATTTCTAAACTTCCAAAATACGCAACATGATATTTTATGCATTGACGAGGGCGACGATGATAGCGATGAGTTTGAGCTGCATTATTGCAATTTGCTCGCTAAAATTGAAAAACTGCTGAAGAGCTGTAAAGGTTTCAAAACTGGGAACCACAGCGCCTCTCCCTCTGCAACATCAAGCTATTTGAAACTTCCACGCATAGAAATAACTACTTTCGATGGTAAATTAGAAAACTACCGCTCATTTCAAGACTTGTTTGATTCGCTAATTCATCAAAATCCAAATTTGTCAAATATACAAAAGTTATATTATTTAAAACAATATTTGAAGGGAGAGCTTTTGGAAATTATCAATAATTTACCACTCACAAATGATTCGTACATTTCTGCGCTTGAATTACTCAAGAAAAGATACGATAACCCTTCTATTCTAATTGCAAAGCATATTAATACCATATTGGATCTTCCCACTATACATCATGGTTCCCCAGATCAATTAAGATCCATGACAGTAAAGATTAGACAACAAATAATGGCTCTACAAAATTTAAAACAACCAGTTGATCAATGGAGTTCGATTTTATTTTGTATTGCATGCAGGAAGATTGATACACTTACATTACGACTTTACCACTCAGAAAGCTCAAGCGACAAGCTTCCCAACATTACCGATTTGCTCGATTTCATTGATAAACGAGCTAGTTCATTAGAAGCAAGCCCTTCAACATCGAAACCTAAGATAGTGAACGTATCAAACGAAGTAAAAAAGGTGTATAACTGCATTACATGTTCCAAGGACCACAAGCTTTACAAATGTCCTAATTTCATATTGATGTCGCCGGCAAAAAGACTTCAGTTGATAACTAACAAAAAACTTTGCAAGATATGTCTGAATTCTCATGAAAAACCATGTCGATACAAGTTCAAATGCACAGTTTGCAATCAAGACCACAATGCGCTGATTCATGTCAATGAGGAGAGTAACTCTAATCAAGTTTTACATTCTATCAAATCAAGTGAACATAATGTACTCTTGCCTACTGCCAAAGTTCTGGTCACAGATGTTTACAGCAACATGTACATTGTGCGCGCTTTACTTGATTCGGGAAGTCAAACTTCCTTTTGTACAAAGCGCTTAGCTTACAAGCTAGGTGTTTCCACATTTGATTTTTCTAAAAACATTGTTACATTAGGAGACAATGTAAAAAAGGTTGACAAAGGAGTTAATTTACAATTACATTCACTTACAGAAAACTTCAATGTCAATATTACATGTTCCATTGTGGACAAAATTACAATTAACTTGCCACAAAACAATTTTGACATTTCAAATTTTACAATTGCAAGCTTTGTCAAACTTGCTGATAAAGGTTACAATGTTCCAGGGGAGATTTCACTTCTTTTGGCTGCCGATATCTTCTTCAGAGTTTTGAAGGATGGAAAGGTAGAAGGCGCTCCCAACGAACCAATTTTAATTAATACTCATCTTGGATATATCGTTTCCGGTAATGTGCTACCTTCAATTAACTTTTTCACTTCAATGCATTCAGAGGAAAGTATTTCTGATCAAGATTTTTATGTTAGGAAGTTATGGGAGACTGAAAGCGTGCCAGAAGTTTTTGTTGAATGTTTACCGGAACATGATTATAGCGAAATGATTTTTAAAGAATCAGTAAAATTACACAATAAAAGATTTGAAGTTCGCATGCCACGAAAATGTGACTTAAATGATTACGATTTATCGGATTCATTTTTAATTTCCTTACAACGTTTGTACAATTTGGAAAAACGTTTCGATAAAGATCCTGAGTACCACTCATTATATGTAGATTTCATCAATGAATATTTGACATTAGGACACGCTAAAATAATTGATATGGATAATTGTTTACCGGAAAACAGACCAATTTATTTTCTTCCACATCATGGCGTGCTTCGTCCCGAAAGATTAACGACAAAGCTACGAGTTGTATTTGATGGGAGCGCAAGGTCCGGTAAATGTCCATCTCTAAACAATATTCTTTGCAATGGACCAGTCGTTCAGAAATCACTATTTGATATTTTGTTGCGTTTTAGAACTTATAAATATGTTCTCATGTGCGATATCAGACACATGTACAGGCACATTTTTATTCACCCTGATGATCGCGTTTTACAAAATATTATCTGGCGAGAAAATAAAAATAAACCTGTACAATGTTTACAGTTACAAACAATTACATACGGCCTGACAAGTTCCGCCTTTTTAGCTACTCGATGTTTAATTGAGTTGGCAAATATATATAAAGACAATTATAAATTAGCGAGCGAGGCTATTATAACAAGTTCTTATATCGATGATCTTTTATGCGGTAGCAATAGTTATCAAGGCGTGATTGACTTAAAACAAGAGCTCTTTCTTTTGCTAGAGTTGGGTGGTTTTGAACCACACAAATGGTGCTCTAATGATATGTCTGTATTACAAGATATTCCGACGGAAAAATACGCTTTTCAACAGAAAGATCTTGATCAGGATTTGATAGTAAAAGCATTAGGCCTTTCCTTCAACATTGAAAAAGATGCATTTGAGTTAAGCGGCAAGGTTATAGCTGCACCTGAAGTAGAGACTAAGCGTACTGTATTAAGTTCCATAAGTAAATTTTTTGATTCAATGGGTTACGCTGGCCCTATAGTCGTCAAGGCTAAAATAATTTTGCAACAAATGTGGAAATACAATCTAGATTGGGACGCACCTCTTCCTTCCAAACTTCAAAAAATCTGGAAGGAGTTTCATTCTTCAATATACAATATGGATGAAATTTTTATATCTCGAGACTTACATCTACATGAAGCACAAAAACTGGAATTGCTCGGATTTTCTGATGCATCATCTGACGCATATGGTTGTTGCATATATTTGAAGGTGCAAACCGTTGATAAAAAATATCACATAAATCTCTTATGCGCCAAATCTCGTATTGTTGGCTTAGATTCCAAATTAACTATTCCAAAACTAGAACTCAATGGAGCCTTACTTTTATCTAAACTAGTTTCAAAGGTCTTAACCATAATAAGTAATGTAAAAGGAATATTTCTATTTTGTGACTCAAAAATAGCTTTGGGGTGGATAAACACTGTTGAGGAGAAATTGCCATCATATATGGCTAATCGTGTCAAAGAAATTAATAAATTAACTAATGGTATGACATGGAAGTTCACTCCAGGTTTGGCAAATCCAGCAGATATTCTGTCTCGCGGTGGAGATCCCAAGGATATTTTACGTAACTGCTTGTGGTGGCATGGTCCTGATTATTTGAAGAATAATTCCTACTATTTCCAATTATCAGATGTAGAGTTCCCTATTTCATTGTTTGATGAGCAAGTAACTCAAACCTCGAATCTTTCTACTGACAATTGCATTTGGCATTTTCTAAAGTCGTTGTATTGCCAATATAGTTTTGTATCATACTGTGACTACTACCTACTTGTTAAGATTACTATAGTTCTAATATATGTAGTTATATATTTTGTTTAAATGTATCTTAAACATTTTAATACTTAATTGTGACTGAAGTGTCAATAGGTGGTTTATTTTAATTTCATGCGCGGGCGCAATTATGTCAACGACATACAATTTCTTTTTTGTTAAATACTTCTTTATTCCTTTGCAATTTATTTATTTTTGTTTCTTTTGTTTATTCACAATTGTTTTTCATTTTGGCATTTTCAGTACATTTTATATTTACAATACATTTTTTTATTTATAATTCAATATAAATCCTGCAGTCATTAAATAACGCGGATTCTTACACTAATATAGATGATTTTAATGCCATCATGCGAAAAAAACGGCCTCGCTGCTCTGCAGACTACGGGGTAGTTCCAATCCCACCCTAAGGGTAATAGCGGAGCGACATGATTCCCATTTGACATGATCATAGCACATTGTGTAGACAGATGCATCTCGCACACAAAAATAGTGACTAAGTAAGTAGTAAAAAATCATCGAAATCGGTTCACAAATGACGTAACATACAAACACAAAAAAAAACTGTTGAATTGTGAACCTCCTCTTTTTTTTTAAGTCGTTTAATAATATAGTAATATAAATGTACCAATTGTTGACACTGTCCCAATGTTTCTGCATGTTTTTTGAAAAAATAAGAAAATAGATATTATAACTACAAAACCGTATTAAATGTGCTAGTAATGGCTTATGTGAATTCCGTTTAGAAGTTTTCATCGATTCACTCAATACTTTTTCAACGTAGCGATTGTTTTTGCGAACAAATGTTCCGAGTTAAAAGTGCATTAGTGTTCTTACAAAAATCGTTAAGACTTTGAGTAGTTTGAGTGCATTTATCAGGCGGAATTTTGTTAATTATTGGTAAGTGTTTATTAAAACTGTTAGATAACTGTACAAACAATTTGTTTTGTGTGTATTTATTCATGTTTATTATTTTTATTTTATTTTAGAGGCATGTCAAACACTCGTGCAAAATTTCAAAGTTTCGTAGTAGTTGACACCCATGTCAAGCACTCGTACAAATGAATATTTTTAAGGCTTAATTTCGACCATTTGGTAAGGACGGAGAACGTAGGTTTGGATTACTCTGTTAGTGGTAAGTTTCTATGGGTAGTTTGAGTAGTGTTTGACAAATACACACAAAACAAATTGTTTGTACATATATTTAATAGTTTTAATAAACACTTTACCAATAATTAACGAAATTCCGACTAATAAATTCATTAAAACTACTCAAAGTCTTAATGATTTTTGTAAGAACACTATGCACATTCAACTCGGATCACCTGTTCGCAAAAACAGTCGTTACATTGAAAAAATATTGAGTTAATCGATGAAAGCTTCTAAACGGAATTCACATATGCTATTATTAGTACATTTAACACGGTGTTGTAGTTACATCATTATCTGTTTTCTTATTTTTACAAAAAATACGCAAAAGTGTCATACATTGGGTCAGTGTCAAAGATCATCATCATCATCAAGAGAAGCATCTCTCTTGATTTAGTTATTTCTTCTTTTATTAATTTATTGTTATAAAGTAATCGTTTCAGTCAAATAACTATGAAATCTTAACATAACGTCCTGTCAAATGCTGGTACTCTGATCTTATTTTGCCATAGTCAACTATTGGGTCATCAGAGATTTTATCTGTCATACACTGGTGTAATTTTAGAGGTTGCGGAAAACTCGAATATTTTAATAATGCTATGATTATTTAACATTTTATAGTTTCTAGAAGACACATGACAAACCGTTTAATATGTTTACATTCCGAGGCCGTCAGTATGACTGATAATTAAGTCCTTTTTTGTCAAAACACGTGATTTTTCGTCTAAAAGCGTCAACCACTACGACTACTACTAGACGTACCAAATCGGACACGTCAAATATAAAACACCAAAACGATATTCTCGGGTTTTTTAAACTTTTTTACAGATAACTTTCATGGCCATTTCTCAAAAGTTGACTTTTCCGTTTGGTACATAAATCTTCTAGCGCTCATTAAGTTCCGTATGACTATTCTTTAAATGATTTAAGGGTCGAAAACTACAAAATGAACATGACGTTATGTGTATAATAAAAATACAGTATACAAAAACATACGTAAGACGTGACGCACGAACAAAAAGATTGGCTTTTATCGTGCATTCTACTAGAATTCAGTTGTAAATATTTTTCTTTTCACAAATAAAATTAGTTTTATAAATGGCGCCAAAAAAAGCTTAAGAAAAGAAAATCATATCATACGTAAGCAAACACAACTTCAATGTCACGAGATAAACTTTCAACAGCCGCTCCGCGACGGCAAAATCATTACATTCGCTCATGCCCCGTGCGCTCTCATCTCGTCGGAGGCTGCGTGGACATCTCTACATATACCTATCGTATCGATACACGCAGTACTTATCAATCCGCCTTTTCGCGACCTGAACATCGTGACGATCAGAACTAAACAAATCAGTGCTACGTGATCTAATTATTTACTGTATTTTCAATATTCATTAAATTATGATAGCATAGTCGACCTAAACTAAATATATACGTAATTTTTTTCGGTAAAAACTAGTAACGAGGTTCTTTGTACCACATGACGCGAAGAAATGTTACTCTGGAAAAGATTCAAGTGGAAATTGAAAAAGAACTTCTTTTACTATCTGAGATGTGGCGCAAAGATAATAACGTTCTTGTTTTGGGCCTCTTTGTACTTAGTAGTGATGAAAATGACAGTGTTCAAAAGAAGCGACAACTCGCCGGTGATCAAAGACTGGGATTTGGCACCTGACAACTATTCTAAGTGGCTGGTAAATAAACACAAATCATAATTGTACTCCTGTACCCAACTTTGCAAACGATTTATATCAATAAAAAATGTTTTTTTTTACTTAATTTCGCTTATTCCCGAGAAGTTTCATCGAAGAGAAATGTTATAACATTTTAACTATGCAACTACGATATTTTTATTTTTATATAACATCAAGTGACAGGACGAACAAGTCGTGCGCCTGATGGTAGCGCACGCCTATCCATAACAATTGCAGTGCCACTCAGAGCTTTAAATCGCAAAGATATGAGGGGCACTGCCACTGCGTCCGACACCCTGAGGCATAAGTCGACAAGTCCCATGTGTCTGTAATTTCACCAGCACCCTTACTCTTAAAAACCGGAACACAGTAATGCTAACATTGCTGCTTGGCGGCAGAAATAGGTGGCAGTACTTCCCCGGACGAACTCTTTCACAAGGAGCTCTACTGCCACTAAATTACTCAATTATTTCCTTAGTTGCAGGGTCCAATTTTAGGCGAGGACGAGTCAGAAACCGATAGTAAGAACTCAGAATGGCAAGAACCCGACAATGAAACATTAGCAGAACTAGATGCACGAGTTAAAAGAGTACAAAACGTGTGTCGTTTGCGACATTTGAGCACTGAATACATAAACAGTAAGGAATTCTTCGTGGATCATCAACACAGCATCGTTTGGTGTAACATATTCAAAGCTGCTAGCTCCTCGTGGATGTACAGGTTTAACATTCTGGGTAAGTATATTGAATTGTGTTTAAAGTGTTATAGGTAAAAGATAATAGCTTGTTACACGAGATGCATGTACTTACTTTCAGGAGGCTACACTAAGAAATATCTATCAAGAACTGTACAAACGCCGCTTATGCTGGCTCGCAAGAAGTTTCCGCGACCCAGTGAGGAAGAGCTACGAGATGCCGTCAATACGCCCGGTGTGGTGTCTTTGTTGGTTGTTCGTGAACCGTTCGTTAGATTACTTTCTGCTTATAGAGACAAGTTGGAAAATATCACTCCACCCTACTATCGTAAACTCGCGCGATCTATAGTACAAAAGTACAGAGAAAATGCGACTAAAATCTTTGGACCAATCAAAAGTTTCGGGCCTACATTTTACGAATTCGTGTCGTACCTAATAGATACACACAAAAATGAGTCGATTAAGTTCGACGAGCATTGGGCGCCGTATTACCAGTTTTGTACACCGTGTGCTGTGAATTTTAGCGTTATTAGTAAAGTGGAAACTCTACGAAGAGATACGAGATTTGTGATCCTGCAACTTGGTCTCGGATACGTGTTGGACAGAAAAGTGAAGGACCGTAGAACGCGAATACGTACGGTGATGAACAAATCGCGAGACGGTAAGAACACGACTTCTTTAATAAAACGGTACTACAGTCAGCTTGACGAGCGAATGCTTTACGACTTGTTGCAAATATATGGAATAGATTTTGAAATGTTTGGATATGATGCAAAAGTTTATAACAATTACATTAGGAAATAAGGAGTTTATAACTTGTTCTTTAGTGTTTCGCTAAATTTAAATATTAATGCTAAATTCAAAATGTATACTTACTTGATAAGACAGTAAGTAGAAAGATATAATCGCTGAATGTGATAAGGCCGGACGAGCCAAGCTTGTAGAAGATGGAGTCTTCAGACAGATCCAGATTCAAACGCTGGTTGATGGTCTGTACAAATTAAACAATGAAAAGAAAGCATATTAATATTTACTATAAAAAGCAATACATATTATACTTGTTCCTAGCGACCTATGATAGCGCAAATGTAATGTCGAAGAAATGTTGTACTACTGATGATTCTGTTATGCCTATTATACATTCGTATAATTATCTAATGAAACATAAACTAAAAACAAATTAAGGAAATCATCCTGTCTTATAATAAATTGTATTTAAACAAAATTGCAACGAGACACTATAAAATAATATAAAGGTAAGCCACAAATGTAAAGGTGCCGCAGAATATGTTGAAAGTTGAAAATTTTTGTTCAAATCGCTACCAAATAAAACATAAAGAATCTAAACTATCCATGCTGAAGAGGATAACGAATGTTCACTAGTGTGTTGGTTAAAATAAACTGTGTTTTCGAAAAGAACAGTCAAGCACGAATTAGCGACAAGACAAGCAAAAGGGAAAGGGATACACTACGTGACCTCAAAAAATATACCGTACATGTGTCGTAAAATAAACTACATGTGATTAACATTCGTAAAAGTGACAAAATGGGCCACAGCACAAACGCAAGGGGGGGAACTAATTCCAGTTTGTGCATAATAAAGAAAACGTTACGTATTTGCAAATTGAGAGCAGTAGAGAAACAAGAAGAGGAAAGGACAGTACCTCACCGATGTTCTGAAAAGACAAGAAATAGGCGTGAGTGGCAGGGAAGAAGGTGCTAGTGCAGTGTTCACGGAGTGATATAACTTTAACAGGACTATAAGCAGGTTTTCGGTATCGGATTTATTCTGTACTTTTAGTTTGTCGTTGTTATTCTAGTTCAGACATAGATTTTTTTAAAACGTTAAATAAATCGTGTGTATTGTGTATTACTATAGTATATGTATATTTAAACTAAAAAATGGAGGCATGTTATAAAAATTGTAGTCGATGTTTTCCATAGCAAAGATATTGATATACAAGTACATAACAACTGGTTGTCAAAAACTATATTTTTTCATATATTTCTTAGATATAAATGTTTTTAGGCCTATATTATTGCGGAAAAATTTTAAAATCATTGTCATAAACTTAGCAACTTACATATAACTCAATGCATATTTTCTGTATGTGTATATATTTACCAAAAGTACTAGTACTTTATGAATCTGTATTATTCTAATAAAAATTGTTTATATTTGATATTTAGAAGACAGATGTACCTATATTTACGAATTTGTTGTAATTGTAATTTTATTCTCTAACACTTACCTTGGGGTCATATCGCTTGTACTGGTCTAATCCCAATCCTGCGAAATAAAATGTCAAATTAACAAGAAATGCTTTTCAATTACTGATTCTCAATTATACACGATACCATTTAAATAAAAAATTAAAAAACCTGATACAAAACAGTGTACTTCAATAATCTCAGTACAGAGTACTAAAAAAACCGACCTCAAAAGTCATTCACCCCCTAGTTTGCCACCCTTAGAGGTGGAATATTTTCTTCAAATTTAAATGGGACCAATACTGAGGTACCCCATTTCCAACAAAAATCATTAAAATAGGTTCACAAAATTATTGCGCGACATACATACAAAAAACATACAGTCGAATTGAGAACCTCCTCCTTTTTTTGAGGTCGGTTAAAAAGTGAAAGTAAGCTTATAACCCGTCGAGGCCAATTTAATGAGCCCAAGTATAATAAATATTCATTTTATGACTGAAATCCTTACACTAATTGGCAAAACAGATGTTCATCAACCATAGCCAAAAACCATCTCAATTAACAGACACCTAGAAGAATTTCGTCGAATTTTTAACACGACCTGTAGCTCAGTTGGCAGAGCAACGCTACGGTACAGCGTAGATACAAGTTGATGTCCAGTCGGATCAAAACAATGCTTCTGTGTTTGATTTTTGTATTAATAATCACCTCAATTAAATTAGCCTTCAAATTAAATCAAATTTAAAAAAAATCTGTTTTGGGATCAGTCCATCCTTTTAGGAGCTACGACGCCACAGTCAGACACACCCAGATACACAGACTAAGGCTTGCAAACTTATAACTCCCCTCTTTTTGTCGATCGAACTTTTTTTTATATCGACGTGGACGTCATCTTATTATACCATTGACTTACAAATAAATGGACGTCGGGTCCGCGCTAAAAAGTGTCCGAACTTACAGGGCGTTAAAATCGTGTACACAGCGTCAATCACGCTTTAGTCTTCGTTGTTCGACTGACAGCGCCCTTGTCAATGATGCCGTATTGTGTAGTAAATAAAACCTTGTAAAAATTACTCAACTAAAGTGAAAAAACAGGATGGTATATCATATTTTCAGTAAGTACTACATTGTGTTATCATAGTTATCATTTATTTTATGCTTTCATAGTTATCATTTATTTTATTTTATGGTTATTTTATGCACTAGTATATATAGTATTTAATTTATATTTAAATTAATCGTAAATATAAATTACAAAACCAATCAAAATAATCAAATAGCTAACTGGCTCTTTCCGACTCATTGCTTGCGTAAAAGACTGAACGAAACCCATCACGTCAATTTCAATTGTTTGAAATACAAGCGTTTGAAATATTTAGAACAAAGATTTCATAGAGTCGCTTTGATGCTAATATTATTATTAAAATATTTTTTAATACATGTTAGTAATACTTTCAAATATTGTTGTACTCTTTCTACGGCTCGGGGTTACGAATCAGAAGATCGAAAATACATTTGCCCGAAATAACGTTTGCATGAATTTCCATAATCCCGAAAGTATTTTTTTTTGGTTTTTCGGGAGAAATATGTGTATGGCCTACATTTATTTCTCTCGTGAGTTTGGGTGTAATTTGTGGTTGTCTATATGTGTGTCCATGGCACCCGCGACTCAGGGTTTCCCTAATGCGGGGCAATGTTGAGTGTTTGGGTTATTATAATTATTATTATTAATTAGTACCTAAGTGTCTATTTTGGAAAGCGTTTCTTTTGCGCAATCAATATCGCGCATTTTAATTTTGTAATTATCTCACAACGGCAAATACCCTACTACCGTCATAGCCGTACTTTTTCATGCACAAGAAACATTTGCAAGAACTATGAGCAGTACGACTATGCCTGTTGACGGAATCAACCGTCGTCAGTGATAAACCGTTTTATAAATAAATCAATGTAAGCACTACGGCATATAGAAAAGTGGTGACGTTTTTGAGTGCAGTATAATTTCAGTACTATGCACGAACGGGTTAAGAAAATGGTAAGAAAAGAAAGGAAACTGGAGCTGATGCAAGCATGATCAAAGACCATAATATTAAAGCTTTGGTATGTGATTACATCAATGAGTAAACTGTGCATAGAAAGGAGAGAATACAGGAATTTATCCAGGAAACACAGCTTGAACTTGAGAAGATAGTGATAAGTATTAACAGAGAACATCTTACACCGCTAAAATGCATTAAAAATCAAAAGTTGGATGAATGACAAAATATACCAACTTAAGAAACAAAGAAGGTAATTGAAGTAGACTGACAGTGCAAATTAAATAGGATTTTTTTTAAAGTTTAAGCAATTTGTAGCTTTCACGTGCAAACAATGCATAATAATACAAATAGTACAACCTTGATAGCCTAACGGTTTGCACTGTGGGCACTGGATGAGAAGATCCCGGGTTCGATACCAGTAGGATCAATTTAACAAATTAAATTTTCTAAATGGTTCTGGTCTTGGTATTCAATTGTAAGACAACCACCTGGTCTGATACTAGGGAACTCTCTGTATATACTCTCCATGAGTATCAGAGCAACAGAATCCCAGAGCAGAACCAATTTACAAAAGTTCATTTCCCAAATTGGTTCTACTGGGAATCGAACTTGGGACCAAGACGATGGAATTTATTCCGGGGCATAACTCGGAACACCCAGGCCAAAACAACTTTCGAAAAGTTTACATTCAGTTTCATAGTTGATTGAGCTGATTTTTTACGGTTTTTAAAAAAAATCTTGAATAACTCGACAAATCGGGTACGAGAATTCTCGAAACTCAAGAAAAAAAAGTTAGACACCCTAGCTCGTAATAAATGGCATTGTATAAAATTCAACATTTACGTATAAAATTTATTTATAAATAATAAAGGCTACTCCATTATACCTGTGTTCAAGCAGTTTTCACTAGAAGCTACATATGGTGCATTTTGATAAGTTTCCAGTAGAAGCTCAATATGGTGTTTTTTTTGCGCCTTTCAATTGTTGTAAGCAAAATTAAGCTGTACTGCAATGCATTACAATTTAAATTCAACATTTTAGCTTTTTCATATTCCTTTACATATCACTACGTTTAAATAGGTTGACTTGGGACATTTTTTCGTGGTTTTTGTATTAGACCCGTCGTCCATTTATTTGTAAGTCAATGCCTATCTACAACAGTTGTTATGTATTAGAGGCGCGATGCTGAAATTTACACATAAATCAGGGCTATAAACCGTTCTCCATTTAACGTAAATATGTGTGAAAAACTATTGGACTAACATTGCTTAGCCGTTCTTAGTACTTTACCGTCAGGCTGTTTAACTCCCGGAGTCATGGAGCGCAGAAAATCGTCAGGTGTCATAAAGACTTCATGTTGATCGTGATGCTGCGCTTGCAGTGTGGCAAAGTATCGAAATACCTTATCCGGCGTGGAGTACTGTCGCATTCGGTTCTCATACTCGATGATCTATTCGGCAGCGTCCACGTACAAAAGCAGTTTTCAGAAACGTATTAGTTTGATAGATCATCAAGGGAAAGGGAGTGGTCACGGCCTGTAGAAAATTACCCCATGCCCGGCCGCAAGAGAAACTTATCTCAGAATTTTCTTTATACCCGGTTTTTTACGATAGCAAGTGACAGGACGAACAAGTCGTGCGCCTGGTAGTAAGCTACATGCGTGTCCGTAACATTTGCAGTGCCACTCAGATTTAAATCGCAAAGATCTGAGGGGCACTGCTACTGCGCACGTCACCTTAAGACATAAGTTGACAGGTCTCACGGGATTGTAATTTCACCAGCACCTATCGCGACAAACGTGAGCTTCGATGAAATAGATAAGTTTCTGAACAGAATTAATGATGTCAATGTTGGCAGCCATGTCATATAATGGTGAGTTTAAGAAATTGACGGTGACAGGAGACACCGGTATTTTGAGCGCACACGTAAGTATCTGGCGGGAGAGATTTATTCAAGGTGAGAAAAGTGATGAACTCGGAGAAGCGACATTGAACATAAGAATCATGTAAGTCCAATGAATATTATTAGGAGATGTGGGATAAGAGAGGAAAAGTTAGTACGTATTAAAATAGAACTTATAGAAAGAAGCTCCGGCTGTTCCAATGGAGCAATCGGAGGTGAGTGTAGAACTAGAACTCGTATCAGAATAGGACAGAACTGAACCCCACTCTTTCTGAGGGAATGACTGCGGGGTTAAGAAATATTATGGTGGTACGGGCAAGCTGTAAGGGGTGGTTAGGGAGGCTTGTAAGGGGAAGAATCCCCATTAGAATTGAGTATGTGTAAGAATAAAATTACCAATAGAATAGAATCTCTCAACCCTCGTGAGACACTATATGATATTAAAAATTAGTTGTCGTTATATCTGAATATTACCAGGCGTGAAACTCATAGTTATTTATCTCGATAATAGAAATACCCTGATGTAACGACAGCACCCTTACCCTACAAAAGCGGAACGCTACGTATTGCGTTCCGTGATCACATACTTGGCTGCAGAAATAGGTAAGGTGTCACTACTTTCCTGGACGAACTCTTTCACAATGAGCTCTACTGCTACTAAAGGTACATAGGTATACAGGGTTACAGGAAAAGTCGTGCTAGATCCGTTAAGGGCGTGGAGTACTCATCATTTCCGACTTATTTTACTATGAAACACCCTACCCTAAACTTAACCCTTTTCGAGATATTTGAATTTTATTTTTTTTATTCAAAATTGCCGATTTTTAGGCTACTAAATTTAATTTTGTTTATTTTGTGTGTCTTATTATTATAATTATTGCATTTTTACATGTGTGATAAGATGCTTTAGGACCTCAATCATTAAAATTGTGAATAAGTTAATTCAATACGCCGTAGTAGAAAAGAGAAAGTTAAGAAATTAAAAAAAAAAAATTAGAAAGTTTATTTTTCTCTAAGGGATATCTAA
>NW_020654748.1:7677896-7796976 GCF_003589595.1 Hyposmocoma kahamanoa
AAGGGATATCTAAAAAAAATATTATAAATATTATCAAATATCTACGTTTCATCAGCTATCTAACAAGGTATAACAATCTAGGATTTGTATTGCATTTCGTGGAAAAAAAAGTAGTCGGGACGCTCCAGGTAGCAGTTCTAACGTTCCCGCGCCTATTGTCCTTAAGTTAAGACGCACCGTGCGAGTGAGACAAGCGACGGTTTATGTAGGTGCGAATGAAAGAAAAAATATTGTAGAGATATCACGGGATATTGTTTTGTTTGTCAGTCTGCTTTTGTGCTTCGTACATAGTAGATGTGATATCGTTTTGCTCTTTTTCTTGACTTGGCTGTGATTCTGTACTGTTTTTTCCGATTTGTGACTACTGTGCTTGTTAACCGGACTTTGATTTGTATTTGTGCTACGGAAGTGTTGAAGATGACGTCGTACACACCTGAGGAATATGCTGATATGCTTATTTGTTACGGATACTGCGATTGTGTGTCTGCGCAAGCTCGCAACGAATACATAGCTCGATTCCCCGGTCGTCGAGTGCCGGATGTGGCTGTTTTTGACAGAGTTTATCGGAGACTTCGAGAAACTGGCTCTATTTTGAGACGAAATACAGACATGGGCAGACCACGAATTAATGACGACGAAGAACAGGACAATGAGATAGTGCAACGCTTTCGAGCGGATCCGACTACTTCCACTAATATTGTTGCCCGTGATCTGGGGCTTTCGCAATGGAGAGTGTCGTTTACAGTGCATACTGCTGGCCTATACCCGTACCATTACACGCCGGTACACACTATTGAAGAAGGAGACCCCGCGAGAAGGTTGGACTTCTGCAGATTTATGCTAAATGCTGACGTAGAAGACCCAGATTTTCTAAGAAATATCTTGTGGACAGATGAATCCAAATTTGATAAAGATGGCATAACTAATTATCACAATGCGCATTACTGGGCCCCAAAAGAACTTAGGAATCCCAATAAGAAAAGAGTGAAGGGTTCCCAACGAAGATTCAGCGCGAATGTGTGGATGGGTATTATCTCCAATCATTTGATTGGACCTTACTTTCTCCCGGACAATCTAAATGGGGAAAGTTACGAAAATTTTTTGAGTGGAGACTTGAGTGATTTGCTGGATGATCTGCCACTCAACTTGATCAGGGACATGTGGTTCCAACATGATGGCTGCCCTGCCCATTTCAGGAGAAGTGTCAGAGACTGGCTGGACACAAATTATCCAAACAAATGGATAGGACGAGGTGGGCCGTTGCCATGGCCAGCAAGAAGTCCGGACCTAACCCCCATGGATTTTCATGTGTGGGGGCGCATGAAAAGTCTTGTCTACAGCGAGTCAAATCCAGTTTCGTCTGTGGAAGAGTTAAAAGAAAGGATTGTTGTAGCAGCAAATCAAATGAGGACAACGTTGACCACTGGAGTAGTGAAGACTGGTCTCCGTAGAAGAATGCGACAATGTATTAGAAACAGAGGCGGCCATGTTGAACATGAACTGTAGAATAACAAAAAGTTGTGTGAAAACCTGATTTAATAAATACTTTGCATGCTTACGTTTACCTATTGTTTTGTTATACTTTTTAGGGCTAAGTATTAATTTTCTCCTCCACTATCGCCTATGAAACTAAGTTTTTTCAATGCATTTAAATAAAACCCTAGATTGTTATACCTTGTTAGATAGCTGATGAAACGTGGATATTTTATAACTTATCTGCCGATCAACTGCCATAATATTTTTTTTAGATATCCCTTAGAGAAAAATAAACTTTCTAATTTTTTTTTAATTTCTTAACTTTCTCTTTTCTACTACGGCGTATTGAATTAACTTATTCACTATTTTAATGATTGAGGTCCTAAAGCATCTTATCACACATGTAAAAATGCAATAATTATAATAATAAGACACACAAAATAAACAAAATTCAATTTAGTAGCCTAAAAATCGGCAATTTTGAATAAAAAAAATAAAAGTCAAATATCTCGAAAAGGGTTAAGTTTAGGGTAGGGTGTTTCATAGTAAAATAAGTCAGAAATGATGAGTACTCCACGCCCTTAACGGATCTAGCACGACTTTTCCTGTAACCCTGTATAATGTCTAATAGTTATTGTTTTCGATAGCAGTGGAAGTGGCTAACATTAAGATTTAATTTTATTTTTACAATCAGCAAAAATAACTTATTATCTATAGTGCATTTGTTTAGGTACTTAACTAAATATAAACAATCTTGAGATGTCTATTTAATAAAATATACATTTATAAAATTATTTTTACTTACCTTCAAATACAAATACTTAGCTTCTTATGAAAATGCACGCCTACTTTTATACCTATTGATTTGTAAAGTACATATATGTTTCAATAAAAATATGTATCAATATTGCTTACATTTAGTTAAGTACTTAAACAAATGGACTATAATGCAATAAAGATTGCTGTGATGACTGTGATTATGCTGATACAAAAACCTATATTAAAATAAACAATAAACTTTTGGTAATATTTTTTTGGTAAGATTTTATTTTGATTTTTCACATTATACAAATATTAAAATATTTTTTGTTATAGCATCATCTTTGTTTACGTTTTTGATCTCTAGTTCCATCGTAGAGTATAAAAGAAAATCTAAGCCTCGTCTCACTCGAGTTCTCTTTTCTGCATTTTATAATAATGTTTCTAAAATGCTTGAACTTAAACAATAGAGATTTGATTTTAAACAATAGAGAGCAAAAGTTGTGGTAGATTTTTGTTTATAAATGAAAATACATCATCTAACCCTATTTGGCGTGAGTGAAAGCAAAAGGACATATTGACACATTACAGATTGTTACCGAAAACAAAAATTGTGCATTTATATATGTAGTACAAAGAAAATTTAACGAAAAATATATTTAGCGGCGTGCCCGCAGAAATATAAATAAATATCCCAAAATAAGGATGTAAGGAAGAGTATTATAGTTTATGTAAGTAAGGCGATTAACACAATGCACCGCGCTACGCGACGGTGCGCGTGACGCGGAATCACGCGCGCGGCAGCGGCGACGCAGATCTGCGTCAACGCGCGGTTTAATCTGCGCGGGGGCAGCGGTCTAGCGGCCCCGCGCCACTCAAAGTACTCGCTTCGTAGTTGATCGCCGTAGTGATTGCACATGTAGCTGAGATCTTTCTTTGACAAGAATGGTTAATAATACAGAACTCATTCAGGACGCTGCAGTTATACTGTCGATTGTTTTTGTTTACTCCAATAAAAAGACACCGAAGATAACATTTAACTTCATTACAAAGATTTAAAAAAATATGAAGATTAATTTTTCAACTACACACGAATGTCAACTGAATCCTTTGATTATTTGTTAGGGAACATCCGAACAATTACTGGAATAAACACAAATTGATTATAAATCTGCGTGGTAGTGCGGAGCGCAGTGTGCCATACCCTACCGGAGAAGCATTGTCAGTGTGTTCGACGGCGCGTGTTTTCCATACAAACTGAGGTACTTCAGTACAACGTTAAAAAACGCAGCTCCGCGCTCCGTCGCGGGGCGCGGTGCAGTGTGTTAATTGCCTAAGAGTTAAAAATATATGTTGAACATGTATATGTAGCTGATGTTGCGTTATTTTTATGATTGTGGTTAAACTTCGGTTGTGCTCCATGAAGTACCATCTCATTTATTTAGATTTCTGTGAGAGGGCCTGAGGTAAAGAACAATGGCGAACTCTTTTGTATTATACTAACACCCCAAAACGATTAGACTAATGGATGGAAAGTATATGAGCGTTTTATTGTACATCCCAAAATAAGGAGGTAAGGAAATGTATTACAGTTTACGTAAGTAAGAGTTCAAAATATGTGTTGAACTTGAATAAGTAGGTGATGTTGCGTTATTTTTATTATTGTGGTTAAATTTCGGTTGTGCTCCATGAAGTACCATCACCAATAATGTTGCTAAATAAAACAATTAAAATACATATATTAAAAAAATAAAGTAAAATAATACCATCAGGCTGTTTCATGCCCGGCGTAATAGCTCGCAAGAAGTCATCTGGTGTCATATAAACCTCAGTAATGTCTCCATAGGTCAACTTGACTGTCGCAAAGTAGCGAAATATTTTGTCTGGAGTAGAATATGACCTCATACGATTTTCGTATTCTATAATCTGTTGCAATAATAAAATAAAAATACATAAAAAATAAACTGAAAATCAAGTATGAATCATTATACACTAATCATTGACAGTTGATTTATTTTTGGGTAACAATTTTTTGAACTACATTTATAAATTGAGTTTTATATACAGGCAAATTTTGGCTTATGTTCATAATTACGCCTGTATTTGAACTATCAACTAACCTAGCCTTGGCTTAAAGCCTATAATAGTGAGACAAGAATTACCCATTTTTAAAATATTTCTGTTACTAAAAGTAGTTCATCATTTGCCATTATTCATAATAACAATTCATAATTCTCCTCTAAGGAGATGGTTTAGGCATATAGGCCAATCAGTATTATTATTATTATTACTATTATTTAAGTAAATAGAAATGCTACCCTATTACATTGGGATGTTTCTGTAAAAATAGCTGTGGAAAATGAATAAATAAACATAGGCCCAGTGAGAGTTGCAGACTTCACAGAGTATTTTGTGAACCTTCTTTGGCATTATTCTATTTACAATAATAATTTTCTGACATGCATGTTTTACCAATAAGATTTCCTTTATAATGAAGCAAGCAAGTAAAAATTAGTACTAAACTGCATATGATTGAAATAGACCCAATGGTGCACACCCATGGTGTGAATAAACCCAAGATGTGACTAGGAGACAATGTTCTCCTAGAAAAATTAGTTCTACATTTTACTATATGATGAAGATACAAACATAGTAGATTATCTTTTATAAATCTTAGCAGCTTTTTATGTTTTTGACGTACCTTTCTGTCTCTAAATCCAATCTTTTCCTTTCTATATCTTTTCTTCTTTGTGTCTACATCACTGTCAGAGTCAGTGTCTGAGATTTCTTCAGCAGCTGTGATGTGTGGAAACACTTGGTATCTCACCCTATAAAAAAAAAAGGATACTATAACTTCTTATTATATTATACCACTTAAACAAAATACTTTTTTGTATCATGCACTAATGTGTGGAAATACTGGCAGATACGTGGAAAAGTTTTCAGTGTTTAAGCAAGAAAAATGGGCTTGTCAGATGTCTTTCTAAAACTTGATAATAATTTGTGTGCTGTGTATTTTATAGTGAGTAGTACTAAAATTTGACTACACATATTCATGCAAAAGTAAAGTATAAAACTCAATTTTGAAGCATGATTATATACATCATACTTAAAAATTGATTTTCTATTAATTGAAATTAAAGATAAATAATTTTTTGCAATAGTTTTTTGGCCCTGGTGTAAAGTCCTATTTTTCGATATATGACAAGACAAGTAAAGTTATCTTCTGATAGCTTTTTAAATATCATGTATTATTATTATAAGGATAGCTTCAATCCAGGCATATGTAGCACCAATCACTGCGACCATGAGCTGATCTAATTACTGTTCGGAGTCAAGGCCGACAGCATTGAAGAACTGAAGGACTTTACTGGCTGGATCCTGCAAATTTTTTATCCTCTGGTTGTGGCATGTGCCTTACCAGTATGGAGCGTCCTGCTCCCATCAGGGGATAGCATTGGGTGAGAAGATGAACAGGAGTTTCATCCACCTCATAGCAGAATCTACACTCTCTATTCTGTCTCTGCCCAATAATTGAAATCCGCTTGTTAAAGCCACACTTTTTTGTTAAGACTCTAGTGAGCATTCTGATGCCATTCTTGTCCAATCATACAGCTTCTCTACAGTGTTTGACACTGTAGGCAGCTATCAGGGCTCTTGAATGCTCAAGACCCTTGGTCTGTAGCCACACTTCTCGGGAGACGTGTGCGCTCTCCTTCAGCAGAGTGAGCATTGCCAAGCTCTATGCTATCCCTGTAAAGGGTTTGGGTCCAATAAAGATTTCCCTAACAGCAGCCTTGCCAGTTCACCTGCTGCCTCATTTCCCTCGACGTCAGAGTGGCCTGGAACCCAGCATAGGTCCACTTCATTCCTTTCCCCTTATGTAGTATGTACTTAACACATAATAATTTAATGTGACAATGCATCCGTCTTAAAATTCCACCAGAAAAATATCTTTACTGGTGGATCAAGATGTATGAATTATTAAGGATCATGTACACAATTAAATATAACAGGAAAACATTTTTTTTTAAATAATAAGTATTTATTAAGAAGTATTTAAAACTTCTTATATGAGAATACTAATACAGATAAGTAGCCTTTAAGTTCGTTTAATTGTTTGTTATAGTACAATAAATGTGTTATTCAAGGAACTTTCCTTTGAGATTTATTAGACAAGGCCAAATACTGCATTGCAGTGTCACCTAAAGGCTGAACAAATGCCATGATATTTAACTTAATATAAAGTATGAGACAAGCAGCATTGAAACAGAGTAATTTTTAGCACAAGATATTATTATAAATGTAAATTTATAAAAATATAATAAAAATCACTGACCACATATTGTACGAGGTGTAAGCAGCAGCACTGCATAATAATGAATAGCATAGGTATCTGTAGGCATTTTGATGAAGATTTTCAGCTCCATTGTGCTTTTTGTCGTTACTATAATTGCGTAGAAGGATAGTAGAGTTACGAGCCGACTGTGAAACTACAATTTTTGAGGGTTCACGAATCAACGTAAAATTCCGTAAAGGGGCTATCCTTTTAGGTATTTTCAAGAATCCCGGAGACATAGAATACATAATGGAATTTCACGAACTAAAAGAATGTCATCAAACACTTGAATAATTTCTATAAATTCGCACAACACCAAATTACGACAAAAACGGAAAAAATCTCATACTGAATTTTTGACAATAAGAATGAGAACGTGAGGGGAACCTTCAATGTCAAATTATCATTTTTTTTTATTTATTAAGCATTGGCTTCAAGGCCATCAGCTTAAAAAGATAACTAAATAAAAATGTATTACAATAAAAGTGAATGAACTAAAAACTAAACCTTAACTAAACAATAGAATAAATTATTTACAGAGGATTGAAAATATAAACACGAACGAATCAATGAAAAAATAATAAAACTTAAATATGGCCAAAAGTATGACTTACAAAACTATCAATAAATTTATATAACTCTAAATGCTGTAAAAGCTCCTGGGCAGTACTAGGAAATAAACAATCTTTTTTTAAAATGTCTTTACATTGAGCTATGAAAAGTAAACGTTGTAAATTAAAATTGGGACAAACAAAAAATAAATGATCTAATCAGAAAAGCTACTATGGCAAAACAAGCAAGAAGGATTGGATATTAACTTAAGTCTATTTAAATGAGCAGGAAATTTATGAAAATTATTTGTGAATGTCAAACAAAACAAAATAAAACATTTTTTTTTCTTAATGAATGGCTTGTGAGACTACAAAGCCTCAATTCTGCCAGTGTCCGTTTTCTAGGTTCATAAACGTTATGGAGGGTGTGTTAGAATTTTGTTCGGTGACTCGGAGAATCGAAGAGATTTTTGCACAAATTGAATTCTAGAACAAAGGAGATGGCACAAATTAGACAACACAAGTCGTTAGAAACATGTATATATGTTAAATATAGTGTTAGTGCATGAATAATATTTACAGTTTAATATGATTTACATGTATGAATTTAAAAAGAATATGATACATTTTTGGGTGAGAGGATAGGGCCAAAAGGCATTTAAAGGAAGTAGGACGAGGGATAGAAGGAGGGAGGGTGTCATATAGGGAATACCGTAGTTTAGGGCACTAAAAAAATATATGGTCCACGTTTCCTTCGTCTAGACCGCATTCACACAATGAGTTATCTTTTATCCTAAGTTTAGCCAAATGAATAGGAGTACACGCGTAACCTAAGCGAAGCCGGCATATTGTTGACGTAGTTTTTTTAGTTCTGCTGTACGGAATTTGAAAAACCATGGTGTTGTAGGAATTTGGGGTTGGATGTCCGCATAATATTTACCTTTTTCTTTTTGGGATATTTCCCAATACTTAGACCAACGATCACGAAGAAGGGATTCTGGGAGTAGGAAAAGGTAGTGGGAGTACAAATTGGAGTGTTCAGTTGAACCTATGCGGGAAGCCAATTTGGCACAGGAATCTACCGTCTCATTGCCTGGGATTCCAACATGTCCAGGTATCCAAGCTAGCACCACGTTTACACCTTGCTTGTAACACACAAACAGGACTTGTTTAATTTTAAGTATAACTGGGAACCGGAAGGAAGAGTGGAAAGGGTTTGACAGGATGGATTGAAGGCAACTTTTGGAATCAGTAAAGATGATGGAATTATTGAGTTTCTGAGACTCGACATAGAGAATTGCTTCCAGTAAGGCGATTGCTTCACCAGTAAACACAGAAGAGCAGGATGAGCATCTGAAGCTTAAACCTATCTTAGAAGAAGGGATCTATACTGCTGCTCCTACGGAACTTACTACTGAAAGTTTTGAAGCGTCAGTAAACATGCAGCGCCATCCGGAATAGTCGGAAGAGATCCTATGGTTGAAAATCCCTCGAGGGTTAGCGGAGTCCATCTCTATGTCAAAGTGAAGGAGAATGTTGGGCTGGAAAACAAGAGCTTCATAGGAAGTACAATAAAGAGGATTGCGAGGAAAAAATAAAACTTGGATACACGTACACTTGCCGTTGGGTAATTTTCCGAAAAATTTGAAATAGTGGAAATTTTTCCGGAAATCTCTCTAAATCTTCCAAAAAATTGAAAGTAATTATTTGGAAGGCTCATATGTTGTTCTACGTTTAGAAATATCCTTTGAAGTTCTATTTACGTGAATTATAAGATAAACTTGTATTGTAAAAAGCCAATAAAAACCTGTGTGAAAAATGAGGTTTAAAATGATTTCACAACAGCGAAAAAGTTGTTGTTGGAGGTTTTCCAACAACCACACCACCATAACTTATTGGTGGCTCCATCGTTTTCGTTCATTAGTTTCAATTTTTGACAGGTAAAATATGGAAAAATAGAGAAAAATATCCGGAAAAATGTCAATTTTATGAAAAATAAGCTTTGAAAAAAAATGGAAATTTTTCCACGACCCAGCATTAGATACACACATTATTTAATAATCTGTGGAATCGTTACGGGAGATTTATGTGTATTCGATTTATAAAACATAGACAAAGATGGACGGTTTGACAATAGTGATGTCATTAATTATGAAAGATAAAGTGAGGATCTGTTATTTGAGACTAAAATAGTCGTCTGTTATTTAAACTTCTTTTGATTCTCATTTATTACGAGAAAGAAATTCAGGAATAGGTTAACGGTTAGTCAATTGCATTAGCGAGACAATTATTGCATTACTTTACTGAGATTGATGGCAGGATTAAACTTAACGTTTCTTTAAGTTTTCGTCACAAAAAAACAAAATAATAATAAAAATACACAATAATAAATGGTACCTCCAAAATTTTATGCAGTCATATTTTTTTAATTTTTACTTATTTTCTATCACTTTGATCATTATTGAACGTGTCAACACAATTAAAAAACGCGCAAGAAAAATGTGTTTCCGTTGCAGAGTTTAGTACTAAGACGAGTCATGCGAATAATGTGTACTACGGCGAAGGAACTGCTACCTATATTGTTTCCCGACTAATAAACGAGTTATAGCTAGAATTATGCAACCACTAATACAAAAAGTAAATGTTAGCGCAAAAGAACTCTGGCGCCGCTGGGCCGCCCGCGCGCCCCTCACTCGATTCATTCCGCCATCGTAGCTAAACGTGCTCACACACATTACCTTTTACTGTAGCAAATTGGAATACACGCTCCAAAAGGTTTTTCATGTCGTTTTATTTTATTAAGTAGCTGAATCCTTAATAGTAAAGTATGAACAGTAAACTTAAAAATTTCTTTGTAAACAGCTTAATCAATTGCCATAAATTTGATTGTTTATGATTGTTTTTATCAAGTTTCTTTATAATCTTTTTTGTTAATGACAGTTTAGTTATGCAATTTACTTCAATATTATATAATGCTTTTCTGTTAACAAATTGAACATATGTTTTGTGTTGATACAGTTACCATTATTACAAACCTTAGTGGTTTAAAATGCGACTAGAAACATTGTTGTGTATTAAGTTTTAAGTGATAAATAAATTGGAAAAGAAAATGTAGGCAGCAATACTGTTCAATGTTACATCAACAAGTATTTCAATTGTCGCCTCGCCCATTTCCACCGAAGATGGGCTACGAGAGAATTGAAATTTTGTCATACTAATTTTAACAATGCCTCATGCAAATCCTCGTCTCGCCTCATTGATAGAAAACCACTTAAAAGTATGATTCTAGACATTGTATTGGTTTCCACACGTGTGCTTTTAGTTTCCATAATAACTAAAACTTTAAAGTATCGACTTAGAAAATAAGCGCACATAAAAACAATTAAAACCGTATTATTTCGTCATACCTTTTACTAAGCAAACAAGTTGAAATATAAAAAATAATCGAAAAATGTCTTGTAACGACTATTATAATATAACAGTATAATAGCATATATTATATGCAAATATAGATATTCCTGAAACAACTTCTGATTTGCTGGTCCTTTGTAGACAACTGGACAACCTACAACGTGTATTTTTAACAAACAAAACTTTCATAATAATTTAAATAATTCTCAAATAATCCCTATTACGTAATCACAGAATACGAATAGACATCACTATAAAATTGCCATAGACAAAGAAAAAAAATTTGACATGACTACGTCTAACGTCCGACAGTAGTACTGACTGATGAGAGCATATGCACGGGAGGCATGATAATTCTTTGAATTTTTTACAAAATTGACTGCACTTGCGAGACAACTTTCGATTAGTGTCACAGGTAATTAACGTTCAAGACATGAAACAAACGTAAAACGCAATTTATTCTGTAAAAAGTGTAATTACTCTTGCCGTGTCTCTGAAGTGCTAACATTTCATTTTGCTGTAGTGAGTTATATAACCTTGAATCACGGGACTGCTGTATTGATCAGATTCTGAATTTTGTTATTATTCCATCAGTGGACAAGTTTACAGCGGGTACGTATTGTGTTTATTCATTTAGAGCCAGAATCTTCGAGTACACGCGGACTTTCGCGGTCGAAATATATTGACCATCTTTAGGCATTACGAGCGTTTTACAGCAATCGTTTTAGGGCGATCCTGAAATTGATACATACGCTTTTTTACTTTTTGTTGGTGTTTCCTGAGTTCAATGTCAAAAAGATTTAAATACGGGAAAGTAACCTTGAGAGTTACATGCCATGACATAGATTCTGATACATTGCATTCACTTTTCATTATTCTATAGTGCTCATTATAAGAGGAGTTATTTATATTGTGTATCAATTTAATTACCATAATTAAAGTAATGAAATTTTTTTTTGTGTAGAATCAATGATTAATGAAATAAAGATGTTTATCTAGACAACTGTAATCACATTTTATGACAGTGGAAAGTTTGTAAGTAACAAATACCTCCTGTATATACAGGCTGTCCCAAAACTCAATGATAATCTGGGAACAGGATGTTGCCTAGTTTGTAACAACCCAGAAAAAATACATGATTTTTTGTGATATAAGCATTTTAATGAAAAATGTTGAAAATGTACACCTGTACACCATTTTTAGTACTACAATTACAAATTTGCTAATTTTGCTTTTTTAATTTTAATTTTTTGTAACAGTAACCCAAATAGCCCAGTTAATGAACACAATACCAAAGAAAACCCGAATTGATTCAGTTTCAGCACAAAAAAAAATTTCTGTTTATTTTTTTTCTTCAAATTTTTAACAGATTTTTTTCAAGGTAACTTTGACACCCCATACTGTAAAAAAATGTACCTAAACTACCATGGCAACTTCTTACAGAAGTTGGCGCAACTAATTAAGATTTTAAAATGGTATAAAACGTTCTACATCAAGCTTTTTGGAAAACAAATTTTTGGTTTTGCTAAAAACCAAAATTACCTATTCATATCTGGAGAACGGGGTGTCAGATCTACTGGAAGACGTGCCACTTAGCATAATGCGGGAAATGTGGTATCAACATGACGGGTGTCCTGCTCATTATGCCCGTACAGTAGAACATCTCAATGAAGAGTATGCAGGTCAATGGATTGGGCGCCTTGGTCCAATTTTGTGGCCACCCCGTTCTTCAGATTTGAACTCCCTAGACTGTTTTACTGGGATTGTCTGAAAGAAAAAGTTTATGCAAAACCGATATCAAACGTTGCCGAATTACGATGAAGATTCACGGAAGCTGTACATCAGATAAATTTACGACAATATGCACAATTGGTAAAAAGGTCATTGTTAAGGCATTGTCGTGCACATATTGATGCCGGTGGAAAACAGTTGGAGCACTTGCTGAAGTCTGTAATAAAATTATAATCATTTATTCATTACAAACTAGGCAAAATCTTGTTCTCAGGTTATCATTGAGTTTTGGGACACCCTGTATGTAAGGGCCATAGTTTTGAAATCTTAAAAGAACTGAAGTTGATAAACCTATCAAGTACTTATTATGTACAGAGGTTGTCTTCTGACTAAAACTTGTATTACCAATAAATCTCCAAAATCTTATTTTTTATGGTAATAAGTTTCATTAAGTAAAGTTAATCAGACATATTGGTTCTGCATTTGAAAACATTAGCAAAAAGATTTTTAGCCCTTGAACTATTTATTCATTTAAATAGAACATAAACAAGAATAGGCAAAGAAAAATTGATGCTCTGCCAAATACAAAAAAGTTATGTACTGCATTGTTATACACAATGCACGCACAGTGTACTCTTAAATCATGATTAGTGAAATAAAAATATTTTTACTTTGAAGATTCTACTTGTACAAACAATAAAATGATGATATACCAGATCTACTGTAATTGTGCTTGGCTTGACCTGGTTTTATTTAATTACCTTAATTCTTGTCATCA
The DNA here is from genome assembly GCF_003589595.1 of Hyposmocoma kahamanoa. Classification (NCBI taxonomy): domain Eukaryota; kingdom Metazoa; phylum Arthropoda; class Insecta; order Lepidoptera; family Cosmopterigidae; genus Hyposmocoma; species Hyposmocoma kahamanoa. The sequence goes on from NW_020654748.1 coordinate 7,690,942, forward strand.
ACTACCTATTTAATATAACAGCTTAATGGAGACATTAGTTGTATGCTAAGTGTGTAAGTGTTACATTGGTATATTGGTTTTTTTATGGTTTTCTGACGGTAGCTTTATGGCATTGCTTTTACACAGGGTTAAACAAGGTATGGAATAAACAAGAGTTTCCAAACCCATGACTCTGAACTTGATAATGATTAATAAGTTCTAGAGGGGCAATTAATAAAAATGTGTTTATGTAGAAAAAGTTTATATAGAATAGAGTATATTGTTCTCAGGATTGGCACAACATTATAACAGTACAGAGACACTGTAAGAATGCATCGAGCAAGAGCAGTCTTTGTAGTTTCAAACAAAGTTGGTAGCAGTGAGAGATTTGCATCATGGCTCCTCAACAAACCACAGGTAAGGGAAGCTTTTTTATACTAGTACCATTTTTTTTCACTACATCATTGAGTATTGCTTAAAAAATTTTTTAGCCCACCATACAAAACCGTATTGAAAAGGCAAAAAATTTATATAAAATTGACTAAAATGAAATATTTGAAACTGAATATTTTTTTTTTAAATCTTTGATATTGTAGTGACTGACCGCAATTGGTTTGTTATCATAATGAATCATTTTATTGCTCTTATCACTCTACAATTAAGTATTTGTATAATGAGTAATATTGTCGAAATTTTAGAGATTTGAATACCAATAAATTTGTAACACATTTCTTATATAGTATGTACTTTTATATAATAGTGTAATAAAACTTTTTTTTGGGTTTTCTTAATTTACCTTATGAGAACAGGTATTTTTAATATTTCTAGTTCCATATCCCTGGCTATAGGACTTGTAAAGCTCAAGACAGGATGATTTTTGTTAGCTCATACTAAATAAATGTGGATGTGTACTGTGTACCTGAAAACTGTACATGCAATAGCTAGAGGATCATGACTCCTGTGGAAACATCCTTTATGAAAGTCCTTTAAATAAGATGGGACAAATCAATACCAAGTTAATGTCATTCAAAACATAATAAGTATATAGTAGAATATCGAAATTATATTACTGAAGAGTATGAAACAATTGAAATCCTTGTATTTTAATCTTTAATAGCACAATCCGAAGGTAGTTTCCTTCACGGACGAGCAAGTTTTCCAAATATTGCTTTTGGAAGCTTTATAGAAATCAGACTAGTGCTAAATATTCCACTAGTCTATTCTCTCTAAAGCTTCTTTGATTAAACATATTTTTAACGTTTTTAACTTCCGTAAAGGAACTGGAAAGTTGTTATTATGCAGACCTTTCTTCTACCGTGTGGCTAAGTAACTGTATAAGATATTGTAAGGTACTTACATATTTGACGCGTTTTTTGAGATAAGAGTATCTTTTCACATCCGTCTGATATTGTTCTGATAGATCAAGAGTGCAAATTGTTAGTTCATGTTGTTTTATATCGCGATAAGACATAACTTAGTCATGCTCTGTCATTATTATCAGACCTTGAAAATATTATAAATTTGAAAGCAATGTTCTAAAATGTAATTTTCGCGTACACTTGCTAATGTGAATATCAATTAATTTACATTATATTTATTTACGTTACTGTGTTGCTTATTTACTTTATTGTTTATTTTCTTTATATGAACTATTTAGCAACTGTTTATCTCCTTTTAAATAATCTTATCATATGCTGAGGCGTTGGTAAAAAACAATAACAATAGATGATATCGGCACCTATGGGACGAGCCTCCGCTGCTATGTACTTTGGAATTGTGATAAAAATAAAGTGGGCGCTACTGAAATAGTAAGTTGTATGTGTCAGTGGAAATGAAATTTTTTGTAACATTTGCGTAGAGTGGTATCGTAATTTTTTTAGTGGGATTTATTCTAAGACTAGTAACAGCTGTAGTTAGACACTAGCTTGGCCTAATAATAAAGATATTAGGAACTATATGTAACGTAAAGATGAAATAAGGCATCAAAATATCAATTAATATAAAGAACGAATGTGCGCACGTACTTATTTGAATCACTTCTTATATTTAGATATTTGTCATTTCTTAGATGTACGGACAACAAAATTGTCAAGGGCATGACAAGCTTGACATTTTGATAAACAAATTCAACTCTATGACGCTTACTACGCTTAAGGACATATAATTCGAGCCAACCTGTATATTTATTCTTAAAAGGGCTAGAATACAAAAATAGTATTTTCACCAAAGAAGTTTTCCCCGCTGTTACAAATGCAAATTTTCAATAAGCACTTATGGAAATGTTTGCTAAACCAGTTTTAAAATGGCATAATAGCACATTGTTTAAACTTAGGGCATTTAATATTGAAAATGTTATTTATAAAATGGAATAATGGAATTTGCACCGTTAATTTCAAAATGTCAGGCTTCACGTGAATATGATTGTATATCTCGTATTCCACTTAATATTTAAAGGAACTCTATACGGCTTACAATAAAAAAGCAAAAATCCCAGCGAGCTGTTGATTTTACCTCAGCCGATTGTTGTCAAATTAACTAACATGTATATTGTGATTCTGCTACGTAATGCAAAAGATTTTTTGTAAACATGGGCTCTTAATTTTTATCATTATGGAGAACCCGCGCAATCACACATATATCTATATATATAATATCAAGTGACGGGCCGAATAAGTAGTGCGCCTGATGGTAAGCTACACGCATGTCCATAACACTAACAGTGCCACTCAGAGCTTTAAATCGCAAAGATTTGAGGGGCACTGCCGCTGCGCCCGTCACCCTGAGACATAAGTTGACAAGTTCCATGTGCCGGTTATTTCACCAGCACCTTTACCCTTCAAAACCGGAACACAGTAATGCTGACAATACTGCTTGGCGGCAGAAATAGGTAAGGTGGCAGTACTTCCCTGGGCGAAATGTTTCACAGAGAGCTCTACTGCTACTCTAATTAGGCTTTTAATAGTTTTAGGTTTTAATTGTTACGCATAATGTATTAGGGTCGAAACATAAAATTACGATGCGACGCCGCATAGCAGTCTACGAGCACGCACGACACATCGCAAGAATCAGCGAATTGCTCCGCATCGCGCATTCCTGCGATGTTATTCTTCTTTGCGTTTTTTTCCTGTACTTTCTTATCAATAACAGCAGTGCAACATTCTTTTACGATCCATGTTGCTACCTACTTTAAAAAATACGATCAGTACGGTTGATGATCGACGGAGGAATGGTTACCCGAACTCAGTGTTGGGTGTTAATCAATTAAATTTCAATCAGACATTCTATCAGACTAAAAAATCAATTAAATTAATTATTACAATTAAGTTTTTTGATTGTTTTAAGAAACAATTGAAACTAACAATTAAAACCTACATAATAAAAGTATCATTACGAATATGACACTCATTTCTAAATCCAAGATGGCGTGCACTATTTTGTTAGGGAGTTGGGTTAGGGGTGGGTACTCTTTCACCCACTCACTCACACACTCACTCACTCACCCACTCACTCACCCACTCACTCACTCACACACTAACCCACTCAGTCACTCACTCACCCACCCACTCACTCGCCCATTCACCCACTCACTCACAAACTAGCTCACTCACTCACCCACTCACACTCTCACTCACTCACCCACTCACTTACCCACTCACTCACCAACTCACTCACCCACTTACTCACCCACTCACCCACTCACTCACCCACTCACTCGCCCATATGAATTTATCATAATTGTCAGTTTTAATTGTTAATTGTTAATCAAAAACATTGAAAAGATTGAAAATTGATTAATTGTTAGTTGCGAGAACCGCAATTAACAATTAATCAATTGTTAATTGCTGTTTCGCAATTGACAATTAATTAATTGTCAATCTTTAATTGCCTGAACAATTAAATTTTGCCCAACACTGCCCGAACTGTGGCAGTGAGATGCTTTGCCGCATCGCGCCGATTCGTAGTTTCGTGTTTCGAACCTTAAGCCACTGCTTATGACAAGATAAAAGTGGCTGTAGTTAAAATACCGAGAAGATCTTTTACTTTAACCTGTTGTAACTCTAGTGACTAAATTAAATGTTCGTGTTAAATTCTAACTGGCAAGTAGTCAAATGGTTCGTCTCTGTTGAAAAAGACGCCGTCTCTATTGTATATATATTGCTGTATTAACGTAGTATTCTTAACGTGCGTTGGTCAAAATATCTTGTTATATCAAGTTTCTTGTGTCTGTGATTCCGTGGGCACTCACACAGAAAGTATACCTACCACTGTAGCAAACTGCATAATTCAAAACATGCCTTTCATGATTTATTCAATAAAGTTACTCACTTAAGGTTTCCCTAACATTTCTTTGCACTTGATAATGTTAATTTACGTTTGCGCAGACCGCCGCTGTGACAGTAAACGCCAATAGGCTGAAGAGTTCGACAGCGGCAGAACCCTTCCTCAATGGCTCCAGTTCGGCATACGTCGAGACTATGTACAACACATGGCTCTCAGATCCCAACTCTGTACACGCGGTAAGTATTTTAAGTAACTATTATTATTGTATTGCATGCTGTCAGCACTTTTATGTTGGGCGCTGTGAGGACTAAGGCAATGTTAGTTATTTGCTCTTTCATTCTTCCGTCAACTCGTTAAACGGTAAATTGTCACGTGTTACTTGATAGGACACAAATTATGGTGTTCCATGTCGGCCTCATTATTACTTTCTATGGCTTTAGTTGTCTTCATTCATTATTCGGTCAATCGCCTGATGAAGAGATAAATCTATTATAATCGGAACTTCGGTCATAGTCTAAAGTGCTCCTTAAAATGGGTAATTTTCAGGTTAGTGTCCTCTACTCCATTTCGGTGGTTATCATGAATTATTATTTAGAAGTAAAATTTAAATTTAGTATTCTGAAATATTATTTAATATTCCAGAATATTATACTCGAATATTAAATAAAAAAATAGTCACCGAAATTAAATAGAGGCAAATCATACTTTGTTTTTAACTGACTTTAAAAAAGGGAGGTTCTCAATTCGACTGTTTTTTTTGTTTGTATGTTACACGATAACTCCGGTATTTGTGAACCGATTTTCATGATTCTTTTTTTTTGTTGGAAAGAGGGTACCTCCATAGTGGTCCCATTTAATTTTTAAGAAAATCATCCACCTCTCAGAGTGGCTGTTCACGCACGAAGATTCATTTTTATAAATAGCGCCTTAATTTTATTATAAGGAGCAATTATTTTATTGGTTGATTTTGCTATTCTCCAATTCAAGGCGTTTTTATGTCTCAATATACTTTGAGTAGTGAGAACCGATTGTTATTATCTCCTGTGTCAAGTCCCGTATGGTGGCGAACTAGGGGATGAATCATGAGCGACCCGTGCCGGAGAGACCCGTTCCCAGCAGTGGGACGTATAAATGGGTTGATGATGTTTACAAAAGCTGTTATTCTTCATTTTATCATATCGTTGACTTGCATATAATAATGCTTGCCATCGTGGTGGAAGGATTTGCCTATCGGTGTAAGGTATTCGCCGATTGTAGCCCAGGGTGCGCCAGACGTATAGAAAAGGATGGTATACTTATGCTGGGAGGCTCCTTTCGTGCGCCCCAATACTCTTGTTTACACAGTTTGAATTGAAGGTATCGAAATCGAGTAGTTGTTCTATTCTTGTTTCCGAAATATAGGCAATCAACATTCTAACTGAATTGTCATATTTCCATGTAAATATCTCTATATAAATCAAATCATATACATTTATGTATAGGCATGTTTTCATTGGGAACCTTCTTCCTTCTAAAGTTGACTGTAGTCGAAAGAACACAAGGTATTTCAAAGAAAAGATAACAGGTAGAAAAACAATGATGAAATAATCAACGGTGTATCACAATGCTAACAATATGATACTGTTTTCAGTGGACCATGTGGGGTACATATGTTTATGGATTCATTGAATTCATTGTTGACCTTGCCAATGACCTGATCAAGTGTTGAGTGACAAACTTATCAAGTTACACATTCTTGCCATCGGAATTAGAATCAAAGTGCAATGTCGCTGTGCGACCGTGACACAGTAATAATGCAGTAACAGAAAAAGAATTGATTTCATTGACCTACCAAGTTTAAAAAACAATACTTCAGTGCATCACTTGTTTTAATCGGAGTTTATTCAAGAACACAAGGAACATTTCTACGAATTGAATCTGTATAGGCACTGGTGATTCATACATGAACTTTACCAAGGAGAAACGTTTTCCTCAAGCGTACGAATATATTATTAATTTCACGATTTTACCTGGCCATGTTACTGCTATAAACGTCAAATGTTTTACGTAGATATTTTAAAGAAACGTAGTTTTTTTCTAAAACACTCAATGTCGCATACTTCACGGTTGTGGACAGCGTTTAAAAATAACAGATTATTGACGATTTGCCTAGAACAATCTATCGACTGGAAACGACACCAGATACTGATGCCACTATACTGATTGCGATTTAATAACAATAATAGGGTCACTGATATGCTGTAATAGAAACGTCTGATAAAGGTCTAGACATTCCCGAGTATGCGACCGCCGCCGTTTATTACGTAAGCGTTTATAGAAACATTCAAGACGGAATGCCATGGCATATTTTTCAAAGTAATTATTGAATTATGAGGCATATTGACTTTGAGAATCTTCGCTTTCATAGAAATCACGATCGCTTGATATAAAGGTACAGATTCTTAACAACGTGCCGTTGGCGTGTAATGGAAAAACGACAAATTGTTTGTTCACGGGACGAACACTATTTGGCCGGATGAATGTACTTATAACCACATGACAGTAAAATTGAATAGTCATAGCGTGCAAGGTCACTTTGTTAGCTGGTCCTAATTTAATATGGTTATCACTCGAAACCGACATCTATTATGTAAAACCGGTAAATCTGATAATTAACATACTAGTATTGTTTGGAAATGATGATAACCATGTGGTTCAAGAAATTAAACTTTTTACGAGGTTCTAATTGGTCACAAGGCAATTAAAATGATAATATTTTTATACAGGGTGGCCAATTTACAGTGATCCAAAATTTTTTTTTTTTGATGGAGTACATTGTAACTACTCATTTAAAATAAACATTAGTTAGGCAAAAATCAACTGTTTAGAAGTTATGATTTTTTACATACTTTTTTGAAAAGTTTCTACTCGTCACTAAAACCACTTTAGTTTGAAAACTATTCCACTAAATTATTTTTAATATGGTATGGAAGTAGTGTGATAAGATGTAGATAGCATGCAATGGGCCATTTTTGTGTTTGTTCTCAGATTGCGTCGTTATTTTTGACCTTTAGATTTTTTGATTTGTACACGAATATAATGTTAATTTTCCAAAAATTCCTAACTGTGAAAAATGTACAATCACAATTTGCTAATGAAAACTACCATACATGTAGGGATTGTTTACAAATAAAATTGTAGTGTTGCAACTATTGCAACATCTTCATAAATTGACATGACGTGTACTGAGTCACAAAAAACCGTTAATATAATAATAAATAATCGTTATTCGAACAATTTGAACTTAATTTCTTAGAAGAAAATATTAGTACAACTCATATTTACCTTTATTATTCTCAAACCAATCTATTTATTATCAATCTACGAATAAACACAAAAATGGCTGCTAGACATGCTAGCTACATGATCACACTGTTACGGTTATTTGATATCGGGCAAACATGTAATAATTTATATTTAAAGAAGCAAAATGAACACACATATCACTCAGAGAGAATTTTTATATATTTTTGTTAAGTTTGACGTATAAAAGAGCGGTAACAAAGTAGGCAAAGGTGTGTCAATTATACAGCCTCTTCATTATTTAACACGCCCTCTTAATTGTCACATCTTTGTCTCATATGTAATACAAAGTACATATTCCTAATAAAAATTAACAATAGGGACTTATAAAGTTGATACAATTATATTAAATCTTAATGACAACTTATCTAAGTTTTATTACACATTATCTTTTACATTGTGACATTATCTTTTACAAATATTTTCAAACCAAGTTGGTATTAATACAATGTGTTATATGTTACTATTCTATAGTAGTCTATAGAATTTAATGTTATCTTTTAAATTGTAGAAATATGTTAGTATACAAAAATGTTTCACTTAATTACTAGTATTACACTCATTTTACGTGTTTTACAGTTATGTAAATAAATCAAATACTTAAAAATATAATTAAAGTAAAACTAGTTCAGTATTACATTTACAAACTTATAAAATTTTTCAGAACCCAAGCTTTTAGTCATTAAATCAGAGAAATTATCATTAGTACTAACATAATCAATCTGTAATAACTTCTTTTCAATAATATCTTTTAGAAAGTGATATTTTATATCAATATGCTTGGTTCTTTTTGAGTTTTCATAGCTTTTTGACATGCAGATGGCACTCTGGTTATCTACTAACAAAGTATTTACTTTACCAGAACATTGAAGGTGTTTAGCTACCCCTTTGATGTTCAGAAGTTCCTGAGCAGTTACTGCAGCAGCCACGAACTCCGCTTCAGCTGTTGACAGCGCCACGCAGTGCTGTTTCTTTGATGACCATGCCACTAGATTATTGCCATGAAATATCATGGAGCCACTAACACTTTTTCGATCTATGTTGTCACCTGCCCAGTCTGCATCCGAGTAGGCATATATATTATTATCTGATGATTTCTTGAATACTAATCCTATATCTTTTGTAGCTTTTAGGTATCTCAGTATTCTCTTTCCTGCTTTCCAGGTTTGTTCATTTGATTTGTCTAGATATCTGCTTAAATATGCCACAGAATATGCTATATCAGGTCTTGACATTGTTGTTAGGTATAACAAACTTCCAATGAGTTCACGGTACAAGTCCTTCTTATCTTCTTGTTCTATCTTATTTTCAGTTTTTACTTTAAAATTAATTTCCATAGGTGTTTTCATCTCTTTGCAATCTGTCATCTGGTATTTCTTTAGTATTTGGTTTATTAAGTTAGTTTGTTTCATTGTTATAGTATCTTTGTTTCTTTCAATATCCATCCCTAAAAACTTCTTTGCTTCTCCTAAATCTTTAGCTTTGTAAACCTTTTTTAAGTCTTTTATAGTATCTTCACAGTCAGCTCCAATTAAAAGAATGTCATCAACATAAATTATCATCCAACAGTCCTTTTTGTAGTACAAACAGGAATCATACTCTGATCTCTTGAAGCCTCTTTCTATTGCAAAGTTGTTTATGGTTTCATTCCAGCAACGGGGCGATTCAGTTAAACCATAGAGTGCTCTTTTAAGTTTTAATACTCTGTTCTTTTTTGTACTGAAACCTTCTGGAGGTTTAATATAAATTTCAGATTTTAATTCTCCATTTAGAAATGCTGTTGGTATGTCGAGCTGTCTTATAGGAAGATTTTCATTCAATGCTTTTGATATTATCATTCTTATACTTGGCATTCTAGCTACAGGTGAATATTTATCATACTGATTTTCATATTTTTGCTGAAATCCTCTTACGACAAGTCTAGCCTTTTTTTGTTCCATCCTCCTTTTCTTTGAAAATCCATTTTGTGTCTATAGCCCTTTTATTAATTGGTAGTTTCTCTTCAGTCCAAGTTTCTAGATCATTTAGTGCTTCTAATTCTTTGTTTATAGCTTTTCTCCATTCTTCATTCTCTACAGCTTCTCTGTATGTAGTTGGAACTGAATTATGTTCACAATTACTTTGTGCTATATTGGTTTCATAATTTTTTAGGTATGTTGGTCGTTTAATTATTCGTCCAAATCTCGTTTTCTGAATATCTTCATCTTGTTGTTTCTCTTCATTTGGTTCAGAGTCCCTCGGTTCTATTTCGTTTGGTTCATTTTCACTTAGTTCAGTTTCATTAGGTTCATTTTCAATTAGTTCAGTTTCATTAGGTTCATTTTCAATTAGTTCATTTTCATTAGGTTCATCTTCAATAGACTGATTTTGTTGAAGTTCTTTCTCCATATATTGGTTATTTGTTAGTATTATTATTCGATTAGATTGGTGTTCTTGGAATTTATTTTCTTTATTCTTTATTGTGCTAAATACAACATCTCGTCTAACAGTTATTTTTCTCTTTATAGGGTCCCACAATCTGTAACCTGTTGGAGCGTAGCCAACCATGATCAGTTTTTTACTCCTTTCTTCAAGTTTTTTCAATTGTGTAAGATTTTTAGTATACGCTTCACATCCAAAAGCTTGTATATTTTTAACATTTGGTCTTTTGTTTGTCCATTTTTCTATTGGTGTTTTTGTTTGACCCTGTTTTGGTGTTCTATTTAGTAAGTATGTTGCAGAATATACAGCTTCTCCCCACATCTCATGGTCAACATTAGATTCATAGAGCATAGCTCGTACCTTTTCCAAAAGGGTTCGGTTATAGCGTTCTGCTTTGCCATTCTGTTGTGGAGTGTGAGAGACCGTATAATCCAGTCTTATTCCTTGCCTTTTACACCAATCTTTTAGATCTGAGCCTGTATATTCTCCTCCTTGGTCACACCTGATTATACTCACTTTTTGGCTGGTGTGTCTTTCTATTTCTTGTATATAGCCTTTTAAATTTTTGAAAACTTGATGTTTATTTTGTATGAGATAAGTCTGTGTATAATCAGTATAGTCATCAGTAAAGGTCAGTATGTACCTGTTGCCGTCCCAAGTGGGTGGAGTGATCGGACCACAAACATCTGTATGTATAGTATGTATTATTCGTTCAGCTTTCTGACGCGTATGAAATGGCAACCTTGTTTGTTTGGCTCTCATACAGATATCACATGTTGAAGTAAGGGCCTCTATTTCTTCTTTAGTTATATTTATACCATCCACTGTTTTCAAAATGTTTTTTAATGTTTCTTTGCCTGGATGACCATATTTTATATGCCAATCTTTTGCAGTTTCCTTTTTATATGACAGGAAAGCATCATCTTTTTTACTTGTTAATTGTACAGTGTACAGGCCATTTTCATTTTTCTTACCTTCGAGTACTATAGCGTTATTTTTCTTTATAATTACTTGTTGTTTTGTAAATGTCACTTCTCCATCTTTATTTGTAATCGCTGCCACAGACAAAAGATTTTGTTTCAGGTTAGGAATATATAGTACATCTTCAAAATTCACATTTTCGGTGTGTATTGTACCTTTCATTGTACATTCTAAGGTATCATTTCTTTTGGCTGTATGTATTTGAATAGAACAATCTTTCTCGTCTCTTATCATTGTTTTAGTATTTGTCATGTGTGATGAACACCCAGAATCTATTATGAAGTTTTCAGTCTGAGCGCACAATGCCATTCTTTCTATATTTTCTGTCTGTGTGAAGAATGAAACAGCATTTTTATTAGGATTTATGTTCTTGTTATTTTTATTTTTGTTCCAGAAACAATCCTTTTCTGGATGATTAAACTTTTTACAAATGTTACATTGCTGTTTTCCTTTATAATAACAATCCTTCTCCACATGATTAGTTTTATGACAAATTGAGCACTTTCTCTTATTTACAAACCTTTTAGGTTTATTTGTTGATGCTTTATATGCAATTGAGTCTGTAGTTATACTGTTTTTATTTCTATTTTGCTCACTAATTAAACGGGATGATAAATTACTTAAAGTTTGATCTGCAGCCGGTGTAGACTCCCAAGCAGTCAAAAATGTTCTGTATTCATCTGGCAAGGTAACAAGTATCTTTGATATTAACATTTTTTCGTTTATTTCTTCACCTAAGCCTGTCAATTGATGTGCCAAACCTTCTAATATACTTATATTTTGTGTCATGTCTTTGGTTATGTCAAATTTATATTGAAAAAATTCTTGCAACAAATGACATTTTTGTTGATCGGTTTTTTGTTCATACAGTAATACAAGTTTGTCATACATAATCTTTGCGTTTGTACATGACATCAGCATTGGTAGAAGCTTTTTATCCACTGTGTTTGTTATAATTCTCTGAGCCTGTGCGTCAAGTTTTGAATCTTCTTTTTTGTCGGAAAGACCTTTCATGACGATATGTTCTATCCCTTCGCTCCTGAATAGGATATTTATTTGGAATTTCCATATTGGAAACGTTTTTTCGTCCACCAAGCACTCGATGGATTTTATATTTTCTGCTGCCATTTTACGGTATTATTACACCAATTTACCACTTCTTATTTATATAATTTTGAGTAACTACGCTCTGCTACCATGTTACGGTTATTTGATATCGGGCAAACATGTAATAATTTATATTTAAAGAAGCAAAATGAACACACATATCACTCAGAGAAAATTTTTATATATTTTTGTTAAGTTTGACGTATAAAAGAGCGGTAACAAAGTAGGCAAAGGTGTGTCAATTATACAGCCTCTTCATTATTTAACACACACTACTTCCATATCAAATTTCAATTAATTTAGTGGAATAGTTTTCAAACTTGAGTGCTTTTAATGATTAGAGTAGAACATTTTCAAAAAGTATAGCAAAAAAATTTACTACTTTAAATTATGAGAAATCTAAAATTTCGCGGAACTAATGTTTATTTTAAATAGGTTCTTGCAATGTCCTCTATCTAAAAAAAATTTAGACACTGTAAATGGGCCACCTGTATATACGCAAACTTACACCCACAGAACATAGACATACTATCAAACTTACACCCGCAGAACATAGACATACATTTCAAACTTACACCCACAGAACATATGTAGACATACATTTAAGTTATAATGTAGGTTTGTAAACTTAACATAAATTTAAAATTTTTGTTTCCTTATGTAAATTTTAGAATGTTACACTATACACAATTTTGCTCTATGATCGAAAAAAGGAACATTAGATTAAATGACTGTTTATATATATATATATATATATATATATATATATATATATTAATTTAAGATACAGGTTCGCCTAGTTTGAGAGACAGGGTTTTACGTTGTTAGCTTACCTGATCCACAAAGTGTCATGTTCACTTAATAATAGATTTTTTTTAGTATTTCTGTAATTTGCATTTCGTGGAAATAAATAAATAAATATTATTATATACTTTCGATAAATACGTTACAGGAAATTGGTAAAGTCTTCAAATATTATCAATGTTTGGCTATCCATTAGGCTGTAACAACACAGAGTATGCCATCAACACGCAAAGAAGTAATGTTACAAATGCAGAAAAAACTTTCCATAATTTATATTATCATTATTTAAACAGTCTACACTGCACTACGTATAACTACACTAACATATATATGCACGAACTACACTGGTATCGGCTGACATTGATAGATAACATATGTACCGTGTACACTGCATACTTGTCTACGTCTTTCATATAACGTTGTTTATTTGCTTAATTTTGTTATGCTACTCGGATACAGATTCTCTTCACTTTTTTAATTTATAAATATAGCTCTAGGCAAATAGTTTACAGGCAGACTTACATCTGGTTTAAACAGTGTTTTAATTGAGATTTTTTTTGTAGTCGTGGGATGCATTCTTCAGAAATGCAACCAACGGCGCTCAGCCCGGAGCCGCATACCAATCTCCACCAAATCTCGCTCCGTACTCCAAAAATGAAGTCCCTCTCACATCCCTTGTACCAGCGTCTGGTGGCATGCCTTCTATTTCCGCAGGTGATTATTAACTATCTGTTTTTGGATAAGAACACCGACAAAATAAACGGTATAACTGAAGTTATAAATAAAATATTTACGATTAAAGGTATGTGAAATGTGTTTAAATAATTGCGAAATTTCTCAGGATCTCCTATCAACGAAAAGATCATCGATGACCATCTTGCTGTTCAAGCCATCATTAGAAGTTACCAGGTGAATGACGTCATGGACTACCTTTATATTATTTGTTCTTGGTTGCACATTTTGTTTACATACTTATTGTATGTATTTCCCTAATATTTTGAATATGAAGTGACTTGTGATTGATCCCGAACCGTGAATATAGAGTAGAATTTGTAATTGTTGTTATGTATGCCTAGGTTTAGATTTCAACACATAAAATTGTTTAACAGTTACTTTTTAACATCCGTGTACACAATTAGGTGTATGATCCGTTGCTTTAGGTAGGGGTTTCATTTATACACAATTACACTGATTTATTTATCGCTGTGTAAGTAATTTTTATAGCATCCATTATGCACACCACTTTTACGTGTTCTTTTTTTAACACAAATTGTACTTTAGGAATACTCTTCTAGGTTTTCTAGCTGGGTGAAAATTTTGCAATTGGTCTTACAGTTGGTTGGTAAAAGTAGATGGCAATGACGCGTAACGTACCATTTATTGAAACTGCATTTAACTAGACATTGGCATTGCGCTCCCAATATTAATTATAATTATTTTTAAATTGAAAATTTACTTAGATTGAATGGCACTTTTAGCGACTTTACAAAATAAAGCCCCATGATGGGCGCCAATATTTCAATACTACCTGTGGATGTTGAACACAAACGTGTAATGTCGCTGGAGTGTGGCCTTTCGATTGGGGCTAAGTGATGACGTGGTGGCGGGTGCGTGGCAGGCTCGCGGTCACCTGGCTGCCGACGTGGACCCGCTCGGGATCACCACAGCCAACCTGCCCGATCTGGGCATGCGCGCGCCAAGCTCCGAGCTCATCATGAGGAAATATTTCAAATTCGGTACGCAGGCCTAAGGTCGCCGATTATTTGGAAGCAATCACTTGCGTAAAAGATCGTGTTGTTACTTATTACTAGTTGAACATTGCCTTGCGTGTCATTTATTGTTTTCCATGCGGCGATATTGACATATGTATGCAAGTATAATATACGATCTGTGTATTTAAATTTTACTACGTACAAGTTTCAAAGTGATAAATATATTTCACAATTTCCTACTTTTAAATTTACATCCCACACTGCCATATTTTTACTTTAACTGGTATCCAGATATAAGGTACTTTTAATACAGATATATAATATCATAAGCTTTTAAAAACTTGACGAAAGCTCGAGGTCGAACGAAATATTTTTTAATTATATTTGCATACGTATGATTGTAATCGCCTGCCATTATGGATTTGACTAATTTGTTTGCCATAGCGTTTAATTTGATAGTATTTTAGTTATATCTCACTTATTTGTGCGTACGTGAAGTTTTGAAATGATTTTGTCATTAACATTTTTCTTTTTTCAAAAGATCATCCAGCGGTTATTTTTGAATAATTCATGTTGTGTTAATTGAATGCTATCCAAATAATACTCGTTGATTTAAACTTAACAGTTCCTGCATGTACATGAAAATTCCGATAGCTATTCTTGGTAGCAGGTTTCAATATTCCTTTAAAGTAAAAGTGTTTTCTACGTGTTAAAGATTAACCAAATAATGCTGCATACGGTTAAGGCCGATCAAAAAATTGCTAGTCTCAAAATAAAGTTGAAACGTATTGCATTTTCCTCTAGAATTTATTTTGTTTGTATTTATTTATTGTAGATGGGATTTTTTTAGGAGTATACTTTTATTGCATTTCGATTCTTATTCGTTTGTTTTAATAAAGAAATAGTAATCCGAAACATTAGGAATATATCGTGGGGTTACAAATAGATTTTTTGTATTTACTCTTAACAACCCTGTTAACACAAAAATCTGCTTGGTTTAATCATCCCGAAATGACCCCGAAGAAAATATAAGGCTGCCAGAATACCTAAAAGCATTTATAAAGAATCTTCATGGCTGTGGTATTTATAATACGCTTAAGGGATTACGATAGATAAGTATTTGCATCAGGCACGGATCCATAGACTCTAGAAATGTTACGTTTTAATAATAATTGGCAATTTTAACATGCTTTCTTTATGTTGTACATGAAGCGTGCTAATATGAAGTGACGTACCTCCAAATTGTATGCGTACGTTAAACTTGTATATGGATCCGTCACTGATTAAGTGGATTGTTTTTCACGTGATGTAGTCGAGGGGTCACCTCGTGGCGCAACTAGATCCACTCGGGATTGCAACCGGGGATCCTGTGTCGAGCTGCGACTGGCACGGGGGCATGCGCGCCTTCGCTAACGAGGCCGTCATTAGACAACAGTGTCGTTTTGGTATGAACATATCCAGTCTTTCGCATTGCTATTGACGTTTAGCAGAATGTACATTCTCCATAATTTGAATTTTTACTTTAAACGCATTCTGCGTGCTATGATGTATAGGAAACAATGATCCATTCACCTAATAATTAAATTTCGCTTTTGTGTTAATACTGTTATTTGCATAATGTTTGTAAAAAATATATATCACTGCATTTTTATGATCATACACAATATATCAGATAAAACTTTGAATTTTACTTCAAAATAATACAATGTACTTTGATTGTGGTGGCATATGGTGTATATTCTTTTAAATTTCAATATGCAATACGATTATAAAATTGGTTTAGGGTTCTTAAGCTTCACTTACGCTCTTGATGAGTCTCGCACTGTGTATATTTTAACGTTATGGGGTTGTATGGTACTCCCCTAACTCCTAAGAGAGTTTTGTATCTTGTAGTTACTTAAAATGTATACTATGCTTTTACCCAATGCTTATTCTGTAGTTTAGCTGCTTTTAACTAGAACTTGCCAAGTTTGTTAAAACTAAAACTTGTAGTGTTGTTAATGGCGCAAGGGACAATATGATAATTATACGTAATTTTTATTTTATTTTTATTCTAATTTCTTTTATTGTTTTGGTATTTTCACACAGTTAATGTAGTTAATGTATAATATTATAATGTATTATTATTTACTTAATCAAAATTGAGACTAGCTTTTTGAAGTATTCGGTCAATTAACAATAATAAAATTAACATATCATATTTACTAACTTATCACCATATACATACCATACGCTTAAATTGTAATGTACAATTTCGCATTTTGGTACCCACACTATTTAGCAATGTTTATACTAACTTAGATCCATAGTTACCCAAATATAGCGACTAATGCCTTGTAGTCATATTCCTTTACTAGACCAGAAATGTGTTTTACATTCTATAAAACTATATGTGTTTAGTTATATAGGTCAATTACTCATGGTATTGTGCATATCTAGGCTATACTTTCAGGTCATGCAGATTACGGCGTAGGTCTGTGATATTTGCGCGGCAACGGTTCAGAAATTACACACGTATCGCATACGTAACACATATTAAAACACACCATCTACATTCAGTGCGTTGTAAGATAAATCAGCATTGTTTTATTATAATTAATTTGTTGCGATTTTCATTTGCTTTGAGTCGGATGTTCGTACACATAAGCTTGAAATTACTTGAAACAAATGCACATTGTAAACGAAATTAATTTTGTCGTACAATTTTTGTATACAAACATTTTACACGGTCACTAGCGAGTCTAGCGATTATTTACCCTTTAATCTCATAGTAGAGGTGCTGGTATTAAATGTTGCATTACATTAACTACTGTTGACGATTTCATATTATAGATTTAGAAACCACAGGAAGTCCCCGTATTTAATCGCACATTGAAACGATTTTGTTGCCTTTTGCAATGCACGTCAAAATGTTCTATTAACATTTAACAATAATAGCATATACAATTTTATCTATTCTTTTTACGTAAAGTTTTTGCAATCGATTGAAAATCACTTAGATTGCATTCACATGATTGATGTGCTATTTATGTATATCTTTTCAGTTGTGTTGTCGTGTGATAAATAATTGTCCCGTTTTAAAAGTTCTTTCTAGTGTTTGTTTTATGACTAACACTAACCAATATAGAGGTGTTTATATATTGATATAGTCACAATCATTGGCATTTGACGATGCAAATTGCAAATATATAATAATGAACAAAATATGTACATTATTCCGTTTATTTACTTATGTGCATTCGTAAGCACATAAATAAGCAGGTGTTTTTTTTATAACTTACAAAATGTTGTGTTTCTTTCTGCTTCTTCTATTATTTTTCTTCCAATTAACTGATAGGTGCTGAAATATTTTCACACACTAAACCGTTAACTAAAAAACAGATCCGAGGACATCATATAGCGAAACTCGACCCGTTGGGAATAGCAAACTTCGATTTTTCCGCTAAAAATCCACGGGAGGTGATTCACAACAGCTACAGGTTTGGTAAGAAGAAAGAACCAGTCGTATCAGCACCCTTGCCGCTCGATCTAGCTCATTTAGTAGTTATGGCGGCTCAGAATCTACACACGTAAATTGCGATCACAACTTCGTATCGGTGCAATTTGAATCTGTCTACCAAATCTGTTTTGAAACGGCGAACGGTCCACACACTTGTGGCTTTAGCGTTTCACCCTCTGGCGAATATAATTTTTCTTTCAGCAGATTCACACAATTATGTTTTATTTGCAATTATTTTAGTTTGTTTACCAACTGGACGCCATAACTACAATAGGGGTTTATGAATGTATAGCATACGGTCCTCGGCTCGCACGCCATTTACTCATCTCTCATATCTCCGTATCTCGGTGTAGACATTTTGCACATTATATTTTATAATCTCATATTTTTGTTGCACTTGTTTAGTCATTTGTTGCCCTGTATATGGATACTTGCCTAAGTTGCATGGTTGTTAACTTTTATGCGTAATTTTTCTTTTAAGTGGGTTTAAATTATTACTGCATTTCGTTTTTGTGTATCATAATTATGACTTAATTCATATTACTTGTGCGTAAAGATATATCGCTCATACCCAAAACGAACACTTAATTTTAATTGATGATTCCGATTTTTTAAATTTTGCGGACGCATTATTTACAGGATTATTTGTAAAATACTAGCAACCCCACAGAGCTATTAGTAATATACTGACGTGAGGACGCTTGCATGTTTGAACCTCCATTTGGGTAAATACAGATCAAAAAGTTTCAGGTACTTCGATAAAAACTGAAAAACTTTTTAGTTTTTATCGACGTACCTGGCTTTTGGTTAATCTATCATGTTTGTAAAAAGTTATGGAAAAACATTAATGTTTATGATATTAGTAATAAAGTCTTACGAGGTTGTTAATATTTTACAAATCATGGAAGTCTAATATATGAAATATTGAAAGTCAGGTTTTTCGTTTTTTTTTTAAAGAGAGGACAATTGGATCACTCAGGCAAACACAAACAACTGTATCGTCGAACCCGTTACTCTGTAAAAATGCAAAAGTGGATTTTAAGTGGATATGTCACCGTTGATTTGTTTATAAATTTCATTAGCAGTTTTCATCATAAACTTACTAATTTAAAGTTTCGTAACATGAATACCGTTATTTAATGTATAGAATGCGTTTGCACAATTTAAAAGTAAACCGGATCATTAATCATAATAAAAAAAAACCACCCTGTTGGACACAGAAGAGCCATATTGTATTTATTTGTATATATTCTAACATTGAGTGGTGAGGTTTATGAAAATGTACAGTTGAGTTGTTTTTAGGTGACTTTGAGCGGCGTGTAAAAGTCACGTGGAGGTACATCGTTTGCTTTGGCTGAAGGCCAAGTCACCTCGTCATACTTATAGTATCACTAACTCTGAATTCAGATTAGTACAGCCGCCAATACATTCGCTTTTGGAAAACTATTCTCCCATACTTCGATAACAATCAATTATTTATTTCTCTTCAATAGCACATCGATTTTTAAGTATAAACTTACGCACTGCAAATATGATATTTGAAGAGCTATATGTATATACTTGAATTGTATAAATTTATTCAGAATAAATGTACTTGAGATTGATAACATTATCTAGGTATTCGATATAATTATTGGCCCGTCACAACAAATACATAGTCATTTGTAGTATCTAAAATTTATTTTACATCATGTAAGAAACGTTGGACGCCTATATGCTAATCCACCAATTTATCTATAATACTAATAAGGAATAAAATCGTACTAACTCTCTTATATTGGAAAATTGACCAATGAAAAGCACCATAACTTTCAACATAAGTTCATCGTTCTGTGATGCAATGGAAATGGCGGATGAGAAAAATTAGGTTAAAATTTGTTTATATAAATAATATCGAGTTCTTAGGTTTTCGCGATTGTTACACATAGGAAATGAAACTATTTTTCCGGATTTAAATCGCGTATATTGTTTTTTCAAACAAACCGACGTTTCGGGCCCTTTACAGGTCCATGGTCACGGTTGTCGAAACGTCGGTTTGTTTGAAAAAACAAATATACGCGATTTAAATCCGGAAAAACATATTCATTTCCTATACATAATATATTCGTTATTGCCTGCTAAAATATCAAAACTACACTTAAGAAACATCTGTGATTGTATATAATATATTCATAATACTATATTTATTTAGCATAATGGGACTACATATAGGATAGTGCCATTTTCGGTTGTTTATACTTAAGTTTGAATGGGACTCATTGTTGTGATGTTAATAACTCTGTACTAGTAAAGGGATATGAAACTGCTTTTAATGTGCTTGTTATTATATCGAATTTTGCTGTGATATTATTATTATTATTCTTATATTCTTTACGAACTTTGTAATTGACGGACAGTACTGCTGTTAAGTTGACATTCAATCTCTTATAAGCACATTGTGTATTGTAGATGAAGCTGATATGGACAGAGTATTCAAACTTCCATCAACGACATTCATTGGTGAAAAGGAAAAAGCCTTGCCTCTAAGGTAAGTGTTGTAATCAGTAGGCTGGTCCAAATGGTTAGATCTACATATGATTGTCTACGTATGAGGTTGGGACGGGAGTGGTTTGTATTCCATGAATATAAAGGTATCTTCCTTGTGAAATTACAGGCACGTGGGATTTGTCAGCTTATGGCTCAGGGTGACGGGCGCAGTGGCAGTGCCCTTCAGATCTTTGCGATTTAAAGCTCTGAGTGGCACTCAACTGCAATGGACAGGCGTGTAGTATACCAAGAGGCGCATGACTTGTTCGACCCATCGCTTGATATTATTTTAAAAAATGTACTATATCTGCATTAGTCAAAACTTGCTATTTCTTAAAGTTGATAAAAAAATTTTACTATGGTGAAAGACCAGTTAGTTATCTACTGCATTTTTTTACATGGCGCTGCTAGAATTACTTTAAGATTCAACTTCAGCTTCCTAGGTGAGCAGTTTTATGCTACGATGATGTAGTGAAACTATTTTTATCAAAGTACTTAATTAACATTTGGCGATTTTAACCACTCCGTGTCACTCCTTGTAGTGAGTGATATGTAGACATTTATCCGCTCATTTGGAACAGCCTATTTCGATCACTGATTATAATCTTGCGAGATTTCAATTCCTTTAGTATAAAAATATTTTTGTTAATCATCACGAAATCGGTGTGAGTTGAGGAAAAAAAGATATTTTAATGTATATTAAGGAAAAATACTTTTATTTTCGTCTAAGTCTTTTTTTTTTATTATAGGGAAATCTTAAACCGTCTAGAACAGGCTTATTGTAACAACATCGGTATCGAGTTTATGTTCATTAACTCGTTGGAACAATGTAACTGGATCAGACAGCGGATGGAGCCACCTAATGTTACCAAAATGAGCAACGACCAGAAGAGATTGATTCTTGCTCGTCTTACTAGATCTACCGGGTAAGAGATCGTTTTATTTGGTCTTTAGTAGTCTAGCCTTAGCGGAAGGAAAGGCTCGGTCCACATAATTTATTTACAAAATGAAAAGGCTGTAACAATAAAATGATATAAAAAAGTACAATTAATATAAAACACTCCCTACTAAACTCAATCCAGACAACACGCACCCTTAAGGGCCTGTATATCTATACGATTTAACAGTAATGTCCTCTTGTTTTGAGAATTTTGATGGGAGTGATGACTTAACGAACCTAAACTAACCTAAAAATAGTGAAGGAAAAGGAAAGAAATTCGAGAACGAATCATAATTTTAAAAGTAAGTGGCCAAGAACCAATAAAGAGGGTGATAAAGAGGTGGGATGATGATGAAGGAGGTCAGCATCGTTACAAGTATAATAAAAGTATTACTGGATTCGAAAAAGCAAAGATGATGCAGATTGACACATATTCAGTTTTCTATAATCTGGGCAAACAAGGGCAGTACGAAGAGGGTTCAAGTCATTTTGGTTATGCATACTTCTCCAAGTAATTTGATCAGTCACTCAATAGTATTTGCACTGAATTTCGGATTACTTCTGACTACAATAGTCTTTGTTGTTATCCGCATTATGTCTACTTTGAGGATGAGACTTTTTTACGACTGAATACTGCATTATGAGTAAGAAGTTTTGAAAAATGCTCAAACAATTTTATAATCCTATAGATTCGAGAACTTCCTAGCAAAGAAATGGTCGTCAGAGAAGCGTTTCGGCCTGGAGGGCTGTGAAATCCTGATCCCGGCCATGAAGCAGGTCATCGACGTCTCCACGCGCCTTGGAGTCGAGTCTATCATCATGGGAATGCCGCACAGAGGTGTGTATAGGAGTTAATTTTATTTGTGTAATCATTCTCATACGATAATAAATAATAAAAAGGTATGTATTTCTCAAATTTGATGCATATCGTAGATGAGGTTCACCCATTAAACAAAGTTATGCTTGTGTTGGAAAAGCCTCGCAACTTCCCTGAATTTATATTGAGACCTTACAGCGAATCAATGGCTTATTAACTTATTTTCGCCCTAAATGTGACTTGGATCTTTTTTATTATAACTACGTTCATTCATAATAATTACATTAATCAAAGGAGCTTCTCGGGCTCGGCCGTGCGTGCGTGCGTGCGTGCGTGCGTGCGTGCGTGCGTGCGTGCGTGCGTGTGTATTATAGATATAGAAAAAAAGGGGAGATTTGGTACGGGGGCGTGGTTCGTGTCGCCCCAATATGATCAAAATGATCATATCGAGGTGACACGCCTACAAACATCGCCACAGTGACGTGGCGATCGTTGTATATACAAGATCTCTCGTAAAACGTGAAAATGCCAAGTTGTAGCGATACACCTTGTAAAAATTTGAGTGAAAATAAAAATTTTAAAACCAGTGAGATAACATTCCACCGGCTATTTGTATTTTTAGTTACTATTTCTATTATTATTCAATGTTTTCTTTTTGTCTCCATAGAAATTTCTAAACTCAAATATAGTGATGTTCATTTACGATGATTGATATTTATCGATGATTGATGTTTATCGACAATAAATTTTTACTGAAATGTTTGAATTTCTTACTATGATTTCTGTAATTACAGTCCCTAAAATATCGAAAAAGCAAAGCCGAAGCGAAAAGCAATCACGTTAAATTTATTTCTTTTATTTTATTATTATTATTATTACTAAACATTTTATTTCGAGTAACTAACACAACTCATATTTTGGACAACCGTTTCAATTTCATGTCAATTTGTATGTTGCTGTTGCTTGAAAAAAAATGTGTGTGTATTATTGTTTTAGATAATTTACATATTTAAATTCCATTATACTCATAGATTAAACGTACAGTATTTCTAATTATTAAGTTTTTCCAATGAGTTCAAAATAAGAGAAGGTTGAATTGAAGCTGCAGGAAAATCCAAATATTGGTTTTCTTATTACTATTTCTGACTTTGTTTAAATTTCCATAGCTAATGCATTTATAAAATAAATGAAATAAAATCGGCTTTATTTTGACATGTGCATGCAAAATAAATTAGAAACAATTATAAAAAATTACACAAATCCTTCATAAAAAACAACGTAACTTAATTTATTAAATACGTTGATGGTTTCAGTTAACTCTTGACAGTGACAGCTTCACCAACCCGTGGTAACGTATAATGGAAAACTGACACTGGCGACTATCGCCATATTTTTTATATAAAACTGACACTGGCCCTAGCCTAGTGGCGGCCATTAAGAAAATAATAATAATTTATATTAATTTAATTATACACCAGTACCAGTGGGGTATAAGTATGAAAAATGGAATATTTTTTTAATATTAAAAACAGCCACTTGGTTTCTACTATCGGTTAGGTAGGACCACATCCCTCGTTGAGTAGCGTCAGTTTAAGGTTAATAAGGTTAAGAATTCACTGAGCGGTTTCCATTCGCGCCTGCCGGTGCTGCGGGACAGCAGTTTTATTTCAATACTCACGACCCTACAAGTTTATGCAGGTACGAAGCCGCTGCGATTGCGGAACGGACCGTGAACTTAGTTGGAGATAATGGCAAGTCGCGCGGTTAATAGAGAACTCATCCCGCGTGCGCCTGCACCACATTACACCTGAACCGACCGCCAAAGTACGCGGGCGACGACGGTCGCCAAGCGCGCAGGTCCTGCGCGGCTCTACTAGTACCCCGCCGCGCTAACCGCGAGCAACCGTCACTACTACAGTCGTAAAACGCGCGGTGAAATGTGCTACTAATTTTACATCCTTAACTATCACATTCTATAGATGCCGCGGTCCCGCGACAGGCGCGGGTTAAAACAGCTCCGTGAGTTCTTAGTGTAACGAAAAATGAGTTTCAGCGCCATCTACTGTGTAATAGTTAGGTATTATATACTAGTAGAATTTTTACTACAACGCCACCTGATGGTGATTGGCTGAGCCAGGATGAAAAAAATATTGAAATATTACAATAGAACTGTTACTCAAGTGACTGTAAGTTTAATTTTAAAATTATGTTACGTCGTTTTCACGTTTTAGGCCCTATTGCACACAAGCTAAAAAATGGCGACATCGGTACCCGATCTTACATAGCGTCATTGCATATCTCCCCTTTTTTCTATATCTTTGGTATATATATATATATATATATATATATATATATATATATATTATGTCTTTGTGTGCGTGTGTGTGTTCGTACTTTAAATGTACGAAACCGATACCGTTCTAACGACACGTCAGACAAATGTAAATCCGGCTTTACTAACTTTTGCGTATTATTCTTATTACTCCGCTTAGCAAGTATAAAACAAATACGTGCCTTACTTTATTTCAACATACTTAAATACAAGTAAATCAAATCTAAAAGAAGTTAACATAATATTTTAAAAAAGCAAAAGAAGGAACCTTAATTATACAATCATTATAATGTCATACAGTTAGATCTTAGAACTCTAATAGTGTAGTTGCGATGCTTTTGCGATGCGATGCTTCCTTTTAAGTGAGACGGTTAAGAGACTGGTAGACCAGAGAAGAGTTAGAAGTTTTGGTGATTTTAATAATGGTTGGAGGCGCACTCTAGAGCATAACAAACCAATATAATAGTGTGTTAAAAAATTTTGAATATTAGGATAGCCCAACTGTGAGCAATTGTATGTTGAGAAACTAGACAAAGAAGCAATGTTATGGTTCTTATATGAAATTCCAATATTTTGGAAGACTTCATATATCTGTGCTACGTTACTAAGTTCTATGCAAATATTGATGACAGGTCGCCTGAACGTGCTGGCCAACGTATGCCGCAAACCTCTTCACCAGCTATTCACCCAGTTCGCCGGTCTCGAAGCAGAAGACGACGTAAGTATCGAAGTAGTAGTAGAATGTTGCTTTTTTTTCGGTCTGGTTGCACTGTGTTTCTTAATTGAACTTTGATACCTTATTCTAAGCCTATAAAATGAGGCTGGCAGTCGACTACTTCTCTTTCCGGTGCTACACATACTACTATATTAAACGCAGCGACCTCTACAGGATATGACCCGCGAATCGTACAAGGCGGAAGCGATAGCTCTATCTTTGCTTCTCATTCAAGGACTGTTAAGGCATTGTTGTCATGTAATTATGTCGTCAAATGTTAAGATAAATTACTGCCTGCTATGAAAATTAATAAGCTGGACCAAATAATTTATCATCTGTCAGCAGAAACGGCTAAAATTTACTTAGAATAAAACCGAATTGTATTTTGGAGGTAACTGAAACTATTTACTCATTTGAATCGCAAAGAATTTAAGTTTTAATTTATTCTTTCTATTCATAATTGATAAGGCTGTACTTTATCAAATATGCAGTATTTTTTTATTGCTCACGTTTACATACAAATGCTTGCATTACATGAAAAAGAGCTTCGTTCCTATTTTTATTTTATTCAACAGAGTTTAAATTAAAATGTTAAGATAACAATCATATTTACTGTCAAAGCAATACATCAGGTAAAGATTTTTCGTAGATAATAAAAACACGATAACAGTTATTTGTGTGCCAGAATCAGATGTAAAATGGGGAAATTGGGAATTGTTATCTGGTACACCAGTGGTAAGATAAGTATTAATTGCGTTGATTCAGTGGTGTGATTGGATTCTTAATTTATTACAGATATCGTACATTGCACTCTTCCCCTACATAAATGGGTATATAGAAAGCGAAGTAACTTTTGTATTTACCGTACATTTATAAGGGTCAAACGTATTTAATTTTAGTTACTGGTCAAATTGGAGATGTCAAACTAAGTTGACCGTAAGATTTTAGTAAAAATAACATACATAGATAACATGGCTATGAAATTATATCAATAGTCTTAGTATTGTTTTTAGTGGCAGAAAAGACTTATGTCTTACATACAATTGTGCCCAATGGATGATTATGATTATCGATATAGTTTCTGAATTATCGTTCAATCAATTAATTTTTTTTCATATCAGGGTTCCGGTGACGTAAAATACCACTTGGGCACATACATCGAGCGCTTGAACCGCGTTACAAATAAGAACATTCGCTTGGCCGTGTGCGCCAATCCTTCGCATTTGGAGGCTGTTGACCCTGTCGTGCAGGGCAAGACTCGTGCTGAGCAGTTCTACAGAGGTGACAATGAGGGCAAGAAGGTTTGTGTTAATTCCTCTCCATATTTTCAATTTATTTGTGACTTCTCGTCAGTGTTATTCATCATTTACAAAATGCGATGTTTGATTAAATATTTTAAGTATACTTATGGAGGGTTAACTTTGTTGGATTTCATCACATTATCTTCCTGTATAAGTGTTAATAGAAATTAAGGCCGTTCTTCGTCTCGGACTCTAGCTCAATTCGTAACGTATCCAAGGAGAGTTCATGGTGGCCACCACGTGTGAATAATATTAATTATATAATAATAACGCACACACATGGCCCCGCAACTTACTAGATAAATAAATGTAGGCCATACAAATATATCTCCCGGCCCGGGAATCGAAGCAGCCCAGCATGGTAACCGTTCGCCCACTGAGGCAGTTAATGCCGCCAGTGTATGCTAATTATGAATATTAATACAGAAGAGGTTTTTCATTATTAATTGGTGTAATTTGTAGGTGATGTCAATTCTCCTCCACGGAGATGCGGCGTTCGCCGGCCAGGGCGTGGTGTTTGAGACCATGCACTTGTCAGACCTGCCCGCGTACACAACGCACGGTACCATCCACATTGTCGCCAACAACCAGATTGGCTTCACCACTGATCCTAGGCATTCAAGATCTTCTGCCTATTGTACTGGTACGTTATTTGTATTTCTGAATTTTAAAATATTAAAACAGATGTTTTAAATAATAAAGGTTTCCTTCATTATTCTAAACGTCATATTTAGTTTTCTAGTTAGAGGCTTTTTACACACGTCTGTGTCAAGATACCAAGTGTTACAATAAAAATAATAATGAAACTAGATACAGTGAGACGCAGACAGCGTGTCGCGCAAAAATTCGCATGACAAGAGAAGCTATATTTTATACCTATGATATGCCTATATTGTTGTAGAAACCAAATACTTGTCCATAAATATAATAAACACTACGTTAAGAAGAAGAAGAGGCATTAAAGATGATACAGCTAGGACGATTTGAATGTTACTGTACATTTTGTGAACATGATGTCTTGCGAATATTATGTTTTGCGAACATGATATTTTGTGAATATGATGTTCAGCGACAGAGGCCAGGATTTTACCTAATACGATAGATAGTAAGCTACATATGAAATATCTACCTATAACTAAACTAATATATATTTTCGTGACATATTACAAATAGTCACTAAGATCATATATATCATGCAATCACGACAGAACATGATGGATTGATTTAATTGACTGAATGAATGAATGAAATCGATGAAATGTTGCTTAATTTTAGGCTTAGAGTATAGGGATTTATAGATTATATATTATTATTTATTGGTTTATTATATATAGCCTTTATTTCTGCGCTTAAACGTTTTATTTCGCGTAGAGGCCTTCCTTCAGATATATTTTGCGACAATGATCAAATCTTCAAGGGTGCTGATTAGCAATTAAAAGAGTTGTATCGTCTACATAATAGTGTCACGTTTCAAAGGACACGTAATGAATACACTTCTATCAAGGGCATTCAATTTCATTACATTCCTGCTTGCAGTCCTCACCAAAGGTGGATTATGGGAGGCAGCAGTAAAATCATTCAAGTATCATTTTAAAAGTTTTAGGTGCTAAATTATTTACATTCGAACAATTAGTTTTACATTGACGCGATTGAATTGAAGCGATTTTAAATTCGCGCCCTATTTGTCCGTTGACAAATGGTCCATCAGATTTCAGTGTTACAGCCATCTTTATTGAATGTTCCTAATAACCACTTAAATTTTTTGAGGTTCATTGAACAATTCAGGCAGCATTTTTGGCAGGTGTGGTCGAACGAGTATCTAGTCACTTTGAACAAAAAGACAAAATGGCAAAATAATCAACCAAATGTATATGAAGGTGATTTGGTTTTATTAAAGGATGATATGGTTCATCCACAATTCTGGCCATTGGGTCGTGTAGTAAGAATCTTTCCAGGGATTCTTAAGTTAGAGTTGTTGAAGTAATGATATGTGATAAGAAATTGCATCCCAAGGCCTTTTCTAAAGTCGTATGTTGCCAATATAATTTTGTATTATACTGTGACTACTACTTGTTATGAACACTAGAGAAATATTTATTCTAATATATGTAGTTATATATTTTGTTTAAATGTATTTTATATATTTTAGTATTTAAGTTTGATTGAAGTGTCAATAGGTCGTTTATTTTAATTTCATGCGCGGGCGCAATTATGTCAACGACATTCAATTTTTTTTTGTTAAATACTTCTTTATTCCTTTGCAATTTATTTTTTTGTTTCTTTTGTTTAATCATTATTGTTTTTCTTCTTTTCATATCATTTTTTACATTTTCAGTAGGTTTTATAATTACAATACAATTTTACAAAATCGGGCATGCTGGTTTGTGGGAGACTGGTGATAAGTATATACAGGCTTCCACTTTGCAGATGAGCAATAAGGTTATTATAGCACAGTGGTTGTGGTACAGGAGAAAAATTATATAAAATACTTTAATATTTCTAAGTTAAAATAAAACTAGTAGTTACTGTAGTCTGTTCCAATCCATTTTAAACAAAAAGTAAACAAACCTGTTTGATTAAAATTGTACTTGCCGCTTGCCGTGATGAGGAAATCCCTTGTCAATTCTAGTGTCATTGACAGAGAAAGCGCTTTTTTGCGAGAGCAACTATCTGCTTTTTAGAATAATGGCTTAGACTTTTTACATAGCTGTATTCGTGGGCTAAAATACTTGTATGGAAATAGTATGGAACTTGGTACTTTATTTCCAGCAAAATTTAACCAGCCTCAAATTTTTTGCTAGAAAGCTTGAAATTAACCAAAATTATAAAAAAATATTGTGACCTGCATTTTTTATTTAAAAAAAGTGTAGTAAATATGTTTAATTAATTACCAACAACACTGCGGTGAAAAAAAGACCAAAAAGCAGCAACACTTGAACTACTACAAACTACTACTACTTAAACAACTATCCAAAATCTTAATTCTAATTCTTCTTCTTCTTTTAAATGCTCTGGCTCCATCGAAACAAACTATGATTTCGCCAATGCCGAGTAAAAATGACTATGTGCGGTACTTCTACTTTATAATGTTACAACCCCATCGATACCATATCGGTAAACCCGCCATGCCAAGTTGAGGAACGCATGCGTTTTTAACTCAAAGATTGACCGGTAAACTCCGAAAAAATTCCCTGAGGAGGGAATCTACAACAACAGAGTACATACACAGACTATTACAGAAACGAATTATTGTTTTTAATAAACTTACTCAGGACAAAGACGAAGGAAGAGTGGACTAACGTTAAGAGGAAGTTGATATTAACGGGACGGGATTGGTTAATAATATTATTGCAATATTGCAACAAGAATGACATTGACATCTGATTTGTCAATATTTTTTTATGGTATCGGCCACTAGTACATTAGCCAAAAAATGACATAGAAATCCGTTCTGTTTCGTGGGATTGAGCTCCATTTTACTTTAAGGGATTTTTAACATTATGTAATTAAAAATCCCTAACGATTTTCTGGAAATTGTAGGTCAAAAATAATTTGTTTTCAATACAGACTTTCTAGATTTTGAGAGCTCTTTACAAAAAACCAACTAATAGCCTGGTTAAATTTTCCATTTATTTTAGTACCACTAAAGGAACAACTCCTTTTATTGCTAATAAGGTAATTGAGCTTTCCATTGACTTAAAATAATCACTTGACAATATTCTTTGCGCGCCCAGTACGCTTTAGTTTTATTTCATACCAATTTCATTATAAGTTAAGTATTTTTGAGATAGGCCGTTATTCTAGATATCCATTGAAGTGAAATCCTCTCTCTTTCTTTATCCACATTATTGAATTCATCATGATAATTATTCATTTTATTTGCTGTGAAGTTAGTCCACTAGTTTGCTACAATTATTGGTACAAAAATGGAACACAAAGAAAGAAAAAATGGTTCTAGCTGGCAGGTCTCGAACCTGTGTCTGTGCCAAACCAGGGCTACGTTCTACCAACTGAGCTACAGGTCGAGTCAGCAGACCTTACGAATTTCGAGTGTTTGTTACAGATCTTTTGTATTGAGTTTTTTCGGTAGTCAGGTCGAAGGAATTTCTGTTAGATCTTAGTATTAATAATTACAAATAGTCCGTTATTTTTAATGAAACCATTTTCGAATGCAATAAATTTAATCTCTAAAAATTTGTTTATTTTTCAAGACGTGGCTCGTGTCGTAAACGCACCAATCTTCCACGTCAACGGTGATAATCCAGAAGCGGTGATGCATGTGTGTAATGTTGCCGCGGAATGGCGCGCGACCTTCCACAAGGACGTGGTCATCGACATCGTGAGTTACCGTCGCAACGGACACAATGAGGTGGATGAGCCCATGTTTACGCAGCCGCTTATGTACCGCACCATTCGTAAAACAAAGCCGGGTAAGTATCATCAAGTAGTAAAGACATTTTTGTTATTGCATTGATTTAGCGAACTTGGTGGACTGTGGCCTAAATTATGGTAGTACTTCACATGGTTATTTGTATTTACGTATTCGATATATTTGGCAAACAATCACCATGTGTAGATAGCATGTGTGACAAAATATTTGCCTTGTTTGCCTATTCCACAAATGCAGCAAGCACCAAACTCGGGTTACCGCGTGTTGGTCGGTTTTTCGACGCACATCAAAGGAGCGAAGTAGGCAAATACGCAAGTAAACCGTTCACACTTTGTCATATTCATTATATTAACTCCTTATTTAGTTCCATGTGTAGACGGTTATAATTATCAGTGCTTGCATGTTTGTCTGTACGTCAAATATTTTCCAAACACATCAAGCACTCAATAGCAAATACAAGTAGCCACGTGCCGCCTTTACAAAGTACATGTTTTCGTTTCCTATTTGATTGTTGATTCAAGGAGAACTTCAAAATAGTATAGCTTGTATATCAATACGGCATATATCGCAACCGAGTGCTGTCGTAACTCAAACTGGTTTGAAAATTTTTTATTTTTGCATGAATCTTATTGCGGCGAATAATGAGATTGTTTGTATATACACATAATAGTTAGTTATCCATTTATAAACGAGAATATAAATTTATTGGTTACATTCAGTAATTTTTTGAACGTTGTTAGTGTGTTCGTGTTTTCTCAATTCCATCATTTTTGAGTTACTACAGTATTAGGTTTCATGTGCGATATGAGCGTCGACATAGTATAGAAAACCAAGGAAAACGTTTCTTGATTAAAGGTTTTTGGAGACATGATTGATTGATTGATTGATTGATTAATTTCACAATGATTGATAACTCGTTTGCCCGGTCAACGCGTTACGAAAGTACGTTATTATTATTATTACATTGCAAATTAGTAACGCTAAATAATCTAAATTCTTTCTAGTATTGGAGAAATACGCTGATCAACTCATTTCCGAAGGCGTAGTCACGGCTGAGGAAGTTAAAGACGTCAAAGATAAATATGAGAAGATCTGCGAGGACGCGTACAACCAGGCCAAGCAGGAAACTCACATTAAGTACAAAGATTGGCTCGACTCGCCGTGGTCCGGCTTCTTTGAGGGCAAAGACCCTCTCAAAGTAAGTTAACACCAATGTCTTATGTGCATTATTTTGTCTTGGAATAACTTCCAAAATGCCAATAAAAGATACTTCCCTTTTGATCTTTAAATCGCGAGGAAACCTCTGAACCACTTTGATTAGATTTATAAAGACCAATTGAATGGCTGGGAGGAGTAGACTAGGAAATAGATACTTTGCATAAAAGTAGTTGAGGTTATGATTGTAAAAAAAAATCTTTCACGCTATGCCATATAAATACACTTCTATAAAAACACTTTATAAATACAGATGTCTGCAACGGGGGTAGTAGAAGAAACCCTCGTACACATCGGCAAGCGTTTCTCGTCACCCCCACCCAATGCGGCCGAGTTCGAGATCCACAAAGGTCTGCTGCGTATCCTCAAATCTCGCATGGAGATGGTTGAAAACCGTACAGTGGACTGGGCGTTGGCTGAGGCCATGGCTTTCGGCTCTTTGCTGAAGGAAGGCATCCATGTCCGCTTATCTGGAGAGGACGTAGAGAGAGGCACCTTCTCCCACAGGTAATTTAAAAAATGGCATTGATTTTTCACTCGAGTTCGTAAAAATGCTAGCGTTTATTGTAGTATACGATATTTCTTATTGTAGTGAAAGCAAATGAGACATTACTTATTTCTCTTTCTACAGGCATCACGTGCTGCACCACCAGAAAGTTGACAAGGCAACGTACTGCCCTCTGGCACATCTCTACCCCGATCAAGCTCCTTACACTGTCTGCAACAGCTCACTCTCAGAATACGGTGTGTACATATTTATAGGATTTAACATTTCGGATGTACATATGTATGTATTGTATGTATATTTATTTACTTCCTTATTTTTCCTACAACACATCCTCCTATTAGATATGTTTTGAGACAAGCTCCGTGCCCACCTGGGCGTTTTCAGACACGCTTCATACGGGGTAAGAGCCTTCAGCTAGTTTGTGGTCTACAAAATATCCTTAAGAAAACACTATTAAATTATGACTGTCGTTTAGTCCCCTCCT
This sequence comes from Hyposmocoma kahamanoa, assembly GCF_003589595.1. Classification (NCBI taxonomy): domain Eukaryota; kingdom Metazoa; phylum Arthropoda; class Insecta; order Lepidoptera; family Cosmopterigidae; genus Hyposmocoma; species Hyposmocoma kahamanoa. Next base: position 7,724,296 of record NW_020654748.1, read on the forward strand.
TCCAGTATCAAATACACTAAGATAAACTAACAATAGAACTAATCACAACATTTACTTAAATTTCAGGTGTACTCGGTTTCGAAGTAGGCTACTCAGTAACAAACCCCAACGCTTTAGTGCTGTGGGAGGCCCAGTTCGGTGACTTTAACAACGTAGCTCAATGCATCATCGATCAGTTCATCTCCAGTGGTCAGGCCAAGTGGGTGCGCCAGTCTGGCCTCGTGTTGCTGCAACCACACGGCATGGAGGGAATGGTTAGTTTATCTTTTTCTGTTGAAACTTGCTTGATATACAGCGAACTCCTCGTTTATTTTGTTTAATTATGACCTGGGAGTTTTTAAGGATGTCCTCAACAATCTGGCTGAGATATTTATACCGAAGTCGGTCTTTCCCTACGTTTCCATTCACTTTCACTCTATTTATGTATTTCAGCCGTTACTCTACTACTTCCCATCATTTCCACGTGATTGCAATATCCTGGGGTTCCTATTTGTATCCTAGTTGACTTCACACAACAACGCTCTTATTAGAGGGCGATATCGCCACGTATACAATCTAAAAAACAATTTTAATAGACATTATGAAAAATTTTAGGACGTTCTGTTTGTTGCTTACGACATATTGATTTTTTTATAGGGTCCCGAGCACTCGTCGGCTCGTCTCGAACGATTCCTGCAAATGAGCGCTGATGATCCTGACTACATGCCACCGGAGTGCTCTGATTACGAAGGTGTGTGGAGAAACAGGTTTCTAAGGAAATGTGTTATTTATTTAGTCCTAAAAAGTAACAACGGCTTATCTCCTGGACACTGAACATTTAAAAATCAACTCCAAATATTGCACTATGCCAAAGTGTAAAAGCCCATCGTGTTAGTGTCGAAAGTTTACAAGTTACTTTACTATGACTGAATTAGGGTGATGTTAACTTTCGCGTTAAAGTTCGTGTTGCCACTAGAAACAAATCGATTCCTTACATTCTCAAACTCGTATCTTATAAAGAGCGATTATTCAGGTGATGGCAAAACTTTCTATTTATTTAAAATTTCTTATCAAGGGTGTTAATTTGGATGCGTTACTTTGAGAATAGGTAATAAATAGCCAGTGTGTAAATACGATGTGAATTCAGCCTGCAAAATTTGTATATACAATCCATTTCTTGCATTTCAGTAACTGTGTTCTTTAAGGTACGAGTTTGAGAAAGTGAGGCGAGGAAATCGTTCTTTAAAATTTCGCAAGATGGCGAAGATCCAACTCTAACTTGTTAACTTTTACTTGGTGCGATTGTCTGGCACATATCTTACTTTATATATTTCTCTGACAGTACGCCAACTGCACGATTGCAACTGGATCGTGGCGAACTGCTCCACACCGGCATCGTATTTCCACATTCTGCGTCGCCAGATTGCATTGCCGTTCCGCAAGCCGTTGATCATCATGACGCCCAAATCGTTGCTGCGTCACCCCGAGGCCAGGTCCTCCTTCGATGAGATGGTTGACGGCACTAATTTCAGACGGTAACTCTTCTTTTTCGTATAATAATATATTATGTTACATAAATATATACATACATACGCAAATCTCCCACTGGGGTAGGCAGAAATCATATACATTTACTCGCAACGCTAAGAGCAAAACAAGTCTCGTCAGATGGTTTCATTATTTTGTATTAACATGCTCCAAACAGTGGTATCCATATTAAATCAATACCGTATTTTGTCTTTTTTGCGTAGGAACCACATTGTGTGGCATTCGTTACACTCGATTAGATAATTGAATGCTACGAAATCGGTAACAATTTAATTTTTTTTGGGAATTGTGAAATACCGTTAATGAGCGTAATTTACTTATTAACTTATTAAAGATTAATTTATTAATGATGGAATAATGTTTGTTTACAATAGAGTGATCACGGATGATGGACCAGCGGCCAAGGACCCTTCGAGCGTGCGCAAGCTCTCGTTCTGTACGGGCCGCGTCTACTACGACTTGTTGAAGGAGCGCCGCGATAGGGGCTTGGAGAAGGATATTGCCATTTGCAGGTAACCACAGGCGGTTAAACTTGTGTTGGCCTGTTCAGATGTGACGCCCAGCGTACATAGTAGATTAAACCGACGGCACTGCTGTACCTGTCACGACTGCATTATTCCACGAAGTCTGAGGAGATAATAGAGTACATCACACTTATAGCCAAATACAACCTGATGGTCGAGCGCTTTGTAGTTTCGCCATAACGTAAATTTTAATTCGTTTGTAGTGAGATTGCCAACCGATTTATCTGTCGACTTTCTTCACGTAGCAAGAGTTTTGAACAAAGGGTGTCATACACGGAAGAAAAAAAAAAACAATGGAATGAAATTACTATTTGAACCGCTGTCGCCAAAACTCACACATTCATATTTTGAAAGACTATGAAATCTTGACAATGACTGGTCGTAGATAGTTATAAATTTATTAAAATTAAGAAAAAAAAAAGACTTAACGATGTTAGGAAACACCACCATGGATAATAATTAAAAGTGCGACTATAATTTTTACACTCCAAAGTAGGAAAATAAGGCATTTTTCGACTATTTTTGAGATTTTGCGGGAGGTAGTTGAGACTGAGCTTAAGTATGTGGAACTTGGCGTACTTGTGTCACGCGAACTGAGCACTTCTACTGTATTTATTGTTCTGTGGTGTCGTGTACCGGCAATTCCGAGGTCGGTCAACGGTCACCATGTAGCGCCATACATCGCCGACAAGTGCAAATTATTATTTAGTTTTTAAATTATATGTATGTTATAGTCGTCATAAAATAACATTTGACATTGACATTGTCATCGCAACGTAAATAGGGATGTGAACTAAACATATTGGTAACCATACTAAACGGTTCTCTCGAGAAATCGATTCAAAATGTTATGAGTCTGCCATCGTTTGGATTATTTTTCGGGTCATTGGTTTTCAGTTCTAGATATACAATTAACATTTATTTATGCAATATAGAGTTTAATATAAATATAAAAGTAAGTATTTTGAAACAGCAGCAACAATATCTAATTTTTTTTACAGAGTGGAGCAAATTTCGCCGTTCCCGTACGACCTGATCAAGGCTGAAGTAGCGAAGTACCCGAACGCGCAGCTGGTCTGGACTCAGGAGGAGCACAAGAACATGGGCTCCTGGAGTTACATCGAGCCACGTTTCCGCACGCTGTTGCAGAACCAGAAGCATATCAGGTAAGACTTAAACCTTTGTAATACACGTGTGATAGGAACATCATGTGATCGTACCTCCGTATCGTTTAGGCTTAAGCTTATGCGAGTGAGAGACCATTGTGTAGAGAAAAAGTACACAGACAAGGCTGTATTACTTTCCTTCTCTCGTGTAGCTGGAACTCAAGTTCAATCGAAATCAATGGATTTTTTACAGAAATACGTCGACCAGTTTAACGCACAGGGATGTTTTTAAAGTTTGTTAACTTTATATTTTGTTTTGTTAGACAACTTGCAGCTTGAATTCATTAAATCGTGCATGTTTTTTTTTTATTTAGTGCATGAGTGGACATTTTTTCATGAGTGCTAGTCTATATTTCGGGATAATTTGTCAAAGTATCGTTATTAATACATAAAGTATGGGCTTTTTGTTATACTATGGCTGGTTTCAGCGCAGCCTATGATACTCAGCTCCGATCCACCTGCATGTATGTACCACGCAGATTGATCAAGCGGACATGTGGGGTTGGAGTACTTCGCGAAATGCTCTGAAACCCGATTAAACTTAAATAAGTTGAATAACTCCACTAGTTTCCATAGAGAGGTAAAAGTATCTCTGTGTAAATAAAAAGTTGTTTCCCGTTTTAATCATACTAACACCCATGCCCTGCCATAACCTAACCTGCTGTTGATTGCAGGGCAAAGTCCCATTCACAGGAGGGTAGTTGGTTTAGCCAGCTTTTCGGCCGGTCACAGCCCGCCCGGCAAACTGTTGAGACGGACTGTGAAAAGCCACGCACCATTAGGTGAGAGTCAATGGCATGCGCTTTAGTAACTAACCCGTAACTACCATTAGGTGTTTCAAAAGAGGACGAAGCAATAGGTTTTCTGAGCTCTTGTTCATTACTGAAATTGAAAATCGCTAAATTCAGTCAGCATTCAAATACGCGATCAAATTGACTAAAGATATGTAGATTTCCATGTGGTTAAATTACAGCGTGTAACAAAAGCTCCTAACGTAAATTATATCTGACATAAATTATATCTGATGCTAATAGGTATGTAAGACAAAAATAATTTTAGCAAATAATAAATAGTTCTAAATCCGAAATAAAATATTGATACCACGTACAGTTAAGAGCAGGTCAAGCTTGATACTTTGTACTTTGGACCGTTTTTATCGTAAGCGGCATAGAGTTGGATTTAAATCTTAAGTGTCAAGTGTGAACCCTGTACCAATCTGCGATTTTTTTACTGAAGTTGTTTTTTTGTTACTTTATAACTACATTTTCTAATCACACGTCTGGCATCAATTTTGAACACTACATAATTGACATTCCACTTTGGTTTATTTTAAGGAAATGTGCAGATATTTTGAGCTCGAACTAAACGATAGAAATAGCCACTTAGCTCTTTTTGTAATTTTGGTTTTCCATTTGATCGCTTAAAATATTTTGATAAAGAATGCTAACTTCAATATGTTTGAGAAGCACATTCAATACTTTCCTAAACATTTTTCCAACAATACCTCTTGTATTGATTTATCATCTATAACGTCGTGTGCATTATAACTATTCCTCGTTTGTTTCAGCGCAATACCTTGTTTCTTGTTTAATAATATAGGACATATTATTTCGTTCACGTGGTTGGTTCTTGACCACAATAACCAGTTTCCATAAAATAAATATGATTTACAGAATTCACTTTTCCCTAAAACAAGAGTTTGATGAGAAGAAAGTGTGTACATCTGAAATGTACTACTCGAACCTTTTGTCAACTCTGGTATGATTTTTTTATTCCATCTACACTAGAAATTATCATCAATTCCCTGGATGCCTTTGAGCGGGCTGCATGTGCTTTATGATCATCTTATTATCATCATTGCAATAAATTAGTGATAATTCAAGTTGCAAGTTAAATTTTCCAAATCTCTTTAGAAATAAAAATCAAACTTCATTGCACTTCCTACGTCGTAACTCGGTACTTTATTTCTGTTGTTTCGTTTTTGGACAAGTTGTAACGTCTCAGTTAGGTATAATTTTTCTCCGATGATATTGGAACTTCTAATAGTTTTGACTACGTCGTGCTGAGCGAGGAAGCGTCGCGTTTTAGTATGGCATGTTGTGTCGTATTGTGTTCCTAGTGAAGATCTTTGATGATAGTACTAGAGTAATGCAACAGAATGTTTATGTTAACATGTGTTTCAGCTACAACGGCCGAGCGACTGCAGCGTCGCCTGCCACCGGCTCCAAGGCTGCTCACAACAAGGAGCTCAAGAACCTTCTTGACGAGTTTTGCGTACTCTAAGTCAAGTCTTAACTGAACGCCCCCCTAGCAACTTTTAACTTTGGTATTGGTCTGTTCAAAGATATAGGTTTATACAGGTTCTTTTACCTTTTATTAGAATCCAATTTATCACATTGTGCGATCTTTATAAACTGTATTTTTACGTAACGAGCTATCATCTCGAAAACGAAATTTAACTGATCGTAAAATATCGATTCTTTGACACAAGTATCGATTTAATTTATTTTAACTTCGTTACCTTCAGTATTTTGCTGTAATTCTCTTCACGATTAGGTAGAGTAGTTAGTTAAATTTTATTTATTTATTCAATGTAGCATAATATCTGACTTGTAGTTTCTACATAACTTAATTTTAATAGTAGAAGCAATGTAACTTAGAATCACGTAGTCTCCACTTGGTAAGATGATTTTAATTTTAATTTGTTTGTTTGCTTCGGTGAAACAAAACCGTACATTGTAAAATTAGGAATAGCGCTAATATTGCGCTGGTTGTGTTGATTTTGTACATATTAGTGTGAACATTTATTTTTGTACTTTTATTTTACGTAAATCAAAGTTTTTTAATTGTAACGGGTTTTAAGTTCGTACGTTCCTTTTGCTAGTCCGAAACGATTATAAATTGTTCGTGTACGATACATACACAATTGTGTGAAGCCTATGTAATTTTCTTTTGTCTTTACAATATTGCGATCACAAAAATTATCTTGCAGGTAAATTGTCCATACTTTATTGAAGCGATAATAATGTAATGTAAATTACATGCCACGTAAATGATACGATAAATAACATCTTACAAGTTGAAAGACTATATAATAAAAACAACAAAAAAATGGAAAAGAAAATAATAGTAAACGCCGCCCCACAAATTTATGTATCGAAGAAATTGAAGATAGGCAACAGTGAGGCTGTGGAAACAAACATGTATTTTTGATATGATCTACACAACGGTTTCTCTGAGTACACTGAGTACAAAATTCACCATAACACCGCTTAGCAACGTTTCTAAAACGTTTTTGTTGTTTTCTGACGAGACTCGCAAAAGCTATTTGTACATAACATATTATGACTTCTCATGGCACTAGTTCTGAACTAAATAGCACTAAAGTTATTATATCTATGTAATTACTTGTTAGTGGTACTAAGGTCGTTATATTTTGCAACCAACCGACCCCTGTACGTGCGCCAATCTGCGAAATTGAAACCGCAAAGAGTGGAAACATCTTTTCTCACTCAGATTGTAGATTTACTTCGCTTGTAGTGACTGTCGTTTCAAACGGCACTTGTAAGGAGTAACACCAACGTCCAATGCTTTGTAAAAACCAACGCGTATTATTATCTTCTTAATCTTCGAATTAGTGTCTTTTCGTAATACTAAATTAATGTATAATAAACAGTTTCACTGATCTGATGGTTAAGTAATTGAAAATGAGAAAATGCGTAATGTCAAATTTATGAATACCAATTTGTCAGTGAAAATATATTGTTAATTTTCGTGCGGTATATTAATTTCTACTCTGTATTTATACGCATGTTTAATATGCACTATTTTTCTGTTAATTTGGCTATTTTGATGTTTATATGTATTTGGTAGTAGCTCAGGGCGGTAGGCTAGGAATGTATGGTGGTAAATAAGATTGATTGTTTGAATGGCTTGTCTGGTAGGAACATACTGAGCCAATTTATTGCTATGCTAGTTTGAAATAGTTCATTTACAAATAAATACTACACAATATTATAACAAAGTTTCATTTAAACCCTTCGGAAGCCCTACATTTACTAAAATAGTTCATCGCAAATACTGAAAAAGTGATAATTTTAGATGACGAGAAAGTCTTCACGTGGTACCATTAAATTAAAAGCGCAATACATATACGTCCTTGACGGGTTCGCGGCTCACCGCGGAGTTGGAGCACTTTCAAGATTGTTATCTGGCGCTAGTCTCATTTCAGCTCACAAAGCGCTCTATTTATAAGCCGCTTGGCCGGCCAGGCCACACGAAAAGGTGCGAAGATTAAAGATGGTATCAGATCCAAGTGCGTTTGCACTTCACGCGAGACACTTCAAAGACGCTTGTTTGAATAAGCGCTGCGTATTGTCGGACTTTTTTCTAAGATGCGGGCTTTTAATCTCCGACCTCCATGCGGGCTGCGTTAATTCTACATAAAAATATTTTTACATTTTGTAGTGAGTGATGCCTCGTCGTTACTTCGCATTTGTTTACTGGTGCATAACGAGGTCCTTATTAGGGCGTTAGTTGATGTGATTATAGCAAAGTAGGTATAATTACCTTTTCAATGTACGATTACTTTTATCACCGTTACAAGTTACTCAATACAAAACGAATTGAACGTACAAAAGGTATAACACACAATTTTCTCTAGACGCTTTTCTACAGAAATGTATTAAATGACGAATGGGAACTCTTAAAATATCTCATGTCAATTTCCAAAGAATAAGGAATAAAATAAAACGAATTGAGAAGAAAGACGTAGTACGCGACTATTTATCTCGACCTCGGTTGTACCGCAAAGAGATTTCGCTTTAAACTAAAATGTCATCCTCGAAGACTACTCCGTAGAAGTATCATACCACTTTGTTGTTCCCCTCGGCGCTTAGTCCTTTGTTTTCTAAAACTCCCTGAGCTCCTTTAATACTTTGTAATGGCGGGACAAATTCTGTGTCTTGTAAGCTGTCTGGCGGCGAGCGAGTCTAGATGAGCCGAGATATTCATAGGTACTACTCTTATATGCTCCTGTGTGAGACGTTGTTGCACATATGTGGAGACTGTGTTTTGTAGAGCAGTCATTTGTTTCATTTTTCATAACTCCCTTAAGAGCTTGTCGAGGATGCAAAATGTACGCTGCGGATTACAATCTTTGGATATCACATTTTATTATTAATTCATGTTTATATTTTAAAATTGGAACCATTAAACAAACAGATTTTTTATCTCTCGTAATGTTTCTTATACACGAGTACGATCGTCATAATATGGTGGCTATATTAAAACTTTTGAGTTTTCTAAGCTTGCTTGTGTTTTCTAAGTTCGTGTACCCTTTATCATTCTTTGTATTCGTTAAAAAAGTGCTTGGTGTAGTTTAATGTATGGCGCGGTTGCGTGCGTGTGAGCCGTCGTACTTAAGGAGATAGCATCTTTAATCTTCACACCGTAGCACTGAAAAGTTATTCTTTCTGAGAACACACTGGTGGAGGAAACATGCTAGTAATACATAATTTTGCGCTCATTATCTAAGAATGTAATGATTGTTTTCATATAATTTTAGCCTAGTTCTTTCTTTAGGTGTATGTATTTACCGACTTCAAAAAAGGTGGAGGTCCTTAGCTCGACTATTTTTTATTTATGTTGCGCGATTAATCCGACATTTTGTGAACCGATTTCGACGAGTCTTTTTTGTTAGAAAGGGGATTCCTCAGTAGTGGTCTCATTCACATTTGAAGAACATTCCATCTATCAAGGGTGGCGAACTGGGGGATGAATCCGGTTTATTTGATTTCACCCACTTTCCGTTAACGGATTTCAATAAAACTTGGCAAACAGATATATTTGCACAAACTTGTGAGTTTGGTTGTTTATATAAAAATGTATAATTATTGATCATCTGATGTTCTTTTCTCTTAGAGGATGGAAAAAAATATCCTTAAGTCTTTTCGTCACAATAGCTGTCATAGTTATATCGGATCTTAGGGCGCGTTCCCATTATGTCGTAACGTTTTATTTATCGTTGGACGACAGACGCGTCTAGCATGTTCCCATAACTATATTGTCGTGGATATTTATTTTATCTTTGAACGATTGTCTTGTCTAGCTGTTTCCACTAGACCGTGACGACAATTTATTGGTTCACAGCAGCCGCCTTGTCGTTTGCACGACAGAATTGTTTGAAGCTGCGATTATTTGTCTTCACATTTTTGTCGTGATGGTTTGTTTATCGTCTGACGACTGTCGTACTAGCTCTTCCTATGGTCACGACAGTCTGTCGTCGTAACATCAACGTGAACGACAGTTAATCGTGTTATTCTATTTGAGAACAACTTAATTTAAATATACAAAGCACGACACTTTAAACTGCACGACTATCGGTTGTCACGACGTAATGGGAACGAGTCCTTAGGAAGTTGTGGTGAATTAATCCACGCTGGACCACTAAACAGTTGACAACAATTATCTGTTTGTATCATATTGATTGTCCAAATATCATATAGAATAAATTTGTAGTCACGAGTATACGGTATACGGTCGACAAGTGTAGGTATGATGTAAAACTCCTTCATCTTTGTGTGGATTCATTAAGAGAGCGTAGTAATTTATATTTTAATATATACGAGACAACTCGTGTGATACACATTTTTCTATTTTTTTTCCTACTGATTTGGCGCAAATGGGTCAGTACATCAAACCGTGTGTTAATGCCTCTATAGTTTCTTTGGTCTCCTCGGTCTCGACAACAGCTCGTAACTCGTCATTATTCACATTAGTTCATCTAGTTGTACATACCTAAGGTTCATTTGCTGTGTTAAAATTTCCACTGCTGCGGAATCAGGTAAATCATAAACATTATAGTGCGTTCATTAGATGTGTTCGCTCCATGCACGTCATTAAAGTTTCGAGTGGTTTGTGCGGCATTAGTGCAACGTCGGAAATGATATTCAAAAATTACATTAATTTTAATTGTATCTGTGTTTGATTTCAAAGCAAAATCAACCAAAACGAGAACAAAAGACTGGTGTCGAAATTTTAATTGAAAAACATTAAAAAACAAGGTCTTTATTTCCAATTAAATTGGTCAGAATCTGAAATGAACGAAAATTTTATACTCTAACCTCTATAAAGTGAGAACTTATTGTAAAAAAATATTTTGAGACACAATAATACAACTAAATACCTACTTAAGTTGGAGAACGAGATCTAGTTATGCTCTACTTATACGATTATACCCATAAATCGCGAACCCACCTTTGTTATTAAGTACAATGGAGCGTTAATTCTACGCTTTTTTATCCTGTCATACTGTCCCATAATATTTTTATTATTATTTAGCACATTGCGGTTGGAATCACTCTACAATGCCCTGTTCAGACTATGAAAGCTTTATAAAAAGACTACCCGCGCCTTTGTGAAAGCATTGGAGCGCACCTACCTATTAATTCCTTTCTACGGAGGAAATATAAAGCTCTTTTATGTACCTGTTTTCCTGTATTAGAGAGATAGAAATATTTAATATAAAATATATTCGTGGCTCATGTCTAACTTTAGTATTGTTAAAGCAATCAAAATGGTTACCCTGTGGCCTTTCCGGGTTGTTTTCCAGTTTGTGAAACCCAAAACTTTTTCCGAGTTTTGTTTCAGTAATTTTGTTTGGTATTCAACTGCCTCGAACGTGTTCTGTGATAATAATTATGATGTCTATAAATATGTATATACGTGTTATAGCTTTTAAGAAATAATTTATGGTTTGTTTTGCTTAAAAATAATTTATTTCTTTTACGTATAAATAGTAATGTTTTTGAAACTATCGACTATATGTGGGGTAGTAATAAAAGCTCCAAAAAGTAAATTAAAAATGAGCTTGTTCAAAATATGAATATTACTGCTGTATTTACCAAGTTACTGAAACTCTTATGCAAATAAACAAACGAATAAAATACTGAAAGTTCTGAAAAACCTTATTGACGTAGTATTACTATACCATTTTAATTTATATTTTACCGAAAACTAGTTAGCTATTTTTATCGGAAACGTTTGAAAGCGGACTTACACATATACATTTCACAAACTTGTTAAACTATTCCACCAATCGGAAATACTATTATGATTGAGAACACGAACTCCTAAGAAATATCAATATTTACTTATAATAAATCATTATATATTATAACGCTACATACTGAAAAAAAATCTTAAAATTACATTATACATATACTTGACACTAAACGGATGGGGATGATTGCAAATGAATAGGTGAGGGAAATTAGTTTGTGTCCAGAAAGACTTATCATCATCATCAACAAATTTATACGTCCCACTGATAGACACTGATCTCGCCTCAGGCGAGGGTTTAGGCCATAGTCCGCCACGCTGCAGCGCCGGCCTAATGCGGGTTGGGGACTTCACACGTTTTCCGAGCGTGGTGAACCTTCTTCGACGCTCAGGTTTCATCACGATGTTTTTCTTCATCGAAAAGCTCATGGCATCTAAATTTCGCATATAAATTCTGAGAAACTCTGAGGTGAGAGCCCGGATTCGAACCGTCGACCTCTGCTTGAGAGGCGGTGAGTCAGACCATTAGACTACCACGTCTATATAACATTATGATACTGATAGCCTTGTTGTTAAAGCTAAAATAAAAAAATGTCAAGATGGCGTCGCGTTTCTAACTCGCACGACGACGCGTCGTCATCGCGGGCCGAAACGGTAATAATTATTTTTACTAGAATAATAACGCATAGAATGATAGTTTCATATCAAACGAACTGTCACAAGTGAGGCAAAAACCAAATTCATGTAGGCGTAAGCAACTTGTAACTACGCTCGTCGGCACGCACACAAATATACAAATAATGATGCCATGGAATAACATTTCCCTCAAAAGTGGGGAAATTGTATCTTGCTTAACTCATCATTAAGTTAAAGGTGCCTACAGATTTGCCCGACATTGTCGATCAGGTGCCTACAGATGTGCTCGGTTTTGTCCATGAAAAACGAATATAGCACTTATTTGTAAATCCAAGATGGCGGGCACGATTTTTTCAAAAAAATGCAATATGGGTATTTTCGAGGCATTTTCGAGGTATTTGGGGATGCTCATTACGAATATGGCACTCATTTCTAAATCCAAGATGGCGGACACGAGTTTTCAAATAAATGCAATATGGGTATCATTTTCGAGGTACTTGGGGGAGCTCATTACGAATGTGGCACTCATTTCTAAATCCAAGATGGCGGGCACGATTTTTTCAAAAAAATGCTATGTGGGTATCATTTTCGAGGTATTTGGGGATGCTCAATGTGAATATGGCACTATTTGTAAATCCAAGATGGCGGGCACGATTTTTCAAATAATGGCAAGTTGGGTATCGTTTTCGAGGTATTTGGGGGTGCTCATTACGAATATTGCTTTTGTTTGAACTGTCGTGTTTGCCATCTTGGATTTAGAAATTAGTGCCATATTTGTATTGAACATTCCCAAACATCTCGAAAACGATACCCAACTTGCCATTATTCGAAAAATCGCGCCCGCATCTTGGATTTAGAAATAAGTGCCATATTCGAAACCTAAAACCGAAAATGCCATAAGCAAACATTAAAGAAAATAACTGTTAAAATAGATTAAAAAATCGCTTAAGAATGTTCCCCTTTTAAGAAAATAAAATATTTTAATATAAAATATTTCGCTTGAGTTACGAAAAGAAAGACATATAATAAGCTATCAAAGTTGTACTGGTGGTGCCAACACTATAGTAGAAACAAATACATAAGTACTGTAAATTTGTTGCAATATGTGCTCCAATTCAAATAAAATTAAAATAAATAATTATTCAATAAAGCATGAACGCAGAGCCGTTAAAAGTATTATAAAATAATTAAGTGTCCCAATCACTTACAGGAGTTAACGAAAACATTTAATGTTTATTAAAGTAAATATTAGTTCAAGATGCGCAAATAAATCTAAATTACAGGCACCACTAAAATTTACGTAATATAATTATTTTGATACAGAATAGCAAAATGGGGAGAAAAAAAATTCGTTACTTTGCAACACTTTCGTATCTTGTTGCCGCGAAATTATTTTTCTGTTTTAGTGAATATTTACATAAAAATATGAGTTGAAACGCATTACTTACTTGTGGAATGCGATGTTAGTGTCTATTTTATGTTTGTCTGTTGTATTTTTACACCCATTTACCGCACATTTCGTCATTTTTAGCAAAAAATTTTGGAGCTGTTCGCGGTGCAATATGACCTTGAGCACTAACAGCCCGCGCGCTCCTGAGACGCGTTTGGAACCCTCTAACTTGCCTCACTTAGCGTGTGCGGGCTAGGTTTCTATGCGTTATTATTCTAAGTATTTTTATTTAAATTGATAGTTAAATGAGTAAACCTGTAACGAATAATGTAAATTAAGTTGGTTACTAGTGGTAAAAAAAAATTAGAGAAGAATATATATTTTCACTAAGTTACTTAGTAGGTTTCTATCAGAAGTTTAATTGAAGTGTGAAGTACAGTTTTAATACAAATGGAAGTAGAAAAATGTGAGGTTTATTTACAGTATAGGTCCAATTATTCTCTATCAAGAAAAAAATAATCCATCTGCAGGTACTTGCAGCTTTACGAGTAAAAAGGTGGCAAATTTTTAGATTTGTTGTTTATTTTTTAACACAATATACTAGTTTCTACTTAACTTTCGTATTATTGTTATAACGCTCTCTAAATTACACTAAAATTAATTTTTCTTTAGTCGTAGCTCATGTATTCTGTTAAAAAAGCATATAAAAAAGTTAGCAATTTTGCCGCACCTTTACTTACAAAGCCACAAGTACATGCAGACGGATTATTTTTTTCTATATAGAAAATTATAGGAACTATACTATAACTAACCCACGCACATTACATTTTCGTATATTTTGAGATAAAAAATAAAATGTATATTTCTCCATACAAAAAAAATAAAAATTTTGTTTTTCTCCGAAACTATCAACTTTTCAAGAAATTATACAAATAAGAATAAAATAAATTAAAAAAAATTAAAATAAAATAAGAATAAAAGTTGTTAGGAATGTTATCTATCACTTAAAAAAACATTAGCTCGATACTCCACAAGTTATTCGTATGTTCAAGAATTATCAATTTGGGCCCATTGTGCGTCGCGGCGCGTCTTGTCTTTCAACTACAACAACCTTTCAACCAAAATCAGCGCGCGACGACGCTCGCATTGGTGCGCCCGGATCACAATATGGTCGGCGTCTGATGCCTCACTGCGCTCAAGTGACGTGGCGACGAAGCCACTCGACTGCATCCAAAGGTCGATGCCCGTTTCCATATTTGCGTAACATAAATTTGTACCTTAATTATGGGAAAATAGAGATGAATATACTATAGGCGAAAAACATGACGCGTCGCGATGCTTCGACTCTGCGCCAGTGTGAGTTGAGCCTTCAATGTCTTTTTTTACTGTTTTTTTTCTAATCGTTCCAAAATATAGGTTATCTGATATTTACGTTTTAAATGGTTACAGTATTTCAATATGTAAGTACCTACCTACCTAAAATATAATTTTTTGAGATAATAATTTGTAGCAAATACCTAATAGGAAGTAATAATTTGTCGCTAATGTACCCAAATATCAATAAATAATACGCATATTCAATTTTTTTTATGATATGAAGTAACGGGACGAACAAGTCGTGCGGCTGATTGTAAGCTCTACGCCTGTCCATAACAGTTGCAGTGCAACTCAGAGCTTTAAGTCGCAAAGATCTGAGGGGCACTTCCACTGCACCCATCACCTTGAGACGTAAATTGACAAGTTCCATGTGCCTGTAATTTCACTAGCACCCTTACACTTTAACTTCCTAAATTCCGATCACTGCTCATTTATAACGCAGCTTATTATTATACAGTTAGCCATAGTTAGCTGTAATTTAATTTGTTTTTAGTTACTTTTATTATTTCCCCTATACATACTTAAATGCCATCGAAAAGTTTTTGCTTTTTACGCACCCACTACGCATTCTGTAATCCTGTCAGCACTTTTGCCCCGGAAACTGAGTTATGTGTTTTTGTATTGTTTGTCACGTTCCTGGGGTCAAGAGGGATTTTAATTTTTTACTTTAATTTCTACCAACGTCTTAGAAAAGAAGTTAAATTTCGTTTGAACTTGTATAGAAAATTAGTAATAGAGAAAGATAAACAGAACTTAAAAATATTGTCACTAGCAGGGGCGAGTGTTTCCTAGGCTATTGAAGTAGCAATAACAAAAACACTCGAGGCCGTCGTCACACGTCTACCCGCAGCTGTTGCGGTCCCGTAAAAAGACCGAAATTGTCCTCTTTGCGTTCTGAGTGAGGCGTAGGATGGAATCCCAAGCAGCTGTCTTTGAAACATATCCCTTTATATCTCATAAAAAGAGATGTTTACTGAACCTTTTACAAACTAATGCACATAATATGAGCCTTTTGTTAGTCAATTCGACTCTAACACGAGATTTGGACTGTACTAACTAGATCAGTTATCAGTTTATCACTGACCTAGTAACCGGGTATCGTTTGTATAGGCATTAACTGTAAATTATAAGAATTGTAAGAAAATAAATATTATAATAACGCACACACTAAATAATATTAGTAAGTAGGTACGCACTGTAGCGTATGTAGGTGCGGAGGCAACTCTTATAATAAATACTAACTAAATCAAGGTTTTGATTTATTACTTAATATACTTAAAGTCTTTAACTGTCGAAGTTCATGATAAATTGGATTTGTTGACCTAATTTTAAATGTCGACTTTAATTATTTATATAATTACCTACCAACGATCTCGCGGTTAGTTTTATTTACACTCGAAGTCATAGCATTTTTGTCGTAAGTTCTGATCGTTTTGATGCACGACTAATTCTCTAATTGAGTGACAATTAGAGCTTGAATGAATTCAGATAAAAATACAATTTATTTCACAAACTTGAATACTCGACAATGTTTAGGCTTATGCGCATTTTAGTATCTGTCGCTGCTGAATCATTCAATCTGACATTTAATTAACGGGATAGTCGTTTTACTAAACGGCGCTATTCAATCAAAGCCTTAACTGACGAGTATTTTTTTACAATATCAAGTGACGGGACGAACAAGTCTTGCGACTGATGGTAAGCTACACGCCGTCCATAACAGTTGTAGTGCCACTCAGAGCTTTAAATCGCAAAGATTTGAAAATCACTCCCGCTGCGCCCGTCACCCTGAGACATAATTTGACAAGTCCCATGCGCCTGTAATTTCACCATCACTCTTACTTTTCAATACCGGAACGCAGTAATGCTTGGTTGCAGAAATTAGTTAAGGTGGCAGTACTTCTCTGGACGAACTCTTTCACAAGGAGCTCTACTGCTACAAAAAATGTATTTAATATAACATACAATACAATAGTAGATTGTACAACAAGTGCATAAAACGCGTGATTTTACCCGAGACGAGTATAGAGTGGATACTTAAGTCGAAGTAAAATGGATTTTATGAACGAGTTATACACTCTGCTTTTCACTTCGATTGCGAGGAAATTGAACAGCAATATTACAAATAAACGATTATTTAATTAAAATTGAATGTAAAATTATAACAATTAGACATATTGAATGTGATGGCTTTTTTATTTTATGCACTAGAGCATAAAATCCTATTTTATGCACTAGAGCACAAAATCCTATTTTATGCAGCCTACACCCAGCATAAATACGAGCTTTAAGAGCATGAGAAGTGAAAAGTATATTAAACACCCTTCTTGCCCGTGGGTCACCTTAGTTATCCAATATGCTTTTTTCAATTGTTTTCAGTTATAATCATATTGTTATCGTGAAATTATAGATACAAGATTATAATGAGACTGTACATAATATGACGTAATTTTTGCATGGACATTTAAAAATAATTTACCATAGGAATTAAAATAATATTCATTTACTGCAACATTAATTGAATGGCGTCGTTTAGTGAAACGGCTAGAAAACAATTTAATGCGGCAGGTATGTTGGCAAGCACATTACGTTTTGACTAAATCTTATTCGTGTAGGTATGTACCTACTTCAAAGTTCCTGAGATTTGCTACCTAATCGCGCATTCACGCGTTATCTGAGTCTAAGTTTGTTCTGTTACCTTGAAATCCGATTATTATGTATCGTACCGAAGTTTACCTTGAACCTATCCAGTAGGTAACATATAAGTATATGTTTAATGTATTGTACAGGACATGTCGGGTCGCGTACGAGCGAATAGCATGTCGGTGACATTCATCCCTATAGTTGAACAACAAAGGAGTCAGATTTGTTGTGTTATAATGTCGTTGTATTTTACAAAAGGTCCGCCTATTGTTTCAGTTTACTATGTAAACATATTACTGGACTTTTTGTATACAATGCTGTAAACTTGTTTACTTACAGTTGTCGCTAGTTTTAGTTTTTTTTATAATATCTAGTGATGGGACGAATAAGTCGTGCTCGCCTGTCCAACAGTTGCAGTGCCACTCAGAGCTTTAAATCGCAAAGATCGGAGTGGCACTGCCACTGCGCCCGACACCTTGAGGCAAAAGTTGACACACCTCATGTGCCAGTAGTTTTATTGCATCCTTACCCTTAAAAACCGGAAGACTGTAATGCCGACATTACTACTTGGCGGCAGAAATAGGTAAGTTTAGTAATAGGCAGTTAAAACTATAATGCGAGACAGTTTAAGTGACATCTAACAATTCATTATTTATGTGAATAAGTGAAATCTGCCCGACGCTGTGCAAAGTAAGATTACAACAAACGACTTTAAAATACGACAGATATTTCTAAGCAATTTAGACCTAATTAGGGTGAAACTCAAGCTATATTGCGGCTTCAAGAACAAGTCTCAGTTATAAATGGCCTTTTAAGATGTTAAGGGAACGCCGAGATAAAAACTTGGGATATTCAATACTTTTATCAAGAGTATCCTTGGGGAGACATTCGGAGCTCTTGCACCTTACAGCTGAGAGTTCAGTTAACGCCAGTATCGCATTTACAAAATTCTAAAATAACGAAATGCATAATTAATGGCCACAGAGGTTTAACAGAATACTCTAGCGTGATTTGTTCTGACGCTTAAGATTTTGAACTTCTTAACAAGTTTGGAATGTTTCGTAACTGCATATATAATATTTTTATTTTTAACGTTGTAGCGGACTGTATCAATGGTTTCGGGTGGGAGCTAACAAAGTGTGAGCAAGATGAAAGCAAATTTAGTTACAGTTTATTATTTGCTACAAAAACACGTACAGCTATCAATCCAAAACAAAAGGCGCCAAAAACACAATTAAGTTTAGAATTTAAATATAAAACAAACCTAAAAAGTCATTGACCTACCAACAAATAAAAAGTCTATAAAATTTATGTATGTACAAAAGAGATTTGTAGCGACCGCTGCGATTCGCTACAAACGTTAATTATGTGAGATGACAGTTCTAAATTCGCTATGTTTTCAGATGTCGACTAAATATTTTAAAAATTTAATTGATATTGGTTCCAAAAAATTTCAAAAAAAGGTATCAATTATATATAACTGAGATTTTGAATTTTGAATTTTGAATTAGATACCTTTGAGGTATTATTTGGAAAATATTTTTCTGTGTGGGTTGGCAACACAGTACCTCTTCGAATTATTATTCCTGTACCCACGTTCTTGTTAATGTAATTCAATTTTCATCTTCAACATAACGATGGTTTCACAGAGCAGACTTAACGAGATGTTAAAGCGACTCAAAGAAAAAATGATAAAAAGTTTTCCGCCGCGGCACCAATATCGGATAGGGTGCGGGGGCATGGTGCGAGGGGCTGGACGTGAGTCCGTTCTTCTGTAAAAATAAAATTTGTAAAAGACTCGTTAAAATTCTTGAAAAATTCTTCTTTGATAAATTACACTTGTAATTCGATTCTATGAATAAAAAATAAACCTGTCCGCGCAGATTAGAGAAGGTACCTTTACGAACTTCGTATAAGTACAACTATTTATTTATCGACTTTAGTTGCTCACTTATAAACGAACTTCATTTTTTCCTAATTGAATAACTCGTACGTGTAAACTTTTGAACTCCTCTATCACTGACGTAAAGAAAGCTCAAGTATTAATAAAAGGATTGGAAGAAATGTGCCAAATCTATTATTACAGATATCTCAATTCCGTCATTACCATAAATTCTCTTTGAAGATATTGTGGCTGGAAGATCCTCGTCGATAATTCAAGGTTTGAATAATTCAGCAGTCGTTTTAGGATAATTCCCAAATTGAAGGTTTCACGCTACGCGGCTGACTGTAATGAAGTGAACTTTTTGCTCCATCAGTTGGTCCTGTCGTACGAACCGGGAAAATGCCTACTTATTGCAAACGGTTATGCGACAAAGGGACTCTATGTTAAGTAACGTGATACGACGCTTCTTACGTTAATACTCGAGCTGACACGACACTATCAGTGTAAATACGTTAGGCAGAAGGGGTGTGAACTTTCCAAATACATTATCTGTATTAAGTAGGTAGCTTTAAAACGTCGTAACTTTTGTAAGCGAAGTTAAAGTTAATTCGGTTCGTCTGTTGTTAGACTATTAGATCATTTTAAGATTTATCGACGCAGAGTTAATAAATAAATATAAAAACAAAAGAATGATGTCAAAAGTGATTTGATAAAAGTATTAACTTTCAGTTACTTTTTATCTCTCCCTTCGATCTTGATTTAACGTCCTTTGAGGTCATTACTGAGGCTCACCGGAATGGCTTCGCTTAATGAAGTCGTGAAAGAAAATTGAGTTTAGTTAAAGGGGCGAATTTAATTCGATTTCAAACTTTTTGAATGAATGTCTGAGTTTAAGAACGCTCAAGAAGCCGCAAAATAAGATGGGAGCGAAAAATGGAACTGTCGTTGGTGGTTAATTAAAATTAATTATTCACTGGCTTTTTAGATAGATTGCTAGACGTCTTCATTACAAATCGTTCCAACTTAGATTGCTATTCTCCGAGTTGATTCTATTAAATTCTGACAATATCTGTGGCCTTAATACTGCTTATTCTTTCCGGTTTTCGTTTTAATGAGTGTCAGAAAATTTGTTGGTTCGCCTGCGGGAATACGTAGCAAGTCGGTTTGACATAGGTCACAGCTCTGTAATAAACGGTCGCAAATGGACAAAGAGTTTCAAATTTTTCACGAGTACGATATCGTCACATATTTATTATTATATAAAGTATTTCCTTCTACATACTTGTAGTGGTTCTTAGAGCAAACACGCGTTCGTAAAACGCGCGTTTGCATCGCTACACTTGCGATTTATAGTCGATTGCATCGATGCAAACGCGCGACTGCATCGATACAGTCGCGCGTTGCATTGAATCATTATGTACGAAAAATTTTATAGGTTTATGCACATTGTTTTGTTTTGTTAATTGTAAATTTAAAAGTGAAATTAATACATTAAATAAGTTAATTAGTTAATTTAAAATGTGCATCGCGTTTGCATCGTGTTTGTATCGCGTTTGCATCGCTGTTTAAAGTCGCCATGTGTAACCACTCTTAAAATGTTTCTGATCTCTCTATTAGCACAATTCTATTAATTCTTACTAATTTTCAAATTTTAATTTAGATTCCCTCCGTTAATGTAAACTTTATAACGGATATACAACTAGGTGCTGAAATCTATCTACTGAACGAATCTGTAGCAACTCATCACAAAGGTACTTGTATGACGTCGCCACCAGCACGCGAACTTCCGACGTTTTAACTAGCGCAAAGTTGTTAAGCCCCCATTGATTTTATAACAGCTTGTGCCGTGTGTCGGCGGCGCCACCAACTTAAGGTCTTTAAAAAGCAAGCCTTAGAAAACTTAGATAGTTTAACAAAAGTAGTTTGCAATGCAAGTAGTTTAGGTGTGGATATTATAAGATTTTCGTAACTAACGCGATAGTTATTGTTATTTGTACCGAAAATGCTATAGGGACATTTGACAGCTATATATTTACAAACTTAGTACATGTACAACGAAGGTTGTGCAATTACTCTGAGTATTAAATTTATGAATCGCTCTGCATCACAACGGCAAAAGTTAAAAATTAGACCATCTACTTTACTTTTACCTTTTCCTGTTCGTACTTTCTTTGTATCGTATCATTGAGATGGGTGGTTCTTACGGATAGACAGAGGCTTTTAAGCTAATTGTATCTAATTAGAAAACTAGCAGATGTCCTCAGCCGGTTTGCTATAGCGTAAAGGGGAGTTAACAGAAAAGCTGGGTTATTAAGCACAAGCGTGTATCTTCAAAAACTTTTCGTTTTTATTTCTGTTTATTCCGCGGAATAAGTGTCCTCAATGTACACTATTTAATTTTTTTCACAATTAAGTAGGTATTATAATTTTTAACAGGAAAACTTAATAAAATGCAGCAAATAAAACAGTGAAACGATATTTCAAAGTATTGTTGCTTAGTGCTAAATATCTAAATACATAAAGACTTCATTACTATTTAAGGCTGGAGAGGCGGCGGTCGTGGGGCGGCTGATACAGGTGGCTGCGGCGTCCTCCTACCTACGTCTATAAACTGTATTCTATGCGCCGGTGCAATGGACACATTTTACTCTCTTTACCGTCTGATAAAGTCCGACAGTCCTTTGTTCTCAGCGCGGTTCTTGAAAATTTAAAAGCGGTCCTTGCAGTAAATTCGCGTTCAGACGTCCGGACCGAGATACCGACCGATGAATAAATTATTTTCACACACATGCACATTGAACTGTTCGGGTCAACTGTTTTAATGCGTATAATTGAATTTTCCCTGGCAGTGTGTATTTGTACTGTTAATCCTTTATACGGGTAGGCTAATTATTCCTATAGGGAACGTACTGCATTTGAATAATTGAGAAGTACCCTAAAATTTTCAATATAAAAGCAGGACAAAACAGATTAGGTAAGAACCTCCAAAACCTTTAAGGGTATTACTGAAACACTAGAATTTTAATAATATTACTGAATCAGAAAAGCGTACGAAATCTAAACATTCTGTGCGAAAATGGGAAAAGAATATACGTAAAAGTGTACAAATCGAAGCCGACAGTCAAGCAAGATAGTTTATAGAAAACAAAAGTCGAAGATGGAAGAAGATAGTTACTGTCTACTGGACCCTATAATAGCAGAAAACGATACAATAGCGACGGCCTATGCTTTTTCTGTGGAGTGGCGATGATGATGAAAATGTAACAATATGACATGGGCATTAAAATTATTTTGTTTTGTCATCAAATATTGTTTGGATTTCAGTGCATCGCAGTTGCGTATCTTTATTCCAAGAAAAATAAATCAATAGTATCTAACAAATTTTTAAAGCAAATGTGCTTTTCGACCCATTACTTGTATAATAAATAACATTATGCGATATTTACCATGTGAAATCAGAAAATAATTGTTTCCAGTAAAAATAAACAACAGTTTTTAGTATTTTTGTCTGTTTGTCTATGCGTTTGTTCACGTCTAACTCCACAAAGAATTTGTATGTGGTTTTCAATAATAATTATATTAAAATAAGCTTTAGTTAATATTTAATGGATGTTTCATTTAAATTGGTTGACAAATAAAAAAGATAACATTATATAAATTTAAAAGCGTTATTCGCGCGCGCTCGATATGACGCGTCCACAGTTCACTATACGTAGACACTGCGTGCGTAGACACAATATACCTAGCTTCTGTATTCAAACTAGATTTTAATGTTACCTAAAATTAATTTAAAATTGTATTATCTTTAAGTGTACTTATTCGATATTATAACAAATTGACAATTTAGAAGGTTATCTGTAACTGTAGCTACTTATTTTTATGTTCGAGCATATGAAATCGCGTGGACAGGATTATTTATTATTTTAAAAAAGAAAATTAGGTAAACAAAATTATATTGTAATCCTTTTGTTACATTGTCTAAATACAGCTGTTAATTTATACTCAATCTTAATAGATAATTTCACAAAACTTTTTTTTGTAAATAAATCAAAATTCAATGTCATACTTAGACAGATTTGTGATTTAGATAGATTTGTGACAGATTTGTCACGTTTCTCTCAATGTTTGCGTTTTTTCGTTCCAAGGCTCAATTGGTGCGATATTTGCCGATCCTCTTCGCAGGACCCGATAATATACGGTGTCCGTGTTTACCTGATGCCTTTCTTATTTTCGTTCAGAGCAGATTTACGTCCGCCCGCCAGCATGCACATTTATTTACGGAATACTGAGAAAAGAGCTACGGGCACAGTTGTGCGGCATTAATCGTATTTAATAAGCTTAGTTTTTATAACAAATTCTATTTATTTTGTCTTTTATGAGCCATATTTACACTGCTTATATTAGTTAAATGGAAACTGAGGTATATAAATTTCGTTACAACTGAGTCTACGGTATAAAGGCGAAATTGAAGTTCTATAAGTTTATACCAATTGTACAACTTTATCCGAGGTACGACAAACAGTTAAGCCTGTCTTATTGTGTGGCTGCTTCACATATTATGTCGAAACAGGTCGGTACAGTATGGTTTCAAGAAAATACGACGCTGCTCTCACGGTGCCGGCCGATAATACCGATCATACTGTGAGCCCCGACTCGCATTCCGGCACGCGTAGCATCGCTTCTCAAGCCAGATTGTCTGCTCTAAAGTGGCATTAAAATTGTACTGGTGCACTTGGATAGAACGCTTCGACAGTGGGTGGTAAGGGGGTCTGGAAAATTGTTATGCAGCGTTTTTCCAATCTTACAATAGCTGCTTTTACTATGAGGACGCTTCGAATAATTTTGTAATGCTTTTCAAAACGATTTATTCCATTGATAGGTGTAAGGCCGCGTTCCCATTATGTCGTAACGTTCTATTTAACATTAAAGGACTGTCGCGTCTAGCCTGTTATCATATCACGACTATCTGTCGTGACTATGTCGTAGAATTTTTTTATCACTGAACGACAGTCATGCTTAGCTGTTCTCACTGAAACGTGACGGCAATTTCACGGCAACCACTTTGTCATTTGCAGATATGAGACAACGATAATATAAAACGTGACGACAATAGTAACTGCGATCATCTGTCGTGACGTTTTATTTGTCGTCAGACGACTGCCGTTCTAGCTCTTCCCATTGTCTTAACAGTCTGTCGTCGTAACGTCAAAAAAGTCGTAAACGACAGTAAGTTGTGTTGTATATGTGAACAACTTCATTTAAATATACAAGTCACGACACTTTAAATTGCACGACTAAATTTCGTCTCTACATAATGGGAACGCGCCATAAGGGTTTATTTCAAATTGCATTAAAAAATATCTTTATTTTATAGAAAATCAAATTTTATTAAAATCAGTTTGAAATCCTCAATTAGACTAAATATTGTCGCACTAGTAAAGCAAAAGTTCCTAAAAAGAACGAGTTAAAAACACGGGTTGCTCTTTGTAAATATATTTTACCAAGTACAACAAACATAGCCATTTATGATTTGCTCTTTTATATATTACGAGCTTTTAGAGTTTGTTTTTAATTTATTTAGAATTCGTTTTAACATTTCAAGTGCGTATAGCGCTTAAAAATGTCTAAGAATAAAATACACACATCCTTGGTGTGGGTGTAGTGTTGTTAGCTCCTTGAAATTAAGAGCTTTAGAAAATTATTTTCCACTTGTTACAACGTACAAACAGTTCCTTAAATTGCATGCTCTGTAAATTTGCCGCTCCACTTGTTCTTTAGTGTCTTCGTGACGTTCTGCATTCAAGAAAGACTTTTTTGATTCTGAGGTGAAAATTTGAAAATTTCCTCTAATTGAGTATACGATAAAGTTTTAGGCAGTGTGCCTAATCGACGACAACTTACTATTTTTTTCTGTCTAATAATATTTCGCAAAGTTTTGACTTTTGAAGCGTCGCGACGAGTCATGTTTTTCGTCTATAGCATATTCGTCTCTATTTTCCCTTTATAAAGGTACACATTTGTCTTCAGCAAATATGGAATCGAGTGACGACGCTTGGTTGTAGTCGAGCGGTTACTTGGGCGTAGCGTCGATGCGCGTTCCCAGGCGGTGTAGTTGAAAAACAGGACACACGCGACGCTTCGACTTTGCGCCATTGTGTGTTGAGCCTAAGACAGTTAAAAAAACAAAGACTAGAGC
Organism: Hyposmocoma kahamanoa; assembly: GCF_003589595.1. Lineage (NCBI taxonomy): Eukaryota > Metazoa > Arthropoda > Insecta > Lepidoptera > Cosmopterigidae > Hyposmocoma > Hyposmocoma kahamanoa. Next base: position 7,749,701 of record NW_020654748.1, read on the forward strand.
TGTAAACCCATGAATACAGTACCAAGAATGTTTGAACCATATATTTAGTGTTGTTAGCAAACAAACGTAATGTTGTTAGCCCCAGGTCCCGAGCATTCAGTTGAAAGAAGGTTTGGAGACTAGAGCTGCATGGGCCGGCTGCTATGAATTACTTCCGATATTGATCTTATATGATCTACAAAAGCTTTGTAATAACATAATTATGCCCTATGTACTATTAATACATTATTAGGTAATATTACTATTTCAGTTATTTAACTCCCTTTTAATAATATTCGCCCTGCGACTTTCTTTTAAATATTAAAAAAAAAGAATTGTGTAGATGTTGTAGAGCTAAAATATTTTATTAAAAATGTAATAATAATTTATTAAAGTTTCACACACTAATATCAAACATAAACAATAGATACAATTCCCCTTATATACAGTGATGTGAACGCGTAGTTTATACACATTGAAGATACTGTAGATCTATAGAAATTGCCTTTATTATTAAATTATTAATGTAATAACTTAGTTTAATTAGGACCTATCAGACCAAAGATAATTTCTAGTGGCCTACAAATGATATGAATTATTCGAAACATTTCGACGTTATTTTGAACTTCCAGATCAGAGCAGAATGTTGAACATTTTCCTCTGTAATTTGATACTAAATTTGTCCTAATTGGTAACACCCACTCTCTTAACTACAGAAAACAGTCGCCTGGTCTTGCGTAGGCTTTGGAGCTAGTATATTAGGAAATTCGACGATATGTTAAGATATTCTATATATAGATATTCTTAGTTGTGAAACTTAGTGGGTGGTGGGATTTTTGAAAATGTCTTCAATGATTTGACGGTCGTTCCCGCTCGCAGCTGGTTAATAAAACGTATGGGTAGAGGATTATTATTAGGGCTAGCACGAACAAGCGCGTCTTGTGTAAAAGCGACATAATGCGCGAGATCTCTATGCGAGAATACCAGTGTTAGTCGCACTCGCGCTAGCCGCGCTTGTTCGTGCTAGCCGTACAGGTATTCATTGACCGCATGACCGCTATTTATATACTCATACGTGAATTCATATTAAAATACCGAAAACAATTCCACAGTCATACATTCTGTTTTAGGCTATACAATGTTTCTCACCTCGAAGTATCGGCTCGAACAGCGGCCGTAGAAAGTCATCGTATATTTATTAAACTGTCCACGGGTGCATGAGGGCGGAAGTCGACTGCACTGCAGTGCCTTGCAACGATTTATAGCTTGGCCCGGGACGCAGACTGATCGCGTCGACTGTCCCGATCCCTAATAAATAACCATGCAGGCCTCTTTCGTTGCTTAAAACGACAAGTTAGTTTTTCTAGTTCACCCATTAAACGGCTAGCGTTAAATTGGCTTTGAATTTAGTAGAGCTCTTATGCGGTGTTCCAGCAATGGAATGGAAAACGTAATTTGGATTGAAAATAACGAATATATTCTGGTGAATGTAATGTAATAGGGGAATATATTTACTCCTGTTCTACAAAGCGGGGGCCGTTTGTTAGGAAATTAGAGTTTTAAGCTCTCAGTTGTTCTAAAATAAAACGGTAAAGCCGCTTTTCCAAACAAGTTCTCACAGTCATCTCGTACCTAATTACAGTGTAAGCACTAAGCAGGATCCACGTAATAGTGCAATGAAGTTAAGCAGACTCAGGGGAACTTAGCAACAACATTTTCTCAAGTTAGTTTGTACTAAACTTGCTTGCTGAAAATTTACTTTAAAATGTAAGTACGAGTGTTATCTTTGAATTCTCCATCAATTTGGTAGCAATAAACACTTTTGAGTAAACTGAGGAAAGAACTAAGAGAATAAAGTAGAAAGATAACAAGATAATCGCGTTCGAACTTTTGTATTGTAAGTTTAAGTGGACTAAGAGACACGAGTTGGGTGAGACAATTTAATCTTGTCGGCTTCACGGTCCCCTGGACCGGACTGGGGATAGTTTTTAAACGGTTGGAGTTTCTTTGTCATCTAACTAGCACAAGTCTAATTCGTTTTTAAAAACTTTCAGTAGTTCCACTGCTGAGGAGCGACAGTTGATTAAGAGCCGTTGACGGTTGATTAAAAACCCAATTTACGTAAGATTGTACAGTTACAGTTTCCTTTGGGAACGTAACTAGTAAGTTTCAGCGTAATTTCCTTTGTTGGTTAAGGAAAATTAACTCAAAACTAAGTATACACTGTAAATGTGTATTTTTTAACAAGGATTCACATATCGTCGTCGTACAATTACGCGTAACTAGCAGCCGTTTATGAATTTCCATTTCGGTAATTTAGTGGCTAAATCAAATCCGCGTAATTGTCGTGGCAACAAAACTAGCGTGGTTTAAGAGAATCTATTGTTGTCAGTCCGTAGACAACATTAATTAATGCTTGCTGTGCAAACATGAAAGTCGTAGCCATTAAAATAACAAAGTTATAACGTTAAATTCCTCTCCTGTAAGATTTGGTTCAGTGTAGATACGCGCCTTTTACCAATACTAAGTACGCGAATTTGCACTGTTCCCGACGATATCTAAGTAGCCTAATGGTTTGACCGACCGCCTTTCAAGCAGAGGGTCGTGGTTTCGAAAAACAAAGAACTATTATTAAATTATAGTGAATAAAATAAGTATTAGTGCCAATGTTAATAAGACTGTGAACACAAGAACGAAGTGTCTTCCCCTTAAATATATTTGTCGATGGACAATTTCTATATACATATATCTCACATTTGTTTCAGAAAATTATATAAAATTAAAATTACTTATTAGGATTGTAAAAAGGCAGGTTGTAATTACTCAAAAGGTTTTGTTAAGCTTTATAAAAAAAAGTGTATTAGTTTGTTATATTTTTCTAAGTGTTCGATCTTTGTATTAATAATTATAATAAACAAGTGGAGTAATTTCACAAAAATAATTGAATATCAATCCAATACAAATTTAATTACAGATAATAGCGACATCTCTAGTCAGTGCTGGTAGCTGTAAAGTAATCTAACTGTATGACGAAATACTTTCATAGATTTCTCATAGAAGGCGCTACGGCTAAAAAAGTCATTGAAACACCAAATACAAAGAAGACCAAATACAGAGAAGACCGGACAACAAGCACATAGAAAAATTCGTGAGGTCCGCTGGTTCGTTCTGTGGCTGGTTCGTTCGTTGGCGTAGCGTCTGGCATGGTTTGCTAGAAGACGTCGGATCGAATCCGGCCGGTTCGAAGGAATTTTTCTAAGTTTTTGGATCTTTGTATTTATAATTATTAAAAAAAATATTAATTTGAAATTTACCATGAGCTTTTCGGTGAAGGAAAAGATCGTGAGGAAACTTACACACATCTACAAAGTAATTTAATGATGTGTGTGTAGTTCTCAATTTGCACAGGGCTCGCGTGGGAACTACAGTCCAAGCATTCTTCATTGTGAGAGGAAAGGAGGGCCTGGGCTCAGCAATGCGACTATGCATAGGTATTATTATATATTAGGGTGTAACGATTATTTTCTGTTGTGCCCTGACGACCCATGACGAGTTTTCCACCACATGTAGTAATGGAAGTTTTCCACCGGCGAGGCGTGAAGAGACGAGGAGAGACGAGAATTGAAATGTCGCCAGCCCATTTCCACCAAAAATTGCCATTAATAGCTCGCGCGAGCCACTGCGAGCTCGCGTGAGCCATCGTCATCTCACGCGAGCTCGCGCTGTGACTGTGAATAGTGAAGATTCAGGGCTGTTTAGTTCATCTAGCGATAAATTCGCGGCTGAAGAAACATGTCCCGCAAATTATTATTAGATAATGTTAATAGAAGAAGAATCAGATGAAACCATCTTTTTTAAATCTCAAATCGTACGTACTACGTACCCCAAAATCTCGCGATTGATATTAATAGCCATCGCGTGCGACCGCGTGGGCATAATGGGAACGCGCCCTTAAGGTTTCCTAGAAAATTCTCTTGACAATTAAATCGTACTTGACACAGATATCAAAATAAGTACGAGAATTTTCGGAATAACTTTGTAATAAATCGCGTGATAAGATTTTGTGCAACTGACATTTTACTTAAATTACAATTTAGGCAGAATCGTAAACAAAGTTGTTTCTTTGTCGATTCATCTCATCAAATCTTCATCAGACTCGCTCATTAATTTCAATAAAAGATCCCCACAGTGGAGGTAGGTACTCATTCTTATAGCAGAAATAAAATGAACGGTGAATTTCTGTTTAATTACATTTTTATATAAAATGGAGACAACACAAAAGATTACGTTGTTCAACTTCACAAAATACGGTTCAAAGGAACTTCTCCGCTTTGACCCAATCTGTATTTTACAATTGGTTGTCTGTTACCTTTCGAAAACATTAAAAAAGAATTTACAACCAGACTATTTAAGAATATAAAATATTGTATATACATAAAATAGGACATGAGTCACTATATACGAGTGCTATTAGAATCATTTTTGTCCTCTAGAAACTAAGTTATCTTTAAACCTAACATAATTAACAAAAAAAAGCGTAGATACATATATAAAGATTACTAAAGTAGTTTGCAACCTATCCATTTGACAAAGCGGAGCGGAGAAGTAATGTAGTACGGCCACTTACTGCAACCAAATTTTTGTTATGTTGGCTAAGCGCCGAGGCAGCTTTGGCAGTTGAACCACCTCTCTTTGACTCTTTGGCTTTGTTAGATGATAGGCCTAAGGACGAGATGGATCGTATTCGCTTATGATTCGCAGGCAAACAAAATAAGCAAGACAAAGACCCTCTTCTCAAATGGATAGTTATACGAGCTACAATAAATATACATTAACATAGTTAACGGTGTCTCAGGTGCAGCGGGGGCTCCGCAAACTTCCTCCAGGGTTAGGCTCGAGAGAATCTGATTAATTAGTCCCAACGCTCACCCTTTGAATTATTTGGGCCGCCCTGTATAACGAACCAAAGCTCCTTAGATTGTGCTCCTCCGACGTCAAGATTTTCTCGTAACAGATACCCTTATACTTATATTCCGTAATTAATTAAGCGGAAAATCTGTTATGGTAATACTAAATGGAGCGCTTCTGACAGTTTCTCATGTAAGTTTTAAAGTTAACACTAATGAGATACACGTTTTTGATTTATTTAAACATTTACTAGCCACCTTTTATGACACATTTATCTCTTAGGAAATATGAGTGTATTTGGATATCGTGTGGCTTAATGAGTCTTTGGCGAATAAATGCATATTTTTTATCCCAAGCACCTCCATTTTCTAAAAACGCTGTTAGGCTGTAGATGCTTCATTTACAAGAACTTTTTCATTTGATACGAGGGAAAACACCATTTTCGATTCAATTACTCGATGTAGTAAAATTGAAGTTCTCGCGGGTTGTATAGTCCAGCCACGAAAACCGCTTTGCTCAGCCAATATTGGTAAGGTTTGTACACTTTACGAGCTCAAAGAGTTGGCGGTTTTGTGATTCTCTTTGAAGTCAGAAACAATAGGCCCAAGGTGCTGCTTCTTAATCGGCGGTTCGTAAAATTACATCACTTAATGGTTTTAGTCTCCTAAATATTTTATAAAATTGTTTCTTATTGTGTAAACTTACTTTATATTGACGTGGTTTTCGTACGTAGCATTGCTCGAATCTTAGCTTTAGGTAATATTCATCCATTCAATCTCGTAAAAATATAGTTGTATGAATTCTCCGTGTTCAGCTTCCTATACTATGTATAAAATTACTTCCGAAGATAAATATCAATGCCCTCTGCATTCATAACGAAAGCATTGAAAGAAATGAAGCCAAATGAAGACCGATGAAAATTGGTATCCGAATAAAAACTTCAGTTCATTATGGACAGTAGGTTTCGCACTCAAGCCGTCTCGTTACGAAGACTTCATGAATAATGTACAACGAATAATGGAACCCCGCAAAATATACATATCTATCTACCTGTATGTTTTAAATGCTGCGAGTTCTTTCATACTCCTGCCCCCCTAACTGCCTGTGTAGCGTTTAGCTCTTACGAGAGGTCGGTCGGAATATTTTACTTTTCTTTCCACCGTGAAGCTCTTTAGTAGACGTTTTATCTTCGACTTACTAGACTTCTTAATCTTACTTAAGTGCTCTGTGCATGTAACGAATACACTTACTGCACTTGGATTTGTTTAGCACTCTTTACAGTTTCTATAAAGTCCTGCAACATCGTCCATATTTTTCCTAAATTTCATTTCATTTCGTAGTTTAAATTACCAATTTTTAGTAGCAGTAGAGCTCCTTGTGAAAGAGTTGGTTCAGGGAAGTACCTTACCCATTTCTGCCGTCAAGCGATAATGTCAGCATTACTGTGTTCCGGTTTTGAAAGTTAAGGGTGCTGCTAAATTACAGGCACATAAGACTTGTCAGCTTATGTGTCAGGGCGCGGGCGCACTGACAGTGCTCTTCAGATTTTTGTGATTTAAAGCCCTGAGTGGCACTGCATCTGTTATGGACAGGCGTGTGGTTTACCATCAGGTGCACAACTTGTTCGTCCCGTCACTTGATATTATAAAAAAAATCTTCAAATTCATTGCAATTATACTAATCTAGTTATAAGGTTTTCTTTCGTAACTAATGCTGCTATCTTTATGGGTTATGGCTTGAAAAAATGATTTTATTATTATTCTGTAGTGCAAAATTCCTGTCAATTACCTAATTAAACAAAATATCACTTCCATGTCGCTGAATGGATCCATATTTTGCGAGAAATAACACGAATTCAATACAATAGTTCACAAGTTGCAAGTAATGAAACAAAAAAGTAATAATAACACATTTATATCATTATTTCAATGGACAAAGAAAGACTGCTATATATTTGGAAAATATGAATTTGGTGCCGAGCGCCGGCAGAATTTCTCTGGGGGATGAAGGCGAACTCCTACATTATGTTTTTGTACGTTTCAACGTTACTTTTTTAAAAATCAAATAGTTTATTCTTTCTACATTATTGAGCAAATTAAATGAAATATGTATTCCTTGCAATACAGGTTAATATATCATCTATTTGGAAATACCTAAGTAATAATTTGACGTTTTCTCAATGTAATAATCTTTCTATTCTATGATAGTAGGTAAGTGATGGGACCTTAGAGGATGGAAAAAAATAAATCTAAGGATGGGACGAACCATTGACGAACGAGTCGTGTGAAGAAAAAGAGTGAAAAAATAAGCAATACGAACGTGATATTAATAAAACTATAAGTCTTAGTGACATCATAGGATGGACGAATGGAAATGGTCTCAGTTTAAATCTAGCAAAAACTACCGTCATGCTATTTCACCAGTCTAAAAGGTTTCTTTTTTTTATAACATCAAGTGACGGGACCAACAACCAAAATGTTGTGCGCCTGATGGTATGCGACACGACTGTCCATAAAATTTGCAGTGTCATTCGGAGCTTTAAATCGCAAAGATCAGATCACTGCGCCCGTCACCCTGAGACATACATACGTTGAAAAGTCTCATGTGCTCTAATTTCACCAGCGCCCTTAACCTTTAAAACCAGAACGCAGTAATGCTCACATTATTGCTTCACGGCAGAAATAGGTAAGGTGGCAGTCCCAACCTGGACGAACTTTTTCACAAGGAGCTCTATGCTACTAAGTAACATAAAATATGAGATTCGTCCATCACAATCATACATTACAATCGCTTAACTAGACTGTCCTGTCCCCATTTACTTTTCAAGCCGTGCCCAAAAGAATGTACACAATATAAAGCAACCTACATAACACAAGGAGGTTTATAAGGCCATTTAGGCTAGCAGTGACATGGTAGCGGGGCGTTGGACGTATCGGTCCCACGAGGTCACAAGTCGTTTATTTCTATAAGACTAGGCTTACCTGTCACCCGACCTTTTCCATTCAAACGTGTTATGTGAATTATGACAGGGAATTTACCGCCTTTAGAGGTTGGATACTTTGATTGTTCCGGCGTAATGTTCATAGCTGTTGTTGGCACCCTACATAGACCATATAGCACCCTATTTAAAGTTAGTGTGTGTCATAAAACTTTTAAGAGAATTTTCTAGTGCACTGAAGTTTCTATTGTACGTGTCCTAATTAGTATTAAGCGATTAGAAATAAGAATACATAAAGTATGTAAATTTTGTAAGTGTCTCTGTGGCCGAACGGTTACCATCCCAGGTCCAGGTTCGATTCCCGGGTCGGGAGAAATATTTGTATGGCCTACATTTATATCTCTCGTGAGTTGGGTGTAATTTGTGGTGGTCTATGTGTGTGTCCATGGTACCCGCGACACAGGGTTTCCCTAGTGCGGAGCTATGTTGAGTGTGTGCGTTATTAATTTGTTTGTTAATATGAATAATTATACAATTTTTTATTAAAAAATACATCTTAAAAACCTTTGTTTGTTTTGTGGAAGTACATCGGATTCATACCCTAGTTGGCCACACTTAGAGATGGAACATTTTCTTCAGATTTCAATGGGATCAACACTGAGGTACCTATCCTCTTTCCAACAAAAAAGAATCATTTAAATCGGTTCACAAATGTCGGAGCAAAACACAAAAACATAAAAAAAATACAGTCGAATTGAACCTCCTCCTTTTTTTGAAGTCCCTTAAAAAGTTCATTTCTGATCATTTTTATGTATGAAAGCTCATGATTCTTATACTTCTGAAGGCATTTAAACAAAGTAATTGTTAGGCAACTATTATTAAGGCTTTTTTAATAGACTTTAAAAAAGGATGAGGTTCTCAATTTGACTGTATTTTTTGTGTGTATGTTACGCGAGAACGGCATTTGTGAACCGGTTTTTATGATTCTTTTTTTGTTGGAAAGGGGGTACCGTAGTATAGGTCTCATTAAATTTTAGGAAATATTCCACCTCTAAGCGTGGCAAACTAGGGGATGAATCCGGTTTCGCGCACTTTCGATTCCAATAAAAGTTGGCAAATAGGTGTAAAGTGTAATTCCAATAAAAAACCCATAAACAAATAGGTATTTGAGGTCGGTTTTTTTAAAATAAAAACGTTAATTGTTATTTTCTTTTTTATGATACTAAGTGATGGAACGAACAAGTCGTGTGCCTGATGGTAAGCGTCACGCCTAACAGTTGCAGTGCCACTCAAAGCTTTAAATAGCAAAGATCTGAGGTGCATTGCCTCTGCGCCCATCACCCAGAGACATAAGTTGAAAAGTGCCATGTGTCTGTAATTTCACCAACACCCTTACCCTTCAAAACCGGAATGCAGTAATGTTCACATTACTGCTTGACGGCAAAAATAAGTAAGTACTTCCCTGGATGAACTCTTTCACAAGGAGCTCTAATGCTACTAAATTATTAGTTATAATTTGTTATAATGCTAAAAAAACGACAAGTAAGTAGCCGTCGGTAATTGCGAATCTTAACAGCAATTAGTTCAGTGGAGAGTTTTGCTAGAGCAAATTAGCCTCTTAATGCCTGACTTTTACCATCTTTTGTTTTTAAAAAACATTTCAGTGTTTTTTGTGAAAATTGCTGGTGAAACGAGAATCGCTGCATTTAGTGCACCTGTTTATGAACACAGGTAGACAAATTCTTATATTTAATCAATTAATTACCACAACAACACAATGTCTTTTAGTTTTTTTTAATAAAATATAGGTGCGCATTTGACCTCCATCTCACCTGATGGAAAGTGACGATGAGGTCGACGATGGAGCATGCACACCTAAATAACGCCTATTCACTCTCGCCTTGAAAAGGTCCAAGTTATAACATTCAGGGAACAAGTCTGCAGGCAGGGAAATCCACTCCATAGCCGTTCGCCATATAAATGTGGAAGCGTAACGCTTCGTGCGAATCTTTCGAATATCCACAACACAGGGGTGGAACAGGCCTACGCCTAGTCCCCCGGTGATGGAAAGGGGAAAGCGGAATTAAATCGTGTAATTCCATCGCACACTCTCCATGATATATCCTGTAAAATACCGATAAGCAGGCAACTGTACGGCGGTGTTCAAGGCTCTGCAGCTTCGCCTCCACTAATTCCGAGTCACCTATAAGCCTCTTGACACGGTTGTCAATTAAATCCAAAGTGGCCAGTTGATATGTAGCAGAGCCATCCCAAAGATGGCAGCAGTACTCCATGCACGATCGGACTTGTGCTTGGTACAGTTGAAGCAACTATCCCGGTGTAAATTAACGCCCCACTCTGGAAAGGATCCCAAGCTTCTTTGCTGCATTTTTGGCCATGGATTCTATGTATCTGCTGAAGTTCAAATTGAGTGACAGGTCCATTCCAACTAGCTGGAGACAATCGGCTATCAGTATGGATATATCACGAAAACTCGGAGTCAGCTCAAAGGGACTCCGTTTTGTGGAGAATAGATTGGCGTCAAATCTAAACGGCTAGCCATGGACTCTCGACAAGACTGGATTTTCTCTCCACTGACCCTTGCATTGGTCAAGTACCTATCTACAACTGTGCTGTCATCAGCATACGCAAAGGTACCTGGAATTAACATATCATTGATATGCAGCAGAAAGAGAGTTGCAGACAGTACGGAATCCTGAGGAACTACGGCCATCTATCGCCATATGTTCGGAAGAGTAGCCTTCTAAGACCACTCGAATCGGACGTTCGCTCAAGAAATCCGAGATCCAATTGCAAAGGTCAGTAGGAAGCCCATAAGAGGGAAGGTTACTTAAAAGGCTTGCGTGTCAGACCCTGTCAAAGGCTTAGAAATGTCCAAAGATACTGCAAGTGCTTCGCCTTGCTTTTCTATAGCTTTTATATATGCTTCTCCATATTTGATCGCCCTCGTCAGAATCCTTACTGGCGTTCACTGAGGAGGTCGTTGTCTTCAAGGTACGATAGGAGACGGTTGTTGAGTACACGTTCCGTAGTCTTGCAGAGTATGGAAGTGACTGAGATAGGTCTATAGTTGACAGGGTCAGCTCTGCTTCCCTTTTTTGGCACAGATTGCACGTTTGCAAGCTTCCACGACCTGGGAACTACACCAGTCTCAAGTGAGAGGCGTACAGGCCTGTGAGAACAGGAGACAACTCGGGCGCACAGTTACGCAGGACTATTGCTGGAATTCCATCTGGCCCGCTAGCTTTATTCACGTCTAGATTTCGCTGAGTTCTAAGTACCTCTTTTTCTTCTGGCCATCTTCCCGGAGATGGCCACCTGGTCCTCCCTTCCGGTCACCAACCGGCAAGGTGGAGCATTTCGGGATTTTTCGTTGGGTGGCGGGGCAGCCTTTCACGGGTGGCTTTCCCGCTACTTGGGCCCCCAACTTCTCACGGTCGGTCAGCGGTGCACCGTGCTTCGGATCCCGTTAGCCTCCAGAAGCGAGTGCTCAGTGTGGCAGTACAAGCAGCTACAACTCGTCGGCGCAAGACGTAATGCAAGTGTTCAGACCCGACTTCCTAATGGCAACTCCCGAAAACGAGTCGGAACACGGTAAAAACCATTTGGTGACTCGAGTGCGTCAGGAGGGTGGTGACTAGCCACGGCCGAAGCCTACCACCAGTAGTTATTGCTCTTTATCACCACCCAGGGGTTACTTGAAGGGTCTCGAGAGTAAACCTACGGAAGAGAGCAACAATAACCCCCCAAAACTATACTAGTATAAACTGGTTTTGTTTTTTATTGTTGACCGCAGAAATGATTAAATGCGACTACAAATTAATAATTTAATTTGAAATTTACAATCAGCTTTTCGAAACGGAAACACAGTGAGGAAACCTGTGCGTCGAAGAAAGTTCACAATCTTTGGAACACGTGTGAAATCCCTAACAGGTAATGGGGCATCGTGGCAGGATATGGCCTAAACCCTCACCAGAGAGGAGACTGCAGTGGGCTGTAAATTAGTTGATAATGAATGAATGAATGAGATTTACTATCTATGTTACTTACAATGACTACAAAGAACTGATGCTCATGCGAAAAGATACCTATAATTAATTTGCTTTTCTCATAAGGTGAAGGGATGGATATTAAAATAAGAATAAGAATACATTTGTTGCATACATTAGTTACACTACACATTACATTGGTTTGTGCCTTATAGTCTACCAGTTAAGGTGTACAATACGAGTATTATTAAATGTCACAGATGAAAATTAAATTGCATTATAATATGAAAGAAAAAAAGTAATTAATAAACACGTCACATCGTTAGTCACCAAATTTGTCGTTGTCGTCAAAAAACTCTTGTACACAATAAAGTTTAGTACTCAACCATTTACTAAGAGTATTATTAAATTTTACGTACTCGAATTTTTTAAATTCATTCGGGATGCTGTTATATATCTTGAACAACATTACGTAAAAGCTTTTGTGGTAAAATGCTGAGGTATGATTGCTCTAGTAAACCATTCTATGCCCATGTCTTAAATTTCTATGGTTCCTTCTATTTGCGATTTCAAAACATGACGTATGTTTCTGGACAAACGCAGCAGCCTCCTTAATGTAGGTACAGGCAGAGTAAAGGTAGAATTTTGAACTTGTCGAGAAATAACTTACATTTTCAATTCATTTCAGACACTCGCAAACGATGCGTAGACAGCGTTTTTGCATCTCAAATATCTGCATAAACTCTACTGTTTCCCCAAAACAGTTATACCGTAGATTATAGCCGACTGCACATTGCACATACCAAAATAAGCTGTTAAGACCGCATGCACAGAAATCCACAGACGCATTCTGTTCTAATTTTTACAATGGGTACATAAACCGAGACAGTTTGTTACACAAGCTCTCAACATGTTCTTTCCTGTTGCAGTTGCTGTCAAGGATAAGACCCAGAAATTGTGTGTGTTTTACTTGTTCAATGTCAACAACATTAAACGAAATCTTTAAGTGTAGCGGTAGTCTTCTGTAGCAGTAGAGCTCCTTTTGAAAGAGTTCGTCCAGGGTACTGTTACCTTACCTATTTCAGCCGAGAAGCAGTAACGAGCATTACTGCGTTCCGGTCTTTTAGACTGAAAAAGAAGTCTTTTAGACTGGTGAAAGTGCGTGACGGTAGTTTTTGCCAGATTTATACTGAGACATTGCCATTCATCCATCTTATGATGTCACTTAAAGTTTTATTAATGTGACGTTCGTATTGCTCTTTTTTTTTACACTTTATAACAGCAGATGGATTTTAATGAAACGGGAACATTTTTAAAGGGCATGTTTATTGGCTCATTGTACAAGTAGAGGAGAGTTATAAATTCAATTACAATATAAATAATATTATGCCTATTCAATATTCCCTTCAATACTTAAGCCAGTGACCTATTAAATATGTTGAGTCCCTTTAACATTATTGTATTAAAAATTAACTTTAAATTAATTAATTAAACATAATTGAATATCAATTCAATAAAAATTTAATTATTATATTATGAAAATCCTTTATTGATAATTTTATAATAATTAATATTGTGTTGTACTAAAATTATGTATCCTAATTTGTTAAGCAGTTTCATTTTCAGCGAAAATGTAGCGCGACGACGTTGTTCGAAGTATAAAATGAAACCACTAATTTCTATAAAACCTTCGCTCGTGACACTAGAAGTGGCTTAACAAATTGAAATTTCCCTTATAGCAGTTAATTTACAAAGTGGGTGCAATTCTGTTCAGATATATTTTTAATGAGTTGCATAATTCTTTATTTGAGAATTATCTAAATGAGAATAAATTGCCAATCGTTGAAAAGTTGCATGCAAATTAGCTTATGTGTATATTTTTATGAAATATTTTAGAATTACTTAAATCTTTTTCTTCCGCGTTGACAAGGTAGTTTTACGAACATTAGATTTTTTAAACTCTATATTTGTACAAATAATGGATAAAACATTTTTTCTTTTTCTGAGTCTACTAAACTTCTATTCAATGGAAGTCAAAAACTTTTACTTCGGAGGTCAACAAATCGTAAAATCTATAGTAACAAACGAACAAAAATTATATACATAGACAGGTAAATTCTATTTCATAATTTAAAGAGGCACGTGTCGTATTAGAATTTGTTGGTATTGGTCACAGACGTATAGGTATATGTCTGTGGTATTGGTAAATAGAATTGTATTCTAAAATTTTTTGTATGATACTAAGTGATCGAACGAACAAGCCTTGCGGTAAACGACACGCCTGTTCATAGCAGTGTCACTCTGAGCTTTAAATCGCAAAGATCTGAGGGGTGCTGTCACTTCGCCCGTCACCCCGAGGCTTAAGTTGAGAAGTCCCATTGTGCCTGTAATTTCACTAGCACCCTTAACTAGCACCCAAAACCGGAACGAAGTAATGCTCACATTATTGCTTGGCGCTAGAAATAAGGTGGCAGTACTTGAGTGGAAGAACTCTTTCACAATGAGCTCTACAGTTACTGCTTTTCTGACGGTAAAACAAAACATTGTATGCCTTCCGTGTTTGTGCTTATCACTAATAAATATGCTACAAAAGTCACTATTGTCCACTGTAACAGTGAATGATACGAAAACAAAGTAGATGATACTTTACTGACTAGAGATCCTTTATCTGTCTGTATTTGTCTATGGCCTATTGTTCTTCTCACAGACAGTTACAACAATTTCGGTAACGTTTTACTTCACTAAAAAAGTCATTGACAGTGCTAAAAATATTAATTACTAGAATGGTAAACTTGTTAATTTATTAATTAAATTTTTATTGAATTAATATTCAATCATTTTTTGTGAAATTACTCCACTAGTTTGTTATAATTATTAATACAAAGATCGAACACTCAGAAAAAATTCCTTCGATCCGGTCGGATTCGAACCGACGTCTTCGTGCATACCGTGCCAGACCAACTAAGCCACGGAACGAAACGTATGCAAGAAGACGTCGGTTCGAATACGACCGGATCGAAGTTGTTAATTTATTTTAGAAGTTACAAAGATTTTCATAATCAAGTTACGGTATTTAAAAAGGTTAGTCAATTAAAAAAGTTCAATAAACGTGGGTATGGTTTAGATAACCGGGTAGCCTCTAAACGTAATTAATCAGACTTAGACTATAAAGAAGGGTAAAATTGGACTTCAAAGGTACGTGTGCAAGAGACATTATCCTAAGGGTGTCGATTCAGATAAAATTATACTTATAGCTCAAGTTCAAGGTATATTAACTTTTAATTTCTGTTCGTAACACTCTCAGCACAATGTGGCCACCATGTATTTTCGAATTTAACCTAGCAGGCTACGTGGGCCGCCCGGGTACCACAATTAGAAATAAAAATTTATTTTCTATTTAGACCAGTCAAAGGTTGCATCAGCAGGCCGACAATATAATTTGTGCGTTCGGCGAATATAGCCAATTGTTTGTCTCTTCTGCTAACAACTGATCCAGATCGTAATCAAGCATACATCTCGTCCCTAGTGGCGACATTCGCCTGTTTTTGGTGGAATCACGGCATAATGCGCGTCCTACTGGTAAAGCTTGAAGGTGTCATATGGCCTGCTACAAAAGTTCCTTAATATTAGGCATGACGTGGTGTAAAAAAAATGCGTGTCCCGCGCGTCGTCCACATGGCCTGCTGCTTCAGAAAAAATCGTTTGTTCTTTGGCGCTGAGAGTGTTAATTCATCATCATCAACTTATTTATACGTTTCACTGCTGGGCACGGGTCTCCTCTCAGGCGATTTGGGGACTTGACACGTTTTTCGAGGGTCGTGAACCTTTTTCGACGTGCAGGTTTCATCACGATGTTTTCCTTCACTGAAAATGGTAAATTTCAAATTAAACTTCGCACATAAATTCCGAGAAACTCAGAGGCGCGAGCCCGGATTCTTACCCACGGCCTCTGCTTGAGAGGTGGTAGGTCAATCCATTATGCTACCACGTCTTACTTAATTAACTTAATTATATTACCTATAGTCTAGAAGTCTAGCTGTCGAGTTTAGTCGCTTTTAGATGGATAAAAGAGGCTATTTTAGTTCTTTTCACCCTCGTTTTATCTCATTCCTCGGAACTGCCTGCAATGTATTGTAAGCGTGTTTGAGTGGAGTGGATCTCTAAGTCCATTAAACACCTGACCTGTTGTTTTTAAAGCAATTTTGTGATCAAAGTCCTTACCTCTATAAAAGACAACAAACAGGCGGCGCTCTAATCGATTTAATGAAAGGGGAATCGAAGGGTCCCGTAGGTTTGCCTTTCCAAATTTACGACTACCTCTAACGTTTAATTGGAAATTCGTGCTGCAATAAAAACGACTTGATGACCCGAAGATTAAAACTGAAACGGTTTAAAATGAAACTGAATGCTAAATGGAAGTGGGCCGCGATCTCACGTTTACAAATGATGCTTTTAACTTAGAGACTCGATGGGTATATCCATTTCAATCTGTGGGTCTATTTAAATCGAACAGTTATTACCAACATTCAATTTGCTTTAGTATTTTTCTGTAAATATATTTTTATTGAACATTAGCTAAGGTTTTCTTTTATGGTACTAAGTGACGTTTCGAACAGGTGCACGACTGGTGGTAAGCGACACGATTGTCCATAGCAGTTGCAGTGCCACTCAAAGCTTTTAATCACGGAGATCTGAGTGGTTGACAAATTCCACGTGCCTGTATTTCAACAGTACCCTCACCTTTTAAAACCGGAACGGAGTAACAGTAAGGTTGAGTAAGTACCTACACGAATATAATGTAAGACTTTACAAGATTGTTACCGTGTCAAATCAGTATAATTTGTAATTTCATTTAATTAAATAAACAACATTTTGGAGAAAGTTCTGCAGGACGGATTATTATTTTTTGTATTTTTTCAGGTAAACAACGTAAAAAATGCATTTAACTTTGTTACATTAGACATTAAAGAATTCTATCTGTTAAAGTAGAATTCTATCCATTAAAATTGACTTTGCAAAATAATCTATTTCTATTGGCTTACTTACTTATGCTCACGCCCTTGGTTCCCCATTGGCAGCGCCGGCGCTAGCCCATAACGCGATCAAAATAAAATACTTATACTTTTCTGTACGTTTATATTTTTCCCCAGTGATCTGATATTCGGGTGCAAATGGTTTAATTTTATATGACGTTGAGAAGCGAAGCAATCCGTTTACTTCGCTTGCTCCACTTGGGATGTAGGTTTTTTGGAGGCGACGCGAGTGCCGCTCCGCGCTCCCTATGCGGCCTATGAACGCCGTACACCGCTCGGTGCACATAGGTGAAGCCGGCACTGCCCATTGGGGTAGGCAGTGACTATCGATCGCCACTTAGCACGATTCTGACAAAACTCTTGCTTCAATTACTCCAGCCTGTTTAGAACTATTTTCATTTGAATTTAAATTTTTATTAAAATGCAAAATTTTTTTGCCTTGATAACAACCGAAAGATTATTGATGATATGAAATTACATAATCTCAGTACAGAGTACTAAGAAAACCTACCTCAAAAGTTCGTGGAATCACATCTATTTGCCAAGTTTTATTGAAATAGTTACTGGAAAGTGCGCGAAACCAGATTCATCCCCTAGTTTACCACCCTTAGAAGTGGAATATTTTCTTCACATTTTAATGGGACCACTACCGTGGTACTTATCTTTTACAGTTTATCGAGTTATCGCGTAACATACACAAAAAAACATACATTCGAATTTCTCAATTCCTCTCCTATTTTTAAGTCGGTTAAAAATACTGGAGCTTGCAGTGTTCTGATTTGACATTTTAATAAGATCATAAATTACTAAATTACTTAATCTGTAATCAGATATTTCCCTCTGTCAAGTCAACATACCTATTTCCAAAAATAAAATTTTCGTCTGTGATATCGATCCTCTATCATTTTACTACAAGTTGACACCTATAATTATTTTATAAGTGTAAATAAAAAAAAAATTTTTGAAGCGACAGTGGAATGAAACAATGTATATATTATAAATAGCTGGTGTTAACAAGAGTATGGGAACTAGGAATACTCTACGTATTCAGAACATTCTTAATAGTTAAGATCTCTTTATAGTAAGTGTAATACATGATCGCATGTAAGATTACAATATAATAAAATGTAAAGGACATTTCCTTTATTTTTCTTACAATAAAATGTTTTTTATCGTGAATGTTACCACAAAGGAGCGGATAATAAAATAAAGGTTTTCCTGCTGTCGTAAATCTCTCTAACTGCGAATAAGGAGAAACGTTACAATCTTTAACTTTTTGACAGTTTAATAAGATAATAAAAATATCACCCATGAACGAAAAAGTCTTCACTAAATGGATTTCTTTCTTTGACATCGGTGCCTCAAAGGCATTTCTAATAGTACCGTTTCTTTTTTCCGCTATTCGAGACTTTAAAGGAAGGCAAATAAAAATATTTGTTGTTTCATGGTTAGTTCAGTTTGGTTAGTGTCTAAGAAATAACTTGGTTTTCTACTATTAAAATTATACAAAATCTACGAGGTCATAATGTTAATTATAATGACAGTATATTTTAATTTTGATTACTCAATCCATCTAACATACAGTTTAATGTTTGGACATTTTCAAAAGGCCATATTCTCGAACTTTGGCACAAATTTCACATAAACAAATTTGCAAAGATACTTCGCTTGTCGTGTCCAATTTCAATACCAAATCTGAAAGTTGCACCGTTTTTGGGAGACTCTAATTCCCTCTATGATTGGCGGTAGTTTTCCGGCAACGAGAGTGCAGCGATAGACTAATCGGATTCTTTATTCATGAGACCACTGCACTGGTGCACTACACTCGCTGAATTATAATTTCGTAGACAAATTGTTATACTCAGCTATGAATTTAACATTCAAATATACCGTTTTATAGTGCTCTTTAACTACATATTTTCGCAATAAAACCCATATACGATGTTTGTTTTTATATAAAAATACCTATGGTAGTATAAGTAAACAGTCTTAACACACCGAAATTTTAGGACAGAAAGTAAAAAGTATGAAAACAATTTTTATGAATGTTCAATTTTTTTTATTGATTAACAGGGGTAGCGGAAAGAGCATTCGACTCTAATGCTCGTATTCCAGAACTCTACTTAATGCTCAAGTTAGGATTTGAGCAGACTTGAGTATGATTTCAAGCAATGGAAATACGACCCTAATGGCAAGACCTTGAGTATTATTTTCAGTGCTCACTGCAATACTCAAGTCCTGACTTGAGCATTGAGTAGAGTTCTGGAATACGACCCTAAATATTGCCACTAGAGTTCACATTTGACATTCATGTTGGAGTCAAAAGTAAGATAATAGTCATTTTATAAATAGTGACGGTCAAAATCTTGTCAGATTGTATCGACATAAAACTTTGTAATTCAAGTCATAGAAGAGCAACATCTTTAAATTAATTTAGCGTACAAGAAGTATCCAAGTAAAGCACTAACTTAGTGGACGTCAGAACGTTAGGGTGGGCCAAGTAAGGGTCGCAGGTGTACCATAAATCTCCACTAACACTATTACGCCAACCATCTTTTAATTAATTACACATATTGTGTACCCTAAGACTGATGCCTTAATAATTATTTATATCACTGTTTATAGTGTTACTTATACTACGAACACAGACAGTGATTTATTTGTACTGATTATTTACCAGTATATTATTAAGTAGCAAATGCAAGCAGTTGAACAAGTCATTGTAAAATTTAAGGTTTTGAAAGAATCACTCTAGTTACCTAGACCTTGTAAGTGTAGAAAATTAATTAAAAGTGTGAGCTCTCACTTTTAGGATATGAAGAATAGAATTCGGTACGATTATAAATATGTTTGGTTGTGCATACAGGAATAAAACACGAAATACCGAACAAAGAAAGTGTATTAGAATTGTAGCAGACTGCGGGATTCTTGAATATATTTTTGGAAGATGAAAGAACAAAAATATAACAAAATTAGATGTACCGTCAATACATATACAAATATCTAATATGAAAACAAATAATATTGTTCGTGAGTATGTACATGTGACTAGCACTGTCTACCACAGTGATGGTTTCTGCTTTAAAAAGCGCGACACGTGCCGGATCATTTGCATTTTGCCAGTTTTGATTTACACCTCAAACGGGCTCATTCTACCAACTTATCCTAGATAAATTTGTCGGATCACACCTTTTTGACCAGGTGTTACGAAGAGATTTAGGATCGACCACAAACACCACATTGCCGTCTTGCAAAAGAACTTGCTCGTCATTCCATATCCTCATTGGGAGCAAGTAGGGAAAGACCTCTTTTAACCAACTTGTCGGAACGTGTCAGCCAGTCTTTGTGGTCTACGTTATTGCTTTTTCAAGTAAAGATCAAATTCATCAATGGCTCTGATTACTGGTAAGTTTCACGACATTCCCACAGAACTAATGTCGTGAATGATTATTTATGATTTTAAACCTTGACACACGCGCCATAACATCGTCACCCTGAGACATAAGTTGACAAGTCCGTAGTGCCTGTAATTTCACAAGCACCCTTACCCTTCAAAACAGGAAAACAATAATGCAACCACATTACTTCTTGACGGAAGAAATAAGTAAGGTGGCAGTACTTCCCTGGACGAACTCTTTCACAAGAAACTCTACTACTACAGTGAATTCGGTACATTATTAAGCATGTTATGCTGTTACTCGTCCAATTTTGCATTATTAGCCGACTCCCTTATGTCATATATATATTTGTGGCGTTGTTTGTCACTTGTAAGGCGCGGAGTTTCATTGGGTGTATTGTCTCTATAACGCGCTTTGAGTATTGCGTCGACGGCCGTTATTATTCTATTGCATGTACTATGTTATTTTCTTTGGCTACTTAAAATGAGTACGAATTTAACTTATCATTTTTTGAGTAATTGATTTTTTCCTCAACAAATTCAATTCAAACATTTACGTTTCCAACAATTTACCATTTCATTTGTATAATTGTAATTTAGTTGACGACCTCAGTGGCCTAATTGTTTACACTGTGGACCCTTGATGCGGAGGTCCCGGCACATTATTATTATTATAGTTTTGTGGACAGGTATACATGTAAAGTTCATTTGTTTAAAGAACCACAAAAAGCTAAATAAAAACGGCCGACTACGACAGCAAGGACCTTTAGGACGAAAAAATAATAACTGAGTGATAACCTGACACGTATTGTGTTTTCTTCCTATTTTGTCTTATTAGTAGGACCACGAGGAAACCTAATATCTCGGTCCTGAACTGTCTAATACGACAAATTAATAAGAAAATGACGAATACTAATATCTCGTCCTGACAAGCAGGATCCTCCTGTATACAACATTTATTGTGTACACAATATAAGTTAATGATCGAACATAGAGCTTAGATATGGGAGACAAAGACCCAAATCAGTTAAATTCTAAATTTGGAGACTCTCTACTTTAATCTAGTGATTAACCACGGATATTTAAGCTCTATGTTCGATCATTAAAATTTACTTATATTGTGTATACAATTTAACTGCGTCTGTGGCCGAACGGTTACCATACCGGACTGCCACGCAGAGGTCCCAGGTTCGATTCCAGGGCCGGGAGAAATATTTGTATGGCCTACATTAGTTCTCTCGTGAGTTTGGGTGTACTTTGTGGTTGTCTATGTGTGTGTACATGGCACCCGCGCCTCAGGGTTTCCCTAGTGCGGGGCTATGTTGAGTGTGTGCGTTATTGTTATCATTATAATTAATGTTGTCTATCAGATTGTAGAAACCTGTAATTAATAACAATCATTTAGTAATGATTGTCACTAATTCTACAATCTGTTAATAGGTCAACCGGTGACAATGGAGCGTGTAACTTTTCTGAAACATTGGGAAAATAAATCTAAATGATACTGTGTTAAGAAATCTGTAATTAGAAATTATCATTAAATCCTGTGCTACGGCATTCCTGGATCCCTCTCTTGGTAATAGACTTGGGGTGCACGAAAGGACGTACCATATCTTTATTGTACGTTTGGGGCACCCTGGGCAACAACAGATAAATACCTTACGTTGATTGGCAAATCCTTTCACCATGACCATTTATTTATGGCATAGCTACAGAATACAAACTATGAAGTTCCTTAAAGTTAACCAACATTACAATAGATGTCAAAACTTACATTACATTCCTATGACAGCCACACACGGCATTTGCGAAGTAAATAAAAATACTTACAGAAGACTATCGAATAAAATACACTACTTACAAAAAAAGATCCAAAAAATAGTACAATCATATTATACATACATATCAACATTTTTTTTAATGTGTTACATTCTTGTCTTTAAAAATATTAGAATAGGTATGGCGACTATGTGACAATATGCCCAAATGTTTATCATGGCGTATGTCATCAAAACGATAAGAAGAATAGTACATACAGGCAATAGACAGTAAAATAAGTATTTGATACAAAACGATATAGAAAAAAAATATGACTCTATAAATTACAAAATAATGATACAATGAAAATAATTGTAAAACAATCACCGAGAAACAAAATAAAAATCTTTATAGAACGACACAATTTAGTAGAGCCTGTGAGCATTGTTTATGTTTACTTTATTGTTACACTATTTCAGTTAATTGCCTCTATTTCATGCTGCGACGAACAAGAAAACGCATTCTTCGTATTGTTACTGCTTTGCGTTGTATGTTCTATGTATAGTTACGCAGTTATAGCTTTTGTTTGTGCTAATATTGGAATTTTATTGTGTACCTTGCTATTATGTTCAGAATCTATTGAAGTGTTCATAGGTTTGTAATCAGTGTAAAATTACTCAATAGTAGTATTTTGTTAGCTTCAATCGAAAAGGTATTATTCATAAATCTTCTTCTTCTTCTTATTGTATCGATGGCATACACTATACTATTGTAGCCCAGAAGTCGTCCACGCCGACTGCATCACTAGTAGTCGTCGTTAAATCCTCAAGCGTTGAAGCTCGAATTCGAGGTAGACGAGAAATTCTCGACCTCGACATAGAGCGTCCTCTTGGTGGGGAAGCGTTCAGAACCGAAATTTGCCTGCCTACTTTTGTGTAGCGACTATGAAGGCAGTAACGCAGGCGAACAAGGCGACAGCAAAGCCTCCGTAGTGCGGAGGGGACAATGTGGGCGAAATTATTAGTATTAGTTGAATTCTGAAGCAAAATTTTATGATTTGATTTATTTTTTACAATGATTTATACTATTTTATTATTTTATTAAATTTTACAATTTTATGAAATTATTATTATTGTCATAAATTTACAAATCATTTTATACAATTTAGATTAATTCAGAACATGGAGTTTATTTTATATTAATTTTCACTTTTTTTATTTTTGGTAATACTTTTTTAAACATTAGTAAGGGGGAGGGACACGATATGAAATGGGCCATCATTTGAATCGCGCGGCACAAACAACTATACATGTATGTTCATAAATAATTGCGCTAGACAATTAAACCAATTCGTCGACATCAATCTAAATACATTCTACTGCTGGTTTCAGGTCATAGTCGGTGGCCCATGGTGCTGTGTACATCTTACTTGTAAACTTTCTACGGCGAGTAGGTGTCATCATGGTTATGTCCCTTGACTATTACCTAAAGCAAGTGATGATATAAACTAAGTTGGTTTACAGTTTACCTTACAATTGTAAAAACTCCGGTAGATCGATTCTAAAATAGGGCTAGGAAGTTTTGGTTCGGGTCCCACATGAGAGTTCTACTACCCAGGCGATCACTGCTTTTACACCAATTATCTCATCATAAAGCAAAAATTATACCTGCATTATATAGTTGTATAGTACGTTACAGTTTATTCTTTCGAGATCATTTATTTTTATTTTTGTCGTACCAAGTGACGGGACTAAGCAATCGTGCACCTGGTGGTAAGCGACACGCCTACCCATAACAGTTGCAATGCCTCTCAGAGCTTTAAATCGCAAAGATCTGAGACTACCCCCGTCACCCTGAGACATAAGTTGAAAATTCCCATATGCTACAGGCATTTCACCAGTATTTCAGTTTTGTTCAATTCCTTGGAATGATCTATTCTATCGGGAATGTTCTGATGGAGGCAGTGAGTATTTATAGTAGCTCAGTCAGCGAAGTTGTAATTAAGCTACACTAATGATTCGACCGTTTATTTTCGTTACAAAATCACACGTGCTGGCATTTAAACGTCCATTATTGTAACTAAAATGGGGCTGCGTGAACAAGTAAACAAGATAACTTGGACAATCTGCAAAATATACATTCTACTTATTAGATAAGTCAGGAATGGAACTTTCTATATTCCGACCTATGTAAATATGTTTACAATTAAGGGTAAACTATTTTTAACCGATTTCAAAAAAAGGAGGAGGTTCTCAATTCGACTGTATGTTTTTTGTATGTATCTTACGCGATAACTCCGGTATTTGTGAACCGATTTTGAGGATTCTTTTTTATTGGAAAGAAGGTACTTCAGATGTAGTTCCATTTAAATTTGAAAAAATATTTCACCTCTAAGGGTGGCAAACTAGGGGATGAATGACTTTTGAGGTCGGTTTTTTTGTACTCTGTACTTTTTTTACAATACTTTTGGAGAAGGGCGTGATTTCCAAATTACTATACATTTGTTTCCTAATAAAAAATAAGTAATTAAAAATCTTATTACAATGCAGTAACTTAGTTAAATTGCATTACATCACCTCGTAGCCTACAATAATAGCCGTGTAACTTGCTTTCACACATACCTTAATTATCAAATTAATTTAAGTTTCCAAGACAATGTAAATGATGAGTCGGTTCACTATAAACAATGGTTATGGCCATAAAGATAACAAGGCAGGGTGAAGGTGGTAGCATTAATCTCTGTGCGGTGTAACGTTTGTTCGGCTGACAGCGTTCATTAGGGCACAAAAGAGCAGTCTATCAGCTAGTTTCCGCGGGACCTTGGACGAGCAAATTGGGGGAGCTATGTGGATGAGTCAGCTTAGGTTGATGTAAAAGTAAAGAACGAGAGATGGCCTTGACAAGACACTCATCAAAAATATGCCAGGCCTTTAAACAGGGTCTGGCATGATAACCTGTTAAACAAACCTCCAGAGTACGGATTTTTTGATGGCTTGGCGATTTCTTAGGGAACCAGGTCAAATTGTAGATGGCTACCCATCTTCTGCTCACGGTACTAATGTCAGCGTGTCTCAGTGAACCGTTGACTACTTCATGGTCCACATTATCGATCTATTATTGATGCCCAGTACCTATGGGTTTGCAGGCAATAGCATAGTAGCGGAGAGCTGTTTCTGATGTCTTTCAGATCCACTTCAGAATCACACGATACTTCACTCCAGAATAGCTTTAATTCTTTATTAAGCACAAGTTCGGTCGTGCATAGAGTATTACTATCACTTTTGGGACAGCTCTATCCGATACTAATCGGCTGCTTTGGATTCGTTGGCGCAAAAAGCTAAGAGACTAAATAGTAATGACTTTATTGTGGAGTCGAACCTTCGAATGCCGCACGGTGGTGCGTTCAGCAAGACGTTCAAGGTTTGAGTGTGTCTTATGTTGGGTACATCCAACGCAAGACGCAATGTACGCGCAAACCTTGAACGCCCCGCTGAACGCACCACCTTTGTGAATTTGTGGTCTTACTTCTTTCGGTCTACTTGGATGTCCAGAACACTCCATCTTTATTTCATTGAATAGAAGAATATAATAGAATAATTTATTTCATATCGAGTTCTTAGGTTTTCGCGATTGTTACACATAGGAAATGGAACTATTTTTCCGGATTTAAATCGCGTATATTTGTTTTTTCAAACAAACCGACGTTTCGGGCCCTTTACAGGTCCCATGGTCACGGTTGACTGAGGTAGTACAGTCTTCAACCAGTTATGTCTAATATTGATGCAAACCACCTTATTTTTTCACTATAGTTACAATAGTTAATAATTAAATACCTTATTTTTAATTTTACAAAGAAAACATTCCAATTTACGCTACATTAAGTTTTACAAATTATTTTATTGAAGGAATTTTTATTAAGTTAAATTTATTTTTAATTAATAATAGAAATTAGAATAAACTAAAACATATTAATTAGTACTGCAGTCTTATGTTTGTTTGGGATTTTTCATCAGAGAAAATACAGGATCCCAAACTGGTGTTACGGAGAAACCATCTTCCCTGTTGAAATTAGGATGTTTTTTTATTTCAATGACCTCTCGCAGCGTCCTGGGTAGATAACGGACTTCTTTTGCAAGGACCTGGGGTTTGCCAAACTTCATTGAATGTGTAGGTTTATCCATGACATGGTCGCAGACTGCAGACTTGTTTACGCGACGGTGTTTGACATCAACTATATGTTCTTTTTTATTTATTATTATTTGAAGATCCCAACGAAGGACTAAACCCCAGAGAGGTCCGAGTCTTCACAGATGGATGTAAAACAAACTCAGGAACAGGTACTGGGGTATTCTCAGACGACCTCAATATCAGGATATCAGCACCGCTTGGTGACCACAACACAGTATTCCAGGCTGAATGCATGGGCATCAAGTTGGCGGCAGAAGCAATCATAGCGAGAAGAGTAAAGAACTACTCCATTCGAATACTCTCCGACAGTATGTCAGTACTTCAAGCACTGAATAGCTATGACATAAACTCAGGGCTCATTTACGAATGCCATCAAGCACTCATGGAGGTATGTATACAAAACCACGTAACTCTTCAGTGGATTAAAGGACACAGCGGCTCACGTGGCAATGACGCAGCAGATGAACTAGCCAGGAAAGGGTCGGAGACGGACGCTGTAGGACCAGAACCGATAGTGTCCCTCCCCTGCCAATGGTCCAGAACAACTATACACAAAGGTACAAAATCTTTACATAATAATACATGGACCACCCTTACGGTTTGTAGACAGGCGAGGGAAGCACTCCCAACGCTCAACGCCAGTCTATCTCGAATACTAATTAAACTTAAAAGGCAATAACTTCGCACTCTAACTGCCGCTCTAACGGGTCATGGTCCATACAATAAATACCTTTTCAATTTAGGTATCACAGACAGCCCCCTATGCCGAGCGTGGCAGGAGGGGGGAGGAAACGGCTGCGCACATCCTACTTCAGTGCTCCGGCGTGGCCAACTACAGGGCAAAATAGCTTGGAGTGCCAAGGTCGCTCCCCGAAGTCTTCAGCAAACCAAGGAGGCTGCTGAGATTTCTGGAGGAGCTTGGGTGGCACGAGTAGGACCCTGCACCCACCACACGCAAAATAGGCGCTTTGTCGTCGAGTTGCGGATACCAGCCCGTTGCACCAAGTACCAAGTACCAAGTATGTTCTTTGACGCGGGTACAAATACTTCGCTTTGTATGTCCAATATAAGAGAGACCGCACTCACAGTCAAGCTTGTAAACTCCTGCATCCTGTAAGAGGATGTTACATTTCACGGGTCTCAGGAACTGAGAAATCTTCCTCAGGGGCTTGAAATAGGTCTTGATGGATGCACGCCTGAGGACTCTTCCGATCTTGTCTGTAACACCTCTCACGTAATGCGGCGTTTAAACGGCGCGCAAACACGCGAGCCGAGCCTGGCTCCGCTCGTGGTTCGCCGCGCCACGCGCTGTGTAAACAACTGCGCTCGGCGCGGCTCGGCAAAGTTCGCACGATCCATCACTTGTCGGTTTTTTCGACACAGATCAAAGGCGCGCGCGCCATCTGCGGCTCGGCTTGTGTTAATACGCGCCGTCTAAACAGATAACACAGAGCGCGCGACGAAGGAAGACCTATTTTGTTTTTTTAGCGAAGTTTTTAATTGGGGATTGGTTTTGTACGAGATGGAGTGGAGCAACGAGAAGATTCAACTCTTCATTGAATTGTATGAAGAGGAACCGGCCATATGGAACCCAAAAGACCCAGGTCACAAAAGCCGCAACAATGTGCACGATGCTTGGACAAAAATAAAAACTAAGTTCTGTGAGGGGATCGGGGAAAGTATATCAGCGGAAGAATTAAAGAAAAAGAAGGATTTAATGGCCACTTACAGAAAATTAAATACGAAAGTGAAGTCAAGTTCAACAAGCGGGAGTGGTACGGATGACATGTTTAAACCTAATTGGCCATTTTACGAACAAATGGCCAAGTTCCTGCATGGTGTATACAAACCAACAAAAACGAAGAGTTCAGAGGTGAGGAACTATCTTTTTAATCTTTATTTAATTTTTTTATGTCCGGTTAAGGGCCGGATAGGCTGGATACCGGATAGTAATGCCTTGATCACTCGTACCGAGTAGAGTGGCGAGACAGTAAATAAATGTAGGTCCCAGTGACTCGGCCGAGTGAAACTCCATAGTCTCCATACTTCGTTTTACTGTCTCGCCAAATTTGATATACGAAATATCCGGATCCCAATATTAGCGGTTATTGAAAACCCTAGGTACGTGTGATTGGGGTGTAACCGAATATTCGGTACATCTCTAGTTTTTACTATTAAAACATGAGTAAATATCAAGACCAATTTAATATTCATTTTGCCAGCTCGACTGTTGGTGGTTTCACACGGGGCCTGCGGCATTGTCGTGGAATCTTCAACTTATTCGCATGTAGGACTTGCTTTATATGCTGAAGTTCCCCTGCCAGATGATTACTGTCTCAGACACCATGTGCTCTCTGAAACAAAGATTTGCCCACGGTAGCTAACTGGCTAGGATGGTGATGGGAATTACCATTGAGATACCTATCTGTATGGGTTTTCTTTCGAAATACAGTATGGCCTAAGGTGTTATTAAGATTTCTTTTAATTAAAACATCTAAGAAAGCTAAAGTACCACCATTCTCTTGTTTCATAGTAAATTGGATCTTAGTACTATAAGAATTAAGATGGTCCAAGAAAGAAGGTATGCTATCTTTAGGTAATATTGTGAAAGTATCATCAACGTACCGTTTGAAAATCTTCACATGTGTAGAAGTGTTCCCTAATAGATAGTAGATGTAGATAGGGTCGTATTCTAGAACTCTACTCAATACTCAAGTCAGGACTTGAGTATTGCAGTGAGCACTGAAAATCATACTCAAGTCCTTGCCATTAGGGTCGTATTTCCAGTGCTTGAAATCATACTCAAGTCTGCTCAAGTCCGGACTTGAGCATTGAGTAGAGTTCTGGAATACGACCCTTAAATTAAGTTATATTAAGAATAACATTAACTAAGCATTGTGAAGATTGTGAAGAGAAGAGAAGAGAAGAAGGCAGTAATCTCTGATTGTAATCAAGTGAATTATTTGTAGAGAAGCAAATAATCTAAACCATGGTTCTCTACATCAGAGGATTGCTAATAATGATTATATGATATCGAATAGAAGTATTGAAGAAAGTTACAGTATTGAATGAAATACTATAAACACATGGTAAATGGTTATTTGTGTGAACTTCGAGTATCAGTTGATAAGAATTTTTTTTTCTAAAATTCTTTGTTATAGAACCCCCAGACATAAAGAAAACAAATTAGTATTAGAATAATTCAAAACTTTTATTGATGATGAAAATAAAATTCGGCATTTAATTTTTTCAAACCGGATGTGTTTTAGTAACACAATTACAAACAAAAAGATTTGTTTTAGTCCTGAAAAAAAAAATGCGTCAAAATTAATAATGATTGCGTTAAAAACTTACACAGCTTACAAAAGATGTTTATGAGTAGGAATAACAAAAAATAACAAAGGTATTTGATAATACTAAGGGTCCGTTATAATTCATTTATACATATGTATACTCCGTATAGAACATGCGTTTTCCAGGTCTCCATTGGTATTGCAGGCAGAGATGGTATATGGTAATGTCTGATATAAAGAAAATTTGATTAGATTGGTCATTGTGACACTAATTAAAAAAATACAAAAGACAACAAAAGAGGATATAAACAAAGCAAAGAAAGAGTATAAAAAAATAAAAAATGTAGCGATATATGTAGAAGAAAGGAAGACTTTGAAAGAAAAACATGTTTGACAGAAGGTTATTTGATGAGTTGCGAAGCAACATTAAATTGTTTTAGAGGCCAATGAGAGTAGCTAGAATCACAGTTAGAATCTCGGAACTTGTAAAAGAAATGTATGGTGAAAGGAGAAGTGTGATTCAAGAGATTAAGTGAATACTTTGAAAGTTTAATCAAAGAAAAGACTAGGCAAAAGTCTTAAGAAAGAGGCACTTCTCTCTCTCTTGAAACTTGACAGTACAAGTGCAGGCTTAGATAGCTATGGACAGAAGTCAAGATGAAAGTACGAGCATGACAAACATTATTGAAGGGCTGGAAAGTATAAAATCGGGTAACGCAGTGGCATTTGATTGAATTTTCGTTGAAATGTTGAGACCATGACAGGGTGTAGTACCTGATCAGCTGTGCCGCCTTTTAAAACTTTTTGGAATAGCGACGAAATACAAAGAGACTGGTGCAAGGTTATCAACGTACTACTCTAGAAAGGACAAGAGACGCACAAAACTGTAAAAATTACCGCGGATTTCTGTAATAATAATAACAGAATAACCTACATTATGTTGTTTTTCTAATTAGAAATTTACGTACCAATCTTATCCAAATATGTATATTTAAAATACAAGGCAAAGACACGGTAAGGCAAGGCAAGGGTACAATTGTTTATTATATAATTTGTTATTGATATGAATGTGTAAGCGAATCATAGGTTTGAAGTTAAAGTCTTTAAATACCAGAATGACATGCGTAATTTAAAAAGTCTGATAAAAGTACCTAAGAATGATATACGCCATTAAACAGTGTGTTATCTCCTGCCTTTAGGACGAAGACAAACGGATGGTTCGCTGTAAATTTGGCTGGCGGGGGCATGCTGAGAGCTACTGGTCTGAATGCTGAAAATAACAATTGTGTTGAATTGGTAAATATGTACAATGAGCTCGAGTACTAGGAAGGATTTAACTTTCTTGTTGGAGACCCCTAGAGGTCATACTACATATCAACTTGGACGAATTATAAAATGGAAATTGAAAAATCTGCTTATATGGATTTAAAAGCGATGACAAAATATGTTGAAATGAAAATGTGAAACGTAGTTACAACGTAAATATTATTATTCCAGTTTGATGCAATTATCTAAGAATGATATACGCCATCAAGGAGTATATTTCCTCCCTCCTTCAGGAAAGAGACAAACAGATGGTCAGCTAAAAATTCATCTAACTGAAATATTGTTAAACTTTCAAGATCTGCTTGGAATGCTGATAATGAACAGCAATTGGGCGGAAAGAAGAAAAGAACAATACTTGCGACAGGACAAGAGTAATAAAATGTATATGGAACGAAACGAAGAATTTTTGATAGTATTTCTTTAAAATTAAATAATACTCTTAATATAGTAATGTATCCCAAATGACTTCACCACGTTCAACCTGTCTCCCAAATGCAAACCACAAAAGGCGGGCTTGAGAACTGTGATTTATTTATCGAGACAAAGAATAATAACGTTATTTTGTAGATGCATAAGTAGATTTTTGCTTTATTTATTCGACTAATATTTATTGATTTTATTGAATAGCGGTGACTACACCGCTATTATATAGTACTTATTATTATTATATAGTTGGTACTAACCAAAAGTCCTAAAATCTGCCCGATCGCAATACTATTAAATTATCATGAAAATATTGCAGAATTGTGCAAAAAACTTTGCAACTACGAGTACTATAAAAGCGTTTTTGATCAGCACAAAGTCATAATCATTCCGGCACATCTCACCACGTGCAAAATAAGAAAACAACCCCAATCCTAATAAGAAAATGCTTTTAGCTATTAGTACCTAAGAGTTAAAAACTCAATTAAAGAGAATATATTGTCTTCCCTTCAAGAAAAAGATGAACGGATGATCGCCTAGAATTCGGGGCGACCCCAACGTACAGATGAGGGATAATAATATGCGAAGTGAAATGCTGCAATTATATGCTTAGGAATGAATTTTATAAAAAACCGCCCTCAAAAGTTTGTGGAATTATACCTATATAGCTGTAGGCCAAGTTTTATTAAAATCGGTTAACGGAAAGTGGGTGAAATCGAATAAACCGTATTCATCCCCTAATTTGCCACCCGTAGAGGTGGAATATTTTCTTTAAATTTCAATGGGATCACTACCGAGGTACCCCCTTTCCAACAAAAAAAAAAAAGAATCATCGAAATCACAATCGTAACAGTGCTCGCGTAACATACACACAAAAAATATGGAACAAGTCGAATTAAGAACATTTTCAGGAGGTTAGGTAAGGAACAGTTAATTTTGAAATAGTTTTTTACGATAAGATGCCACGCTATAAAGAAAATAGACGCCATCTACATTTACACATACAACATTCCACTATTATCTCTCGGGGTAGGGTTTAACATAATTACTATGCATTATGCATAAAATACATAATTATGATAAATTGATGCTTCCAGCTAAGAAAAATCTAATGATGAACGAAAATGTATTGATGAAATATGGTTAACGAACGGGGAATGTGAATTTTAATTATTAATTATTTTGGGCGTGGTTAATTTCACAGTCTTCTGCATAGAACAGAAATATCATTAATTTTTTATCAGCAATGCATTACACATGCTTTATTTTAGTGTAAATGTTCCCAAACTTTTTGGCTCACTAAGAAAAATTAACCACCGCCACAAAAAATAATTGAAAACACATAGTTTTATATTAACTTAATACAAAAAGGAAATTATAAGGAAAAAATATATGTATATGTAGTGTCGTTTATATAGATAATTCAGGTTTTTTTTCTTCAAATTCGGTAGCACCCGTTGGAAGCATCAGCGACCCACAATTGCCCCCGAGACCCCTATGACTCTACTTCCCTAGGACTCTTCAGCCTCACACACTTTGGAAAACTATGTTTTATAGTACTTATTTGTTTGAAGTACCTAAATACGAAAAACTCCATTAAATATTATATCGTTTTCAATCTTTAGAATATATACGAAGGGATGATCTGCTTGGAATTGTTGGTCGAAGTAGGTATTACAGAAATATGCATATTTCTGTAATTTAAAAAGAAATATTGTTTGAAAATGTCTGAGAGCAAACTAGTGGCGAGTAAATTAATCACCAAAATTATTATGTTTTATTAAAGTTATCTATTGATAACTGTTTGTGTCGCGCAACTTACGTCACTATGATCGAATTTCGCTATTTTGAAAAATGCCGTGTTTGTTGTATTACTGGATAATTTCTGTACTGAGATTATTTTATGTACATGGTATACTACCTCAGCTCAAATATAATTTTTTCCGTACAAATAGAGTTCATTGTGCTTGGGTCGAGCGGCTTTATTATTTATTATAAATTAGAATTTATTTTATTATATATTAGAATTTATTTTTTTACGAACGAAATTAAAGCCATTTGAAAAATGTATAATGTATAGTATACGTGTTCTATTTAGATCAGTTATATAAAAAAAAATTGGTATAAGTCAAGTACTTATTAGATACAACGGTTTTCTTGTAAACGTTCGAGATAAGTTTGTTTTCATTTTTGTAGGGAAAATTTTTATGAATCGTGTTTTCACACTGTATTATTATCAGTGTATATTCTGAATTTTACTATATATTTTTTCAAAAGTGATTGGTTCAACACTTTCACTGTTATGACGAATCAACCAAAGTAATTTGAGGTAGAATATACTTTTAAGGCCACAAAAAGACATAAATATTTTTAATATTATCGATTTCAATGTCAATGAGCATTATTCTAACACTGAACAGTACCTTACAATATTATTGCAAAAACATGCAAATTTTATTGTTAATTTACGAGTATAATTACTGCAACACGTATATGATCGGATCATCAAGAAATATTTGTGAAATATGTTAACAAAGAAAATGAAACTATTTTCCCGGATTTAAATCGCGTATATTTGTATTTCAAACCAACCGACGTTTCGGGCCCTTTACAGGTCCCATGGTCACGGTTGACTGAGGTGGTACAGTCTTCAACCAGTTATGTCTAATATTGATGCAAACCACCCTATTTTTTCTCTATAGTTACAATAGTCATAAATTAAATACCTTATTTTTAATTTTACAAAGAAAACATTCCAATTTACGCTATATTAAATTTTACAAATTATTTTATTATATTACGACACCGTCGTGTAAACAAGTCTGCGGTCTGCGAGCATGTCATGGATAAACCTACACATTCAATGAAGTTTGACAAACCCCGGGTCCTTGCAAAAGAAGTCCGTTATCTACCCAGGATGCTGGAGAGGCCTTTGAAATTAAAAAACATCCTAATTTCAACAGGGAAGATGGTTTCTCAGTACCACCAGTTTGGGATCCAGTATTTCCTCTAATGAAAAATCCCAAACAGACATAAGACTGCAGTACTAATTAATATGTTTTAGCTTATTCTAATTTCTATTAATAATTAATTGAACTTAATAAAAATTTATTCGATAAAATAATTTGTAAAACTTAATATAGCGTAAATTGGAATGTTTTCTTTGTAAAATTAAAAATAAGGTATTTAATTAATAACTATTGTAACTATAGTGAAAAAATAGGGTGGTTTGCGTCAATATTAGACATAACTGGTTGAAGACTGTACCACCTCAGTCAACCGTGACCATGGGACCTGTAAAGGGCCCGAAACGTTCGGTTTGTTTGAAAAAACAAATATACGCGATTTAAATCCGGAAAAATAGTTTCATTTTCTATGTGTAACAATCGCGAAAACCTAAGAACTCGATATATGTGAACAACTTAACAAAATAATAATATAGAAATTTAAACTTTACTCCTAAAAATTAAAACAAGCGTTTGAAAGATATATACAATAATTATGTATACATTCCAACAGTCACCAGTCTAAAACCTGACTGTAAGTAATTATGTCAATCAATTCTGTTTGCCTATAAATTCAATAAATACATAATCAATCTTCTACCACCAACATTTTTGAATGAATAAAAAATTTGTACTAAGAAGCAGTCCAAATTCATGTTTCAAGAACTTTGGGTAAGGTAGAGTTAATGTTATAAAATTCTATTCATAGTGTACTTTGACGACTAATATAAAAAGAGATTTGCGAAATATAACACTCTGATCGTCCACTAAAAACTACGTATAATTTATATAATTGTCATTTATACTCTTACATACTTGGTATGTTTAAAAAATACTTTTAAGCGTGAAGTGAATTATGAAATAATAATGTTGTATTCGAAGCAACGCGCTTAGGTACTATTAGAAAAAGCGTAGGTTTAGTTAGCCTTATACATTAAACGAAAAAAATAATTTGTCATTTTATATCACTTAACGAGAAAATATGCAATGTAACATAAGAAAATATTCTATGTAATCGTGGGTATCCATTAGGTTTGCGAACCAACTGTGTTCCGCGCATTTGCGACTGCTCCACTAGTGGATACGTTCTCACACAACGTTGCACGCTTTTGTTGACGCGAAGGAAGCAAGACGTTTTAGCAGAATCGATGCGCTAACCTAACGGAGCACTCGGTTTTCTTGTAGTGATGCGCGGAACGTCTCCATTTAAGCGGTTATAAATGCGCGGAGCAGAGTTGGTGCGTGGTACACGTACACCCATACTTATTAAATTCCAGTGGTATAAATAGTATGTTCTAATAATATTAAACATATGTATAGTGCCGTTTCTGCACAACTATGCCTAAATGGGAAGTTGTGTAGTACTTCAGATTCCTATTTCGAGTGCTTTAATGTTGGTTTCGATTTCTTGGAACAGATATATAGAATTACGATTCTAAAAATATCATACAGACTTAAGGTAACGTAGGGCCTCTCTCAAATGTATCTATTCTTAATACGATTTAGGTATTGTAGGGTGTGAGAGATTTGAGTTTAGGCGAAAACGAAATCTATTAATACATTACAGAAGGATTTTTAGAAGTGATATAAATAGCCCAGTAGCACTTCAATCTATTCGTTTGTTAGCGCCTCAAAATTATACGTGATTAGGCGTTCCATGCCGCCTTCAACAGTTTGCGACACCAGACGCCTGCAATTCCTCCAAGCCTAGAGCTTGTCTTGCTCAATACTCTCTTGGACGATATGTTCACCGATAAGTTACCGAAACTAATAAATAATTTTGACATTTTTCTGAATAACTACTTGACATGATCATAGAGTGTACTTAACATTACTGATTATTATATTTTTATTGTTTTATTTTTTTTCTGTCTTATGAGCATTGGAAGTGTTTTGGGTGACACTGTAAACTCACAATGTATATTACTAAATAAACAAATAAATGGCGTTTCAGGTGGTAGACATAGAGTATATCCCCGTGATCCCGTTTAACAGAGGTCCGCCAAAATGCTTACCATTTCCAGTAGCTGCTTCAGCACCTTGTTCATTGACTTCAATAAATGCTTTTTGGACGGCTTTACTCACGTACAGCCTTTCTCCGCTCTTTAACAAACGACTCAATTGGGCTTGTTGAGGTTCAAAAATCCGTTTCACATCGAGCTGAGAATATTTAAAACATTATATGATATATATATAGTGTATATATTATATATAGTATATTTAATACGAAAAAATTATGTGATTTTGGAGAAATTTGATGGTTTACTGTTTATTGTGATACACAATAAACGGTAAACGACGTCATAGATACCTATGACGTCGTTTTTATGTCGATAAATTAATGTCAATGTAAATTTACATTTTTTATAAATAATGTCTTTATTCGGTAATGTATGCTTCTATAAACAGGGTACCCCACGGCTATGCGACACGGAGGAAAGAACTTTAAATATATAGATATAAAGTAGATGGGATATTTTGTCA
Source organism: Hyposmocoma kahamanoa (assembly GCF_003589595.1). NCBI lineage: Eukaryota > Metazoa > Arthropoda > Insecta > Lepidoptera > Cosmopterigidae > Hyposmocoma > Hyposmocoma kahamanoa. The sequence goes on from NW_020654748.1 coordinate 7,786,443, forward strand.
AACTAAGCTTTATTTTTATAATCTCAGTGCAGAGTACTAAAACCGACCTCAAAAGTTATTAATCCCCTAGTTTGCCACCCTTGAAAGGTGGAATATTTTCTTCAAATTTAAATGGGACTAGTATTGTATCCTTTTTCCAACAAAAAAAGAATCACCAAAATCGATTCACAAATAACATACATACACAACGCATATGCACAACATATACAACGCGTGAATATCGTCGCTTAAATGCTTAACGGCCGCAAGTCAAAAGTTCACTTTTTTACAGGAGAGGCGATCAAAGTTTTCGACCACATTTTTTAAAATGTTAAAATTGTTTTATTTTTAAATACCCATGTATTTATACTCAAAATATGCGTATCATAAGGTTCTATAAATTTGTAAACATAGACACAACTCACAAAAGGACTATTTAGCTCAAAAGTTAGCCACGAAAGTGCGGAATGCCAAACGGGCATTTGCGTTTGCGTGACTTCGTGTAGTATTAAAGTTTGACCGTTTTCAAACACATTTTTGCAATAAAAACATTTTTAAATTTTTTTGTGATGCGGCGGTTTAGCATTTATGCGACGATATATACAAAAAAAAATTCAGAACCTCTTCCTTTTTTTTGAAGTCGGTTGAAAAGTAACTAGTACTGCATTCCAAGCGAAGTAATGCGAGCATTAGTGCGTGCCTGATTTTGAAGGGTAAGGGTGCTAGTGAAATCACTGGCACATGGGACTTGTTAAGTTATGTCTCAGGGTAACGAATGCAGTGGCTGTGCAGATTAGAGCAGATCTTTGCAATTTAAAACTGTGATTGGCATTCCAACATTGCTCGTGACGACGATGCTGATGTTGCATTCATAGCGACTATAATGGTTGTCACCGGCCAAATACAATAAAATAATTTATTTCATATTATCAATATTACTATTTAAAATATAATATCAAATGATAATATGATCGTTACCGATATAAACTAAATGATTATAAAATAGAGTAGTATAACTAAAGAATATACATAAACTCAAATAAAAATAAAATTACAATTTCTTGGAAAGAAATTTCTCTACACTGTAGAATTAATTCATTATCCAATTAAACGAGTTTTTGTAGGCAAAATACGTTTCGTCGTTTGTGTGATGAATCCAGTTTTTGATAAATGTTAAATTTACACTTATAGAAGATGGCTACTTGTATTACGTGGTTACATGTGAGAGCAATAAAAAGTAGTTTAAAAGTAGTAAAAGCGTGCATTTTATTTTAAAAAGTGTTCTACGACATACCAATTTGTAACACTTTTCAGGTTTGTAGATAGGCGTTCATAGAATCGGGAACCTATTTTCCGCGGATTTCTTGTTTAAAATTCCGTTTTCTTCATTTCGCAGGCCCGGACTCCGCCCGTATATCGCTCAAGTTAGTGTTCAAGTTTTAACGCGCATAAATTATTATTATAGCATATATTGTGAATTCATTATATGGTGTTTTATTACTTGACCATTACACAACATCTAGATAGAGCCTACAATATTCCTAGCATTAACCGTGCTGATGTTATATCCGGAGAGGTTAGCTTATTCTAGTTAATTTAAATCCAACTTAGATTCGGGTGCACAGGAAGGTAAAGTGGCTAACTACGACAGTTTTTTTATGATACCAAATGACGGGACAAATAAGTCGTGCGCCTGGTGGTAAGCGACATGCCTGTCCATAAAGTTGCAATGCCGTTCAAAGCTTTAAAACGCAAAGATCTGAGGGGTACTTCCACTGCGCCCGTCACTCTGATACATAAGTTGAAAAGTCCCATGTGCCTGTAATTTCACCAGCAAATTTATCCTTCAAAACTGAAAGGCAATCGAATGGACAAGTTCTTTCACAAGGAGCTCTACGCTACTACAATTACAATATGTGCAATGCTTACTTTTTTAAGAACATCCTTAAGATTAATTTCGGTTTCAATCTTGAATTTAGGCAATGCTACATTAACGGTAAAAGTGGACATCTTTGAAGTAGCTGATGTCAAGGCGGAAGGATCTTTAAGTTTTTCTACGAGAGCATCAAGACCGTCAACTTCTTTGGGTAGAATCACGATGAAAGAGGCTTGAAGTCCTGAATAAGGGAGCTCCAGCACCTAGAAACATGTTTATGGTTGTATTTTTTTTAATTAAAACAGGATCTAGAGCTGAGGAGATTTTATTTATTATATCCTGATGAAGGGTTTGCATGTATCTGTGTAAATAATAATTATATTAATACTTCCTACATTCACAGATGAAATTTATTTAATTATTTTACCTGAGCATTCAACTCGACGCTATCATAATAGCTGAAGAAGCTTCGTATGTGCATCATTGGAACTTTGATTGTTTTGTCTTTAGAAACGTGGAAGTCTTCCTCCTCGGTGTTTTCATTGTTGAAAGGTCTGTTCCAAAGACCCTATATTTTTGAAAATTTGTTGAGAATAAAAAAAATAAAAAATAAAAATATTGTGCATAGTAGTTATAAGTAGGTTTACAATTTGTTTTTTAATATCAATCACATTATGAATTGTAAAAGTTTATAATATGTTTTTGAACTTTTGACATTTTCAATTCACTTACTTTGAAATAAATAGCGTTGACCAGTACACTGCGAGTGTCGGAATCTAAGCTATCTGCCGATACTAAATCTTTGATACGTTTGTTGGTTTGATCTTCGACCTATGAAGTGAAGAATGAAATGATTTTAATATACCAATTGTTCAACAACAAGCATCTATTATCTATTATTTAGGATAGGAACTGTTTACCCAACTATTGATTTCTTTTGCGGTTTCTGTGTTCTTCGTAAAATCTACGTTCTTCACCTCAGACTTGAAGACATCTTTGATGACGTCAGAAAATTCTGGATTCAACTCAAAATGCTCAGCAACATATATTTTGCTAGCTGTTTTGAGCTCTATACCTCTTACTGATTGCAACTTGTCGTTCAGCCGAGGAAACGCAGCTTTTGTCTAATAAGGAAAAAAACATGTCAACGAAACTTAGTTTGAGATGTATCGGTTTATGCAAATTTAATTTGTTTAAGTCACTGGTAATAAAATGTGTTCAATGGTCGAGATCGTCTTTCATCCGAATACACCACACACATGTCAGAATTTACTTACATCAATATCGTTACGGAGACCAATGGCCGTGAGAAGCTCATCATGGGTTGCGCCTTCCGATGCCAAACTAAGTTGGGCCAGAGGAGTGAACACAGAGAACGCAGACAATACCACACTTTTATTCGGGTTGCTCATTACCACTTCCTGTAAAAAAAATCCTTTATGTCGTCACGCGAGTGTTTCGTGTTTTTGTAACGAAATTTTAGAAATTTTAAACGATACGGTACCTACAACAATTTGAAAAGGTCAATAAAATTGATTTCGTGATATAATTCTGTACACTATATGGATAATGTGTTTTTCGGATATACACTAACACTTGAAACGTTTTCTTTTTATTTTATTATTATACCAAGTGACGGGATGAATAAGTAGTGCGTCTGTTGGTAAGCGACACGCCTGTCCATAGCAGTTGCAGTGCCACTCAGAGCTTTAAATCACGAAAATCTGAGGGGCACTGCAGCTGCAACGTCACTCTCAGACACAAAATGACAAAACAGAGACACAAGTCACATGTGCCTGTAATTTCACCAGCACCCTTACGAAGTACTGCTCACATTACTGCTTGGCGGCAAAAATAAGTACTTCCTTGGATGAACTCTTTCACAAAGAGCTCTACTGCTTCTCAAGAGTTTTAAGTTCCAAAATTTAATAACCTAAGCTCCGTCGTATCCAATTGAACAAACCATTTTGGAGAAGTCTTCTTAGCTATTTTAATAATTTTCTATCCTTCTTGAAAACAGATTCTTATTTCGATAGGTGAGAAATTATATTTCCTTTGTAACATTATATAATAGTATGCAGCATTACTGCATGGTTCATATTTTCGAAGTCAACTTTTTTCTTGTTAAATTTAAGTTTATGGACTCAGGCTGACTAAAGATACAAACGACATTTGAATAAGGTAAAGCGCCAAACCCTATGAGAGCATTCAGCCAATCTCCTCAAAGGGAAAGATTTTACTCTGTTTGTTCTGAGTGGTACGTAAGTGTCTAATTCTAATAAACTCAAGAACAATCTTATTATACACTTAAGTTCAGGAAATACGCTTTTTTATCTACAAGTAATTCATATAAGTCGTATTTATTCTAAGTAACTAATTCATGGTACCTATTCAGTTAGTATGTTGCAACTGTGGTTGCAAGCTTCCTATTGCGGTGGTTTTGTACTTATGAAATGTTACTAATTTTTATCTTTTTCACCGTATTTATTGATAAATCCTGTGGTAGCAAGTTCACATCCCGGTCAAATAGCATTGTTTTTTTTTCTTTACTTTTGTGTAGAAATTAGTTTAACCACATGTATGGTTTAATCATTCGTTTTTGGTTAAAAAGTGAGTTTATTTACTTTTTTGTTTACTTTATATATTTAATCCCTTTTAGCCTGTTATTAATATTTAAGGGTAATATTCGGTAATTGTTGTTTATAGCATAGTTCAATTTTTTTCTGTATTTATTCATGCTGTATCTAATCACTGTTTGTACCATTACCAAAAGAAATTTAAAAAAATATATAATCGTTTGTGATATTGCCATCACACTTCTGTTAAGGTTCCATTTACTATAGAACTTCAAATTGTACCTTTTTATAAGTATAACAAATGGGTGTGTTATAAGTGTGTTGTAAGGGGTCTGCGACTTCATAACAACTAGTGGTATAATTCCCGTATTTTATAAATTACCTTTGTAATTCTAAAAATTGTAACATACTTGGGCCGCACTATAAGTTTCCGGAATGAATAAGAAAAAAATACTATAAATGGTCAGAAATTAACTTATTGTTTCTCAAAACATTCCCCGTTAGCGTTAATGCACTTTTTCATACGAATGAGCCAATTTTGAAAGATTTATGCCACTCCTCGGTGACAATCTCTGAAACATATTTTTCATACTCTTCGACAGCCTCTTCAGGTAATGAAAACCGTTGACTGCATAACTGGTTCTTAATTTTTGGAAATAAATAAAAGTCACAAGGTGCCAGGTCGGGACTGTACGCGGAATGGCTCATAAGGTCAACATTGTTTACCTTCAAAAATTTACTTGCCTGTCTGGCCGTGTGAGAACTGGCATTATCGTGGTGCAAGATGATACGGCGTTTACGGTTATTTTTACGGAGTTTGTCAATAACTTCCGGCAAACAAATGGTCGTGTACCAATCACTATTCACGATACAATAATCTCCAAAGCAACAGTAGCGACGTGTCCAGTTTTAATAAAAAAAGAAAGCAATCATCCGCTTAAAGGCACTTTGCTCGCGCGCCACCATGGTTGGTTGCGGCTCATCCCAAAAGACCCATACGCTCGATTGCTGCTTTGTTTTGGAATCGTAACTATAAATCCATGTTTCGTCATCTGTTACTATATCTCACACCAAATTTGACGCCCCTTCGTTGAATCTGGTAAGCATGGCATTGCACCAAGTGACGCGATCCGTTTTTTGAGCCTCAATCACATTGTGTGGGATTTGGGTGAGAGCACAGCTTTTTCACACCCGAATGTTTGTGTAGTATTGATTGTGTTTGACTCATGCCTATGCCTAAAGATGCCCGAATCTCCAGGTACATCACATACCTGTCTGTTTTGATCATGCGGCGCACAGCATCGATGTTTTTGTTGTTCACAGCAGTGGACGGGCGACCATTACGAAATTGATCACTGAGATTCACACGACCGCGTTTGAATTCTGCAAAACCAGCTATAAATAGTCGCGTTGCGTGGTGCTACATCACCAAAAACAGTTTGAAGCCAAGCGAAGCTCTGCTGAGCTGTTAAATTACACTTAAAGTCGTAGAAAATCATACTACGCGAACTTTCAAGAGTTAAAACCATGGTGATGTAGACAACCAATTTCTGGAATGACGCCACAATGTAAAAACAAGTGACAGTTAGATGAAACAAACTGTATTTTAGAGCCAAAGAGTTCCATTTTCAAACGTTGTAATTACTTTTTAAATATTGTTTATGTAAGTGGCCAGTTCCGGAAGCTTATAGTGCGCCCTATGTATTAGTGGTTTGGTGATTACTATTTAGTTATTATACATTGTAATCTAATAATTGTAAGAAGTTTATAGATTGTAGGCAGGTATCAATAATGTGTTAGCAGAGCGACAAGCCGTCTGTTTTAAAGTTTTTAAGGTTTTATTTCCATCACGTCGTAATAAATTGTTTTGGCGTTTAAATTTAATTTTCCGTTTGATTCGAGACGTGGCCTTGGTCCCAAGTAGTGAGTTAATCCCCATATGCTACAAATACTACTAAGATACGGAGATTGATTGGTGGGTGACGGGGAGAGAGCTTATGCTTGGTGTGAATTGAATTCAGAAGGAATATATTTTTGCGCCAACGTCGGTGCAAGCGTTCATACCGTTGCCATGGATGAATAGGGTATCAACTAAAAAATTTCGACTTTTTACTTTAAAATGCAGTCCTCAAAACATATATAGACATAATAAACATAAAGTTAAAAATATTTATTTCTAAAACGAAGACGATTATTTCAAGGTAATACCTTTTTGGGGTATTTTTTCATTTAATTGTTATGGTAATCTATAGTACTTACTTACAGAGTAATTTTTGATATACTATTATGTTCCTCAATGTTCTATCGAATTGAATATTATTCCTTCTTTTATTTAAAAGTATTAAGCATGAATTAGTCAGTTAAAACTCTAAATCACAAATATTTTATATTCATAAAGATAATATTATAGAACTCTCTGAACAACTTTAGGATTTTGTCAAAACTACGGAACTGAATAGAATAAGTACAATAAGAAGAAGAACAACATACACAACACAATATTCGAAAATACTGTTAAATGTGCTTCAAATACATATAGGAGAGGAGAACCAGATAACAATAGCGGCTGAAATAATGCTAGAAGAAAGTTTGCAGTTGCAGTCCCGAAAAATCTGTGTTTTTGAGCGAATACCCTGTTCATCTGGACCAACGTACAAATCTTTCATTTATGAGCATTCGGCTTCGCACGGCGGACAACGTTATTTTCACCTCTCTGAGCGTGTGCTTATGTTCCTTTTTCCTTGTAGTGAGCGCCTGGTGTCATTAGTCAGATTTAGTAGGCTATTATAGCGTAGGTATTTTCGATTTTGTATGAGAGTGATGTGTCTGTTAAGTAACTATGGTAAAAATATTCATGAAATGAATACTATATATGGAAATAATTTATGACTTACAGAGAACATTTTTGCCGTGAATTGGTTGCTTGCTTCCGTAAGGAGGTTGTCTTGTTGGACTGTATCTTGCTGGCCTATGGCTGCTGCCACGAGTACCAATACTGTAATACAAAGGTTTAAAAGTAATTTTTCTAATGACTTTAAAATGTCAGACAGCCCAATCAGACCGGCCGAATACTTGAAAAATGTCTGTTGGTGTTGGATGAGGAAGGCTCAGACTGAACGCTCGCTGCTGTGGCGTAACTTGGAAGAGGCATTGTTCTACTGAATAGAGTCCAATAATGATAGTGTTAACAGTTTATTTCCATAAGTACATTATATTATTTGTAAACTTAGGCAAAATGTATCGCGTTTACTCATGTGTTGTATTCCTAAATTATTTGATCTACGCCTTGGCTACGTATTTTTTTTCGCACACACTCATAACCCCACACTAGGGAAACCCTTTGTCTCGGATGACATGGACACACACATAGACAATCACAAATTACACCCAAACTCGGGAATCGAACCTGGGACCTCTGCGTGGCAGATCAGCATGGTAGCCGTTCGGCTACGGAGACAGTTAATTGTAAAAAGCCTTCGAATTTATATGTATAATAACTGTCTACCTTTTCATCTCTATGTGAGTGGTGTTTTATTATAAATTGTAAATTACCTTGATATGGTATTTTATAGTGTTATATTATGGCATTGATAATATGAAATTAATGATTCCATTGTATCCGTTAGGTACCGTAAAATAAAATTTTAATAAACATAATGCAAAGTAGTTATATATATATATATCAATTGTGATAACCTGAGATAAAAAACAGAATTAAATAAAATTATCATTTATAAATTACGTACATAACCTTGACTCTGATCGTACTGTATGTACAGACACTGGAACACGTTTTGTAATCTGAGTTAAGGTCGAAAAATTACACTCGGAAATAAAATTATTTATGCAGATCTAAGGGAGAGGCCTGATGAGCGTAATCTTTTGAGTTGTGAGTACCTAGCGTTTTTTGACTTGCTTAATTTAAAAAGTCCGGTTTGTGTCACTCGATGACGCAAAATGCGTTGTCTACGACTTACCAGGTTTAAGTAAAATATTCGAAAAGGTTATATTGACTCAACTACTGTCGTATTTCGGTACGAATTATATTTTTCATAGTGAACAATATGGGTTTACTAGTGGTAGATCGACTAGCGATGCGGGGGTAGCACTACTAAAACACATCTTTGATGCTTGGGAAAGATCCCAGAATGCTGTTGGGGTTTTCTGAGACCTCTAAAGGCATTTGATTGCGTGGATCGTATAACTCTTATTAGGAAGCTGGAATATTACGGAGTAAGTGTCAAGGCATTGGAACTTGTCATATCTTAACGGTAGAATTCAGAAAGTAGACATAAATGGAGTGACTTCTTTGAGTTCTCCAGTAAAAACGACCTTTCTTATTTCTCATTTATATTAATGATCTACCATTCTTTGTTAAGGACCTTTGCGAAATAGTATTGTTTGCTGAAAACAGACAGATATGACGTTAACTATGATAATATATTAATTATATGATGACTACTATGAATGATACCCTTTCAAAGATAGTTTATTGGTTTAATATTAACAATTTATTGCTCAATGCCAAGAAGACAAAGTGAGTTAAATTTAAATTACCTAATGTAAAATCGACTAGTCCAATCATAGAAATAAATGGAGAAAAGTTAGACCTTGTTAATAAAGCTGTCTTTTTGGGAGTGACCTATAGTAAACTCCAATGGTTTCCACATATATCTTCCTTGGCCAGCAGATTAAGCTTTGCTGCATACGCAGTCCGTGGGATAAGTGAACTTATCGATGTTGCTACTGATAGACTAGTTTACTTTAGTTACTTCCATAATATAATGTCCTACGGGATTCTCATGTGGGGTAAAGCGGCAGATATACAAACCATATTTGTGTTGCAAAAACGAGCGATTCGTTCTGTGTACCCTTGGATTTCTCTTAGAGAAAAGTTTCATGAGACTGGTATCATAACTGTGGCATCTCAGTACATATAAAAATGTACATATTTTCGTTGAGAAAGAAGATATCTATAATATTAACCTTAGAACTAAGTCCAAACTCAAGGTACCACGTTTTCGTTTAACTAAGGTAAACGATTCTTTTATGGGAACTGTATACGTTTTTACAATAAGATTATATTAAGGTTACCATTTTCTAAGTTTAAAACTACCATTAACTGTTTTAAGTGAAAAGTCATATTACAAAACTTCGTGTTAGATATAGAATGGAAAGACAACGTGAGCCTAGATTCCACACAAATATGATTCAAAATGTATTCTGTAGCATTTAAGTTTATTTGAAAAGAGCAATCCCTAGAGTTTCTTGCTTGTTCTTTATCAGTGAGGTCAGCGTAGTAAACGAGCAGTAGCTTAAAAAATGACGTTTTCAAGTGTAAAATTTTACCTATGGAATAAATGATTATTTGAATTTAATGATAATAATAATAATAATAATACTTTTTATTTCTCCACAAAATACAACAACAAATAAGAAGTACATAAACAGTCTTAGTAATTTTAGAACAGTATTTTGTAAGAGCTGGTGCTTGATATAGATTTAACACCTGTACTACAAGTCACCAGGCAAATGAAACATATGTTACTTGCAAATGAAACATATGTTACTAAGTATACATATACCAACCACAAATTATATCTATGAGAGAAAAAAGAAAAAGATGACAGAAATTAGAATATTCATATAAAAAAATAAAAAATAAATAAGTTACGGTAACAGAAAAACCTTCGAGATAATTCTTCTATGTGCGCGCGCTGTGTGTGTGTGTGTGTGTTTCCATTTTGTCCTCTGGACGGTGTTGAGACAACACACCCTTACACCTTATGACAGTGGCTCTGATAGGCGAAATTGCATAGTGGCCTCTTGTGACCGACTGAGGACTGCTTTAAGCCACAGATTGTTCTGCTTCCTTGGATATTTTCTTTACAATAAACTCCATCGACAGCTTCACATTTTTGGGTTAAATAATTTCGAATGTAAGAAGAGGTTGGCACATTGGTTGCAAAAATTAAATTATGATGATACGGAAAAGTTACTTCATCCAATAGTCTGACACAAACATAATGATCCGTTACTGGTACACACACTTACATGCACACGCACACACATGTATCCAAATTACGCACAACCAAACACACAC